>NC_135572.1:115503001-116703001 GCF_965152235.1 Eretmochelys imbricata | reverse complement strand
CACCAACCAACTGCAGAAGCCTTTAACATGTTTCATTGCTGAGTGCCAGTGATGGGGCCTGCAGATGATGTAATCCTCTCCTATTGGCCCACAGAGAGTGTGATGTTGCCTGCTGTGATCCTGGCCCAGCAACCCTGCAAGATCTCACTGACTTGTCTTTTAGTAAACTGCAAACATAAAAATTGGTTCTTATTGTGGTTTGCTGAAGATCCGATTAGCAAGGTTATACTCCGTGTGTGTATGCATTTATGTAGGTGTATGTGGATACAAATATATATTTAAATAGGTGTATGCATAAATATACATTAATGCACACAGAGGCTTAAATATGCACGTATTTTATCTTTAAAAACTACAGATGCACACAAATAAAAAGATTTTGATTTTTTTTAAATGGACTTTCTACGTGAAATGTGAAATCAGTAATGCTCACGTGGCCACAGGCTGCTAAATAATTAATCAATAGCAGCAGTGTGGCAGTTTGAAATGTAAATGTGATGGATGAAGGTGTGATGCTTGTCATCAAGTAGAAAATGATGTGACTGGAATGGATAACCTCCAGTACCTGCTGACTGGGAAAAGCTTGGACACAAAGATAAAGTAAAGCCATCAGACAGTAGCTCCGGCAACCCCTAATTCTTGCCTTTGACCCACAGTTCACTTTCATGTCCCTGTCCCAGAAGAGATGTTTAAAAAAATGATGAAGAGAGGTCTTGGGGTGAGGAAGGGGAGAGAAAACCATCTAAAGAAATGTTACCTGACAAGGCTTCAGGCTACATATTTGAGAACCCTTCTTTTTTCTTTATGTTCTCCTTCTTCCATTCAAAAAAAAAATGGAAGCTTCTTTTTTCTTTCCTTTCTTCCCAAATTCTCTAGAGCCGTTCCTGCAAGTGGTTCTGTGACTCGGAAACTGACAACAGCTGCATGCAAAGGAACAAAGAATGAGACTGACAATTTGGAGTGTGAGCAGGTGAGAGAGACACCTCTTACTTATCAAACTAGGCTGTAAAAAATTGCTCTTTTACTCAGTGTACTAGAAATAGACCTGATTTAACTAGGCATTGATCCAAATTATTTATTTGTGCCAAGATGTGATGCTAATTGAATTTTTAGGTCAACTAGTTGTCTGTAGCTTCTCCATTCAACTACTGTAAGGGAAGTATAGCTCTAAATTGGAAAGAGGGAAATCCTCTTTCAGAATCATTATTGTACATTATTCTACAGGAGAATTTATGCCACTATGGTAAAGGGTCTACAAGAATGTCCACCAAAGAGTCTGTTTTCTGGGAGTATATAACTTTGTCTGTCTGTCCAGAAACGTGATGTACTAGGGCTCAGCCAGGGAGAAATGTATTTTTGTAAATTAATAATAAATTATTTTTATCTATTTCTCCATTTTAGAAATGCAAGACTGCACATAGTGTTTACCAGTTTGGTTGCTTTTTTTTTCCCCATAAGTCAAAATTACATTTTATTGTAAAGTACACTTTGAGTGGTCACAATCTGAACGAGGCTCTTTTACTTTTAAAAAAAAATCAAACGTCCACTCTTTTAAGCAAATGAATAAATGTGATGACTTCACATTATATGGATGTTTTAGACTGTTCTGAAGTCTACATTGGTAAATATCCATTTTAGGTGGAAGCTAAAAGTATTTATATAATAGGCCACTGAGGTACAAAAATAGCTTTTATAGTTTTTTAGGCACAAAGAGTATATAAATATATGCAATTAAGAGTTCTTTAAAAATCTGTAAATACTGTACATACTTTACCATTGTAATGGCTTCAGTAGCCAACATTCATGAGTTAATTCTCATATACTTCCGTGAAAGATTATCTTTTCTTTTTTTCCTTTTCTGTGATTTTAAAATTATCTTTATATTATCATTATACAAAAGAAATAAGGAAATGAGGAAATACAGAAGTTATTTATACAGAAGTAAAAGAGCCTAGTTTAAATTTAAAAAGCCAAGATTTCAGAGGCTACACTAAAACAGAAAGTCTATTTTACTCTTTTCCATAATAAATATTTCATTTTTACATTGGGCCAGATCCTCAGCTGGTGTAGCTCTCTTGAAGTCAGTGACCTTCAATGTATTGCCAGCTAGCTAGCTGTGCTATTTACAGAACACCAAACACTTCAGTATCTAAGCACTGATTTTTCTGCTCATAGGTCCTTTCCATATATAGGAGTAATACTGTTGGTTGATATGGAGTTAAGCTTTGATCTTAATTTTCTGGCATTTTAATACAGTCCTTTAGTTTTATAGATCCAGGGCCTGATTCTTGTTTACGCTAAGGCATCTTTACACAACTTTTGCATTTACGTTTATACCCTTTAAGGTCCTTTTATATTGCCAGAGTGATGTAAAGGTGTCTTCATGTAAATGAGAATCAGGCCTCTGGAACTTTGTGATGGTTTTGATTTGACAAGCACAAGGATATGGTTACCATACAAATTGTGTATTTTCTGAAGGATATGCTCTTACATTTGACAGCCTCTGAAAGATAGCTGGCGTAACGGTCTAATATCGGGTGTTGCTGGTCTGTCTCTCCACACCATATTAGCAATATTTGTTGCTTTCAGGACTCCCTTCTGTTTCGGCAGTTGTATTGCAATTAATACAATTATATTAATGTCGCTTGATGCAACAGTTTATTTTATGTGTAGTTTTCAAAACTGTTTTTTCTTTAGTAAAAAATTAAAACACATACATCCATAGTTCTCAACAAGGAGATTTCCCATCTACAGGGCCACTGTCTGTCCTCAGATGCACACATAGAGTTCCAGTTGGTTCCAGTGGGGACTCTGTGCTTATCTGAGGACTGAATTTCACCATTAGTTTCTAATCTGATGGAAAGGCACTATCTCAAGAGAGTGCTATCACTGAGTTTATTTATATCTATACATGTGCTTCTAGTGAGCCACTCACCATGATATCTAAGGCGGTAATGCTGGGTTCAGAAATAAAATACTCCACCAATCTAGGAGCTCAGCTCCATAGTTTTGCATCTGCGTATTAGCAGTAGTAGTAATAGTAATAATAATAATTTGTATTGTAGTAGCACCTAAAGGCCCCAACAGTCAGGGCCCAATTGTGCTTGGCCCTGTACAAACACATCACAGAAAGGCAGTTCCTGTCCTAAGTAATGTAATGTAATAAGTGTAATGTATATGTACGTGTTGTTTTTCCTATGGGTCTCCTTGTAAGATACCAGGTGCATCATTTGCCCACTTTGCTCATACTGATGGGAGTGAAACGTGATGCTATGGATCTCCCAAACCAGAGAGTTTTGTTTCTCCTCAAGGATTATACCAAATCAACCATATTTCATCATGAGGAATAACTGCTTTAACCCACAGTTGATTTCATATGGCATATTTCACTAGTATGCCTTCTGAAAATCCTTGCAAAATACACTATAGACCTAAAGCATGATCTCCTTTTCCTAAATGAATGGCTTTGATTTCTGGTGTATTTATTTTGTAAAAGGTACAAAAGGATACAAATGTGCCTTTCCATTTCATGTAATGCCAAAGGAAGACCTTATTGCCCTTTTATTTCAATTCCCCCAATCTGAAAAATAAAAACATGAGTTGATTATATGTTTTTTACCATTAAATGCATTATTGCTTTTGTGTTTTGACATTTAATTCCTCTTACCAAAATACATGGTAGGAATTAAAAAGTTGAAACCTTTTATGGGTCTGATGTACAATTCCCTTCTGTGTATTTCAATAAGAGAAACAAAACAATAAAACCTTAAAGCAGGTAACAGTGAAACCCTCTGAAAATGAAGTCTTTTTCACACTGAACAACCTAACTATGGTCCCAGTCTTACCATCCTTATTCAGGCCAAAGTCTCTTCGAAATGAGTGGAAGTTTGGAATGAGTCAGAGCTGAATAGGATCTGCAGCTTTGAGCCTATAGCTTTAACTGTGCACTGAGGAGCAGATTTAAGGGTTACTGGCCAGTCTGCAAATGAATTTTGGAGGCCAAATGACAGGGTCTGCCCTGGATCTTAAGAGGATTTGACCAGAGGCTGAGAGGAGTGGCTGTGGGGAGCAAGCCATCAGGTACAGCTCTGCCAGTGCTGAAGCAGGCAGGCAGGTGTGCAATGTTTGGGTGGGGAGCAAGCAGCCTGGGTTCCAGCACATGGACAGGAATCAGGTTTTGTGGGCTGATCAAAAGATCTCTATGTATATGAACAGAATCAAAGTTTGTTGCTGTATGATTTGGCACTTGGCTTTCTGTGGAGTAATAGAAACAACTACCTTTCTAGTACTGACTCTCTCTTGCATTTATTCTCTTTTCTCTTCCTGCTGGTGTATCCTTTCCTCAGTCTTTCTCAGTATTTTTCCTTCAGTCTAACTTGTCTGTACTGTTAAAACTGTCCCCTCCCTTTTCTTCTGCCCCAGCCTTTTCTCTTCTTGTGCTATATTCTCTCCCTCCTTTCTCCTGTTCTTTTAGTTTCTCCTTCCCTCCCTCCCCCGTGTGCTCTCTTCCTCCTCTGTCTCTTACTCCTTTCCTTTCAGCTCCTCACTCCTTCCACTGGCTCCTTACCTTGTCCTCCCCTTCAGTGCTACCCAAATTCCTCTGCCTCTCTCCACTCCACCTTCCATTCTCACTCACTGTGTATTCTGTACCCCTGACGTCCCTTCCATACACACCCTCCATCACTATCACCCCTCCCTCAGGTGTGCACGCACCTCCTTCCATACACCCCACAAAAAGACATTCTGCCATGCTTTCACTCCCACACACACTGCTGCCCACTCAACCCAACACACTTTGAATTTTCCCCCCTCTCCTCAAGCCAGGATATGAAGGAGGGCACAATTTTCTCTCCTCCATGCCAGAAGAGGGGTCTGAGACTGATGTAAGGGATAATATCTGAGCTAGCCAGAGTGGAGGGAGCAGGGAAGAGAGACTCACTCAATGCAGGGAGAGCAGCTGATCAAGTAGCCAGCTGGGAGGCTGGCAGTGAGGGTGAAGGGGCACAGAGTTAGCCGGAGCCAACAGTGTTGGACAGCAAGAAGGGAAAGACTTGAAACCCAAAGTGAGCAGGGAAGAGCTATTCTGGCCATCTTTGATCTAAGAGTTATAGCTTCCCAAGATCACAGCAACTCAGATTGCATTAGAGATCAGGGGTCTGGTTGGTTAGCTACTACTCATGCTGCCCCTGAGATCCTCCACTGTTTGAGCTTCTCAGCGCAATAAAACAATTTGGGATTTCCATGCCTTAGCAAACAGATTGCATTGTGAGTTCACCCATGGATGTAAAGGTGTAGTTTCCAACTATCAGTTCCACTTGTGTGCTCACAATTCCGCCTGCAGCACCAGTACTTTCTGTGGATGTGGGGAGAGCTCACACGAAATCATGGGTAAATAAGCAGAAGCTGAGTTCTAGCACTGAAAATCAAATCCCTAGTAAATAATCCTGACTACAGACATCAGGAGGAATAGAACCTAGGCCCTTCAGCAGGGAAACACAGGCATATGCCACTTGAGTTGAGGACTTTAAGCTGATGGTAGTAGTAGGCTTTCATCCCTTCTGTAGTCCAACCTCTAGACAAGTCTTGTGATTAAAGCATGAGACTGAGAATCTAAAGATCTGGAGTCTGTTTCTGCCATTAGCTTTTCCACAGACCAGCGACGTAATCTTGGACAAGTCTTTTGGTCTCTCTGTGCCTTAGTTTCCCCATCCAGGAATAATAACTACCTCAGTGAGCTGCTGCAAAACTAAATATATTCATATTGGTAAAGTGTTTTGATATTCTCAGAGAAGAAGGTGCTATAGAAGTGCAAATAACTATTATCAATGAAGTCAGTGTGACCAAAGTCTTCATTGAGTTATTTTGGATATTGTATTTCTTCTACACTCCTTTCTTACTAATAAGGAGATTATTTAATGCAGAACACATAGGTATCTCTGTCTCCACAGATTACACAATGGATTTTGAGTCATTCCTCCTCATTTCTTTTTCTGGAGACAACAGTGTCTAACAACTGCTGAATTTACTGCTGCTTATCTTGAAAGGGAGCTATTACTCAAAATGTGGAACTTGGGAGCAGGGATTTCAGTTCAAATGGAAATTTTATGGAACAGATTTCACCCTATCGTCCAGAAGTAAATGTCAGCACTCTCCATAGTTTGAAACTTGCTGTTTGTTCAGCCCCAGAAATCAGGTGATGAACCAGAACTTCAGCCCCTCAGAAACCAAACACTTTATGCTTCAGAGAAGTTGGCTGGGTTTTTTTGTTTTGTTTTGTTTTTGTTTTTTACTTTTTTATAATTTTGATAGATGATATTTTGTTCTGTGGTGAGATTTAATGTGTGTCGCTGTGGAACAATTTCAATTGTCAAAAACAACAACAACAAAAAGCAATATTTCAATATTTCTCAAGAAAAAGCTTCAAAGGTTTCAGATCTTTTTAAAATGTTTCTGCTTTATTTTGACGTGGCATAAAAGTTTTGTATGCATTCTCGCATCCACTATTGTGACAGCTGTATTTAATGAGTGCAAAATGATCAGAAAAACAGCCTTTACTGTGGGTTGCCGTTGCCAGATGATGACAGGATAGAGGCAGTACTGTAATGAGAGAAGCAGCAAAGTAGTTCACGCATCTACGGATGAGGTATTTCCATCCCAGTCATCTAGGTGTACCCTTTGAAAGTACCGCATTGGTCATGTTACCTGGAAGGTTCAACCAGTTTTCTTTCCGTGTAAAGCCTGAATGTTTAAAATTAAACTATATGTTCGTAGCTTGAGGTCATGAAGGTATTGACTGTGATATGTTATTTGTGAGTAAAACACTGAGCTCCTCTAAGAGAAAAAATAAAGTCCCAGTTCTGTCTATAAATACAGGCTTTTCCATAACAGTGATACTGAGCCCAAAACATAATCAGTGGAGATATAAGAAATGAAACATTACACACTTAGTTTGCTTCCTAATAATTATGCATATTTAATATCAGAGAAATTTAGACAAAACTGGAAGCAGTATAAATTATATCTAAGTGGATGTAGAGCATTTAGGGTTGTTGTTGTTTTTTCAAAGCTACGTCTTTCCTGACTTCCTCTGGTGACTGTTAGCTTATCGTGCCTTTGTACAAGAGATCTAAGTATCTCATTCTCTCTTGTGTCTCCATATGGTACCATTTCCCAGCTTCCCTCGGTCATGAGATGACAGCAAGAATGGATTGTCAAACTGGACCGTTATGACAATTTACTCTGGGGGAAAAAAATCCTGTGGGTGTTTAAAAGCTTTACTGTAAGTTATATTTGATTAATTTATGCTTCTACTGACAAATAATTAGGTCAGCAATTAATTTTAAAATGCAAATGTGCTACAGGCCTTCATGTTTTAAGAAATACTTACCCTTTGTCGTAGGTTTGTACTTGTGTTAAAGTCTTACTGGATATAGTTGGGTGAAAGAATGAAATTATGTTTTGTAATAGTTTGTTTACTTGATTTTTTAGCAAATATTGATGGCAAATGTTTGTTTGGGAAGAATCATGTGTGGTGGAATTTAGTGGAATAACGCAACATAGCAGTGTAGTAAAGAATCATCCATCTAAAACAAATATTTTTACACGTCTGCTGCCAAATATTTGTCTACCTGGGTGGATCAGACACAGACAGACAGACAGTTATATCAGTAGCAGAGGGCTTTGTCAAAGTCTTACATGCCTGCTTATGTGTCCTAAAAAAACAGAAAGGAAAATGTACTTAATAACACTACTAGTTTTGTTCATAGAGTGCCTATCTACCACTATCTCTTGGGGGTTTTATAATAAAACAAATACAGATTAAAGGCCCAATCCTGCCTAAGTGAAGCTAACTGGAGCTTTGCTATGGCCCTTTAGGAGACAATGGCCTTTAAGACTGGGTCTTACATGACTGAAACATACAATATTTTATAAACTATTCAAAATTAATATGAAGTCATAAATAAAAGTCAACATCCCATGCCTGAAGTCAATGACCTTCACCAATTAACAGGTGTTTTAAATCCACTTAATAGAGGTTACTTTTGTGGTAAAAAAGGAGGACACTCCATAGCCTCCTCACTATAGTGGCAAAGATATGGCCAGTGATATGTACTGTGAAACTACATTGACTTCAGTGAAAAGTTCTTCTTAATTTCACTGGGGAGTGGGGGAGATCTAAAGCATGCTTGTTGCCTCTCCTGCTCCTGAAAACTTTAAGTTCCTATAGCCCCCATTCTCTTGAGGACAGAATATATATACCTGCTATCATGACCCCTGGTTTTTCTAGGTTTCTCCTGGAAAGAGAGGGGTATGTAGAATAATGAAGTCTCACTTTATATGAGAAGCTTATGCTCTAATAAATTTGTTAGTCTCTAAGGTGCCACAAGTCCTCCTGTTCTTTTTGCAGATACAGACTAACACGGCTGCTACTCTGAAATCTAACTTTATATACAGGCAATGATCCTTTTTTTCTGCCCACATTTGTGAGAAAGAAAAACAAATGTAATTGGATTCATAATGCAGGTTGCTTGATGCTGTCTGGAACTCAGAAGCTTGATATTCCCAGAAGGGAAGGAAGAAAGCTTATTTTCACTAACCAACCATTTCCCACACCAGTTATTGCATTTGTGTTGTTTACCTACTGTAATGAGCTGATAGGCCTTTTGTTTTTATGGTGGAGGGGATCGGGTACTAAACTTGTTCATGGAATAAACTGAGCCTGGAATGAGAAGAGCGCTTTCTATGTGGTGTTCAATGCAATCTTGTTTAATGTGGGTTAGAGCAATAGCAGATTTTGTCTCATATAAAAGATTAATATGTAAAATACAGGTTAACCTTGCAAGCGTGAGAGACCCTCTGTTGATCTTATTGAAAATAAGAACTAGAACGATGTTGTTGATGAAAGCTTGAGTTGGGCAGAAAGTGTGCATTAAATAATAGAAAAGAAAAGGAAATAAATGTGAAGGGCCTGATAGTGGAAGTTGATGTTGTTCTGCAACTCACAGAAGCTGATTCATAATAATGGGTAGAATACTGTTCCAGACTGATACATCTGTAATATTGACAGCATAATCCTGAGAGATATTCAGAACCAGAATTATAAATACACAGCACCTCTCAGAATCTGGCCCAGAGTTTATATATCATAAACCTGATATGGATATGCAAGACACACCTGAAATGTTGTAAGTTTACGTAAGGATGATTATTTCCTCTAGGTAGTAGCTGTTTGTTACATGAAAAATAAATGAACGTAATATTAATAGAGCACTGCACTCTCAAATTGAAAAAAAAAACTTCAATAAATTTTGCATAAAATCATCTTGTTTATGCTTGAAAAATAATTCTTTCAAATCTGCTTGATCTAAAGAGGTGATTATAAAAAAGTGTTAAAGCTACAAAAAAAAGTATTTTAAAATATCTTAGTACTCTCAAATTAGATATTTTATTAATATATTTATATTTATTTCCATCAAAACTGCAGTACTAAATATTCCAGCTGCTTTATGGAAGTCTTCTGCTAGTTTCATTTCACTCAGCCACTCATGCTCAATAGTTATCCCTTCATGTAAATAAATATACTGACACTGCTGATGTCACATAGTCTGTCTTTTTCTCGCTCCGTCCTTTGGACCTTAGGTGTTTTTCAATCTGCTATGGAGCAATGAGTGAGAATCATCTCTTAGGATCAGATGGGCATATCCCACATGATGGATTTTCTGTAACTACACGGGACAGAGACAGGGTTGGTGGATATCTGTTCTGTTTCCATGTATATGATCCAACCCCCACTGAAGTCAATGGAAGTTTTGCCATTGATGTCAAAGGCCATATGTCTCTAAGTTTGTAAAGTGATAAAAATAGTTCTACTAGGATTCTGCTGGAATCGTGGCATTTTTTTTTTAGCAGAAAACAGAGGTAAAATCGTGTATTTTTCTCCAAACTGTCACAGTTGAGATCTTTTTCCTGTGGACAGAAATGACCCAAGGAAGTGATTTCAAATGGTTGTTCCCACTCGAGCTGGTTGGAAATTTTTCATCAAAACAGTTTTCCGGTGAATTTTGTCAAAATTGAAATGTTTCAGATAAGTGTTGATTTTGACTACATTTATTTTTCAGAAAACCCCAAAAGGAAGCATTTCACTAATGTTGAAACATCGTGTTTTGACAATTTCAGAATGGAACATTTCAATCTTTCTTTTCAAAACAATTTTCCAAAACTAAATAAATTATTTTTATACAGGAAAAAAAACTTTTAAAAAGTTGTTAAAGGGTGATATTGAAACAACATGTTTTGATTTTTTCAAAATGAAACATTTCCATTGACCTGAAATGAATTTTTTTCTTCAGAATTTATCACCTACCATCATGTTGTCACTATTTGTGTGTACGCGTCACCAAATCTACTTAGACCTGATCTCATTCCTTAAAACTTCACATTGCAACACTGCACTAATTTGTTCATCTTTTTTTAGCTGCAGAAAAGCAAACAGTACTGCACAGTGTTCTTCTCATCCTGTCAACTTTTTTCAAACAGCACTGTTTTGCTAAACAAGATGGGTCTTCTGTCACTTTTGTTTTAGATCTTCTCACTTAGTATCTGCAGACCTCAATTAGTAAGTGGACACAGGCCGTGTCTATTGTTTGTTGTCTTCTCTGTCCCAGCAGGAGAGCACAGTTAGGATCTGAGCCTTAAATTCTAAGGTGTTGATTCTATTCTTTAATATGGACACACAAAAGCCAGATACTGTTTAATGGTAAAACAGCCACTTTTACAACATGTAGCAATGCTTCTTCGGGTAGCAAGATCACTGCCCAAAGGGAGGAGGTTCCAATGACCTAAACCAAAGCAATGCAGTGTGCAGCTGCAGTCAGACCCCATGCTTTAGGGATCCCTCTTGTTCCGGGACTCCATCTTTAAAAACAGAGAAGATGAGCTGGAGCCAGCAAGCAAAGTTTAACAGACCCACCTTTGAAGACTCAATCTCAGCGGTGTGGGAAGAAAGAGGGTGTTGGTAGTTTATCTGTTTTGCCAGCCTGGAAAAGACCCTGCAGCTACAAAAGCTTCCAAATGCCCCAGGGCAAGTGTCACAGTGTCCCACTGATGCTTCTGTAACTGCCATCGAAGCAGCTCGGTGATAAAGGCATTACCTTTAGAGGAGGAGAAAGTAGAGTGATGCAGTAAATTCAGACAGGGCACTCCCTCCTCCCTGTAAGTTGCTGGGGAGTAGCGTTCACCACCACATGGGAGCCAATCAGGGAAGAGACAAAGAGAATGTAGAATAAGAGGGGAATTAGTTGGCTGGAAGGAGAGAGGAGGGAAGCACTGAACACTGTTCCTCCACACTGATTGCCCTCAGAAGATGTCCTCAGAAAATGAAACCACAGTGCCTATGTCAAATGTAAAACTTTCTCAAACCCAGGCACAGCCTCTTGCTCCCCACTCCATCCTATGTCAATCCCCTCGCAGCACCCATGACAATTAGCAAGCTAGAAAATCCCAACTGGCAAAAATAAATCTCACAACCCCACACTGTGCAGGTTACGTGTAAGCGGGGGAGTAGTCCTGCTATTGTGGGGAACTTTCCTGGCTTCTGCACTACCCCGGTGAAGTGGGCTAGCGAAAGGATCTGAGTCCTCGCTCCCACTTCCTTTACCCAATGGCCTCCCTGCCCTTGAGGACTCCCCTTCCACTCTCCTGCCTGGCAGAGTCCTTGTAACCCCAACAAGGCTGCAGGATTCCTGGGGGGCTCGACCCCCAACCCTGCTGTGGTCACCTAGGACAGGGGCTAGGGTGTCCCCACTCTGGGGTACTCTCTCTGCACTGGGCACTTCTCTGACCCACTGATCATTACATACAATTTGAAGCAAATGCAAGTTATTTAATCAACAATTAATTTTAAAAAGAATAAGGGAAATGGGAAAGGTTAAAAGAAACACATCAACCCGCTCTGTGGCAGGGAACATCACAAACAGTGTCTCTGGAATGTCAGGGCAGTTCACAGTCTGTTCCTGGTAAGTCCCAGGCCTCCTTCTCAGGCCCTGGCTCTGCTGCAGGGATGCTGTGGGTTGGACACTCGCTCTGGTGGTGGCCATACGCTCTCAAGATCTAGGTGGCAGGGCCCTTCTTCCCAGCATTGCCCCCACCCTGTCAGGGTTACCAATCCCCACCACAGGTCTGGTCTGGAGAGCCTCCTGGCTGAGACATCTCCCTGTGCTGGGCCCACTGCCTACGATCCCCCCTCGCTCTCCCCAGCTGCTCACAACACCCGGCTCCGGACTGCTCCAGCCCCAGCTCCAGCTCCACTCTGCCTCAGCACGGCTGCTGCTCTGCTTCCAGCTCCCTGGGCTGCTTCTCTGGCCCCTCTGGCTCTGGTTGCTACAGCTCTCCTCCCAGGACAGGTCTGCTCTGCAGGCTGCTTCTGTGACTCTGCTCCCAACACTGAAGGGCTTCGCGGGCTGCTTTTCTGGCCCCTCTGGCTCTGGTTGCTGCAGCTCTCCTCCCAGGGCAAGTCTGCTCTCTCTGGGCTGTGCCTCTGGCTTTGGGGCTGCAGCTCTGCTCCCAGGACAGGGTCTGCTCTCTCTGGATCTGACGCGGCTCTACTCCCCAGCTCAGCTCGGGCCCCTGCTTTCTCCTTAGCTCGACCCCACTCTGTCTGACCCAGGCAAATCCAGCTCACACGGAGGTCGGGACTTCCCTGGCCTCCTGACTTCCTGAATAGCCTGCCCGCCCTGTCATTCAGGCTGACCTGGAGCATTGGCCTCTCCCCATTCTTCCTGGGGACTGTCAATCTCAGGGTCCTGATTCCCCATCGACCCTTCCCCCTTTTAGTACTGGGAGCTAGCAACTAAAACACCCCCACTGAATGTTAGTAAGGGGGCAAGAGTCCCCTTACATACGGAAAAGTGCCCGCGGCCACGCACATGTGACTCCACTGGAGAATCTAGATCCAGCCCTAAGGGATCTGGTGCAGAGACCAAAGGAAGACAACTACAATTGAAATGTGTGTAAATTAAAACCCTTCTTGTTTCAAGAAGCTCTCATATCAAGTGAGCCCATTCTATATTTTTTTTAAACTGGAAGGTATTAACAAAGATTGCCTATAGAAGATGCTAAAAGAAAAGGAGTACTAGTGGCACCTTAGAGACTAACCAATTTATTTAGTATAGAAGATGCTGCGTTTCTCGATCCATTCATGTCACTTTGTATTTTTGCACTAGACTAGTTTCAAACTTTGACTTTAACCAACATGAAAGGCCCTTAAACAGTAAACAGCATATCATCAAAAACAAATAGATTAAAAAGTGAACATATATAGCCATTATATTTCTTCCCAGCACAGCTTAGTTTGCTGCACTACCTAGAAGTATAAGACTGGCAGATCTGGGGCAGAGGTATGTAATGGGCCTTTTTGCTTTCTTTTGTTCCGTCTCCAGTAATAAATAATCAGTTTTAGAGAATTGATAAAAAGAGACAAGACTGAAAAGTGAATATGACACATTTATGAGATGGATTTTTTTTATCTGTTTCTTAAATCCGGCACCTTTGTTTCAGATCATATTAAAAAAAAAGAAAAGGGAGAACCACACATCATCGTGCATTGCAGTAGTGAATACACATGAATAGATGGATCATACTCTATCAGAGGAAGAAAATTCGCCAAAAAATTACTTGACAAGTTGAAAAAAATTGTTCTTTATCTTTCCAATTTAATAAAACAAACAAACAAACCATAGGCCTAGAGCCAGCAGAGGTTAAAAACATATAGTTTCCACATGAATCCCTATCAAAGGCTTCTGAATGAAGATTCTGAAGTTGAAACTTCATCTGCATTTAAAATTTCCATTAGCACTTTAAAAAAACCTGGAGTTTATGAATCCTGATTTGCCCCATGCTTCCCAATCCTGATTGATAAGAAGGAGTAGCATGAGCACTATTTTCCCCCATCATTCCACCAAAGCTAATGAAGTTAAGGATTAGTTACTTGATCTAATGGCAATAGCTTTCCAATAGACATGCACAGAATCATTGATTAGTTTGTCCGCGCCTTGTTTGCGTTGGAACGCTGTTCAATTTACACCAATTAAAGAATGCTTGGTTTGTGTATTGAAGAATAATTAAGGGATGGGATTCCCTATAGGCTGCTAAAAATGACATCTGACTGGAATGGTGATTACAGCATGAAGGCAGCATTAGTATTTAAATAGTCTGACTGCTCTATAAAACCGTTACAGCATCTCACCATGAAAAAGAGCATTAGTTAATTTTGCTTATAACTGAATTATTTGTATGTATTTGCCTGGTCACTTTAAGCAAATTGGACAAGGCAAAGCTTAAAACGAGTGTGCGGAGTTTGGTGTCAGAGGCAGCTAGAGCACCATTTAGGATAATTATGAGATATATATAAATACTCAAATGAACAACAGAGCTTTGTCAGAGATACTCAGATGAATGCAAAGCATAAAAATAAATTTGTTGCTGAAAGAAAAACATCAGAGGGGAAATGGTATGGTAATTATATAATAATCAAAACTTTACACAAGAAATTCTTATCTGGCCACCACCTTGGTTCTTAAACCGTTGCCCAAAAGTCTGTGGAGCTCTTGCTGGTGGTCCACTGAGTGACACATCTTGAGAACCATGCAGTGAGAGATTCGGGTGTGGCCATGGAAAGTGGTGCAGGAGAGTAGATCTCCCTTGTGAAGTGATTCACAGAATGAAACCACTGGAGAACCACTGGCCTAACACATCCATGCAATGCTTTCATAGACAAACTTGGTTTTCTATGGATTACAAGGGGGAGAGTGTTTAAATTAAAAGAAAATAAACTTGGGGGAATGTTTTTAGCGTCCATTAATCATCCCTTCTAGCCTTTAAAAAAAAAGCTGAAAGATTACAGTATCTACAATAATGGTCCAAAACATGACAGTAACATTACTGTAGCATACGCTGCTTGAGGCCATTCCTATACTATATTTACTTTTCTGTAGTCTATTTAAATGTAGTATATTTATTTTACTATATTTAGTTACTGTAGTATATTTTATAAGGTCATCTGCTCACTTCAAGGCCTCACATTGCAGCCACCATCCTTCCTTTAAGGATTTATGGGATTTCGTTTGAAGGTCATCAACACACTCTTTAATTGATCAAAGAGTTCACTGTTAAGGAATATGATAAGATTCTTCCATTTAAGCCTCTGAGGGGAATGAGACTCAGAATAAATTAGATCTGAGTCATCCCACATAACTGTAGAACACAACCGCTGAGCTGTCCTCCATTTTGTTTTAAATTATAAATAGTTTTATTTAAAAAAGCCTCCTGCTTCTGCTCTGCTATTGGTCTTCACCACTTTACTTTGGCCCTTCAAAGTTAATACTTCCTCTCAGTGACCAGCAAAAATCTCCCTTTGCAACAAGGCTGATATAGAGGTGTATTGTTCCCTCCACCCAGGCAAAGAATGCCTGTTAATTTAATAGGAACTATACATCCAGAAAAGGGGGAAACTATACCCTGGGGAGTAGTCATGGAAGATTAATGGCAGCAGGAGAAAAGTGATACAGTGCAGGCAGAACAAAATCAGAACCACCCATAGAAAGCTGGACAAGAGTTCATTTTTTAAAAGTCAATCAGAACGACAGGAAAGCTTATTAAAAAATCAGGACTGTTGCAGTGCATTTTTACTTACACTGGCTTTCAGGAGACATGAATAGAAACCAAACAGTAACTCGTTTTTTTTTTCATACCTCGTCTCAGAGGTCTCACTAGCAAAGAAGAATTTAGCACTTAATTCCTGTACTTTTATGTGGAAAATTAGGAATTTGCATTTTAAAAGGAAATTGCTTTTCAAACTCTCATAAATTTTGTGCCATCATGTGCCAGCAATGCCCCTCTGCCATGTACATTGGTCAAACTGGACAGTCTCTATGTAAAAGAATAAATGGACACAAATCAGATGTCAAGAATTATAACATTCATAAACCAGTCGGAGAACACTTCAATCTCTCTGGTCACGCAATTACAGACATGAAGGTCGCTATCTTAAAACAAAAAACTTCAAATCCAGACTCCAGCGAGAAACTGCTGAATTGGAATTCATTTGCAAATTGGATACTATTAATTTAGGCTTAAATAGAGACTGGGAGTGGCTAAGTCATTATGCAAGGTAGCCTACTTCCCCTTGTTTTTTCCTACCCCCCACCCCCGACATTCTGGTTAAATTTGGATTTATGCTGGAAATGGCCCACCTTGATTATCATACACATTGTAAGGAGAGTGGTTGAGCTATTACCAGCAGGAGAGTGAGTTTGTGTGTGTATGGGGGTGGGGGGTGAGAAAACCTGGATTTGTGCTGGAAATGGCCCAACTTGATTATCATACACATTGTAAGGAGAGTGATCACTTTAGATAAGCTATTACCAGCAGGAGAGTGGGGTGGGAGGAGGTATTGTTTCATGGTCTCTGTGTATATAATGTCTTCTGCAGTTTCCTCAGTATGCATCCGATGAAGTGAGCTGTAGCTCACGAAAGCTTATGCTCAAATAAATTGGTTAGTCTTTAAGGTGCCACAAGTACTCCTTTTCTTTTTGCATAAATTTTGGGTTTCATTTTTTTAAATAGAGAACAGCATTCTCTACCTTCATCCCCAACACATAATAAATAACAATTTCAATTGGTTCTTCTCAGAAAGGGGTAGGCCAGAAGGGAAGTAGAACTAGACAATGAGAGAGGTATTCCCGGTTACTGCTGAGAGGAGGCAAGGTGTGTACATTTAGCCATTTATTCTCCTCAGCACTCCTCAGTAGGCACACGCCTTATTCTTTGAATTTAAATCTGAGGGACTGCATGGGAGAATATTTAATTTGGGACAGTAAGTATTTAGCTAACATTTGACCATGCAAGTCTGAAAATCTCAGGACCTATCTGAAATATAATGAGTGTTTCAGGGGGTTGTGATTTTTTTTTGTTTGCTTTTGTGAGGTGGTTGTTTTGGGGTTTGTTTGGTTTTTTGGTGGTGGTAGTAGTGGTGTGGGGGCTTAGTTTAAGGTGATTTATCTATTCTGGAATCAGCTACTTGGAGATCCAGCTGCGGTCCAAGATGAGTGTCAACATTTACAAAGACTTCTGGTGAAATTCCCTTTCCCTGCTCCTCCCACAGGAAGATTACAACATGAGTGTTGGCACATAAGCTAGCCTGAGCTTGATGACATTCAATCAAAAATTAGTTAGCAATAAGGTTAGTACAAATCATCATTTGATATATTACTGAGTCATATGGGGTGAGGCGGCTGCTCTCATTTTGGCCCTGCTTCTCTTGCTCAGTGCATCATCCACACGGAAACCGGTGGCTGGGTTGTGGTGTTCTTCTAATCCATTCTGCGGTGTTCTGTCAAAGAACAGTGGTCACTTGAACATATTCTGGATTTATCTATGCACAAATTGCTCTTGTGATAACATACAAAATGAGTGGTTGTTTGGAAACAATTGTTTGACAAGCTGTTGACCCTTCACTTCTTAAAAGAGTTAAGTATTTAGAGTTGCTAACTGGTAATAACTACAAATAGCCATGCGCCACAGACTTGGGATATGTAACCAGATTTAAAACAACCCAGTGCTCTAGGAGTTTTGGACCTGAGGTTGACTTTGGGCTCAACTCTGCAGGTGATAATCAGTGATAAGCAAAGCTCAAAGGATTTGGTTTAGTTTCAGTTATGTGCACGCATCATCAAAGGGAAGAACAGCAACTAAGATTTTCAAAAGTGACCAGAGATTTCTTCTAGGTATCTCATTTTGGGGGTTCCAAAAACAAGACATCTTAAGAGGCCTAATTTTAACAAGATGGGTGATCAGCATTTTCTAAAAAATCAGGCTCCTTTAATATATCTTAAGTTAGGCACCCAAAAATTGAGAAACTGAAAATCACTAGTCGTTTTCAAAAATTTAGGCCACCTTTATTGGGCGCTGCAGAGGAGTTAAGTAGTATCTCTGTCTTGGGGAATTTATGCTATAAGAGATCCTGGAAGTGCTCATAAAATCCAATTTCCACTCTTTAAAAAAAAAGTTGTCATGCAATTGTAATGCAGTCCAAAACTCTGCAATAATACATTGTAAGCTGTATTGTGTGGGACCATTACCTTAGAATAGTGTTGCATTTATAAACAAGGGCAGCTTCATAGTCTTTTGACTGTGAAAGGTCCATTAAGTAGTACCATCCATTATCTTTGCATGTGAAAGGAGATAAGAATGATAAGGTGATCCAGGTGAAAATTCGTTTTCATAGCCAATATTTTAAAGGTTGTATAATCTACTGGAAAAAGTCTGTCCAGCCCAACAATCTAAATGCAATGATCCTTCATATAAGGATCATATAGGTAAATCACCTTCCAACTAGAGTTATGAAAACCTTTACAAGTTCAGTTTGAACTAGTTCTGTAATCAATCAGTTCTCATGAGTTTGAGTGCCTTGATTTTCTAAAAGGTCTGAACAAACCTATTTTTCCAATGTTCAAATTTGGGATCACACACATTTTGCATGAATTCACACAAGAATACTGAAACCAGGAGTAGAGCTTGTTGCCACTGGAGATGTGCCTGATCCATGAAGTTCAAATCTAGATTTGGATCAGAACTGAGGAGTCCCCAAGAACTGCAGACTTCCAAATACTCAATCTGTTACAGAGATAGGTCTCAGCCATTAATTTCTCACATCCAAATTCAGATTTCCTCAGAACTCAAGAAAGTTCAGATCTAGTGTTGCACTCCAGACACATCTGTAGTAGCCAAACTGGAAAACCCTCTGTGATGTGCACATATTGACCTTCCACAGATCTCATTTTCCTCCAGGGCATTTTGGAAGAGGCCCTGGAGGTTTTTCGTCTTCCTCTGTAGCATGGGGCACGGGTCACTTGCTGGAGGATTCTCTGCTCCTTGAAGTCTTTAAACCATGATTTGAGGACTTCAGTAGCTCAGACATAGGTGAGAGGTTTTTCGCAGGAGTGGGTGGGTGAGATTCTGTGGCCTGCATTGTGCAGAAGGTCGGACTAGATGATCATAATGGTCCCTTCTGACCTTAGTATCTATGAATCTATGAATCATTCCTCAGACTCAAAATGCACAAGTGAATAGCAGACTCAAGCAGGCTGATTCTCATTCATACTAAGGCCTTGTGACACCACTCTGGATTTGACAAAAATGTCAAGTTTTGGCATAACTTTTTCAGACACAAGCAAATCTTGAGTGAACCACTGCTGGTTTCAGAGTAACAGTCGTGTTAGTCTGTATTCGCAAAAAGAAAAGGAGTACTTGTGGCACCTTAGAGACTAACCAATTTATTTGAGCATAAGCTTTCATGAGCTACAGCTTATGCTCAAATAAACTGGTTAGTCTCTAAGGTGCCACAAGTACTCCTTTTCTCACTGCTGGTTTGTGAACACCACTTGAGTTCCAGTCAGTCTTGATTTTGTGTATATGTTCAAGGTTTCTGTCTAATTCCATGCATGTTTCTATTTTCAACACACCCTCCCCATAATGAAAGTTATTTATTAATCAGTTATTTTGCATCTACCATAGTGACTTTGTCAAGGGAAATTTCCTTCACTTCACAGTCCACTTTCACAAGTGGCTTATCATGGCAAAAGTGTGCAGCATATTGAGTACCATGAAGAGAAGAGGTCATAGCAGACATCTCTGTTAATGTTACCTGTAGTAACATGTCCTGGGATGTTTAACAGTCTTCACCTAGCTTGCACAGAACCCCCAACATTTAAAAATAAAATCTTATGCATCAAACATACATTCTGCAAACTCACCATCTCTAGAGCCTTTTTGACATCCAAGGAGGTGATGAGGAGGAGGATGATAATGATTATTTATTATTTGTGTTATAGTAGCACTTAGGGAACCCCACCTCAGGAGCTGGACATCACTGGGATAGGCACTGTATAAATACATAGTCTGGGCTCCAGTCTAGATGGATCTAGATGGATCTCTTTATGATAGATGGATGCAACAGACAAATTGTGGAATGGGAGAGTGGGAGGACAAGGCAACAATAAAATGAATATTTTGCATACCAGGCAGAGGTGTCCACTCACTAGGTGTTATAGTCACTATCAGCTGATAGTCTTTCGTCGGCATGATGGCAGAGATCTGATGATGAGGGGAAGGGAATTATAGGCATCATGGTGGAAGTATGGGGATGAGGATGGGGGAAAGCACTCTGCTGGCAACAGAATTTAGCAAACCTAATTCAGTGTAATCTGAAGGATTGGGCCATGGAAGTGTGACTCTAAACCCAAGGCCAGAATTTGAATTGCTACAGTACCTTAAAGATGGAGATAGATAGAAAGTAATTTGGGATTCCTCTCCTTCTTAATGCAAAAAGTAATTTGTGCATCAGAGGCACTGAGAAGGAAGCAACCTACTCAAGACAGCACGCATATGCCACACTATGGGAGAGAACAAAGAAAGATGTGCAGGCATAAAAATCTAGGCTAATCCAACACCAATCCATTAATGACTGCAATAGGCCCAACTAAACATAACCTTTTAGCCTTAGAGATTGCAGCGAAGAGACGAGTCTTGTCTTACCTTAAAAGATGAACATTACCTTTTTCATACAGACACCTCAAAATACTCTTCCAAGGGATCTTTAATACCATACGTTTGAGTATCCTTTAGGAAAGGAGGGACTAGCAAGGCTAAAATCAGGCTGCATAAACATTTCCAACACCATTATAATCCCTCTTTTCAATGGATTCAGATAATTAGTTTGTTTTATTTTCCTGGAGGCCATAATTTGTCACAGAAACCCTCAAATCAAGGATAGTTTTTTTAAAATAATTTCCAAACTTTTATTTACAGATATTTAGCTGGTTTTAGTTACCATTTGGGAGGAGGGGAGGAAATGGGTTTAGATGTATAAAATCATTGTACTTCCACTATTACTCAAATGTAACAGATTCAATAACACCAGATTGTTTTCTGTTCTGTGCCTTGTTATTATACTTTCAAACTGATCTGAAAAAGACATTGTTATGTGTCAGTGTAGTATTCTACCTATGCAAAATTTGCAGTGCTACCAATCAGACTAAGCATGGCTCTATGTATCCTGTCTACACTTAATATAGTGCCTATGCACTGAAATATATTTTGCTTATGCTGTATTAAGTGGTATCATAACATATCACAAAATTTTGGCAAAATATTGAACGATAAACTAGTAACATCTTCACATGATGGAACTGAGAACAAATCAGTGACTCTGTTTGCATCATGTCAACCTGCAGCCGAATGGCACTTCAAGTGGAAGGGGACTAGCAGTAGAAGGGTTTTCTGTTTGTTTGTTTTGTTTTGTTTTTGCAGGGCTTTTTTATTATGAGGTATGTTAAAAGATCAAACAAATTGGAGTTAATAAAAACCAAATAACACTAAAGTTCTGATTTAAATTAAACCAAAGTACTGAATCTGGAAACCCTAAACTTCAGGAAACTTAGGACTCAATGTATCTGTGATGTCATGCCATTAACTTCAACCAGGGATGAATGTGATCTCGATTTTGATACCTGGCTCTGAATTTTGAGGCGTTGGTCCATATCTAACTTCAGTCAATAAAGGTTAAGAAGCACAGTGGTAAACCTCTTAGTCTATTCTAAAATCACATGCTTAAATATTGTTATATTGCAATATGTACAATTTGAGTCTGCCCTTTGTCTGAAAAAAGCAAGTAAGTGTGATAGGCTGTGATAAAGGCAGCCCAACTTTCTTGTATGCTCACACCATATTCTTCTCTGTTTTGGCAGGTGTGCATAGGGAACTGGTTTGGGGCATGGTTTCCATATCTGTGCCTCTGGTAAATGCAGTCAGATGTGCCCATGTATGGGATTATTTTTGCTAGTGAAAACTACACTTGGTAGTTACCATTTGCAAGAACAATCCTTATGATTGGCAAAATCAAAATTATCTTCCTCTGAAACTCTGGATGAAAACACCATGTGCATGACCAGAAAATATAGAGAATATTTCCCCCCTTTTCTTATAGTCTAGTTCTGTCCTTTGTGATCATAAATTTTATATTTGTTGTTTAGCTATGTTTATCTTTTTTAAAGTAGAAAAGGCATGGGAAGGGAACGGAAATAGGACGATATACAAAAAATAGAATACAGCTCATTGCCACTAAGCACAGCAGAGCTGATCCTGATCTATTGCAGCATTTTATGGCATACCTGAGTCAAAATTCCAAAGCCTGGCATACTTTTCACTTCAAGAAGCATCGTGCCATGGGCTAGGAAATGCTGCAGACAGTCTAGTCTCTCATTTTCTATAACTGAATAATCAATCTCCATTCTGTTCTGTTATATAATTGATGTAGCTCCATCGAAGTCAACCATGTATAGAGCCAGATCCTCAGCTAGTTGATTTCTCTGGAGTGATGCCAATTTGCTTCAACTGAGGATCTAGCCAATCTTTCTTTCCCCTGTGCCAAATGTTGTATAAGGGTAATATTATTCATTTAATAAATCATCCAAGTAAAACTCAATACAAGTTGCTACAGCAATATGCAGAAATATTCTTTAGTTGAGCAATTTCAGAATTATAGCTGAGGATCTGGCTCCATGTATCATTGAATGTAATGCTATCAGTGGGTTATGCCCCCAACACCCCAAGAGAGCATCACAAATCCACATGAAGTGGGTCAACTGAAGAGGCTGGTGGGATAACTGAGGAGTTAAATGAATTTCTTGCATCATCTTTACTACTGAGAATGGTGTCGAAATTCTTAGGCTGAAGGCACTTTGCAAAGGAAATCAGAGTGTGGCCTTTACACAGACTGGAGTCTCAATGGAGAACGTTATAGAGCAGAAAGAAAAGTAGTACTTGTGGCACCTTAGAGACTAACCAATTTATTTGAGCATGAGCTTTCGTGAGCTACAGCTCACTTCATCAGATGCATACCGTGGAAACTGCAGCAGACTTTCCACGGTATGCATCTGATGAAGTGAGCTGTAGCTCACGAAAGCTCATGCTCAAATAAATTGGTTAGTCTCTAAGGTGCCACAAGTACTCCTTTTCTTTTTGCGAATACAGACTAACACGGCTGTTACTCTGAAACCTGTTATAGAGCAGGGATCTCAAACTCAAATCACCACGAGGGCCACATGAGGACTAGTACATTGGCCCGAGGGCCGCATCACTGACACCCCTCCTCCCACTCACCTGCCCCCGGACCTGCCCCCACTCAACCCCTTCCATGAGGCCCTGCCCCTGCCCCTCCTCTTCCCACCCCTTCCCCGCCCCCATTCCAACCCCTTCCCCAAAGTCCCCACCCCAACTTTCCCCCGCCCTGCCCCTATTCCAACCCCTTCCCCAAATCCCCACTTCTTCTCCGCCTCATCCCCTGAGCGTACGGGTCCCCGCTTCTCCCCCCTTCCTCCTGAAAAGTGCTAAGCGCTGCCAAACAGCTGTTTGGCAGCGGGAAGCACCTGGAGGTAGGCAGAGGAGCGGGGGCATGGCACGCTGGGGGGGAGGGGAGGAAGTGGGAGAGGGGAGCTTGGCGGCCACAGGAAATAACTTGGTGGGGGGGTGCAGGGAGTTTGGCGGGCCGCAGCAAATAACTCCATGAGCCGCATGCGGCCCGCAGCCCGCATGTTTGAGACCCCTGTTATAGAGTGACTTGAGAAACTCAAGTGCAGTCAAGCACCACAGCCAGATGGTGTTCCTTTGGGAGCTCTGAGGGAAATAAGGTGTGAAAAAGCCAAAATATTGACAAGGGTGTGGATTATTTCCTTAAAAACAGCAGCTGCTCAAGAAGACTGGAAAGTCCTATTCTGCTGCTTGTCTTTAAAAGAAGCTGAGGAAGATCCGGGAATTGCAGAGCTGTGAGCACCACCACAGTTCTAGAGAACCTGAGACACAGTTATTAATAGTAATTTAAGACAAAGACAGTAAAACCTTCGGATGCATATAACCTCCTGGGGGTCAAGCCAGCATGGCTTCTCCAAGGAAAAATCGTGCCTGGCTAACCTGTTGAAGTATTCTGAAAAAGTTCAAAAATAGTAGAGAAAAGTGACAGTACACAATCTCCTTGAATTTCCAAAGGTTTTGAGGCAGTTCCTCAAAAGAAGGCTTATAAAAAAAGTAAGGAAATAAAACTCAAATGCCAAATCCTAGCTCACACAAACTTTGGGAATGCAGCATCCATCCCAGACTGGGATCCAAGTTTCACATCTGGTTCCCATCTTACAATAGGACAAACCAAACCCAAGATTTAAAACTCCAGAGCTAAAGTTTGCAGTTCCAACTCATTTCATAGTTACAAATGAAATGCGTGTGTCCGTCTATGGGGAAGAAATTAAATATAAAACCAAAACAATTAAAATAATGGTTTGTCGGACAAAAGTAGAATTGATGTAACTTGCTGTTGAAACTACATTTCTGTGGCTGGTACAAACTGTAGAGGATTATGAGAAACAGATCAGTCAATTTTGTTGGTTTTGGTTAGCCTCGCTTCTGACAAATATTTTGGATGGTTTGGATTTGCGTGGTTTCATACCCCTTCAGTTTCACTTAAAGTTTTGGGTTCATTCAGATCCAAAACCTTGCAAGCAAAACAGGCTATTACTGTTCTGCTCTTTGTATCCCCTGTGAGCTCATTATGTTTGGGCAGTTTTCAGATGATACCAGGGCTGGAACTAGACAAAATATAAGATGTGGGACATCTTTGACTGGTTTATTGTAGGCTTTTAGTTGAGAGACAGGCGGTGATTTTTGAAGACAGATTGTAAGAGAGCTTATAAAAATAGATAGTTACATTTGCATTAAACCAGATCCTCAGCTGGTATAAATCAGTGTAACTCCTCTCTGTCACACATACACGCATAGAGACTCATAACGGTTTTGTTTCCCTTGTTTTAATTCAGTTTTGTTTCTTTTTAGTCGCAGTGCTTTAGTTAGCTTTGTAAATTGTAGGTTTTAGGAGTTAATGTTCCTTCAGGCTTATGTGAGCATCATTTCTTTAAGGAAGGCAGGAGGGGAGGAAAGATGAGGCAGAGGTGCTGGAAGTAGGAGTGCTGGGATACGGCAGCACCCCCTGGCTTGAAGTGGTTTCCATCATATCCAAGATTTACAGTTTTGCTCAATGGCTTTCAGCAAATTTGTTCCAATGCCACTGAGATGAGGTGCAAGAAGGAGAGGGACATCTGAGCAAAAGAGATTGTGGGAGAGGAGAAGGTAAAAGAAAAAGGTGGGAAGGGGAGGTGTCAGATGGACAACAAGGTACCAAATGTTAGGCATGCCTTTCTGAGCCCTGATGCACTGTTAAAATTGTAGCTGACAGCCAAGGTGCCATCTGATTCCATGGCAAGAGAGAGGTGATCTTGAGTAGTTGAGCTTTTTGGAAATACATCAGGTAAGTACAAGGAGGCCTGTCACCAACAGCAAGGTGGTAAGAGTGTGCAGGATGATACAGACAGGTGGCTTCTCCTGTGGCACAACTGCTATTGAAGGCATGTATTAACCATACAAAATTCTCTGTTACTCCCACACTTTAGGGCACCTACCTTTACCCAGCTCCTAGGGCTTACGGTAACCCTCTTAACTGAGGCACCCACCCTTAGCCCATTCCTAGGGCTCAGGGCATAACCTTCAGCTGGTTTGCAGGACCTTTTACCAGTGAAAAAGCCTTACACAGTAATATCCTTAACCTCTATTAACAGTTACCAAGCAGAATACACATGCTAAGCATACAATGCTATGCTCACCAATCCTGATCAGGCAGGCGGACTTTCCCTGTTGGCCAGGCAAGGTCCTCTAGTCTGGATTCTGGTTGCTGCACATCACGGTCGTGCAGAGGAGTCTTAACAACTTTGATCTTAGGCTGTGTCTTAGAGGTGAGTTCTTCTTCTTCTTCCAGGTCTTTCCTTCTTATTATTCTTCTGTTCCTTCTGCTGGTCTCCTTCTTGGACCGCAGTTTATACAGTGAAACTTGAGTCTTGCTTAGTTATACCTTAACCAATCATTTTACTAAAACAATTCTTTAACCAATCATACCCCATCACCTTAATTGATTTACACCTAGCAAAATTACAGACAGAAACAACCAAAGAACCAGACAGAGACCAGACAGATAAGCAGCAGAGAAGTGGGGACCATGAAGATAAAACAATACAGAAATGAGGCTTTCACAACCACAACCATTGATAAGTGATTTCTTGCCAGACAGGATGCTATCAAACTAAATTTTCTTTAACCATCTTAAAATCTGTTTCTTTATAGGGTGATGGTGGGTGCTATTAGGAGGATCACCTTAACAGCTGGATATTGCATTGTTTTAATGTAATTTAGATGGAATGTGAGGATGTAACTTTCTGCTTCTTGGCTAATGGCTACTGCTCTCCTAATATGGCTGCAGACAAAGGCCTTAGACTCTACAATATGGCTACAAGAAAAGGCCTTATCCTTACAGCAGGGACTGTTTATTAGTATGTGCTTGCACCTAAACAATGGGGCCCTGCTACTGATTTGGCTCCCTGGACACTATTGAATATAAATCATAACCACCACAGGGAGCAGCAGCTAGCTGTGGAGAAGAGTGGGACCAGCTGCTGGAAGGGATGAAGGCATTGGCTGAGGCACTGAGGAGTGAGAGAGGGCCATGGCACAGTCAATGGAGACTCATTGCCAAGAAGAGGAAGATGAAAGCACAACAGAGGTTCACCTCAGGGAGTTGCTCTTGGCCACTCTCCAATAACTGGTGGTGAGCCCCGGCGAGGAGGAAATAGCAATGGCGAGGGGCATATAGTGCTCAAGTGATGATGGTAGGTAGATGCAGTGCTGGAGCTGGTGTGCCCGAGAGAGCATCAGGTGGTGCCAATAGAGAAAACAGAACTGCCACTGGGGAGCAATACCACTTGCAGAGGTGAGCCCGTGATCCTTCGGCTCCTCTACTCTACCCCATCTCTGGGGCGTCGAAGTGGGTGCAGACTGGTTCCACTGCACTTGCAACTGAAGCAGGATTAAGGGCTAAATTTTTAGAGATGTTTTGGTGTTTAAAAATGCAGACTGGTGCCCAGTGGGATGCCTAGGTGTCTAACTCCCATTAATTTCAATAGGAGTTGGGCATCTAGGCACTTTTATAATCCCACTAAGCAGCTATCTACATCTTTAGGCATCTAAACAGCTTTTCAAATCTAGCCCTAATTCCTTTGGGCTGCTCAGGTGAAAGGGTAAAGTAGATCCAGTTTCTAGCTGCACTCAGTGCTGCCGTGTATTTTTAACACTGGTGACATTACCAGTGTTCATCTTTTTTAAAATGTTGTTTCTTTTCCCCGCTCAAGGTATCACTTTAAGGAAAAATTAGTACTATTTGCTCCAGTTTCACATAGTGTGTGCCCACACAGTACCACTGTCCTATACATAATCAATAATAAAAAAGATGGCAATAATCTCCCGAATGTAGCCCATTGTAAATTGAACTATGATACTTACCTACTTCATAAGCATATTGTTTGGATCAATTAACTCATGTTTGTAAAGTATTTGGGGATGCCTGAATAAAAAGTGCTATACAAGTGTAAAGTATTGTTATTAACTAGAGCTGTGTGATAAATTTCACTTGCACCTTTTAGACTACTTTAATTTAGCCCTGCATGAACCAACAATGTTTTGCTCCAGGTTTTTTGTGTTCAGTAATTTTTCACTAAATTCGGATGCAAATACATTTGCTCTATCTGGATTTCCATCAAGAATCTGAGGCTTTGCTGGTTTCTTTCAAGTTCAATGTGTGTTCTTTGGGAAGCCTCATAAGAGGCAAAACCACATGTTACTTTTCCTGTGGCCCTGATTGGCAGAACAAAGCCTTCATTGTCTGACTATACCGAAAGGAGGACAGGAGACATTTGACATGGGTTTAATCAGGCCATAACTTTATTATTAGATGTCTGAGACTACCCAGCAGGTAAAAGTGTACAGGGCAGGTATCCCTATGTTTATTCCATAATTACCCTGGGGGCTTTTACCAGCTCCCCCTCTTTTTTCATCCAGGTCCCTCCAGCAAATCCATTGCTGGGACGTCACCAACCACCCCCCTTCGTAGGAGAGTTAAGGTGGGCTATAATAATGGGGGTTGGATCCCTGCCGTACCAATCATAGGAGTCCCCAACCGCCACCCATCCCCATTCACTCCTTTACCAAACACCTCTTTTTAAGACCTTTTCCAAGCCAATTATCCGGTCACTGTATACTTTCCTATGGAGTACCTTCACTGGACGTCCACCCTACACTTGCATAATGAGTTGCGACATATGGCCCACTACCCTTCATGCCAGGCATGCACAGAGCCCTTCCTGAAACCCGCTGTGGGTAGGGTTGCCAACTGTCTAATCACACAAATCCAAACACCCTTTCACGCCCCTTCCCCAAGGTACCGCCCCACTCACTCCATCCTCCCTTCCTCCATCATTCATTCTCCCCCACCCTCACTTGCTTTCACTGGGCTGGGGCCAAGGGGTTTGGAGTGTGGGAGGGGACTCTAGGCTGAACTTGGGGCAGGGGTGTAGGAGGGGATGTGGGGTGCAGGCTCTGGGAGGGAGTTTGGGTGCTGGAGGGGGCTCGGGCTGGGCTAGGCAGTTGGGGTGCAGGAGGGGGCTTGGGGTGCTAGCTCTGGGAGGGGGCTCAGGGCTAGGGGTTGGGGTGCAGAACTCCCAGAGCCAGGCTCAAGACTGGGGCCAGGTGTTGGGCTGCGGGAGGGGATGAGGGGTGCGGTCTCCGGCTGGGCGTCACTTATCTCAGGCGGCTCCCAGTTGGCGATGCAGCAGGACTAAGGCCAGATCCCTGCCTGCCCTGGCCCCGTGTTGCTCCCGGAAGTGGCTGCCATGTCCTTGCAGCCACTGTGGGGGGTCCAGGGGACTCTTCACGCTGCCCATGGCCACAGGCACCACCCCCACATCTCCCATTGGCCGCAGTTCCCAGCCAATGGGAGCTGCGGAGTCAACATTCGGGACGGGGCAGCACGCGTAGCCCCCTGCCTCCCGCCCAGGGGATGCTGGGTAGTGTGAGTCACTTCCGGGAGCAGCACAGGGCCAGGGCAGGCAGGGAGCCTGCCTTAGCCCAACTGCACCACCAGACTTTTCGCATCCTAAAATCTCCCGGTTTGGCTTCTGTAGCCGCCATGAGATAGCGCCAGATTCCAGGAGACTCCTGGCAAAAACAGGAGGATTCACAACCCTAACTGTGGGGAAAGTGTAAAAACCCCAACTCCACCTGGGTCAATATGGTGGCAAGGGGAAATTTACTTCCCAGCCCCCCTTAACAAAGGGGCGGCTAGCGTAATGCCCACAGCAGGTCTGGACCAAACCTGGTATTTTACCACCTAAAGGGAGAGGAAGGATGGGTGCTGCCTCAAGCTGCTCCATGCAAAAGGGAGGGATAAGGCACAGGGCTGTCCCTTTTAAACCTCTCATTTCAAGGGGATGAGTCAGTGACCACACTGAGCCCTTTTGCAACAGTTTTCATCTCACCCGCTCCCACTAAGCCATAAAGTACAGTTCCCTTTATTCAGCCAGCGTGCCAAATATCCCCCTCCCCCCATGGCTTAAAGGTGCAGAGCGGTCATTTCTCATACGGTCTGTGTTTAGCTGAACTCTTCTATCCATTTAAAAACAAAAATATCATTTCATCCCATTTTATTAATCAGACTGAAAGAATCTCCATTTGTATAGCCAGGCAGAGAGTGGAGAAACTGAGAGAGGAGAGGGTTTGTTTCCTTTTATGGCAGTCCCACACAAACAATGCATCAAAGGGGCCTCATCTTTGTTTCTTTCTTGCAGGCGCTGGCTTAGTATAGTTCATAAGTGAGCCCGTGTAAATGTTCATAAACCTGAGGAAACCAAGAGGCAATACAGAGATTAATTAATTGTAGCTGGATGTTTGCAATGAGATTCAAACATGAAGATATGGGTTCTTTCAAAGCAAAGCTTTTGTGAATGTCAGACCCAACCTAACTTAACGCTGCCAAATAAGTCTGTTTTGAACTGAACTAGGGTTTGCACACCTCTGTTGTTAACCAGCTGTGATAAAAAGTGGCCTCCACTATCCAGACATGCCATATGGCTGCCTGTCAGTGTTCACTGGCCAAAGGTTCTCACCTGTCTTCTATGGAGCAAATTTTTATCTGGCTTCAGCTATAGAGCTTCCATTTATGCAGCTGGCAATTGCACCCACTTATTACACGTCCTAATTTGTTCTTCTGAATCTGCGCGTGTATGTCTATATTTTCCACATAAACATGCACATTGTCATAGTTTGCAGGTAACTCCAGAATGGGTTTTTACTGTAAATTTGTTTTTATTATATAATAAGTCAGCCATACCCTACATAGGAATAAATAAAAAACAAAACACAGGACTCTGTGTATCACATATAAATATTTTAATGATTTGGACCATGGAGTGCCCATATGAAACAAGACTTTATGCAAAAAATATATAAGGCAATAGGCAGCATAATCAAATCAGCAAAGAACATTTATCCCACCCTCTTAGAAAGATGACTTCAGCATAATGAACCAACAGAAATAGCTCATCAATACTGTCTCCTCTGAACTGTATTAGGTGAAACAGGGTAAAGTGAAACAAGTTGTACCATCATCACTTTTGCTGGTAATTTTTTTCTATGCTGACAGCAGTTTGAATTGCTTAAAGGAAGTAAATACGCTTATATAAATAAGGTATAAATGAACTTATTGGGAGCCATTATTTTAAAAGTCTGATCCAAAAGATATTAATTCACAAAAGCAATGTTCCACACAGCTGACCGATTTAAAGAAGCCCCTGCTGGTACAAAGAAGAAGGAGTTAGCAGATACCATTAAACATGACCAGATGAGGCTGCAGGTAGCCAAAGCTTTTCTTAATGAAAATTTAAAGAGTGTGGATGAAAATGATATTCCCCCAATCCAACAGAAAACTCTGGAAAAGACATGCAATTCCAACCAAGATCTGGTTAGCACTGAAGAAGTGTTGTTTGCTGATCAGGATTTATTGCCTGAAGTGAACTATTAGGCTTATGACTAGCAACAGAATATTTTCTATGATAGACTATGTTAGCTCTTACACCTGTTTACTAGACAAGCCAATACGTTCAATAGTTGTAGATTTTAAAATAAAACACCGAAAGCTGGACATTGTCATTTTTATCTCACGCTTTTGTGTAAAAAAGAAAATCATAATGGTGAGCGTTTATTTTTAAAACCAGTTGGACTGACTGTTTCAACTACTATAGGCAGTGGTGCAAGTAGAAATAATTTCTTGCCGGTACTGCACTCATGGGAGGGAGACAAAGGGGGGTATGTGACCTCTCCAGGTGACCCTCCATGTGATTCCTCCCTGCCCCACCCCCAGTTCGGGGCCCCCACGCTCTCCCTGTCCTCTCCGACACTCCCCTTTGTATATACAAACATCAACATGCTTAACTACTCACTGTCCCCCAAAATACGTAGTATTTCAGTCTGTTTATATGGGAGTTGGGTGAGGAGCCATTTCAGCATATGTATGACTTATTAAAAGACAAATTTTAAATAGAACTGTATCCTAAACTGCTTTATGGTATTGTACCAAACACTATATTTCAATGGGGGCTTCAACTTCCTTTATAGGAACAGACTCCTAAAACTCTTACTAGTCCATAAAAGTGGTCCATAGTCATGCAAATAGTCCCATTGTCTTCAATGGGATTGATCAAATGATTAAGGGTTACAGGATTAGGTTCCAAGTTTGTAAATTGTTCTGGATGAAACTGACAATACCTGAGCTGTCAGATCAGAAGGAGCTTCATTAGAATAAAGGTGAGCAGATGTGTGATAAGTCTTAGATCTGTTGCTAAGATGAGGAACATATTTTCAGGAAAGTTCTTGGCAGATTCCTGAGGTAGCTGGTTTAAGGCCATCAGTGTCCAACATTATAATCTTCACTTATAGTTCTCTCACCCAGAAAGCTGGAAAATGAGGCATTTGTTTTCTTTGTTTTGCTGCTCCAGTTCCAGTTAACAAAATGCATGTTAAACTAGTTTGGCTGCAAAGAAGAATTCTATGTACACTGGGGACAACACCTGATTCCTATCAGGCTGCAGAACTGGGCTGACATCAGAATCCAAACATCCTCTGGTCAGTGCAAGCAGAGGCATTCCTCTAATGGTTTGGACTTGATGTGATGCAGTATGGGTGTCATGGATAATTCAGACCAATGGGCAGCAACAGAATCAAAAACATCTTCCGTCCCCTGCACCCCTCCCCTCTTGAGGACTCCTGACCAACTTAAAGCAGCACAATACATATGCTAACAAACTTAAACAAAGCCTTTGTTTAAATTTGTTAGCATATGTATTGTGCTGTTAAAGCCATTTAAAGAATGAATGCCCTCCCTAACCACGTTCTGCTCCCTTAAGGAGAAGAGCGCAGCACCACCCCCACACCTTCTGGAGGGAGGAGCTAGCCCCAAGTCTTTCTGGTACCCCATACCCAGCAAAAATCTCTTGCCGAGACTGCGTACTAGAGGGTACCTCCCTATTTGCACTCCTGACTATAGGTAATAGTGACCAACAGAATAAAAAAAAGTGAAGATAAGGGAATGATCTTGCAAAAGGTTCTCTGTCACTCTGTCTGCCTGTATAGGAATTTTAGGACAGTCACCACCAAAGTGTAAGAGTGTATAAACTAAGACAGTTGGTGCTCAGCACCATGCAAAATCAATCCTTAATTCAGAGCAGTAACAGCACCTCGTGACACCTCGTCACCAAAAAGAAACTGACAATCTAGACCAGTGTTGAGAGAAGAGCAAGAAAAATAACCAGGGGACAGAAGGGATTGATTTATCAGGAAAGATTAAATGAGCTAAATATGTATACACAGCTTGGCTAACTGACAACTAAAAGGAACATTATAATAGTCTAAAGATACTTGAAGGAAATAACTCCAAGGAAGGAAAGGAATTATTTAAGGAGGTTCAAGGGAACATAACTAGGAGTAATGGGATGACATTAAGAAAGGGGAAAAAATTGACAGCAAGATCCATTAGGCAGTGAAATCGTTTCCCTAGGGAAGCGTCATCACTTGGGACATTTAATCTAGATGTACAAAACACTAGAAAATATGCTACAGGACACAATCTTGCATTGGCAAGGAGCTGGACTGGATGTCCTAAAGGTTTGTACGTTGCTAATTTATGTGAGTCTGTAATTTTCCTGGCTTGTGCCATAAACTCATTGTTAACTCAAATGTATTTATTTTCTCTGGGCCCAATCCAACGTCCACTATAGTCGATGGATGTTTCCAGTGGGAGTTGGAATGAGCCCTCCCTGTCTTTGTCAGTGTCAATGTCTTTGTTTCCTGTTTGAACTGTTTTAAAAGGGAAAAACCCAATCATTCCCAAAGGATTTTCATGAGTGTATTACTTACCCAACAAACCAGAACTACTTCCTCAATACGGTAAAGAGATTTTAACCCATGTGTATGCTTGCGGGGAAAGATGCTTTGGAACCTCTCAGATAAATAAGCACGTATTTTCAGAAATACATGTAAGGGAGCTAGAGACCAGAAAAAAAAGAAACTTCCAAGCACCTAAAAATACATTTCAGGGGAAAAATTGATTCAGTTACAGAAGAGTTAAATGAACGTTTTCTAGATATTAAACCAAAAGATATTTCATAAGATGTTAGCGCCCTCTTATTTGAATACCTCTTAAAGCAGGAATGCAGCTGATGGAAAAACAGAATGTTGCTGCAATGAGTTTATCCATTTGATCAGGATTCGATTCTATTTCTGGTTAACTGAATAAATAGGTATGTAGTACAGACCTTTTTAAAAAACAGTAAGTATAGTAAGCACATACAGGGGACTTAATTTGGCCTAATTTACATGCACATGGTCTAGTGAACAAAATCATGTATGTATATGGCAAAATATATATGCACAAAACACACTCTTGAGCTGAGACGTTGTATACCAACTTTCATCCTCGCTTACATTTACAGGAAATGTAAGTCACTAAAATAAGGACTGATAATGAAATCTTTGCCCAATTGTTACTATATTGCCATGAATTTTAAATAGTAAGTAATAACCAATTTCTTCTCTACAGTTCATACAATAAATAAAATCCTATGTGAAAGATGAAGCCTTTTATTCCTTTGTCAAAATCTGATTGAGTAAACTACAGATGTTAAAAGGCAGTGTAGTTCAAAGAATTAAAAAGAGAATCGTATGGGGGTTGTAGCAAGAACAATTTTAAGAGAATAATATGGAAAATATTAAAATGCCATTATATAAATCAGTGGTACATCCTCACTTTGAATACTGAAGATTGGTCACCTCATCCCTGAAAAGAGATAGCAGAAATAAAAAAAGTCCAGAAAATGGCAATAAAAATGATGAAAGGCAAAGGGGAGGGGAATTTCATGAGAAGAGATTAAAAACACAAGGACTATGCTGCAGGGGAGATCTACCCCATGGGGGTGCAAATAAAATTTGTACCATGACAGTTCCATCTGGAGAACTGCTTGTGACCAGTGCTTCATAAGACCTCTGTTGCCAGAGACAGTTTACAAGATGCACTGAACCCTAACCATTCTTGTGGCTGCTCTGCACAGCTATGGGCCTGCTATAAAGCAGATACTCTGCATCATTGCAGCCTCCTCTCTGGGAGGACTTTCACCTGCCAGAGCCCCTGCCGTGAATCAACTCTGTCACAAACCTGATAGGTGACCCTGGGCAAGTAACTTCTTTCTGGACTGTTGTTTTCACATTTTGGATGGAATTTTCAAACATTTGAGTGACTTAGGTGCACGAGTCCCATTGCCTTTCAGTAAGTCTTGTGCTCCTTAGTCACTTTGGCTCTTTTGAAAATTCCATTTCAACTGTAAGCCCTTCAGGGCTGAGATGGTCTCTCACTATGTATTTGCGCAGTGCCTAGCACAATGGGGCCCTGATGTCGGCTCGGGTCTCTAGGCAGTAACAGTAATATAAATAATTCGTCAATCATCACATCAAGCTCAGTTAAAGGCCTTCAACTTTTTCCATATTGCAAGATGAAATCTTTAAAATGGATAAGAGGTATTACTTTTTTAAACAATGCATGGTTAATTTGTGGAACTCACTGCTGCGAAATACTACTGAAGTAAATAGCTTAATAAGATTTTTAAATGACTAGACATTTAAAGAAATACAATTTCAGAAGTTGGGTGAGATTCAATGGCATGTGTTATGCAGGATAATAGACTAAATGAGCATAATGATCCCATCTGGCCTGTAAATCTATGAAAGTTTGACTAGCTAGGATTACATTACTATGGCTAGGTATCCCAATGGTTCATGGCATAATTTAGTCACAAATTGGGGTCAGGAAGACATTGCCCTCATGATACCACGGATAGCTCAGTGGTTTGAGCATTGGCCTGCTAAACCCAGGGTTGTGAGTTCAATCCTTGAGGGGGCCATTTAGGGATCTGGGGCAAAAATTGGGGATTGGTCTTGCTTTGAGCAGGGGGTTGGACTAGATGACCTCCTGAGGTCCCTTCCAACCCTGATATTCTATGATTCTATAAAGCATTGCACAATTAGGTACATTATGTAGAGGGATAAGCTACTTCTGAAACATCAGCTATGGTGTTGTAATCTTTGTCACAGTCACAACACCATACTTGAAGGACCATGGGTCTGTTCAGGTATAGCAATGAATAGGTTCCAATATTCCTCAAACAAATGTTCAGTGGCACAGAAGTCCTGTGTATGGAAAATCAACAGCCATCTGATCTGCCCAACGATGGACAGGCTAGTGCAGGTCTGGAGCCATTGTATACAGGAACTGCAGAGGCCCAGAAAAGAGAGAGCTTATGCAAAGTATGTCTCTGCATCCCATTCACCACAGTTGTGCAGATCCTGCCTCCTTTCTGTCCCTGCACAGGAGTCACAGAGGCTGCAGCGATCTGGGTGCTGTAATAGCCCCCACAGAACTGCAGGGCAGGAAAAAAGAGGGCCAAGGACTGGAGGAGAACTCAGTGAGCACCTGGATGAAACAGGTGTTTGTGAGTGGGAGGGGGCTGGAGGGTCAATAGTGCCTGTGTGGTTCCTCTTTCCCCAACTATCTGCATGGGGAGGAGGGCGGGGGGGCGGCTTCTGGCCAGTACTCCCATCTAATCCATTTAGGAGATGTCAGCAGACTCTGGTGCTGAATGAGGGAGACCACTTGTGTCCCTTTACGATCTCCCTATGCAGGAATAGCAGAGGAGGTTCCATTTTCCCATGACCACACTCCCCTCAATACCAACTACACGATAGGCCATATATGGCACTGTGGAGGAGTCTTATACCCTGTCGCTAGGGAAATGGTGGAGGTGGGCTGCTGCAGAACTGTGACAGCTCAGAGGAGTTATGCAGTAACCACTAATAGGCCCTCTAGTTTTAGGAAATTGTTTACCAGAAAAAAACAGTGAAAAGGATCAAAACTGTTCCCTACACTAGAGTTTTTACACCAGCAGTCTCTAAATATATGTAAAGATTTAATAAATGTGTAAAATAAGCACAAAATGCTTACACTGTTGTGATTCCTATATATTTATATCAGTTGCAGCTTATATTTTGAATGATTTCTTTTCTGGGCAGAAAGCACAGTGGAAAAATGCATATTATTCATAAAAATGATTGTCCTGTTCACTTGTATACCTATGCAATTTATTCTTTAACAGCTTTTTACTTCAAAGAAATCACTAGCTAATGACATCTTAGACTTTTAAAAAATCCACTTATTCAAAATCCTGTCCCTGAGGGAATTCCAGTGTGTTATCAGAAATTTTTCCAAAGATCATTAGCAGATATTACAAACCAATTGAAACTGAGTATTTTCTTTGCAAATTACTTTTAACTTTAGAGCTATTGAAAAAAGACATTGAGTGATTTAATTTACTTAATCTATCTACAGATTGCAGTTATATGCACATTTTGTGATTGCATTTCCAACAAAAAGCATATATAACTATCCCTAATAGAGATATTTTTCTAAATTATCATACTGGATCAGTAAGATCTCTGAAGATATTAATGTTTACTTTTTCATTTAGAAAATTGCACTAAAAATAGGCGTTTGTACTTTGTTGATATGTTAGGAAATAATAATATTGCATCACACTTTTTTTTAACCTGCTATTTTAATTAAAACTCCCTTGTAGTCCTCAGGTTGGTGTGTCCTTTGCGGACATGTTTTTCTGATTTTCCTTAAAATCATTGTATGTTTACTAGGCAGTTAAGCTAATATTTTACATGAGAAGCACTTTATACAGTTACTCGTTGTGAACCAAATCCTTTCTCCTGTCCCAAACCTAAGTAACCTAGCTTGATGATGAGACTGAGGGTGGGGAAAAGGACTCTTGCTCCCGAGCTGTGATGCACCAACTCTACTGCTTTATCCTTATTCTTCCAGGATCAACGATCAGTGAATCTACACCATGGTAGATCCACTGCTGATGCCTACTCTGTGCTATCACAACTACTCCCTACTCCTGCTCCTCCCCAAAACTACACCCACCCTCAAAATCCTGCAGGAGGGATAGTCCGCAACAGAACAGACTCTGACACTCTCAGGGGGCATGCACTCCTGTGCAAGTTTTCAATCCTTCCTGCTCCCACCTGCTGATGATTGGAAATGATCCACTTGTGTTGTGTTTGAGGACCTTCCTGTTCTCTGGATTTTCCCTATTTCCATTGAATGACGCCACCAAGCATAGCTTACAGAAGACTCAATCTGCAATTCATGTAGTTAGGGTTTCACAATACAATATTCATTCATAAGAATTTGTATGTATGTGTCAAGAGTCCTCAGTAGTACACACATTATTAGATTACTTGTATAGTCCTTCTTATAACCCCTGTTGTTATTTGATATATAGATATATATAGATATATAGCATCAATTGTGTGCTAGGTGCTTTTAAAGACAAATATAAGTATAAGGGATAAGGGATCATATTCCCCAACAGTGAAGCAGCAATCCTGCTTTGAAAATCCCATTAGATGCCTATCTGCATCTTTAGGCACCTAAATATCTTTTAAAATCTGGACCAAAAGCCCCTTCCTTGGAAAGCTTAAATTCTAGGTAACAATATTGTTTTACATTAAATATGTGTTCACCCCAGGAGTGGTATTGCAGCATTTGTGGCTACCCCTGCAAAATACTGCTGCTTTTCATGAGCAGAGTTTATTTGTGTTCATAGGGACCTCTTCTCTCCTTATCACACATATGCAACTCACATTTGAGTATCTGTCAGGACAATGCATACATATCAAGAAAAGGACAGATCTCATAACACTTACTTAGAACTTTCACTTATATTTTACCAATAGCACCACAATATCTCATACACATCAGACTTCAGTGGGAGTAGAATTAGTCCCTAGAATTTTTTCCACAAGATTTTAAAATAAATCAGTAAATTTTGTTGCTTGTAAGTTAACACTCGTTGACAGCCCTGAATATTAAGGGTCTCTTTATATTCAAACACCCGGTACAGCACGACATCAGTGGTGCAAGCAACTCTAACTGCTCTAACTGTGGCTCAAACTTGACCTGACATGGCCACCTATAGGCATTTAGTGCTAGATCTTCAGCTGGTAAATCAGTATAGTTACCTTGACTTCAATGGTATGACACTGGTTTACACCAGCTGAGAATCTGCCCATAATCTCCCTCCTCACTGAGTCACTGTCATCTATATTGAGCCTGACAACACACGTTAACTAGTGCCAGCTGTGATTGATGGTCATTTATTGGTGTAAATTACCATTGCTCCATTGAAGTCACTGGAGCTGCCATTATTAAAAGCAGCTAAGGATCTGGCCCAGAGATTTGTTTAGAATGTGAATTCTTGTCCTGTTGGAACTGCATGTAAACCACGAATCGATTTCACATAAACTACCAAACAGCCATTAGATTAACTTTCAGTCACTGCCAGCCTGTGTTAAATTAGAGGGGTGATGCAGAAGTGAACAGCTCTGGATCCATTACCAATTCTCTGAGCCATCCAATCCCTCTCTTATAACATATATAAGTCACAACATTCTAAGGAAAACTTTTAAAGAAGAGAAGAGCAGGAGATCAAAGGTAATTCTAATAACAATCACATACAAATATAGTGTTTTACATTTCAAACAATTGTCCAGATCCAGTTTTATTAGCAATAATATGGACATTTACTTGTACGAAAATTACTGTTCTTTCAGAACCTTATACTAAATGCACTGTTGCTTGATGCGTGAAACAGCATGATAATTTTCTCTGAATTTCATTTCCAATATTTGTCAAAATTTAATTTTCATCAATATTTTCCTTCCTACTCAAATTCCTCTTGGCTGTTGTAAATAGAGCTGTAATAAATATTAATTCTTAAGTTAACTAGAGGCAAGTAAAGCCCTCCTCAAACTAAAGCAAAAGTCTGATAGGTTGTGTTAAAAGGAGCTCATGTTATTACTAATTATTAATTATTAGTAGTAGTAGTATTTGTTAAGCACTGACAATGTGCTCAGTTCTGCTGATTAAGTTCTACTGAGCAAGTTTTACTGATTAGCTTATAAGGACAACATACTGTACTAGAAAGGAGATACTTAACAGCTATCAAGACTCTTACTTTCAAGGCTCACTTAGCAAAACAATTATGTGCCTGTTCTGTATGCAGGTTTTCATGAAAAAAGTAGAAAAATGCATAAACTGAGTAAATATCATGATTTTGTGTTCCCTAATTTTCTCACCCCACTCCACAGTATTCTGCCAACTTCACTTCCACTGAGGCTTGAGTAAGTTCGAAAGCCCGGATCCTGGAAACACTTATGCACCTTTTAGTTTTCAGAATGCGTCTCGGTCCCATGAATGGATCTAAGTTAAGCACTCATGTAAATGTTTGCAGGATCAGAGCCTATTTTTGCAAGTAGGCCTATTGAAAAAAATGGAACTACTTGGAGAGTACTACTTAATGTGAGTACAAATGACAGAATTTTGAGTCCACGGTGGACAAAACTGTAGGAGTGTCTCCAAGTTTTTCACTATCACCACAAAGCAGGTCAGATACCATTAACCAGTTTTGCCCCCTCCAATATCCATGCACCTCTAAGAAGCCATAAACAAATACAATGAAGAAAGGGCAGCTTGCACCTCCCCTATCCTGGAGCTGTTGGGGGTCACTTCAGCCTTCAATGCTCAGATTTGCTGATTAAGTTCTACTGAGCAAGTTGTAGGGTCTGTCTAGACGTACTGCACTGCAGCGGTAATACAACTGCGCCACTGCAGCGCGTCCGATGAAGACACTCCATGCAAATGGCAGAGAGCTCTCCTGTCAGCATAAAAAAAACCCTTCTCCGCGAGTAGCATAAGCTCTCCTACGGACAGAGCGCTGTGCACACGAGTGCTCATGTCAGTGTAACTTATGTTGCTCAAGGGGGGTGGTTTATTCACACCACTGAATGACATAAGTTATGCCAACACAGGCTGTAGTGTAGACATAGCCTTCCTGAAGGCTGCCTTAACTAGTGCTCCAGCTGTTAAGGTCTCCCTGTGGGCCATGGCACTACCAGAGAATATCTGGGGCACAGAAATGTCCTGCCTGCAGAGGGCATGGAGGTGGCTAAGCTGATTCTATGGCTGGCTGAGAGGCCCCATATGCCGGGGTACTCCTAAGGGTGGAGGGACATTGTGCCTATTTTACATCCACGTTAATACAGTTTAAAAGAGCCACAACACAACTCTGTCGTTTGTGCACCATACACATGAAGGACTGCAACTTTTCAGGAGCAGGCATTTCAATGGAAATAATGTTTTTGGGACAACTAAAATCAAAGGCCTCACATCCCATTACATGTTAGGAAGGAGCTTTACAGATATTGTCACTGAACACTATAACCACATCTACTCCCTTTAACTGTAATGCTGGGGAGAATTCCAGCTGTAAACGTGTTCTTAGGAAAAAATGTACATTTGTCTATGTCCAGCTTCCTAGTTTGTATACTTCTCCAAACCCAGCCAATATGCTTTTTCACAACTGACATAGAAAGGTCAGTTCTTACTTAAATGCTTTTTGAGAAGCTCGAAGTGTATGTATGTGTAACTCAGACTGTTAGGGAAAATTCGGCCCTGATAGTCATTCCACGCTACCCACAATGGTTTCAGTGAAGCATCGTGGGTCCTTAACTCAGGATTGAATTTAGTCCTTAGTATGTTAATGGGTAAATCCAGGCCTCTCCTCTACAACTGCCAAGGGCCTCTGTGCTGTGGAATCATTCTGCTGTTCAAGACAAACTGGATGTGAGCAAGATACTGTCCGTGCAACAGCATGAAGGGAGTGGGAGGGGACAGAGCATGGGCAGTCTGAGAACGGGGTGAGGCCAGGAGAACTGTATCTGACTGGGGATGCAGTGTGAATGCCCCTCACAGACAATGTTACTCACTGGGCTGACGTAGATTCATGGAGCAACACCAAAGTTATACTGTGGCCTGGGAGGGAAATTTCTCCTCACCTGCCACTGTGCATCTCCCAAGCTCACTCAGGCCAGAGTGGAGTCTGGATTTTTAGCTACAATTTTTTAGCTAGATCCCTAAATTAATTTACCATGAATTACCATTAGCATTAATTACAATTACCAGTTATCATTAATTACCATTTATTAATTTACCATTCAACAAAAAAGTGAGGATTTTGTTCCGTAAATATGGTCTTTGTTTTCCTGACCACTTATTAGCTGACACTGAAACTTTTGTAATGGGAATAAAAATAGAAATAATTCCACTGATTATGGTGCCACCAAGAAATAAACTAATCTGAATCAGGAATACTAGAAAAGAAATCCCCAGTGTGCAGAGGAAGGATAAAACTCTTGGCTAAAATGCAGTGTCACCCAGTATTTGTATTTTACTAATATATTTGTTTAATTAACAATCAGAAACATACCCAGGCAACAGACATAGATGATACACCTGCTTTTGAGGACAATGAGCAGCAAGACTCACCACAGAAGCACATTTTTGGAAAAATCCTCTCTCTTCCTACTGATGTTATGCCACATTCCCTTGCATACAATAGAGACAGGCCCTATTATAGTCAGCCCTAATTTTCTCAGAAGGGACAGCTCTTAAAGAAGAAGTACAGACTTTTTTTTACATTGCATCGTAGCAGTGGGCACAGACTTAACCATAAGCATGTCAAGGATGGATGAACCAATTCCGCTAAAACAAAAACATTCTTTCCTCCATTACCGCCGCTACTAAAATTTCAATCAAAGCCTGAACTATACCCTAATCTAACTTTTATTGGGGTTGGAAAAATGGAGATTAACTTCCCTTCACTCACCCGCTATTTTTATTTTCTGTACTTCTGTATTTCATAATTTCACTCAAGATGAAGACTGAAGGCAGCAGGGCCACAGAGGCTGGTTTTGCAATATTTCTGTCCCAAATGGATATTAAACATCTTGCATGAAAGCCTATTCTCATCACGCTTATTGTCTAGTTTTTCCAGTACAAGCAGTGTGGACAGTTCAGACAAGGTTCAGATATGCATCCGAACATATGGGTGTGCATCTAGACTGAACCTCCTTTCGAGCTTCAGCCAGCTCTACTCGGCTGGGGAAATATAACATAACTCATTTTTTTAAAAACTGTTAGAAGAATGTTCAGGCTTCAGAGTAAAGCCCTGCAACATCAGGAAATACCAAAGTTACAGCTGACCCCCAGCACAGGGTGAGCTCAGCTCTCTCCTGAGTGCATTCCAATGCAGTCCTAGAGTGCTGCTGGACCTGATAGGCACTGCCCTGCGTAAAGGGCTTTGCACAACTTTACTTCCCCAGGGAGAACACAGGAGGCATTGTGCTTTATGTAGGAAAAACATCTTGCAAAGCTCACCCTTGTTCTACAGGGAGAGCATACCTCCACTACAACCTTTAAAGCGGTGCAGCATGTCTTTGCTTGTATGTATGTGCAGGGATGGGGAACTTAACCCTATCACCTCCTTTTCCCCTCCCTTTTGGGGTAGCTAGTGCCTAGCTAGGGAGCACTAGAAGGAAGCAGTTGTCCCTGCTCTTAGGGACAGTTGTTCCCAGCCACTGAATGAGAGCAGTGAAGACTTTTCATGCCCTCCCCTACACTTGTGCAAACATGCAGTGGTCAGATACAATCTACCCTTTAACTTTGGAAATTAAAAAAAAAAAAGGCTTCTTGTTGCTATGAAGCTAAATATTTGCTGAGTGCATAGGGCGCAATAGTAGCAGCATTCAGTACTAACCATAGCTATAGTCCCTCCCTTTTAATTCTTTATCACTTTTCCCTTGGGTCTGAAGCAAAAAGATTCTCTAACACAGTGGAACCCTGCTCCCCAACACACAGACAATAGAGTCTGCACCTCAGACAGGGGACAGAAAGAAAAATCTTCTACAGATCCTGCTGTGGGAGTTCCAACAGATTAAACAGATTAAAACAGACCTGTCAGACATCAAAATTAGTGGGGTTGCAAGGGATGTCAGTCAGAGGAGGATTCAGCCCACGGAACACAGACAGGACAAAACAAAAACCCCATACAATTCAGGCAAACAGCCCCCAGTTTCCAGGAAAACAAAATCCTCAAATTAGATTTTTTCCTGACAGCATTTACTTTCCTTGTCCTGATTAAAATGAAAAATATCACATTCACCACTTTACCTTAATGAACAAGATCAGTATATGACCCCATGGACAAACTCACCATAACACCTGGCACTTAAAAATGTCAGGCCAGGATCTCAGCTGGGGTAAATCAGCATAGCTTTGTTGACTTCAAGAGAGCAGCACGGATTTACACCATCTGAGGAGCTGTCCCCATATGCTGTATCTTTTGAACACCTCTTCTCCCATTTTTTCACGATCTGCATCGGGTTTAAAGTGACTTTTCATGTCTAGCAGATGGGGCTGAATGGTTAGGGCTTTTTGAATTTATTTTAAATCACACTATATTTAATGGAAAAATAAAGTTGCTATGGTTTGGTTCACTCCTGGTTCTGATTATTGATCTGAATGAGTAATTGCAGCTATCATAATTAATGTTTATTTAATAACTATACTTGTGTACTAAAGAGACAGCTTTGGATAGAAATCACATTTCTATCTGAAAATTGTTTCCCTACTGAAATTACAAGTAACACCTAACATTAGTCTAACTAAAAGAGATTGGCAAAAAGAAATTATTTTTTATCTTCTTCATTTTCTTTATTGTGTGCATTTCACAGCACTTTGTGCATAGTCAGTTTCACTGCTTCTCACCTATAATCCCTTAAATGAGACTCTTTCCCCTTGTTGTTTTTGTGAATCTGTCACACAGCAGCTAGGGATACAAAAACATTTTTAAAATAAAAAAAATGTGGTACTGAAACCACAAAACCTGGCAGATTGTGAGGCAGGTACCTAAAACTACTTTCAACCTTTTTTTTTTTTTTTAACTAAGCAGATTTCAAGTTGATGATGTCCCTTTAACATAAATAATGAGCTAATGAAATAAGTATGAAATTGCAAGAATCATAAAAAGAATTTTACATTTAAGAATACCATCTGTGTCACACTCAGCCTAACAATGAAATCATTTCAGAGCCAAAATACCAGAGTGTGCTTCCAGCACAAGTTATACAAGAGTATAAGTGATTAGATTGGAGAATAAGATAATGTCTGTGTTCAAATGAAGAATGAATACCTGGGTTCAAATTTGCTTTAGATCACAAAGGCAAGGAATATCATGTCATTTTAAACTAGTCCCAGTAAATGTTTTTCCACATCACAAAACCATCACACGTTTTGGTGCAGGAGACAATCTCTACAAAAAGAAAAATCAGGAATGAAAGTAAAAAGTTTTTGAGGTCAGAAATGGGGTATGATCCAACGGCTCTTAGACAAATTCTGTGGTTCCTAATTCCATAAACCTCAAAGATAGTTTTGTCTGAATAAGCAACACAGAATTTAACCCCATGGTTGGAAGGCTAGATTTAAGCATAGATGCAACAAGAGAAGTTTATCTTCTTACTTCTTACTATACAGAATCATAACCAGAATCCAAGCTTCTCCCCCTCTTTTGGAATGGGATCCCAAAGCACAAGACTCTCTTGGCATGATGTGGCAGTATTTGAGTTGCAATACAGTGTTGTCAGATCATAACCATCTGTCTGCAGAACCTGAACTCACAAAAGTTCAGGGGCCAGATCCTCAGCTGGTACAAATCAGCATCCTGCAGCTCCACTGAGGTCAATGGAGGTCTGCTGATTTATACCAGCTGAGAATCTGACAGCAGGTGCTTTTCATCAATTATGTTACAATGGAGATTGGTTTAAATGCCCACTCCTCAGTACACAGTACATGCCCTCAATATGGGCCATATTCTACGGCTGCTCTGTTGACCGATCTCTTCATTGGAGTAGTTCTGCACCCAGAGCAGCTCTGGAGTGAGACCTCGTATCTAGCAATCTCTTCGCAAATATTGAAAGTTTTAAAAAAAACTTGTCTTAGAGACTGATGATGATGCTCACACACAATGGATCCCATCACAAAGGATGCTGAAGCGTTACTTGGAGAAACAGAGCTTTTGAAATCCATATAGACAAGGCTGGAGAACATGCTAGCGGCCTATAAGAAAACAATAGATAATTAGGGTTCATTCAGAAGTATAACTTATAACAGTCAGTTGTGTAGTTTAAAAGTCATGCTCAAATGGAATTAATTGCTATTTCCACATTAAAATTTCTCCTCGTGGCAAAGGTTTCCCCCTATATTTTGCTTAAAAATTTAATTGTGAGACCATTAATATATGAAAAGTTAAAGTGCTTAATAAACATCCCAAAGTGTGGGATGCTATATTCGTATAAGAAAGGTATGAGCCAACTGCGAGACACATTCAGATGCGATCAAAGAGGATCTGAGCTTAACTGAGCTCTCACATGACAGTTCAGATCATTTCAGATCCCTTCCAATGGAGATAAAATAGCATCAAAAGCAGAGAGGCTTTTTTCTTTCTTCCAAGGATGAAAACACAACATCATTAGTCAAATTTACTCTGAACTTCCGCCTCCTCATGTTGATTTGTACTCAGGTTGAGTAAACATATCTTTCCATCATGGTAAATAAATGTAAAAGCCTATCAGTAACTTAATTGCTTAACGAATGATGCCGAGTAGGGTGTAACATGTTTTTTTTACTATAGCATTGAAGATAAGGATCTCTCAAAAACTCCTGTTATATATCTTGGCAGTGAATATCTGTTCCTAGTTGAAACTTTACTTATAAAATTTCAACTCAGGATCATTTTATTTTTCAGTTTTTGAAAAAAAAATCACCTTGGATAATTTTTAAGAGGTACAAATATAAAATTGTTTATTGATTGAGAAGACTTTCTCTTGCACTGTGCATCACAGAGAAATGAAATCTGACAAAATTGATGAGTCTGTAATAAGGGTGGATTGTGTTTGGTGCATTAAAAACACCCTAAAATAAAAATGGCAAAGATACTGAGAGTGAAAAATATCACAGTGATTTTTAGCCTGTAGATATCAGAGGAAAATCTAATCCCCCATGCATGGCACACACCTAGACACAACTGGGACCATGCACTCTACTATCCTGGCACACTTATAGGCTTAAATCAAGGGGATGAAAGGGAGAAGACAGTCCTTCTTCTTAAAATAAAGTAGTTTTATAAAGGTGTTGTGAAAACAGCTTGAGTGCATGCCATTTATCTAAGATTAAAATCTGGCTCCTGGTGGGCATGTGGATATAGTGCCCATGCATAGCTGCCAGACTGGTATGATAGATCATAAAGGCTACAAAGGAATGGTACGAATCTAACCAGTTAAACAAATATCACAATAGGCCAGCTCATCTTTACAGTTTATCCTTCTTCAAAAGCCATACGAGTGTCAAAATACGTATTGACCCTAAAACCTCTATCATCTTAAAAATAAGTATATTAATAATAATTACTGGCAGCCCATAATTGTAGATAAATATAAATATAGAGCATCTTGAGAAATAGTATGGTTGGATATTGTGCCCTAATTATATATTCCCATATCAGCTTCTCTCAGACACTGTGGGACAAAGGTATATTCAGTACTGCTGTTGTCCATTGTGCTGAAGGGTTTAGCCAGAAACTCATCTTGCTCAATCAGTTAGTAATGGTGAGGGTATGACATGGTTAGCCACGTCTGCCTCAGCTGATGTTACCAAAAGCCCTGAACCTGCCAAAGATGATTGTCCCTGATGGCAGGTCCCTAAGGTTTATTGTCAAGTGAATTAAGGATGTAGTATCAGACTATAGGGTGATATCTCCCACTTCTGGGTGAGAAATGTAGAGCTATGAGAGCCCAAGGGCTCAACCTTGACTCAACACTTGCATATACAAATTGTCCTCACTCTCTCATTTGCCCACGCTAAATCAAAACCTACATTTGTGCAAGCAAAATTGGTAATTAGATACATTGTATGTGCAAAAACAGCATTTGTGCAAACTGCATGTGCATCTGTTGTAACCTTCTAAGTGTGGGTGTCCAACATAAAATGAAAACACTCTGACAACTCCTCCAGTGAAGATAAATATAAATTAAAAAAAATTACTTTGAAGTGACGTAAGGAAGTCACAGTCCTGCTAGAGTGACTTTTGCATCAAACAACTTTGTTAGCACCCCCAGACGTCAGTTCTGGGTTCAGTAACCCACATTGGGTTAGATTAAATTAGATAGCCAGAAATTGCAATGAAGTCTGGTGCTACCTCCCTAATTCATGTTCATAAGACTAAAAAAGCCCAGAGTTTAACCTTGAATTTCCTGGCTCCATCTGCTTAAAACATGACCCATAACATTAATTAAAATGTGGTTTTCTGGTTTATTTCAAGTGCCCTGTTGTATTGGGGGAATGGTGGAAAGTATTTTTTTATTCCTCGACATGTTATGTGATATAAAATAGGCTGTTATATCCTGCTCATCTATTTAACTTAATACATCAGCCGCATCACAAAGCACATAGCATTTTGTTCCCTGATTTCTAACTAGTTCTCACTTATCTCTCTGAAGAGGAATAGACAGAACAAATGCTGACGTATTTTAATTAGAAGTCAGAGATAAATTTCTAACATTAAATATTTGCCTCTCAAAACAACTGACCATCTTCTGCCCATGTAGATTTACACTACACACATTGACATTTATTTGACACAAATATGCTGCTCAGTTGGAGAAGGGCATACATTGCTCAATAGTCTCTTGTTTTAGTATGTCCAACACAGAGACACACAATATCATATACCAGGAATTTAAGTCAGCACACATTTCACTACTGATTTCACATATGGGCCTGGAGTAACTTTTCTCCTAATATGGTGATAGCACGTGCACTATTTAAATGCATCCTTATTCCGAGCCTTATAAATATGCACCAGATGTATCTTTTGTAAATGTTATATTTTTCAACATCTCAGCATTTGTGAGTAGTTGAAAGCTATGTCAGCCATGCTTTAATGGGGCATAAAAGTGTGCTGCATTCAAAGAAATGGCACACCATTGTAACAGGCAAAATTAGAAGTGCTGTCAATGGCTACATTTTCACATTATCGATTTTCACTGTTTAATATGGTACTCTGTTTTTATGCGTGTGCATTCTTAATTGATGTCTATACATCCATATACACATGCAGGTGTTTTTTTACATCAGATACAAAACAATAGCCACAGCAAATTAACTGATTCCTGGAATTGTATCAGTGTGTCTACAATAATCACAAGGGTGCAATTAAGTGATTCAGTAGATGTCCTGAGTTTGCCCAGGATCAGCTTTAACATAGAAAGCAAGCACATACACATACACTGTTACCCTCTGCTGAATGGAATCAGAACTGTTCAACCATATGTCATAGGCCCTATATTGCTAACAGCTAAAAAATTATCTCCTGTTGCTTAAGTGGTAGCAGCCTGTACATTTGCAATAGCAGGATCTGACTTGTCCCCTTGCTGACATGGAGCTCAAAGTGATCATGGTGTGCAGCACAGTGAAAACCTGGACTGTCACCAATTCAGTACAGTATACAGATAGCTCGTTTTAGGCCATATCCTCCCATTCTCATGTAGAATAATGTAGGAAGGGAGCACTTAATTTAAAAACTGTGTATCATTTAGGGAAAGGAAGGCTTGTGAACATGTGGAAGAAGCAAGGAGTGTGGTCAGAGTTACTCATAGTTTGAAGAACCATGGACACTGACTGTGCAGACCCTGCAGATCTCTGGCCATATGAGTTTGTGCCCCCTGGCTCTGTGCTGTTCCTAGCCCTCCCCCACCTAAACAATGGTATCACATTGGAAACAGTTGATGCGCTTGTACTGGCTTCTCCCCAGCACAATCGGTGTCTATCTGTGACTGACCCGTTACAGAGCACATACTGTGAGTTCATGTTGGGCCATTTGCCTTATTATGAACATTTCTTTTCTCCTTTTAAGAATTTGCACCTGACCATATCTCAGAGAAGAGAAAAGGTCTCAACGTGTTACATAGTCAATATTATTTGAATGCTAGAATGCTGTTTGCTTGTAAGTTTCATGTTAGAACCATGCTATGCCCCTCACCCAGGCAAATCAACTCAAAGGCTGAGCCATATGACACATCAGTAAACATAATGGCATCCTTGCATTTTTGGAAATAGTTTAACATCCCACAACTATTTTTATTCTCAAGTTCATGGGCTTATGAATGAGAAGAATATCACTGGATAACTGCCATTCAGAAATATGTGTAGAAAAATCCTAGATGTCTGTGCAGCTGATGGAGTGATCAAAAACACTCAAAAAATGCATATGCTAAACTTTTTAGAAATGCACATTGCTGAAATATATCCTACAACTAATGTCACATTTCAGATATATTTTAATTGTATTTTTACATTTGATATTCAAATTGGAAAAGTATATCTTATTAAACACAACACTTGGCTTTGCTATTTTAATAAAATATAAGTTGTTAAGGGAAAGAAAAGCAAAACTACTGATTCTTTTCCTTATGATGATCAAATGAGTCTTTCATGTTGTATCTTACACTTCACTTTTTAGCATTTTGAGGCAAATAGCAGATATCAAAACTTAGTAAATAATCAAAGACATACTCAGTTTTTCCAAACTGTCATGCTACTTATCTTGTATTAACTGATCTCTTAGGTAGCATAAGCTTATTTAATTGCTACTGAAGATTATTTGGATGAAAAAAGAGATGACACTTTCCCTTACCTTCAAAAAAGACAAAACTATATTTTTCAAACAGACACACACAGAGAGCCAGATTCTGATCTCCTACACACATGCACAACTGCAATAGCTAATGTTAAAAGATTTGATAGGAGCTGCATATCTAAGATTGCACTCTGGATCACTGACTGTACATTCTATACTTAAAATGACAATTTGGAAATATATTTTATTGCTGAGTAATTCATATTGTGTTACATTAAAAAAGCAGCTTTCTGATTTTATTTCTAAAGGGTAGTTATGCATGCACAATAACTACATTTCAAAAGGAGTTTTAGTAGGTTAGCAAAGTGCATATGCATGTATCCCCACTGACATGATAGACCGTAATGGCTGCGGTCTGTCATGTCAAGCATCTGCATATTAAACAGTCCCTAAGTACACATTGACACAGCAGACCCTAATAGCTCTGAAGCTGTAACAATCTATTGAGTCAATAATATGCGTGTTAAAGAGCATCTTGTATACTTCCATCAATATATTTTATCTTTTAGTTAATTTGTTTCTTCTTTTTATATATATATATATATATATATTCAGTGCTAATGCTATAATAACCTTTATCCTTAACACAAGGTCACAGATATGTAACATATGTCACACACATTTTCTCCGTAGCAGAATCCATCCAGAACCGGACAGTTCTTAAAAGGGTTATTGTAATATTTTACTCTGCCATCATACACACTTTCAGGTTTGTAGCTGTTCAAGACAGGATAGAAATATTCTCTTCCCTTTGGTGCACCTGATCCAAAGCCCACTGGAGTTGTTGGAAAGACTCCAGTTGACTTTACAGGGCTTTGGATGAGGCCCAGTGTGAATCTGCTTTTTTTCCTGTTATATATTTTCCTTATAATTAAATGGAAAAGGTCACAAGGGGAGAATGAAACAAAATGCAAATGATTTAATGGCTAGTATTAGCAACAAAAAAATAAGAAACAATGTTTGAGGCCTGATTGTCCTCTTGCTTGCACTAGTTTTACATTGGCACAACACCAGAGATTTCACTGGCATTACTCCTGACTTATACCTGTACAAGCGAAAACAGAATCGCCAATATTTCCATTCCCTTCCTAGGAATCTCTGTGTTTCTCACTCTCTCTACCCCATTCCTGGTCCCCAAACACAATCAAACCACATCCTGTATCATGCTGCGCTTCAATACAATCTCACCCTAACCTGGACCTGGCTGGGACTTCTCCCTGCCATTTATAAACATGCCAAAAACTGATGGGAATAGCATTCGAGTAATACCGCAACAATTTTCCTTGTATAATCCCACAGGCCTCAATCCTATAATTGGATCCTCCTGGGCAACTCCCCATTGGGTTCTGTCCAGCTTCAGAGTTCTGTACGCATGGATATACCTACAGGACTGGGGCTTCAGAATCTCTCAGAGATGTTTGTTAACTTAATCCTATGTACCCACTAAGGCATAAGTATTTATTACTGCGCTTTACAAACAGTGAATAATTCAACACACACAGCAGCAATGACCCTCATTATTTTAGTTTCTATGCTGAATAGCTAACAAATAAAAACTTCTTGTCAGTGACACAAGATTTTTTTAATTTATAAAATGCACCAAATTATCAAAATTCAAGGCTAGTGAACAAAATTTGAAAATAGGATGCAATGATACAGATGGAGCAAATCTTGCTCAGGATTATATCTAACCTAAATCACAGAGGAGCAGATTGTGCAAACTATCCATGGTCCTGAGTTAGGAGATTATGCAAATCTGCTCTGAACCCCAAGGAGTTTTTGGAGGAATTGTCTCAAGAGGGAGACAATTCCCCGCCCGCCCCCCCCCCCCAGCTTCCTAGCACAGCGAGGCAATTCATCACCACGGGACGCTGCAGAGCATGCTCCTCTCTCTGCAGCTAGCAGTTATAGGCATGGTCTCACTCCTTGTAGGGGAATTTGTACCCCAGGAACTCATAGAAGGATCTCTGAGTAAAGGGACTGTAACTGCCCCTAATTCTTGCTCCAGGAATGCAAGGGGAGGGGCTTAAGTCTTCTCATGCCCTTCCACCCTCCAGCCAGCACACCAAGAGCCAGGGACACTCTAGCCCCGATGAAGGCATGTCACACACCAGGGTCTTGTGTGGTCTAATTCACATGTAGAAAATCTACTACCCATTTGGCTCTGCCATCAGCACATAACTAGCCACACAGCCCTCTACTCACTTAACAAGTGGCTCGCACTGTGCTGTGTTCTCACTGAGCATTCCCAAATATTGGCCTGATCCAAAGCCCATAGAAGTCAAGGAGAAGATTCCCAGTTACTTCAGTGGGCTTTGGATCAGGCTGTATATCCTTAGTAGCAAGTGTGTATGTAATTTGGATATGGCTGTGACTTCACCCTGTCCTTGTTCATGGGATGTGACCCCTTCCACACTGGTGAACAATAGCTAGCTTGCCCACTGCTTTTATTTTCATTGCCGGGCACTACACATGGAGTTGTCTCCAATTTACCAATGAGCTACAAGTAGAGTTAGCGGCTGACAATCATGGGTGTTTGGCTTCTGTAGAAATTTAGCCAGAGTAAGATTTGACCTACTAGCTGTGAAAAAGCAGCTCATGTCACATGTGCTGCAAAACCCAGCCACAACATACTGAAGTTTAATTGTGACAATGTTAACCTACAAAAAAAGAGAACATGTGCTGCATGTCCCAAACATCAAGGCGAGGGAGAAGAATTCAGCATATTAGGAATGTAAAGCTTTTGATTTGCTTTTTCTTTCCACAGAGACTAAGGTCCAAACCAACAGTGCTCCCATTCATTATGACGCCCTAGCATGAATCCTAGGAGTAGGGCTTCTGATTTTTGGTTTTAACTAATAAACACGATAAAACTCCCAAGATACAGGGGGAAAAAATCGGTGTTTATCCAATAAACACCAGAAAAATACCGGAAATGGTTACTTGTGTCTAAGGGCTTGTTCAAGGAGCAGTAATGTACACTCTGGGGGTGTGATGTCTAAAGTGCACTAAAATGTTATGCATTAATTGGGCTGTATACACCCCGCTGGAGTGTACTAAAGGTTACCTAGTACACTTGAGCAATAGTGCTTTTGGAAATAGTACTACATTAAAACACTAGGGAACATTACAGAGAGATTACTCATTACAGTACCATGGAACTTCAAACAGCTCCAGTCCACAGCAGGGTTCTGTGGTGGATGTCACGTTGCTCGTAGGTACGACTTCTGTTTTGGGGGATTTATTAATTTCATTTTTGATTATTTATTTTTAGCAATTTTTGAGGTTTATATAGAAGTCCAAAAATAGGGTGTTTTCAGAGGTTCCTCTTCCTCTATACTGAACTAAGTAATGTATATAGTGTATATAATGTATATACATTAGTCATTACAGTATATAGAAAGAGGAAAGCCCAAAAAACCAATTTTGGGACTTCTACATAAAACTCAAAAATTGCTAGAAACAAACCCCAAAATATTAAATTAATAAACCCCAAAAAACAAAATCCCTACCTATGGGCAATGTGACATCCACCCCAGAACACTGGGGTGGACTGGAGCTGCCTGAAGGGGGCAGGTTTCAATTTCATGAAAGAGATGTTGCCAGTAGAATGTATGCTACAGTGTCAAAACACATAGGGGCTGGTGATCAGCAGTGAGTCCAGACTACAGGGCCTATAGAAAACTAAAAGACAAGTAAATGTGATATATGCTGAAATGCTCCTTTTGCAAGGGTAAATTATCAATGCATCCGTGCATTATCAGGCATCCATATCACATTCACAATTGTGGCAACTGTGTAACTAGTTCCCATCATAGTGCTGAAAACTTCCTCTTTAGCATTATTCTAACATATTTGTTGGTTAATAAAGTCAAGAAAGAGTTTAAACCAATAGTTTTGTTGTTTCCAATAACTTGGTGGCCTCTTCTTTATGTACCCTGTGTATTAGACAAATATAGTTAATAGGAGCCAGACCTGATTGGCTGATATCTGTTTCTTTATGGGATTTATATTTGCCAAGTAGCCGGACAGCAATATCCATTTAGTATTCATGGAAAGTACTTACAGAACAATAATGACAATAATTGCTTCTGATTCTTGTGTTTACAACACTGCCAAAGTATCATTAGGGCCTTATTTATGGATAATAATGCTTATTAATCACAAGTATTTGAATTCTGGAATGTATTAGATTAATATTCTTTTGTATTTCAGTTCTGTATTAATGCTGTGAAAGGCATTTATTGAGTGCAACTCATTGGGAATACTTATTTTGGAAAAGTAAATCATCTGAGCAATTTTCAGGTAATAGATAAAGAAATTATGAGCATACCACTCAGCTAACGTGTGCACAGTGAGCAATGGATACCACTACTAAAATCAGCACCTGTGAACTAAAATCAGGGACAGACTCTGAAAAGAAAATACTCTGAAAGGGATACTGATATTACAGGTTAGTTTGCTTTTAGAAATCCTATTGAATAAAATGCTTTTCATTATTTTGAATAAATATTTTCTTTTTTGTCTGTCTTTAAACTCAATCTTTAGTAATGTATACTATACTGGGGGAGAGTTTTTGCATGAATTCTAAGATTCATGGATGCTTGAAAGGTTGCTAACATAGGAAGTATAGTATAAAAAAGACAATTTTGGATGTAAATAATTTCAGCTTTTATAAATCAGTGTCTGATAGTGCTAGAATAATATGATGGAATGAAAGCGTAAGAGGAAATGACAGTTGTAACAAGCAAAAACGTAACCCTAAATCTAAATATCAACTGCCATATATTCATATTCTCCTTTTGTCCTTCTGTAGTACTTACAATTCTGAAAAAACACCAACGCTACTGTAGTACCAAACTCTCTGATTTTTGGTGTGCGGCCAGCTCCATAAATTTGCATTTAAACAAATAAAATCCAGAACAGTGTCGTATGTCTTTTTTTTCTGAGATGGTTCTTCAAGCATAATTTAAAGAAGCACTGTCAACTTAAAAATCACATTTTGGTCTGATTTTTTTTCCCCTGACTGTTGACGTAACACTTATGATTACTATCACTGAAAAAGATTACAGAAACTATCTTCCTATATTTTATTCAGTTTATTTACTTTGTGCTTTTTATAACAATTTGTGCATAGTCAGGTTAACCTGTGTAGTCGGTCACTTCCCCCTGTTTGGGTGATTCTTTTATTCAGCACCCGTGGAAACAAAAAAATTTTAAAAATAACTGTAAAAGCACAAAACTAGAGAAATTGGGAGGAACATTTAGGTCTGGTGAAGTAGCTGAAACTACACTTAATTCATATATTTAATATTTATATAAGCTGACAGTGTCCCTTTAAAATGTAAGTATTTCACCTATTAATATTTTGGCTGGCTTTATTAAATATATTTATAAAATACATGCATACAGGTTTACCGAGAATTTCAAAGCATTAAGCAATAGTCCATGCTGTATATAGCTTGATCACTATTAGAAGAATCAAAGATATTTTTAAAATATTTTAGAAGAGATGAGCCCAAGTAGCAAAGATCAGGCCCAGATCTGGAGTAGAAGTTTTACTAAGTTCAGTTCCCAAAGAACTATCCCACTGATCAGAGGTGGGAGTGGGTCTCTAGTTGTAAGGCCTGGTATTATCCTTTGCTTGACCCATTGTTATAGACATAAAGGAAGTTCAGATCCAAATTAAGAGCTGGGTTTCCCTGAATTTTGGGATGTTTGGCTGAGGGGCTTGGACTAGGCACATCCCTAATTTTTACTCATCAATATCTGACAAAAATTGTTTCAAACATTGATCATGTTACTGAAGGTCTTTCACTAATGATCAATCACCCTTTTTAGTTCTTCTGATTCTACTGTACTAATCAAAATTCCATAATGTCAGCATTTGAATGTTACATGATTAATTACAATGGTACAGTATGTGACATCATTTCTTCCTCGCTCTTATTTATTGCCCCCCACACACAAAAAGTTTAGACTGGTGGTTAGAATTCAGTTTATTACACTCAGAAAATTGTCCTTCCTAAAAAGGCCCAGAAAATATACTTCTTAGTATTTCCAAATCATAGCACAAAATCTGTGGAAGAATATAATACTAAGATCTTTACTTGTGTAACCTAAAATGGCAGCATTGAAAGCATAACTCACCATATGTAGCTTCCAGCCTCCCTGTATTTAATAGTATTAAAGTATTTGTAGCACGGATATCACTTTTTTTTCAAAATGTTTTCACTGTTTTAGGGACTGTTCCTACTCTCCCTACTGTAAATGGCAAAACTACCAACAGTTATACATGGAATTATAGTACTGGCATTTACATCATTGGGAGCAATAAAGAACCTTTTTGCATAGGGGTAAAGTGATTGTTTTGAGGGAGAGGGTGTTATACTACTGCTTTCTTCAATATTCAGTATTCCTTTTATCCTGAACATCCTCTACAGAAAGGAACCTAAATTCCAAACAACAATCTGTAGCCCAAATTTTCAAACCAGCACACCAAAACCTAGGTTTCTTAATCCATATTTAATTTCCTGTGGCCTGGTTTTCAGAAGTGTTGAGCTCCCACAAATCCCCCTGAAGTCAATGGCAGCTGTAAAGTGCTCAGCACCTTTGAAAATCAGACCACTTGCATTTAGGTGGGTTCCTAAATATAGATTTATGAGCACCCACGTTTGAAAATGTTGGCCTTGATGCACAATATATGGACCTAATCCTGCAAACTCTTACTCACATAGTCAAGGGGACTATTCATCTGAGTAAGGGCTTGCAGGACCAGATCTCAAAATAGTGCTAAACTATAAACTGCAAACCTACCTGCTTACATTAACAGTGGGACTGCTAGAGGTTAAACTTTAGGATTTAAGGGTACAAAATCTAAAACCAATGTAGAACAGTTTTGTCTGAGTAATTTGTTCTTTAACAGTATTATTGTAATTATGATTCATAAATGAACATTTCAACATGGAGCTAGAAAAGACCTGGCCACATAAGTAAGTTTGAAAATAATCTTTTTTTCTTGCTTTATTTTACTTACTATATTTCTCAGTGGAACTATAATGTGCCTGCCTATCTTTAGTGTAGGCTTTATTATCAAATTGTAATTCTTTTTGCTTTCAAACTGCATGATTATTCTGTATTTATCCCTCCAGATACATAATGTGACCATTTCTCTTCCTTATTTTTATATCATTTATAGCTACTATAGTTTTGAATTCATAGGCCCACTTCATTAATTGGCTTGATGAAAAGGCTTCTTTTACATACTTGAATGGAATTTTTGCTCAGCAAATTATATCTATATATAAAACGTCATCTTTATTAAACTATAAGAAAAAATTAGAAATAAAAATAAAATCATATGTCACCATCTGATATTCTATCAACCAAAAAGTACGCTCTTGTCTACATCTAAATATCCCTGTGGGAGTTATATATTTTTAATACATGCTATATATTTTGTAATTTTTTTGTCTGTTGTAGCATGTCTGAGTTTTTTAATTCCAAACTTTTAAAAAATGTTAAGGCAACAACCATGGGAGTTGATTTAGTATGATTTTCATTATGATAAGTTCAATAATTATCCTTTAAGCATGACATGAAAGTCCTATTGTTTTAAAAAGTTTCTTCTGGAATAAACAATCATCATTCACATTGGTGTAACAAAATTTAAAACAAAAAACAAAAAAAAGTGGAAACAAAAATGTGTTTTAATAGCAAAGAAATTCATGTTTAAACAAACATGGAGGAAAGGGAAAAACTGTTTAACAATGGATTTGTTTTTATAACAGAACAGATTGGAATATAAAATCTCAATAGCAAGATTTAAAAAGAGATTGGACATTTATATAGAAAAGACAACACCAGACAGAGTTATCATAATTAATAACCAAAAAAATTGGAAGAGATATTAAACTTCATGTGTCAGGGCTTTAGCCCATCTCTAACTAGTAGAGTTCAGGAAAAGAGCTAATGTGGGGGTAGATTACCCCACATCTGCCTATCACAAGGGTCTTCCACTTTCCTCTGAAGCATCTGGTTGACCCCTGTCAGAGACAAGATATTGGACTACATGGACCTTTGGTCTGGTCCAGTATGGCAATTCCTATGTTTTTCTGTCCCTAATGGGAACTTCAGTATTTCCTAGTTCTTGACAGTGTCTTGTGTAATTTGTAAGGTAGAAAAATTCTCACAATCATCTGGATCGAACACCACTTTCTGATCCTATGAATCAGCACAAATTAACCTGTATATCTAACTCTTCTAAAAAGCTTAACCCTGCATTCCTTACTTAAAGGCAAATTCTGCTTGCCTTAGTTGTTGAAGCCAAAGAGAATTTTGCTTGATTAAAGTAAGCACAATCTGGCCCTCGTTTCCCATGCTGGAATAATTGTTATTGACTTAACTGGGATCACAATATGGCACTCAGACCTTACTCCAGCACACTTCTCATAGATTTTAATGAGAAGATATAGCCTTCATGCCAACCATATTATAACCCCACTGCAGCATTTATGTCAGAGAGAGGATTGAGAAACAGATCCTGGTCACTTTATTCAGGCAAAACTCCCATTGCCTTCAAAACATACGGTAAGCAGAATCTGGCCCTAGGCAAGGAACATAGGATTTAGCTTTTAGAAGAATTAGGTATACATGCTCATTTGTGCTAGAACAAAACCAGGAAGTGTTGAAGTCAAAGGGACTCATGCATGAAGAAGGACTGAGGGCCATGTCTTCATCCCACTGAAAACATCCAATGGGACCACAATTTGGAGTTGGAATGCAGAATTTGGCCCTAATACAATCCTCCCAATAGCTTTTATTGTGATAATTTTAGTATTGTAGTATTTTTTAAAAAATCCAATGCCCAATGTTACATGATTTGCTTTAAGCAAAAGCAAATATATTGTATAGATTACTATTCTAATCTGCATTAATTTTAAAACCAAATATGATTATTGTTGTGTTATCTGGCTTCATGCTTTCTATAAATGTCCCTTTATGGTTTTATTTTTAGTATGTATTTTAAAAATGCAAAAATTATGGAGTATGTCAATTCACTTCATTTCATTAATCAGCTCACCTGAAAATGTTTTTCTTGCAATCTAGTGGAAAGTAAAATGAATGTTCTTTTTTATAACGACCAAAATTAAATTCATATTCCACAATGTTTATATTTCATGTGCAAAATTACCTGATATGTTGAGATATCTGACTTTAGTTCTTTAATAAATTGCTTCATTGGCAAAATGTTGCATTTAAAATTTAGAATCTAAAATGAACTACTTCTTGATATGAAACATTTTTTAAGTTCACAGTAATGTTAAATATGATGCATTTAAAATATTAATATTTCACATGTATTATTCACTGACTTCCAGGTGTCATAGCAAGTTAGTGACACTTCATATTTCAAAGGAAGAATTGTTTCTTTTTTCAATACTAATGTTCTATTAATTCACTTTGTAATATCACTCCAGTTCAGGCAAACAGAATTGCACTAAATTACTTATGCCAAAAATCATGCTGAAGTTGTTGACATTATATAAAATTTCATTTTCCATTACTATTTTATATGGTCTTATCTTGCTAGTGTCTTTTTCAAGTGCAATACATGGCCCTCATTAGTTAGTTTTAGAAACACAGGTATATACATGAACATTTATATGCTGACATGAGAGTGCATGTGGATATATATTATACATTCTATCAGTTAAATGGATTTTACAGAGTGAAACTTCCAGTAATTTACATGTAAATATTCTTTATGAACATGCTGGGTCTCATTTAAAGTTTCTATGGTGGAGCATCAACAGATCCAGTTACTGCTGTTTTTTCAGTAACTTAGTGTGATTTTCTGTTCCATCATGTGTTTTAAAATATATACAAGGTAAATTGACTGAGAACTTTTCTATTATAAAGGCCTAAAGGCAAACAGCTTCCTCATCAAATCCAAATAAAGGCAAAAATGCTGGATGTGAAAAAAAGAACCTATTTATGACCCTGTAACATTCATATTCTTCATATAAAGATCACATGGCTACATAACTATCCCCAAAGATATGGTGGAAAATATACCTGGAGATGCCAAAAAGCTTTAATAAGTGAATCAGAAAATAATTCTATAAAATGCCCTTCAACAGTGAGATAATTACAAAGCACTGGATCCAGAATAGTGAACAGTAGTGAAATTAGTTATAAATAAATGTAAAGAGCTAAAAATATACATGGCTAGTTGTCTAACCAACTCTTTCTGAATGTCATCAGAGTCAAACGTTGCTTCAAGTAGGAATGCAATTCCAAGGTTATTCATAACTAATCTTCAAGGAAGACACATTAATATATATTTTTAAGTATATGCTCTGAACTTTCAGTTTTGCTACATTGTTTAGTGTAGTACAGGTAAGGTCTCCCATATTGGTTTAATCTCTGCCATGTTTTCAATTTGGAATATAACAAATCTGAACATTTAAAAAAAAAACTTGATCCAAATCTTTTAAAGTAAATAAATAACCCCCTTCTCCTTTGTGACCACAACAAAACGATTTGGATGACAGTAAACAACATGAGAGTATCCAGGTCTGTAGTATGGAACAGTCTTCTATTTCTATCAATTCTTCAGACGCCAGGATTTTGACATACCAACTATACCCCCAACTCCAAATTAACAACAGAAGTAAGACACCATCATATAGACATCCAAAGTCAAATGCTCCCTTTTCTGTCTAGCCCACCTAAAATATTAAAGAAGCCTAAACAAAGCAAGTGCACATCAAGCTAGAACCAATTAAGGAAACGAAATTTATATACAAACACACAGGGAGACACACACACCACACACACACACCTTACTGAGCATGCTGGAAGGGATGGATTTTCTCCCCCAGTGATACCTACCTTATGAGTGGTCGCAGGAAGGCACTGGGTTAAAGTGTAATCCCCTTTGATATTTTTGATCCAGTTTCACGCGGAGTGGCGGGGGGGGGGGAAGGGGGGAGGAAGTAAAGAGAGTGCAAGAGAAAAATCAAACTTGGGTACCAAATTATAGATCAGTTAGTGGCGGAGGAGGGGGGTGAAAAGACATAATTAGTGACAGAGTCTGGACACCCCCCCTCCACACACACACACACACACACACCCCCCGCACTAGGGGCTGACTGAGTGGGCAAGGGAGGCAGGGCGGTGAGCCAGGCGAGCTGGAGCGGTGCAGGGCTACATCCCCCCCACCCCCACCCCCCTTCCCACCCCCAGCCTTAGCGCAAAGCCACAGCGCGGCGGCGGAGGAGAAGCAGCAGCCGCAGCTACCTGGGAGCAGGCGGAGCCGTCGTGCGCAGCGCGGGGCTGGGCGAGCCGGAGGGGCCGGGCCGGGCGAAGGGAGCCCAGGGCTGCCGCCAGTCGCTCCGCGCGGCCAGCCGGTCCCCTTGGGTGCCGCAGGCGGGCGGCGCTCGGCTGCCGGAGGCGAGGGGGAGCCGCGCAGGGGCGGGGGAGCGGGGCTGTGGGTGTGCGCGCGCCCCGGGGGCTGCTGCGGCTGCTTCTCCCTCCTTCAGCCTCCCCCCGCCCGCTCTGCCTCTCTCGCCACGGCCACAGCTCCCGTTTGGCAGCGGAGGGGAGCAGGACTCGCCCCCCCCACCCCCACCCCCACCCCAGTCCTGGGGAGAAGCACTAAAAAGGGGGGGGGAGGAAGAGAGCTCGGGGGGGGGGGGGGAATTGGGCTCCTGCAACTGCACCAGCCCAAGTGGGAGCCAAGGCTGGAGCATCGATTGCGTCATTTAGGAGGGTTCCCCCCCCCCCCTTTCCTTCCCCGAGCCGGAGTGAGCTACCTGCCAGTGTGTGCAGCTCTCCCCATCCAGGTGCCGCTGCTGCGCCGGTGTCAGTCCGCCCGCAGGGCTCGGGCCGGGGGAATGGGGACCCCGCGCAGTAGCCGGCTCGGGGCCGGGGGCAGCCGGAGCCAGCCCTTGTCTTGCGAGCCGCCGCGCGAGGCTCCGGGAAGGGTCAGGCCGAGCCGATGGGAGCGATTAAGACGCATCTGCTGTGTCTGCCTTCCCGCCGCCCTCGCGCCCCTGCGTGCCGCGGAAAGCTGCCGGCGGGCGGGCGGCTTCGCTGCTCGGTGGTCGCTGGCGCCCGGGTGGATCCCGCAGCGGCGCGTTTTGTCGGTGCAGCTTGGCTTCAGCGCACCCCGGCAGACGGGCAAAAGGGAATTCACTGGTGCTTGGAGGTTGCTACTTTATTTGCAGGGTTGTTGGTTTGGTTTTTGGTTGGGTTCCCGTCCCGTCCCGTCCCGTCCCCCGCAAAAAAAAAAGTTGCCCGTGTGCTGGGGAGGGGGAAGGATGCTCCCTGCTCCAGCTCCTGATGCCCAAGGCGTGCGTTGAAAGTGTTAGCCGTCCACTTGTGCATTGCGCGGTGGGGTTCATTGAGCCCACTGTCATTTCCTCCTACTTCAGCTACAAGCAAACTTTTCTTCTGCAGAGAGCAACGAGCTGAGGCTGGAACCTGAAGCCCTAGCGGCTCCCCTCGAGCTGCACCGACCCCAGCGCACAGGCGAAGGAGCGGTCTGCGGGGCCTTTTTATAACTGACAGTGCAGCATGCCGTACATTTTAGACAAAATAACAGCCTCGGGAACAATTCCCCTCCCTCCACCAATGGCTGCTTATCCCAGCATTGTTTCCTTCTGTAACTGATCCTCTCTAAGGATGTTTAAACTCAGCTTCAACCATTCACGGTTTTTTTCCCCACAGTGTCAATATTAAAAGTGTACATTTTCCCTCATGAGATGCAGATCGTGAGAATCTAATATTGGGGCCCATTTTGACTTCAGATATATGAGAGAGAAAATCCACTACCTAAATGAGTTTATGATATCGATTCTGTAGGATAATAACCTATGGATGCTGCAAATAATAGGGGGTGTTTTGTTTCTCATATGGTATATAATGATGAGTCTGTCAGACTACACACTGCTTGATCTTTTATATATATAATATACAATATTTCATACACACACGCTGATGATACCTTAGGTGTTTGAGGGTGGGGACACAATATCTTATAAATCTGAAGCTTTTATCAGGCAGAGCAGATTACTTTAAGCGTTCAATTTCTCAGCGATCCAATTTTATTAGGATTTACTATCATTTGTGCTGTGCATCCTTGGGGAAATAATGCTTTGATTAATGTAATCCTGGGCTGGGATCCGCCACATGCCCCTCTCCCAGGAGAAGAGCCCTGTTTGACAAACAAAAACAGAGCAGCAACTATTGCAATCTGCACTCACCTTTAGAAGACACAAAAAATCCACCCCTCTCTCGAATACAACAGCAGCATTTCAAAACAATGTGAACTCTTATTAATTTACTCTGAATGCTCCTGATTCAGTGTGGGCTGTCCAGTCCAGCCCTCAACTTCAAAGACAGCCCAAAGGATGCTCTCTGTTCCCCACAGAGAAGCAAAAGCATCTCTGGGAAGCCCAGTGCCTCTCTGTAGTTCTGCCTCTCCTTGGTCTCTCAGCGTTTCTGCCTCTTTGTTTCCCACTGCAGGGCTTACTGCAAACTGTTTTCAACTCTCCTCATTCAATCCACCAGCAGCCAGAGGCCTATGAAGCTCTGTCATTTCATGAGGTTCAGTCACACATACCTGAAGCCATATATACCTCTCAAACCAGGGCAATGGTAAGCAAACCACAACAAAGTGCTCTAAGCAGTTCAAAAGGGAGGTAGTGGGGCCCCAGAAAACAGCCTTGAACAAAAGATCTTGTTAAATAAAAAGAAAACATTCCACCTTTGTTATTTTTTAAATATCTAGATTTTTTTTCTTTTGTTTTGGAAAGTGCTTTTCTCCCCCAGTGCAGAGCAATATACTTTTAAAAGGCCTAATGAAATAAGCAAACCAAGATCAGAACTAAACGTGCTTTCCCTTCCTTTATAACAGTAGGTGAACTGGCCTGTAGTCCCCCCACATCATGAAGCACATTATGGGCAGCTGAAATGGTAGTGCAGTGTTTATCTTATTCCACCATAACAAAGCAGGTCTCATGGTGCCTGAGGAGGAGATCCAGTGACAAAGGAGGGCTCTGCCTGCGGTTTTGCCACTTTATTCAAAGTCTGGATTAATAAATCCAGGCTAGGGAGGAGGGCTCTCAAGCCTGCAGATAGGGGATGCGATTTGCACCAGGGTTTTCAATAAGATGCCAGCATCTCTCTCCTGTTTACCCAATGACCGCATTACAGTGACTCAGCATTTACAGTTTCTTTAGGTGTGTTTTTTCCCCCCTCTTCTTTTCTTTCCTGGTGAAAAACGATGCAATTACATTTCTGCATGCTGATCTGAGCGTTCGAATAACAAGCTTTAAACGCGTTATCAGACGCTTGTTAAAGGGAGTGGGGCTGCTGAGAGAGGAGAGAATGCTGCATTTTTTTAGAAAGAAATTTAAATTAAAAGCAGCTATGGGAAGAGATCGGCTGCAGCTCCGCTTCAATCAATGCACCGAGGCAGATTAGGAGAAAGCCTGAGTCAAAAAGCGTAAATCACGCCAGGGAAAAGTTACTTAGAATTAATTCCTGTCTTTTGAGAGTATAAAATGACTTTCCTATGTGGGATTCACTCAGTTTGCTTCACATCCCTCCCTTCAACAGTATAAAATTGTTCTTTACATTTTAATTGTAAAAAGTGGATCTTTAATAAGCCACTATTTGTGGGCGTGTTTCTTTGATCATTTCAACCAAACAGTATAAAAGGCCCCAAACTCACCATTGCTACTATTGTTATGGTAGAGGTTCCTTGCTTCAGAGGTTGCAAAACTGTAGTGGGAAGTATACAAATCCATGTTAGGAGCTCAGGATCTCCTCCTTCACAGCCCCATCAAGCAACAAGAATTTTTAAAAAGTAGGATCAGAGGGTTGAATTTAAGGAGGGGGGATGCAAAGAAATGATGAACGATGTTAACTTTGACTGTAGGAGTCATGATAGAGTTGGGTGAAGCTTCGGGGAAATAAATCATTTAATCCCAGAGCTACTGAAGTCCCTTTTTCAAACATTTTGAGGCTTGAAATCATGCTGCTGTAAAAGCAACTGAGTACTTAGAAGAATCAAACATCAAGAAATGTAGATATATTAGGAATGGATCCAAAATGAGAAAAAATAACCAGGCTATCATGAAAATATCACTAGATTATATCTCCCAAGGAAAACAACAACAACAACAACCCATCAGGAAAATTGTAGCTCTTGCATTCAGTAAAGGAGAATAGACAGCATGTGCATGTTTGTGTGAAATGCCAAAAAGAGCAGCCTTAAGCTTGACCTACTGCAATCTGCACTGAGCTCCTCAGACAATAGACAAGTTCAAATGTCAAAAAATCTAATAATAAAAAACAGAGCTGCCAAACTGCACGAACTGTTTTCTGGTGTACCACAATTATTCACCCTCTTATCCACTAAGAGACTGCCACTCTTATGCGCGTAAAAGAAAATCTATGTAATGCATATAGATTTTTTTTAATGTGAAACGCGATTGAGATGGCCAGCAAGCAAATCAGAATATGTTTAATGAAAGCAGGGCTAAGGTTTCCACAGCCTTTGAAAGACGCTAACTTATAAGTCTTTTTTTATGTTGCTATATGCACAATTATTCTTATAAATAAAAATCTACATGTTCGAGGAGCTAGGTTGTAACCTTATATCCGGAGAATTTTAAGGGAAGTGGTGACATTAAGTTTCATATGCAATGTGTCTACATGGAACTCAAGCCAGCAGATAGATTATTCCATTCATTTGAGAACTTTCATTACTATGCATGTTAGGTGCACCCTAAACACAATAGAGTGTATAATATCAGAAATGTGCTGTTCTAAACGTACCTATATTTTCAAATATATCTTAATTGTATGTGTAGCACAGTGTTATATTACTAATTTATTACAGAATCAGAAATTATTTATTACCCTAAACAGTAAATAAGGTTCATACTGGAACCTTCACAATTAAATGTATGGATAAAAGATCTTTCTACCTATTGTGTATCTCCTTGTTACTGTAAGCCTTTAAAAGTAATATGTATATTTTCCTCTTTTCTCCAGATTGGTTGGTGTAATAACTCTTGTTCAGCTATCAACGGTTATATGAACTACAATATGGGTAAGGTTTAAAAACAGAGCAAATCACATTACCCAGGAATGCTACAAATCTGGAATCCAGTCAACTCCACCTTTTCATCTGACTGCTGTATTATAAAGAAAAACATTTTACATATAGCATACTGTATATGTAGCATGTCTTTGTTTAACATTTTAATTTGTAAATGCTAATTAGGCAGTTGCTCTCCACTATTATAGTATTACACACCTAAGCATTCTCGAATATAAGTAGATGAATACTAAATACAGTAAATAGCCACTTTGTATTTCCCAATACCTCAGCAATGTTCTTCGTTTTGCAAATAAGTCTTTGCGGACAAAATAATTTAAAAAAAAAAAAACTCTTTGTAGCTTTGTTTTAATTGTCCTGGTACTTAAGGCATAAACGTGGCGATCACATCCAAATAATATCTTTAACAGCCAGCATGGAAAGTAACTCTATCAAATTAACTTGTTGCTCGTTTTAAGTTATCGTGCTTTCTATTTGCTTTTATTCGCTTCGATGTATACAGACAGTAACTTATACAGGAATAAGACTGTAGGAGTTGACCTACTAGGATTGTTTTCTTGGACTATAAATGCAAGTTGCATCTGAGGTGGAAAAAAGACAAAGCGCGAACTGCACAAAAATGCAATATTTTCAAATATGGGATATTAACCATCACTGGCCTCTCTAAACTCAAAATCCCATGGTCATATGTCCAAAAACTGTTTGGTAAACAATGGTAAATCCAAGATTATGTGGTGACGCTTGTGAATAAAATTGAACTCTAGATATGTACCCTAATAGTTTGGGAAATAGTCATTGCTTTCTTTGGCAAATGCGGCAAGGTTGGAAGTTTTAGTCATGTAAATATTTCAATGCATCTTCAGTCATGTTCAATACACGGCAAGGCTTAACTCAGTTGTAAAAGTGAAGGCATGTGAACAATTTGCACATGGAAAAAAGAGAAATGTCTTATTTTTTCATTGTTTCTCTTGCTGTTTACTTCTCTCTATTATGTTTTTGAGCAGTGACTTAGCTTTCCACCAGATTTACTGGCAATACTATTTCCAGGATTTATTTGGTCTTTGTATTGTAAAAACGAAGACTAAAACTTGCAGTCACACTGAAACTGACGAAGTTCTAGTTGGAGAGAACAACCTGTCTTTACGGCCTGGCAGAGTTTGTTATGGTTATGCATCAAACGTGCGCCTGTCCCCACCAGCGCTCCCTGGCACTTCCACATTTACAGGTGTTTAGCTCGTGCTAAAGGGATGTTAACTTGCTGGTGTGCATATAGATATACAGATAGACCTTCATAATAATAAACATATGTACTTATCAATAAAATCACAGAAGCTGAATTGCTGACTTATGTGTCCGATGTAGCCACCTAGAAAAATAGCTAACAGGAATGGGCTCCTTGAGCAATATGTTAAGCCTATGTACAACATGTTTGCAAAACGACAGAAAATCTGAGCAGACACCGAAGTTAAGATTGTTTTATGTCTGTAAATAGCTCGAACTTCTTGTGTACTTTTTGCATGTGTTTAGTGATACGGACTTCAGATGATCTAGATTGTTAACATAATGTTATTTTATAGCTACATTCGAGATAGTGAAGTACAGTAATTGAAAGAGCGTGAGTGGCTACTTTATTGGGAATATTGCAGATACTTCTGAAGGTTTAAAATGGCAATTAAATATTAAATTATGTAAAGACACCCGGGGTTCTCTTTGTTATATCTGCAGAGATTTAAAAGCTTTATTTGGACAAACTCTGTGTGATACCTTAAATGATGTTTTTATTTATTTAACTGATTTCACTTACTCGAAGGCCTTAGCTCACTTTGAGATAATGCACCAAATTGACAACTTTTAGGATGGCTTTTTAACTATTAGTCAAACTGTAAAGTCCAATGTAGAATCTTGTGTTTCTATCTTAGCGGTTTGACAGCTCTATTTGGACTTAAGTATTTAGGACATGAATTTACTCTGGCCTCTTTATCCACCCCACGAGTTCACTATTTTGATGTCATCATTTATATAACTATATAAAATATCAGAGACACATATAGTTTGGAGGGGGCATTTGTTCCTCTGACAACTCTGGAGGGACAGAATTGTTGTGCAATGTAGTAGCGTTTTACTCACCAGGTTCTGAGCCGCATCAGTGCGCCCCCTGCTGACCATCAGTGCTCTCACTGAGCACTTCAAAAGTTTATTTTGTTCTGCAAACCGTATCATATAAAATTAACGACAACCAATAAAATTATCTTATATGTTTCAACTGTAAAAGTCCAAAACAAAATAAAGCTAGTTTTAGTGAAGCTAGAAAGCTCTGGTTTAGCTTCGTTCTCTTTGGCTGAACTAGGGTCCTTTTATCTAAAGCCCAGTGCACAAACATATAGCTTAATGTGACTAGTGTTCTTCCTTTTATTTCTTTCTCTATGGCAACCAATATGTTCTGCTCAGAAATGTTCCCCCATCAAGGAAACAAATGATCTTGAGGGAGCAGCTCTATACGGCATCTGTTCCAATGGAGAACACAGAGTTAACCCCAGTCAAAAGAAACGCTGAGCCCGTCATCAAGAAGTGGAAACTGAGCGATTCTTCTCCCCCAAAATTGAAACCTATACCTCCCTAGTTTTACAAGTCATTTTACTGATTTGAGTATCGATCGTTTCCAAAGAAGTAACTAATTCTAGGGAATTACAATGATCACGAGTTGTTGTGTATCCAAAAGAGCAAAAAGGTGCAAATAAAATAAAATTAAAATTACAATAAATGAAAGTAATGTAATGGATATTTAAGCCTCGGTAAAGTTTTCAGTAGCAGTATCTGGCCTACTAATTTCACCTTACATTATTTATCACATTATTTATCACACTGACCTAAACGCTATAAAAGAGTTTCAGATCACGAGACTATACCTCTCCATTAGATAGGAATTCAGGGAAAGTGGATCTAGGGACAAGGAAAACCGTCAGAAATGAGAAACAAAGTGAAATCTGGTTTATAATGCTCAAGCCACAATCTCCTTTGAGAATAAAATGAAGGGGTGTCCTGGTTAGTTTTGATTGATTATACTCTTTCTGATGGACTTTCACTACAGAGCTCTAGATGTTGTGCTTAACCGTCTGTTCCCTAGTTACAATATTAACCCTATGTGTGCACCATCGCTCTCCTCCTCCTCCTTCTGCTCTTCATCTTTCTCCCCCAGCACCAGACTGGTTTATTTCACTCCCCAGCTCTCAGCAGGTGTCCACTTCTTTACTTTTTGCCTTGCCCCTCAGCACACTACTGCTGTTCAAAGCTGATTTTCCCCAGTCATCGGAAGAGATTCTCCTGAAGAAACATTTGAAAATAATAAATATTTATAATCCTTCACTCTTTAGAATCTATAATATTTTCTAGGGCTCCCCCCCACCCCCAGTGCTACAATAATTAACAGTGCCCAGAAAAGTGAAGTAGTAACCAGAAGACTTTCCAGTACTACAGAATTGCTTTACAGCCTTGAGCTTTGGAATGAGCTTTTTATGTAATATTTCACTAGGGCGATTTTTTTTTGAAGGGGGGGTGAGCGAGAGGGGCTGGTGGTTTGTTTTTGTTTTTGTTTTGTTTTGTTTTTTTTCTTTTCATTAGGCTTGCTTCCTTCCAAAGAGTTGCCATGGGCTCCCTGTCTTTTCCTAAGCTTTTAAAAATAGATTCACAGGACTTTAAATAAAACAAAAACAGAGAAAAAAAATTAAAAACACTTACCGACCAGACTCCCAGGATTTAGAGGGCTTTTTAAAAATTTTGTATTTTTGTGGGTTTAATAAGGTGACAGGGGAAAAATCATGTTCTGAACTCCAGCGAAACGATCCATGCTAAGATTTTCCTTTGCACTGACTCCACTAAGCCCAGCTCTCCACTTGTCTATTATTTTCACCAAAATATATGAAAATTTATGCAAATGAAAATCAGCACTAACTGTTCTCCCCTTGTTATACTTTGGATTTTTTTTTTCCAGACAAAACAATCACACTCTGCAAGGGAGGGCGTGGGCGAGAGTTGGGGAACTAAGTTGTTGTTGGCTGTTGTTTTTTTGTTTTGTTTTTGTTGGTTTTTTTTTTAATAAAACACCAAGCTCCAGCACAAGCTTAGTTTTTGTTGTGCGTGTGTACAATATTTTTAGGATTTTTTAAAGAATGTAGATCTGTTTGCAGAGGCGCTATCACGTTTCATCAGGCCACCTGAGACGGCTTTTGAAAGCGTGTACTGTGAAATTCATAGCAGTAATTTAGACAAAATCCTCACTGTATATTAATGAAAGACGGCCCCATGGCACCGTTCCTATCCTCCCCATTCAGTGTAAACAAAACCACGAGACTCACTCGGTTTTTGAGCCTGATCCAAGCAAAATCGGCTGGAAAGGAAAACATGGGGTTCTGGCACTGACTATTCAAACGTCTGCACCTGGAGATCTCAGATTTATTCAATGAAATCTGTGTTAGATCTTTTATACACATAAAAATGAAACCTTTGGAGGACGCATGGGAACAAAAAAAATAGTTATGTTTAGGGTTTAGTTACCATTACTCTTCAGATCTGTATACTTCACATTAATGGTTTTTCTAAACCTACCTAAGATGGTATCTTTTACCGTGCAAGCAAGGACCTGGAAAGGGTCCTAAATAAATTCTGCTAGTCTACAGTTAATCTTCAAATCACGCAAATGCTGCATACTTGCTGTTGGGGATGTAGTCTGTGCTGGAAGCTGAATTCAACTAGCTGAATTTTGTGGGGAAATTATTAACTGAAAGAGGGGGGCGTTATGTTTCACATTTTAATGTAAACATAATGCATTTTTCTATCCGTAGGCGCGCGCACACACACTATATGTGTATATGCATTATACATGACGGATAGGTAGCCTGGATGGATTACACAACACAAACACAATCATTAGTAAAGATGTGTTCCTTGAATGTCCGAATTGTGTTATTTCATTGGAAATCCCCGAGGAGTGTTCAATTTGCCCTTGTTTTGGTTGCCACTTTCTCTTTTTTCTTGGTTCACTGAGGTTGCCTGTGTGCAGCGTTTCCGCTTGGTCGCATCTCTCTCTCTCTCTCTCTCTCTCTCTCTCCTTCTCCTTCCCCCGCCCCCCTTAACTCTTTCAGCTGGATTAGAAATAATAAAATGCTTCATACGACCAGATCGGTTTCCTGTGAAATACCAGCGTTCGCAGAATAATAAAAATTAGTGGAGGAAAACCCATATATATACTGATATACACATATCAGAAGGAAATGGGGACAGAGGATTGTTTGGTGGATCTGGAGCAGGATTCAATTTGGATTTTTTTTTTATGATAAGGATTCAGCTTTAACATGTTTTATAATAATGCACATGGTCAGAAGCTTGAGCTGTTCTGTGTGGTAAAGACATTTTATTGTGCATCCTCTCAAATATTGTTGATATTAAACAGTTCGGTGCAGCTATCCATATAAGTGTCCAAAGACATATGAGCTGCATTCTAGTTCCCATACATAGAGGGGAACTCAGAAACTAAAACAAAGAAGCGTGTGGCTGATTGCATGTAATTAAGGGAACAACTTGCCATGATAGCTTCAGTCTAAGATCTGGTAAGGGATCTTGACGGTGGAGACTGGCCAAAAACCTTAGTAAATCTTTAAAAGATATTAGCTCCCCCACTTTGCCTTTCTGACATATGCAGAGAGAGAGAAATAGAATACAAAACTTTGAAACAGAACAGGACGCTTCCTTCTGTAGGTGATGACTGTTTGATTTATGTAGACTGTACCCTATATACAATGGCTGCTTACAGATGATGGGAAATATTCGCCCATGAGGAGACTCATGTGCATAGAAGTAAAATAAATGCATTATTAGATAGTGTCTCTTCCCCTCATCTTTCTTTTCATTCCTTTCTCCCCCACCCCCCTACCCCCTGCCCAGGGGGGGTTTATTCTCCCTCTCTCTCCCTCCCCCACATGCCCAAATTGCTCTGTGCTGGGAGAACTCAGATTTATCCGCTGGGCGTTAAGAGTTAAGATGTTGAGGGGAGAAGAAGAGGAGGGGCCGGGAAGGGAGCTGGAGGGGGGGGGCCAGATTTCCAGCTTCTACGCCACTTTGCCTAAATTAAAAAGCAACCAATCGGAACGGCCGGAAGGGGGGGCCTCGCGTCCGGAGCCAGTCATTCTGGCTCTGTCAATCACGCAGCGGGTCTCCAATCAGCGGGGGCCCTTGCGCTCGACTTCCTTGTACTTGGGAAAGTGTGGTGGTGGTGGTGCGCGCGCTCGGCGGAGGGTAAACATTCGGCAGTCCCCGCGCTGTGAGGGAGGGACTGGGGGAGAGAGAGAGAGAGAGAGAGAGCGAGCGAGAGCTGTCAGGGAGAGCGAGCCGGTGGGGACGAGCCGCGCTGCTCTCCTCCCAGCACCACCCGGGCACGCTCTGCAAGCCTGGCAGCAGCCAACTTCCCCCACTGGAGTTAGTGTACCAAGGAGCCCCTAGATGCACACACACATACGCACACCTCTCTACCCAGGCTCTTCTCCTCCCGCAGCCCGCTGCTGGAATTAACCACCAACCTTGCAAGGGAAGGAGAACCGTCTCTTCACCTCCGCCCTTTTTCTTTTCTTTTCTTGTCTTTTTTTTTTTTTTAAACTGCCTAAAAAGGGGGCAGGGGGGAGGGAAGATGTCTCACCCAGCCTGTGCCTCCAGCGAGAAGGCTCCAAAGGGACTTGCGTTTCAAAGGGGACAGAGCGCTCCTGCGAGAGCCCAACTTTGAGACATGCAGCAGCAGCATCCCCAGCACCGCCGCCACCAGCCTCAGCCCAGGAAGTTTTCCTAGGACACCGACCAAACTTGGCAAGAGAAGAGGAGGAGGAGGAGGAGGAGGAGGAGGAGGAGGCGAGAGCCAGGAGCCGAGCGGGGAGAGAGCGAAAAGAGGGAGCCCGAGAGAGAAAACCCACCCGCGCGCACAAAGCCTTGGAGGAGGAAGGGAAAGAAAAAGTTTCGCTCCGGCAGGGGAAGGCTGCGCGGGCGAGATGTGCTCCTGAGGGAGTGACGGGGAGAAGGAGAAGGGGGCTCGCCGTTGTGTGTCCCCCCCTCCCCTGTTTTTGAGCTTTGATTTTTTTTTTATTATTATTCTTATTATTTTATCTTCCTGCAAAAAGAAGCCGCCGAGGCGTTAACAGGTGAACGGAGCTCACGGGAGATCGGGGCCAAACGCCAACGAGGCTGGTGAGGAGGCGAGCCCCGGGTTCCTGCGGAGCAGCGCGAGTTCCCGGGAGAGGGTGTTGACAAAGGGAGCCGAAGAGCCCCCAGTTGTGCGGATTGGTGGCACGCCAGCAGGCAGGGGGGTGGGGGAGCGGAATGGCCACCGCGGCTTCTAACCCTTACCTACCCAGCAACAGCATCCTGTCCGCCGGCTCCATCGTGCACTCGGACTCGGGAGGCGGGGGCATGCAGCCGGGCAGCGTCGCCGTCACCTCGGTCTCCGGCGGCTACCGGGGCGACCCCTCCGTCAAAATGGTCCAAAGTGACTTCATGCAGGGAGCAATGGCTGCTAGCAACGGCGGCCATATGCTGAGCCATGCCCACCAGTGGGTGACAGCCCTGCCTCATGCGGCCGCCGCTGCCGCCGCCGCCGCCGCCGCCGCCGTGGAAGCCGGCTCGCCCTGGTCCACCAGCCCGGTGGGGATGAGCGGCAGCCCCCAGCAGCAGCAGCAGCAGCCCGATGTGAAAGGCAACTCCGGCCGAGACGACCTGCACGGCGGCACGGCGCTGCACCACAGGCCACCCCACCTGGGTCCCCCACACCAGGGCCACCCGGGCGCTTGGGGGGCCACCACCGCCGCCCACCTCCCGTCCATGGCCGGGGGACAGCAGCAGCAATCGCTCATCTATTCCCAGCCGGGGGGGTTCACGGTGAACGGGATGCTGAGCCCTCCCCCTGGCAGCCAGAGCTTAGTGCACCCGGGACTGGTGAGGGGAGACACGCCGGAGCTGGGGGATCACCCCAGCCACCACCATCACCACCACCACCAGCATCAGCACCACCAGCAGCACCACGGCGGGGTCAACAGCCACGACCCCCACTCGGATGAGGACACGCCGACCTCGGATGACCTGGAGCAGTTCGCCAAGCAGTTCAAGCAGCGGCGGATAAAGCTGGGCTTCACGCAGGCAGATGTGGGCTTGGCCCTGGGCACCCTGTACGGGAACGTCTTCTCCCAGACCACCATCTGCAGGTTTGAGGCTCTGCAGCTCAGCTTCAAGAACATGTGCAAGCTTAAGCCTTTGTTGAACAAGTGGCTGGAGGAAGCCGACTCCTCCACGGGCAGCCCCACTAGCATCGACAAGATCGCAGCCCAGGGCAGGAAGAGGAAGAAGCGGACCTCCATCGAGGTGAGTGTCAAGGGGGCCTTGGAGAGTCACTTTCTGAAATGCCCCAAGCCCTCCGCCCAGGAGATTACGAACCTAGCGGACAGTCTGCAGCTGGAAAAGGAGGTGGTCAGGGTTTGGTTTTGCAATCGGAGGCAGAAAGAGAAAAGGATGACCCCCCCGGGGATCCAGCAGCAGACCCCCGACGATGTCTACTCCCAGGTCGGCAACGTGAACTCCGACACGCCGCCCCCACACCATGGACTGCAAACAAGTGTGCAGTGAGAGTCACAACAGTAAGGGAAAGGAAGAGAGGCGAGAAAGGGAAAGGGGGAGGGGGGACCGACAACAACACCACACACACAAAAATCCAGATTTGTTTCGACTATCTATCTATATATAGAGTATATATATCTATGTATACATAGATATAGATATCTATATGAAACGTTTGAAAAGGTCGATCCGAGCGCTAACATTTATACTGTGGTTGGGAGGGGGTGGAGATGCATAATGCACCAAAACTGCAGATGTTTTTTTCTTTCTTTTCTTCTTCTTTTTTTTTTTTTTTTTTTTTTGGTAAACATTTCTAAATTATCCCCTATTTCAGCGATGAACAGCACCCACCCCTTCTCTCCCTTTACGCCCCCACCACCCAAAAATGCCCCCCCCCCCAAAAGGGCTCTCTTATATGAATCATGGAAACTTTTTTCTCTCACACACACTTTTCTTTTTTTATGGGAGCAATCCAAAAAAGGGAAGCAAAAGCAAAATCATCTGCCTGGTCGGAGGGTGCCTGCTGCATTCCGGGACCCTGTTTTTCTTGGCCAAACCACATCATTTTGGTGCAAGATATCCATTGGGGGGAGGGGGGATCCTGCAAAACGAAAAGGGTCACTTTCTCCGGGGAGGGGGGAGGGAAATATGCACACTGCACTAAACACAAGCAGACTGTATAAGGAAGCAAATATATATAAACAAAAATATGGGAATAAATACCCGCATACCGAAAGCTGGGGGGGAGGGAGAGGGACAAACACCGTGAGAAAAAAAAGAGGAGAGATTGTTGGTCCCTAAAGTTCGAGCTCTATAAAAGGACTTTTCATGAATTAAGGGAAACAGCCAGAGAAAGGGAAATAATTTAGGGCTGTCAAAGTCGTGCTCCTGACGGCTGCCAATCACCGTGGAAGATTCCTTTAAAAAATCCACTGCTAATATTTTTTTTATTAATATTTTTATTTTTATTTCGGGACTGATTCAGAGAAAGGGATTTAGAAGTACTGAGCATCTGCAGCTGCACTTATCTGAACTTCTCCTCTCCTAAATCCGTTGCCAACTTTGATTGAATGGGTGCTGTGGATGTGATTATATAATACTGCCATTTCCAAGCAGTGTTTTTGGTAGGTTTTAATAAACAGACTTTTCAAAAAGACGGCAATATAGAATTGTTAGATCCGTTGTTGATCTAAAAATATTTGCTTTATATTTTCATTAAATGACTTCTTTTAATATTTTATTCAGAATACCTATGAACTGCTGCAAAACGGTAATTTATTTTTCCCCAGATCTTGTATTACGTGTTTTTTTCAGACGAGCACAAATCAAAATGAAATGAAAATATGGACAGTTGTTAGGTAATAAGGGTATCTTTTGATGTGATAATTTGATTGTAATTTAATTTGAGTAGTGATTCCGTAAGAGCTGATTGAGAAAATAAATTTGTTAGAATGAAATAGTCTGTGTCTATTGCATAAACACTGTGTCGAAAAAGTTCTCTTAAGGAAATATTGCAAATATTTAAGTGATAGAACGAAGGATAACCTGCTTTCTGTATCTGGTATCTACTTCAGGTATCTGGAAATGCAGAGTTCCAGTATTCATGCTGTTAGCATTTTAGTACAGTACTCATTTCTTATAAATCCGTATACAGAGTAAATTTCCATAGAGTTTTTCATAAATAGTCCTGTGTAAGGGCATAGTAAGGCAAGGTTAGAGAATAAAGGCCACGTTCTTTAAAATAATTGTTTTATTTTAAGATTAAACTTCAGTGCAGTAGATGTGTAAGTGTATGGACTGATAATTAATGGCAAATACTGAAAGCAGTTATGTTTTTTAAAGTTTAGTCTCTTTTCTCTCTTTTCAAACTAAGAAACGAAGGCTAGAGGCTTTTTAAGTATAAATTATTTTGACACATTTTATGTCTGTATAATATTTGTATTTAATTTATCGTTATAATTTAAAGAAAGGTACTTTTTTCCAAAAAAAATATAGAGATGATACTTTCAAAATCCTACCTACGGTCCTCATAGTTTACCATTTTGTTGTTGTTGTTGTTTGTTTGTTTTAGGCTTTTTTGTACGAGGTGTGCAGTGGTGTAGTACAGTTTTTCCTTCACTCGACTTTAGTGTTGCCATTCCTTCTTCACAACAAATGTGTGTATAAGTAACGTTAAAGATGCCAATAGATGCACTAGGTAGGCTGTCATATTTATCTGCTCTATTTATTGCAATATACACACAAGTGAATGAATATTTCAGCTCTTCATTTTGAATTGGTAATGTTGTGGAAACTACAGATCTAAATTTAATGCCTCTATGTACCCCCTGAAAACGTATTATAAAGAAATATTTTATTTTTTTATTAATGTAAGCTTTCAATAATCTCTGGTTTCCCCCGTTCCCCCATTTTCTTCCTCCCTCCCTTCTTTCTCGCTATGTGATATTGATGCTGGGGTTAAAACCCCAGAAAACTGCTGTAGAAACAACACACATTTATTCCTTTTTGACAGGCCTTGTGTCACTTTCATAAATCAAATCCAACCATATAGCCGTGTACTGGGATGCATTATTTTAACACCAGATCTTAGTAAATATCACCCTCGTTTTGATTTGTGAAATCCGAAAAGGCCATATTAGAAAAAGGAAAAGTGAAAGGGGATACAAGACAATTTCATTTATTCTCTTTGTTTAATTTAAGAGCTTCCCAGTAATTTTATAACTGGGGGAGGGAGGAGGAGGAGGGGGCGAGAGGGAGGGAAGGAAGGAAAGGAGGAATCATGAATTTTGCTACATGCAAGGGAAATCTCAGAAAGGACTTCCAGTTTGGAAGCAGTGGGTTTGTTTTTATGTGGTGGATACTATTAACACGTGAGGTGGAACCCTATTTTTCACACATGAAGGGTGGTGGCTTATTAGACATGGAGAAGGTCTATTTAAATTTCTTAGTGGTATTTGGTTACTGGATTTGGATGACAACAAAGAGCTACGTTAGGCTTCACACTGGTTTCTATTAAAAGACAACCTTTGCGGATTTCTGCATAAGAAGGGCTGATTTTTACACTAGAGGAATAACATTTGGTAGTAGGAACGTGCAAAATCTGTTCATTCTGTGCTCAAAAATTGAGGCCATGTTTTCCTCCCACCCTCCCCAATAAGAAATCGAATCATTTGAATGTATTTAGGAACTTCAGGGTTGTGAGTCTAAGGGATAATAAGAGGTAGATAATAAGTAAGAGGTTTTGTGTTAAGGGTTGTACTGTTACACATGTAAATAATGAAAATATTGTTATATATCGCCAGATCTCTTAATGAATTTAGTAATTGTATTCATTTATAATATCAGTGTTCTGTGTTTGGTAACTGAGTCTTCATCATTTTTCCTTATTATTTTTCTACCTAAAGGAAAGCCAAATGTTTTACAAAGTTGTGTTTGATCAGTCTGGGTAATCCCGAGATGTGATTATTTTTAGTTTACATTTTCATATTCTGCAGTCTTCTACTACGCCCTAGTTTTCTCCTTGACATCCCATCTTTTCCCCGGCTAGTCTGTATACTATGAATCATTTTCAGGTGTATTTAAAATAGTCACCTCACTGCTGTTGATCCACATATTTTCGGAACATAACAAAGAGCTATCCCTTGGTTTAAAAATACAACGGTTCATTTCTGAAATTATCTTTAAAGATTCCTTATGCTTTAATGTAGTGACTGGTGTTTGCACATTACAATGCTCATAATTTGTTTTGTATGAATGGTTTTAAATGGAACGTTTAGAGAATAATTGGTTCTAATATGAAATGCAGTATATACTATTGATAATTTTATCAATAAGTGTAATATTTTAAATAATTTTAACAATTAAATTTGTTTTTTTAAAATTATATATTTGTAAAATATTTATCCTGTTGAAAACAACAATATATTGTTGTATTTATTCGTTTATTTTTGTAATAAATTATCAACATCTTCAAGCTAAAGAAAAAATGACACTTCTATATATTTATATAGATATACCTTTTAAGATACAGATTTATTTGTTCCAATTTGAATGTAAATAGAAGAAAATACATCTATAACTGGCAGCTTTCAGGACAAAATTGTAGAGATGATCTTCTTGCCACATGTAGTTTGGTTTGCCTAAGTTCCAGGGTAATTAATCAAACTCTAAAAGAGATGCAACAAGTATAGGCCCTTGATGCAGGCTTGGAATTATGTAGGATATAGACTGATTTTTATAAACCCAGGAAATAGATACCCCAAGGAAATTGGTCTTCTTTAGTATGATGGATGAATAAAATGAACCGACAGGATACAGAGGTAACACATATAGATATTTGCAGTTGTAGTCTGAAATATTTGAATGAGTAAGGTCTTCAGTAGAAGGGGGGAACCTTGATATCAATGACACAGCAGTAGGAAGCTTTTCGGCTGACAGTCTTTTTGCTGACTAAAAAGCTATCATACAGTGAAGAATTACAGAAACCCACCCCTCCCCCCATCTTCTTTAATGCCAAAGTAACACTAAGGGACTATATTTGGAGTGGCAGGGTGGGTCCTGCTGGGGGGAGAAAGAAAAGGCCAAACAAGACTCTTACTCCTTACTCAGGGGGCAAAACTCTCATTGAAGTCAATGAGAACTTTGCCTAAGTGAAGCCTGCAGCCTTTGGCCCAAAGACAGGGTGCAGACAGTGGCATTGAGTGTAGCCTTGGCGGAAACTTGGCCATTTCAGCCCCTTAGAGCTGTTGTTAACCTGCGGCTGAAGGTCACTCACGTGACGTCATGCCCACTAGTTCTGCACCAGGGGCTTGACCTTGACTTTAATAAGGAAATAAGGGTGCTGCATTCTTTAATCTTTAACCTAGCCTGTCACCCTGGGAAAGGAAAATTCATAGGAGGGATATGCTGTTTAATCGGAAACTTTGATTCTCTTAGATCAGAGTAGGTCATATTCAATAGATTATTATATTTATTAGCACATACGGTATCTTCTAAACTCTCCAAGTCATTATTTCCAGCATTTCAGCTGTATAATATTGGGGTTTTCTTGTGGGGCTGCTGCAATTAGAGCTCTAGATCCGGTTTATCAGCAGAACTAAAGATCTTCTGTACTTTCCCTAGATGATTTTGCTGCCAGAGTATATGAAATTTTCTGAGTGAGAGATAAAGGAGGATAGTGGGGGGCAGGGGAAAGTGGAGAGAGTAACCTTACACAATCTCTCACCAGTTTGACTAATGTGTGACTAGTTTCAGGTGGATCATGCAAAGGATGGAACAGGCCTTCACATGCAGTAAACGGAGAGGTGGAAGCTGGGCAGTGGAGGTAGGGGTGAGGAGGGGGATGCAGCCCCTGTGTATATGGGTGCGCCAGCTGTATACTGTGTAAGAGTTGTGTTTTAGAACAGGCTGAGCTGCCTCAGGTTGTGGACAACGAGGTCTGCAGGGAGGTCCTGCTCTGATCCCTGCTGCCGGCCAGTGCTGCTCTTCAGTGGCAGCTGCTGCAGATCCCACAGGTTGTTTTCCTCGTGGCGACCATTCAGCAAAACACACGATCCTTTCTCAAAGATTTAAATTTCGCGGATGAATTACCATACACCAGTTGCTTAGCAACTAAATTCAAGCCGGGCGAAGAATATGCAAGCTTTTTGTATTCTCATTAATAAAAATGCCACTCTGACACAGCAACCTGACTTTGGATCACTGCAACTTCTGTAAAAGCCATAGGAGAATACAACCCGGCTCCTCCATTTAATTACCGATCAGAGTGGCTTGAAATGTGATGTTTTGTTAATCTATCTTCCTAAAAGCGATGTAAAAAATAACGGCTTTTGAAGAGCAGTGGAAAACTACTTTTTTTAATGGCGCTGTCTCTTGGTGTTACTGATAGCTATAAACTGAAACCTTTTTGAGGCACATATTCAAGTATCTTTTCCCTCCATTTTTAGTTCCCTGAAATCAGAAAACATTAAGACATTTGCAACCACAGAAATTAAAGTGAAATTGAGGCAGAATGATGGAGAAGCAAACATCTCTCCAGAGATGGGAAAACTTCAGTAGGTAGCGGCAGTTAAACTAAACTAAAATAAATAAATATATGAAACTCTGTAAAGCTTGGGTTTTCTTTGTCTTTTGAAGTTGTTCTGTTTAGTATAAGTGAGCATGTTCTTACTAAAGGGAAAAAACGGTGGTTATAAGTCTTAATGACACTTTGCTGAATGTTTGCCTCAAAAACTCCATTTCCACTCCTGTTAAAATTTACTTTTTTGTTGTTGTTACAACTATGACTGGATACAAGATGTGTGTGTGTGTTTCTTTAGCATTACCAAAAAGTTTCCTGCCAGCACTCAGTCTTACCGGCAAGGCAGAACTATACTACAGCATCTGAAGTTAGAGTGGCCCCTCTCTCAAGGGCAGGGCGGTACAGGTAGTTAGCATACAAAGACATTGGTAATAGTTTGGACTTTCTCTTTTTTTGTTTGCTATTTTGTATACTGCATTTAGGCTCTTTGCGGGGAAGGATGGATGTTCCGGGAGGAGGGTTTGTGGTTTGTTTTGTTTTTGCTTTGTTTTGTTTTATTCAGAAAATTGTTAAAAAAAACTTTTTGCAATGAAAGTGCTACAATTAAAAATTAAGAGTAAAACAAGCAACTTAAAAAATGCTTAGTGCTGGGACAGTATTTTTCAGAGGGGATGTGTATAAAGGAAAAAATTCTGTCCGAATTCCCCAATCCCTCTTCACTGAAGAACCAGATTTTTGGTTTTTAATTATCATTATTATAGCGGGTGCTTGTAAGGGGAGGTCCCTTTAGTCAAAAACCACTTTCACTATGTATTTGAGTGAAGAGATCTCTGTCCTTCACTAAGGTTTAGTTTCCACTCACCTTAAAACAAACAAGCAAGCAAACAAAAAAACATACAACAAATTTCTAGGTAGGAAAAGCAGTGAGATGAGAATCTGATTTATATGTGAAGACTGTAGTCCTAATGAAACCCACAACCACCCAAGATCTTTGTCCACTGCTTTGCTTCTTTCTTCAGCCATAATAGGATGAACATCCGTTTAAATAATCAAATTTTCTTCCAGTTTACACCTACTGCTAATAAAAAAATAATTGTGATGAAAAGCCAGCATTTAAAAGCAGTCCTTGCACAGCAATTGAAATTTGTGCCAGAATATATTTTCTAACAGTGTATTGAAAACTGTAATTCCAAAACAGGTTTATTGGATAGGGGGGTGTGGGAGTGTTTTGTTTTTTGTTTTTACCAAAAGGAAAAGTTTAACGACTTTTCCGAATAGGTCTATAATATGTTTGAATGAGAGGAAAATATAACACCACATCAATTCTTATATTTAAATACAAAATCAATAGCTTTTACAAGACAATCTCACTGACAAGACAATAGACCAGAGTAGACATGTTTATTTTATAGGTAGGTGATTTAAATCCATTTCATTCTAGTATTGAATACCAACATAAAATATTAGGCATGGAAATAATTTTCATAACAGTATTGTTAAATGCATTCAAATTCTTTAGTAGCATATTCTGTCCATTTCAGGTGTCCACATACAGTATTCTGAGGTTTATTGAAATGCACATACTATATAGAAAGAGTTTTATTTACAGATATCATGGTTTGGGATCACACTACCACACCATGTTTGCAAAAGTCCAGTCATCGTTCATGTGCAGAATTAATTCTCCCTTCTCTTTTAAAAGAATACTTTAAAAATAGCTGGATTATAAAGGAAAACAAATGGAGATTGTTACTCTGATTTGACCATTTCTTAAGAACAACGTCAGGCTATCAAGATATGTGTTTGAGACGACATAGACCAATACTGTTTCTTTATAAGGTGCATGTTTAGTGTTAGAAAGCTAAACGATTGTTGATTGTGACTTGTGTTTGGGGCCTTCCTTTCAAATTGAAATGAATTGATTTAAAAAAGCGGGAACTGGGATATGGGGAACCGCATGGCTGCTATATTTATGTGCACGAAACCGAAATTTAAACAACTTGAGGCAGTTTTGGATGTATAAATGTTTTATATATAGTAACCTTTTTGTTATTAGTTTTGGACATGCTTGGTGGTGCTTTCCTGCCAGCGCTCCATAGAACTCACTATACAGCATTCAGTGTGCAGCACCACAGTAGAGAGTAAACTGTTTGCTCAACAATTCCAAGCTTCATTTCCAACTAGAGTACTAATGTATACTTTAACTTAGTCGCATCAATCCGGGTAGCTTTCTGTAGACCACTTATTTAGAGAGCTGAGGTACAAACCTGAAGTGCGTGTTTTTTGTGTGTGAATTATATAGATAAAAGCCAAGAGCAAGGGGACAGGAGACATATTAAATTCTATTTTGTGGGGCTTTTTTCAAGTTCCAGACAAGAAGAATGTTTATAAAGTACAAAAGAAATGAGAACTGCTGAGCATTTATCATTACTACATCCCTAAACCGTCAGAGAATGGTTCCAGAAAAGCAGAGCTGAAACTACTCTTTCTGAAAAGGGGGAGGGTGGGGAGGGGGAAAAAAGGGTTTGGTAAAGAATTGTGCTGGAATAACATACATTTGTTTCGTCCTCTAGGACTCTCATTCAAAAGAGAGGCCCATCTAACCGACTGGGATATTGCTCAAAGAAATCTAATAGATATTCGTTTCAGAGTCCACACTAAAAGCCATAGATGAATTGTAAGGTGTCAGACTCTTCATTTGCTTCTCTCTCTCTTGCACACACACACGCACCCACACAAACATGCACACGTACACCGCAGTTTATTTACAAAAGATTAAAATATGCACACAGAAATCCTGCCGGCCTATGATATATATCAATCACATATGTGTAAAAAAATGTCTTAACTCCATATGCTAAAAGCTCCTATCAGTGACATTAAATTAAGCATGTAGCTTTATGAAATGTTGAAGATTAAATACTATCGATACCTCTAAAGAAGAAAATAAATAAACATTCAGTTTCCTGATGTGCTCACCAATTTACATCATAGTGATTAAAACAGGTTATTTAGTTAGTTTAAAAACCAAAACATAGATTTCTTTTTTAGCCAGGACTGACTCCTTTTGGCTATAATAGAGTGTACTTGAAAATAGTGCTTTTTTTCCTTTTTTATTTGAAACTAAAAGTAGGGGATTAGAGTGTATCTAATCATTATTAATAGCTGAAATGAACATTTTAATACTGCTAGTGATACCTATGTTTCTTTGAGTGTTAGGCGAAAGGAGTTATGCCATTCTAAGTAGAACACAGGACACATATTTACCTGAAGAACAAGTTGGTTGACTTTATTCTTTTTAATTGCCAAATAAATCTAAGTAACTCAATATGCCAACCTCTGTAGAGCAGAATTCCCTTATTAACACAAGAATAAACAGAAAAGAGGGACCATTACCTTGCCATTAGATGCCCGCTTTGTTCCTGAGCCTTGAACGGCATCTTGGAGCCCATATTGGAAAAGAATGCCCTAGGGGAATGAACAATCCGCTCCAAACTGTTGTCACAAGTCCCCTAAAAACCGCACTGTAACTATGCGCTGAGTGATTTTGACATCTACTAGATTTTTGCGCGCGTATTTTTATCCGTTCTCTCATAACTACTGAACGTTTTAGACGAGAGTTTTCCCCCTTTCGCGTTCAATAGCTGAGCCTGCCCCTAAGCTCTTCCCATCAGCCTGAGCCATCCTGGGGCTCCTATTGCACAGCTCCAAGGAAAGGAACCTTGTGCACGGGGCATGCGTTTGAGTCCCTAGAAGGCTCGTGGGTCGGCGGCTACCACACTGACGTGCAGCGACGCCGGTGGCTTGTGGAGGGGGCATCGCGTTAGGGCTTGAATAGAAGCGACTGCCCGTGGACAGCGGGAGTTTAAAGACCCTGCGAATGAAACACTGTGCACTTGCAGCTGGACCGTAATCAGGGGGAGCAGAAAGCTTTCTCTGGAGGTGTTGATAAGGACTGGCTTATCTGGGGCATCAGCCTGGATTTCAATCACGTGCCTGGAGGGGGTCTCTTCCTGCTCGCCTTTGCTGACAGCTGCTTTTCCAGCTAACCTGCCCCAGCCATGGACTTGCTCACCCCAGTTCAGGCAGGGAGCCAAGGGCCCCACTTCCTGAGTCTCTGTCAACCTTGCCCAGGAGCAGGATTTGGCGACTCTGTCTTCCGGGCAGCCACGTGAAGGCTGGGCCACAGGCCGCGGCCTCTGAAAAGGGCAGAGTGAGACGGTGGGGGGGGGGGGGAGGCTCTCGTCTTGCAGGGCTGTCTTGGGAGAGCCGGTGTCACGGCGGAGGGCGCAGCGGTGGGCAGGGCACCTGGAACGGGGTCTGGTGGCTGTTTCAACCGGGATGATTGGGGTGTTCGCTCTTGCTCACGAGCCAACTCTTCTTGGGACCTCTCTTCCCGCCACCCTCCTTTCTGCAAGGTCCCGAAAAAGACAGCGAGAGAGGGCAGGGGGGCGCAGGGGGCATAGCAGCGACTGAGCACTCCCTCCCCAAAGCCCCAGGATGGGCGCATCGCCGCGCACACATCCTCCCCCCCCGCACCCCAGCCCGGATGCTGCGGAGTTGCGGGGGTTGGGGGTGCAGGAGGGAGGTTAAAACTTGCCTCAGTGCCACCAGCGTTAACCATGCGGTACCTAGTACCCGCAGATAAGTCACTCGCGATTATCCGCCCACCCCCAGCCAGAGCATCCTACGTGGAGTTCATGTTTCCGCCAAAGTCTCCCTCGCAGGGTTCCCCACCGCCTCCCTCTCTCCCTGCTTCCTCCCATTATCCAGCTGGGTAGGCAAGGGCGTCTCGCTGCCAGCGCTCAAGTTTTCAAGTCGCGCATTTGACCCGTTCTGCTCAAAGGGAGAGTTACTCTGTAAAACAAAGCGAAACCACAGCACAACATCTGCAGTTGGCTCGGCTGGACACCAAGCCCGCTGTCCCACAGCTCTTACTCCAGGGCCAGCTTTTGTTTACGTTTGTTCTCAGCTTTGCTGAAGTTCAAGACAGAAGAATCCCCGCCTTTCTGGTCCCCCCGACCCTGGCCCGGCTCTCCAGGCCAGGGTTAAGGAGCACTGGCGGCATAGCCCGAGGTACAGAAAGGTCTGAGGAAACAGAGGCATCAATACCAGATGCATCCAGAATCCAGACTGAGAACTAGGCTGGTGCGGGGTGGGATTGGAGGGAGGTGCTCTGAGCCTATATAGTCCCCGCTTCAAAGGTTTCCTCCTCAGACCTTAGCAAATGATACCGAGGTTGAAGAGGAAAACCACTCACAAATACTGGGGATTTCAAAGCACTGGAAATGGCAAGATAGGGGATCCGCCTCCCTTTCTCTTTCCTCTGCATATTTACAATAGAAGCCTTTCTTTTTTGGTAGCAGATTTGATGGTATTTATTTCTAGCAGGGACTGCATATGTTACAGCGAGCTACAACTCTGACACAAATGAGTTGTGACTGCTTTCCAGAGAGCTCCAGGCTACAACCCACTGCCAGATACCTTCTTCAAGTTCAAGTTACACTCGGGACACTGCAGCCTGCTGGGCGCGATCTCGCTCCTGATGAAAACAATGGCAAAGCACCAATTGACTTCAACAGGGGAAAGAATCGGGCTAAATCCGGCCCGCTTCTCCCCGCCCCCCCGACCCCTATTCCGGGAGCAGCCTCCCCCTTTTCAAGTGCTTTCCAGCCCATCCGTTTACCCCGGAGTCGATGGGGCTACCTTTGTGCCCACAGTGAACTCGGTTTGGCTCGTTGTGTGCAGTGGTCATCACATGAGTTGTGGCTTTGCAGTTGTATACAAATCTTCGCCAGTGACAAAATGTGCATTGTCCAGATGAGAATGTCCCTCCGCCGATTAAACGGTATTTCCCCCCACCTAGTGTCCCTAGATCTCGCGCCTAGAAATGACAAATAGTTGGTTAAAGCCACTCACACTTTCTGTTTTGATACCAGCAGACCCACGCTTTTGATTTGCCTCCTGGTATCCCGGCATGAACGCCCATTGGACCAAAGGATTCCACGCGAGACGGGCAACATACGTGTTTCTGGTGTCCTTTGGGTCCCAGTGCAATACTATTTCTTCTGTCCCCCCCATCATATTAAATTGAAACTATCTGGCCTGAAGTTTCGTTGAATTGTCTCCGGATGTAAATACACAATTAAGCGCTTCTCTTTAGCTGCCTTTCCAGATACAAGTTTATTTTTACAGGTGCCCTTCAGAATAAATCTTGGTTGCCCTGCTTGGCATCTGAAAAACATCTCTAACCAAAATGCGCGTGCAGAGAGGCAACGTGGTGACAAAAGGGGAGAGGGGATCTTTGAGACGCAAAAAGTGTTTCCCCAATAAGGATAAATGGGTTTCTTCCCTGCTGTGTTACAGTGTAAGGAGGAAATATGTAAGAGAGAAAAAGACTTTGGTCTTATAACACGTAAAACATGAACACGTTAACAATAGCAGTCCTTTACAAATCTGAACACCCACTATCTTTTTCTAAATACTCAGTGTAACTGATCATGGGGGAAATACGCACATCTGCAATCTGTGTATATGCACGCAGAGAAAGATGATATGGAATGATGACTAAAGTATTATTGGACTTAAGAGTTTCATATGACTATATACACATCACAACTGGGTAGCCAAGCGGGGCAATATATGAGTCAAGTAATCACAAACAAAACAAAGACACAAGCTCCACCCTTCCTCACTTTGTATTAAATTTCGATAACCTTAGTTTTCAAAAATGTTTAGGTATTTTGTCAACTTGTTCCAGAAGTTGGGGGCTTTTTTTGTGGGGGGTTCCAGCGAGAGGCTGTGTGCTTCAGTCTCAGGGGGGCACCACCCTCTCCAAAGAAGGGACTCAGCGCTAGATTTTGGAGGCTTTTTTTTCCCTTCAAAGTATTAAAAGAACATGGTATGCTCACACCTTGAGTGTGATTCTCACAGCTTTGTGGAAGAGTAATAGATATTATTCTGTATGAGGGCTGGCTCATCATTTAAAGGATATAAATACTGTATGTGCACACACACGCTCTATAAAGTGTGTGAGAGAACAATTTTTATCTCGAAGTTCACATGCAAAAGTGAATTTGATGGTAACTGATAAAATTCAGCTGTAAATAGATCACTATCGCCCTGTAGATATTTTATTGCGATGCTTGCATTTTACTGTTATAGATGCATATTTCATTTAACTTTAATATTATGAAGCTAAAACCTGTTTTGAAATAATTCATCATCCCATTTCTGTGTATTTGGCCGTGGGAGAATTTCCCAGAGTGTGTCAATCTACCTAAACTTTCCCGCTGCTTGTCAAATCTCTGGACTTTCGCCCCCCCCCATATGTATTTTTACATTTCAGCCTGGCCATTTTTACTGCGGTCTGGTAAACACCTAAACAACAATCAAGGAGCCCTGATGTGTCTCTGCTGCAGAAGATCTATATACAGCGGACCTGGAGGTGCATTGCCCCTACCGCATTCAATGGCCTAAGAAGCCCGTTGGGGACTGCTAAAATATGAAGCGCAGAGGTGACCTCGACCCCACTGATCTTTCGGCTTCTTTTCTGAACGCCCATTTTGCCCATTGCGTGTTTCAGAGTGACTATCGCAGGCCCCTGGGAGCTGCCCCTCGCTCGCTGGCATGCAAAGCCCTCTCCAGAGTCCAGCAGCAACCCAGCGACTGTTCTGATATGCACACATACCCTCCTACCACTGAGTATGGACTGCAGCCTTGGCACTTGGGAGGGGAGTCAACGCTAGTCAGATCAGACTGCAAAGAACACTTGAGCCTAAGTTCCCACTGATGCCTCTTTGTCTTTCAAAAACAACGAACCAACAGTCAGCTGTCCTGTTCCTAGCACAAAATACATCGCAAGCCCAACTCATCAGGGCTCCTGGGCAGACTGATTGCAAAACTCGTTTATTTAAATCCTGGAGTTAGCACATTAGGAATGAGAAACAGAAGTTGTAACTAAACTTGCCATTGACACCTTTGTGTGACCTGACACCAACACAGACGCAGCTAAGTTTCGTATGGTTATGCAAAGTAACAGCAAACTTCTAGAAACAGTAACACATTTAGTCCCGGCCATTTCGGGCGGTGAGTGGGGACACCTCCCCCACCCCCTCTTCCCAACTATATTTAAAACATCAGCTGAAAAGAAAGTAATTGTAACTGACTAACAGGAACGAGTTTGGCCTCCAAAGCACTTTAAGTCAATTCAGCATCGATAATAATAATTAATACATTAGTAAATAAAACTGAGGCTTCATCGCCAGCTCCTTTTACAATTTTCCTGAAAACTACAAATGCAGGCAATGTTAAAATAAAGCCGTTTGCATGCAACTTTTCAATCAGAAGGGAAAGCACTTGGGTTCTACTTGGAGACGTGTCTCACACATTTCCCCCCCCCCCCCCCCCCCGCCTTTTTTTGGTAAGATATGTAAGAATAAACGTTACAGCTCTGGGCTTTTAAATTCTCCAGATGGAGTCATAAAGTACCTAGTGTGTATGTATATATATATATATATGTGTGTGTGTGTGTGTGTGTGTGTATAAACACATGCCTGCTATTCACAACGAGGACCGAAAAGCAACTTAATCTGAAGGCAAAACCACTGAACCCCATTTCGAACAACACACTTGAACTAGTTAACTTTAAAGGCAGGGAATCGCTAAGAGTGTGGCCGTGGAAGTTTCTCCCTCCCACTTGAAGATCTACAAGGGAAGGCTTCACGTCTCTCTCTCTCTCTCTCTCTGGATATATGAGCACTTAGCCAAGTTGATGATTTTTTACAACACCATCGTACTATATAGTTAAGAGTCTCGGTTTATAACGCGTTCATATTAAACATGATTTGCCAGATCATACCACGAACGGGGTGGACTAGCCTTCTGATGAATGTGTGATTATATTCTCCCTATTTCTTCCCCACCCCCACCCCCAAAAGCGATTCACTTACCCTGGCGGTGGTCCTCCGCTCCACTCGACACACACACATCTACACACACAGGAAATCGGTCTCATCTAAAGGAAAATCTGAAATCAACATTTTATCTGCACAAGATAAAGGCACACACATATAGGGCTCAGAGCTCAGGAGCCCTGAGTCTGGACGAAGAAGGGGGAAAAAGGGGGTATCAGGACAAGAAATCCTGTTTCCAGCTGTGGTATGAGGTCTGGCGTGGAAAGGAGCAAAATATTCTACTCATCCCCAAGACTAGGATTCACCCCTCCTCCCTTTCTCTCTTGTTTTGACTTACGTATGTTTATAGTAGGAGCAACTGGCTCACAACTAGAGCCATTGCCGAGAGTGCGTTTAAAGGGTGGCTGCTTTACTCCACTATAATTCAGTTCCCGCATGTGAGCCTCAGCCCCGCGTCACCTGGATACTGCAGACAAACAGCTTTAAATATGCATAAGGAACAGTTCATTTCTTAAAGGAGAACTTACCCGGACAGAAAGTTCGCGGCCCAACAGTAGGAACACAGACGTGGTGGGTATTTCTTTTTCATTTGTAGAACCCTAATCCTTTCCTAGGGTGTTAATTTAAATACCCAGCCCACAGAGCTGTATAGTTCGTTCCCCTTTCTACTTCTGATTCATGTAGCCTGGGTGGGGAAAACAATCAAAAAATGAACATTAGAATTTTAGTTTCATTAACGTATCAATATTTTCACTCCAGGGAGCCCCCCGAGATGCTGAGAGCGGTCTGAGGGGCATGAAACTTCCCATATGGGGATCACACGGTCGCAGCACTAACAACCTATGCTGCTGCCATACAGTTAGTTATTTACACATATGAGGTTTTTAAAAAATCAGATCCTAAAAGAGAACAAACTGGGACTTTAAAGTGTGTGTGTGGGGGGGGATCCACACAGGTGCATGCTTTCTTTGCTGCTTCTTAACAGGCTACATCACTGATGTACAAGGGGCTTGAATATTTGTTTGATCAAGCTTTACATGTTGATGCTCTCTCGCTCGCTCTATCTCACACACACGCAGGTCCTGCAGTTAATGTTTAGCCAAATCCATATTTTTTTAAAAATTTTTTATGTATTTATTTTATTTATTTTTGCTCAGACGAAAGCACAGCTCAGAAATGGATTGGCAGCACGTCTAGGACCTCTCATTGAAGTTTTTTCAATGATGAGTGGATTTGCATTTGTCTAGAGCCATATCTTCACATGTTTACTAAGAGCAAGATCCTGAAACCCATATTCAAGTTTTGAAGTCAATAGCGGTGCTGACTGAATAAGGGCTGCAGGTTCATGCTCTCTCTCTCTCTTTCACACACACACACACACACACGGTTGAAAACTCACTGCCAAAGTGCTCCCGCTAGACAATTTCGGCTAGAGATCTGTTGATGTTAGAAAGTCCCCACGTGAGACATAAACGCTGCTTGAGAGATCCTATCTTCCCTACCACTCATGTTCATCTTTTTCTTCAGATCTCCCAATCTACTGGTTTATGATCCGATATTTTCTCTCTCTCTTTTTAGGTGTCATTTCTTTTCGTTTCGGACAATAACACATTTTTACAAGTGGTTGTAAAGTCTTTAGCGCCATCTAACGGGAGCAATACGTCTTTCTGCTCCACAGAGAACATGGCTAATTAATAAGCGGTTTGTTCAGTTTTGTTCCCTTTTTCCTCCTAATTTTCTAATTGCCAATTGCACATTTGTTAAAATACAAATTATTACAGGATACAGGAGTGTGTTATCTGGATTCCCTTTATGGAATTGCAAACTGCTCCAAAGACAACCAACAGGATTATAATGTTCCAAACTCTGCCTGCTTCAGGGGATTTTTTTTTTTTTTTTGAGCTTCTATCCATTTGCCTGAAAGCACCTGCTTCTACTTTTAGAGATCTCTGCATGCAGAAAATTAGCTACAATCTTGCACCTCTCTGGAAGAAAAAAATTCGGGAGCAAGTCCTAATGGTAGCCTGATTTCTGTAAAGCAGCTTGCGGGCGTGGGATGCAAAGTACATTTTAAATGTACACGATGCATCTGTTTTTCTTCAATTCAACAGGTACATTATAAAGTCATTAAGTGTCTACAACTTTTCTTCTCTCCCCCCCCCCCGACCCCCCTTAATCTGACTGGAGCAGAAAACTGAGCTGTGCTGGTACAGTAATGAGACTTATGGGGGGGCGGAGTGAGTGTTAGGCGATCTCCTAACCTGCAAGAAATGGCTTCAGGATCCTTTTCTGGGGGGGTGGGGGGCGGGGACGGGACGTAGGAATCAGTTACCTGAAAAGATTTTACAGCAAAATTCTTGACACTAAAGAGGAGGTACCTGTAGTAAGAGAGGGGGATTTAATCCCCTATACAATTCTGCTCAAAGGTCCAACTGTGTTTTGTAACCTAGTAGAGGTCTTACACCCCAGGAATTTCCAGCAGACTATATGGGAACTTCAGCTTTTTTGTTTTTTCTCTCCCAGTTGCAGCTGTGAGGAGCTGGCAGATCAGCTCCTTTCCTAAGAAATAAAAAGGCGAAATGAACAAATACCACCTTGGCCTGAATGAATGCTGGTGTTCAGGATTAAGTTATAGGTTGAGTGGGCAGCCAGAAGGCCTTTTGGTTTGGGATGTGGCTCAGCCCCAGACATTTTCTGCTGAACCAGTAGTAAACAGCAGTACTAGAGGAAATGTAGGGTGGGATTGTCACAAGCATTCAGGATTTTAGCCTAACTCTGCTCCCAGTGGAGTAAAAGAGTTAGGTCAACACTGAGCATTCTTGAAAACCCCACTTTTAATATAGACAGAGGCCTGTAAGACAAACTGACTGCTGCATTCGCTTCTATCTACTGCACTTGTGTATACAGTCCCAAAGGAAGGCAGAAAGTATTCTCTCTACACGTTGCGGTATTTTACTCCATGAACAGTAACCTTGTTGTAACCTTAAGTATCAAGAATTGTATTTACATCTGTTAATTCTTCAAATCATATTTACTTGGAGTCCATTTTTGAACTTATGTGATAACTGGACGCAGATCTCTGTGAAGTTCTTGTTTCCTGTATCATGTACAGTTAAAACATCTTACATCATGTCCAGGAGGACAACATTATTGAACTGATAAAGGAAAATATAATGTAATGCTCCTTTAGATAAGCAACTAAAAAGGGAAATGATCAAAAGTGCATCTCTTCTGATTCTGCTGCTCCATACTGCACTATATTAGGCAGACAGTTCATCATCATCATAACCGCTGAACCAAACCATTCTGTGTTGTGTGGCCAAATTTTATGTAAGGTTTTGCATTGTTAAAGTTATAGGAGTGATTTATAACAACCACTGCTCTGGGTGATCTTCTGACATTTTATGAACATTACTGACTAATAACAAAGTATATACCCTCCCCCTTTCATCCCACCATCTCAGTGAACCTTGCAAATATACGTGAAGTTTCATAGCACCCAAATAAGGTAGGTATTATTAGTAATCTTATTTTATATGTGAGAAAACTGAGACAGAGCCCTACATTTTCAAAAGTGACTAATGATTTTTATGCCCGGGTTTGTGGGTGCCCAAGCTGAGACTCCCTAAAGAAACCTGATTTTCAGAAAGTGCTGAGCAGCCACCCTCTGAAAACCAGGCTGCCTCGAGGTGTCTCCAAGTGGGCACCAAAAAACGGAGACCCCCCTAAATCATTAGTCACTGTAAAAAATTAGGCCAAAGAAGGTGAGTGACTTATCCAAAGCCACATAGGGAATCTGTGCAGAATGAGGACTAGAAGGCAGCTCAGGCTTTTAGTCATGTATTCTAATCATTAGACAACAGATGATGTTACCATCTTTTTGCATGATGAGTTATCATAAGCTAAACCACAATTGACTTTTATTTTGGTATGAGGATGATGTTTTTACAGCCTTTGTCCTGGGCTGAAAAGTTCATGCCTTGACAGATACCTAGAATCCCAATATTAGGAAGCAGAAGTTTATTCCTGAAGATCCAGAGAAATCTCTAAAAAAGTATCAGCTCCATTGTGAAATATATATAACATAGCTCCAATTATGTTATCTTTTACATTGTAGAAACAAAAATACCTTTCGCTTTCTTAAAGGAGGAATAAATATGAGGAAAGCTGTCCCAAAACACTCTACCCACATGTTGTTCAAATCAAATATTTCTTAGGGGTATTTATCAGTTGTCCCCTTTCTTAAGAGTCCGAATCCAGGAGGATGGCTATTGACATGGATCTTTGTCACAATTTCCAGTTTAAAAGGAAAGGTCCAACATGAACTTGGTGCAGGATTGATACTTTTAGCTACGAAGCAGCCATCCAGGGAGGATTTTGTTTTAATCAGCTAGGAAAAAAAGATTGCAACTTGACCTAAAATATGCCACCTATTTTCTTTTGCTCATATAATCTGATGTACTTCTGAGTTTTCTTTTATATTCAAAGAAGTTAAGCTGCAGCTCTGAAAGTCTTTCAGCACTGTGGCTTTTCACATACTCAGAAGATGAGTGCAACTCCTAAAGGAAACTGAAGGCAAACTGGATATCTCTGTTGGTCCCAGAAGGGGCACAAGCAGGATCAGCTGCAGAAGGGTAAAGGTATCTTACATTGTTAAATCCCTTGATTAGAACACCTGAAGGCTCTGATCCTGAATCCACTGAAGCTGATGGAAACAGGATTCTATTCAAGTTCTTTTTACTGAACCCATCAATGAGGTATCTAAATGGTCCTTATGTTTTTTTCTAGAGCTCATTTAATATTTGGGTGGATAAATAACCTGTCAACCTCCACAGACTTCCTTTATCCTTTTTGCCTTCCTGCAGAAAGATTAGGGGCCAGGTTCTCCTTAGTCTAATTTCTTAGTACCACTCCAGCAGACCAAAGGAGCTCTGAACTCCATGGCTACAATTGCTAAACCTAGGTGCATAAAGTTAGAAACCTAAATCCACACTTGGGCATGATGAGAATAACAGCGGGTTGATTTTCAAAGGTGCTAAGGACTGGCAGGAGCAAGTGTGCAACAAGAGTGGTGGATGCATAGTACCTATGAAAATCAGGCACTTTTTATTTAGATGTCAATGTCTGGATTTAGGTGAGTAACACTAGGTACACAAGTTTGAACATTTTGGCCCATGTGTTCTATTTCTTCAGGGCCCTCTAATCTTAAACCTTTACCATAGAAAACTCTGAATGATTTCAGTGTTCCACCTTGCTAACAATATGGTTTGAATCAGATACACTGCACAAAGACAATTTTGATTTTTAAGAAGAAGAATCTGTTTTTATTCCTTTGGGTATGAAAAAAAAACTTGGTGGAGCTTGTCTACCTTGATAGTCAACACACAGCATGTGCATTGTGATATGGATGCACTGATACGACATGTTTTCTTTCCTTACCAAAATAACCTAGCAGTTAAAACAGCCTTGCTGAAGAAACACATTCATTTAGCAATCATGCAATTTCACAATACATATTGATATCACATTTTAGGATGGAAAATACAACACTAAGCAGTAGTAAAACAAGGTTGAATAATAGCAATTTGTGAAATTAGTTACAGGAGGAAAGGTTGCCTTTTCTCTTAAAGCCCTGTATTCATCTGGAAATCGTAACATCTTTGCACGTGATCCAATGCTGACTATGACTTTACAATCAATGTAGACAAGGACAAGTTGTGTTCAGCATGATGTCACATAGCGAGGGCAAGGTTTCAGCATGACGAGCTGCCATGAAGCTGCACATGATTTGTCCTTGTTGACACTGAACGCAAATTCATGGTCAGCATCATGTCAAGTAACTCAAATTATTAAACATACTGTATTGCCAACCCCAAGTGATCAAAAATCACCCATCAGCCCCCCAAAATCCCAGCATTGGCTTAAAAAGCATTACATTTAAAAATAATAATACATTTGGGATTCTTTTATTTACCTTCTGGTTTCCAAACCTTTAAAGGGCAGTTGGAGTTTAGGCTTTTCTCCACAATCTTGAGGGCCTTTTGTAAAAAATGAAAGCTGAGATTTTCACACGGCCTCAGGAGCTGGACTTGAAGAAGAACACCAAATATAGTGAGACTTGCATTATAATCATTAAATTCATCCTGTCCAGATGGCCAGCACAAAGCTAATGGAGAGATGGATTTGTACTAGAATAGTACAGAGGAAGCCAGAATAACCAGTCACTAGATTTGTGAGCAAAACATATCTCAGAGACCTTGTCACCTCTATGCTTTAGAGTAAACTTTCTTCCATGGTACTTCAGCCTCCTGGGGAAAGGGCAAAGGGAACTGGACTCCAAGAACCAAAAGTAATCTAGTTAATTATTGCACCTGCTCATCTTTGAGGACGATCTTGGTCATGTCTACTTCCTCAAAGACTAGGATACACTTCATTCCTGATTCTCCATGGAAGATTTCCTATTGCTTTCCATGGGAACAGGTCTAAGCCCTTAGCTCTGCAATTAGTATCATAGCTCCAGTCACTGGCAAAAGTTAGCACAGCACAAGCACAAAACAATGTGTAAATACTTACAAATTTGTTATTTTTCACTCTGTGTGTGCGGGGGGGGGAGGAAGGAATACTGGAAGGGCCTACTTCTCCAGGAACGGTTTCTCCAGTCTTAATATTCAAATGGTAAAGTACAGTTTTTATTGAGCTATGTGTGAGCAAAACAATGTATTAAATTGTACCTAAAAGTGCATTCTCCTCATCTTTCCATTACTCAAAATTTGATGGATGGATTTAGCTCAAAGTTTAAAAGAAATATGGACCCTCTGGCTCCAAGATGAGAAATTTTAGCTGGGAAGGAGAATATTTAAGAAAGTTCTGAGCACATGGAAGCAAGACGAAGTTGTGGTCCATCCTTAGCTATCACAAAAGCTATAATAGACTCCTGCTCTCTTTTCAGTTTCAAAGGGCAGCAAAAATAAAGGGCAACATTTGGAAAGTGGTACTGAAATTGGGTGCCTCGCTGTTGTGATGATCAGCTTGAAGGTCTGAGTACCCCCCACTCTAAGGAAGTCACTTGGAGGTGCAGGTGTTCAGCACCGCTAGAAATGAGGGGCAATGTGTTTCACATTGGGAACTCCTCTCCCACACACACACACCCCAGCCTTTATTATTTAGTATTATTATTTGTATTATCAGAGTACCTAGGAGCCCCAGTCATAGCCCTGGACCCCCACTGTGCTCGGCGCTGTACAAACACAGAACAAAAAGACAGTCCCTTTCCCAAAGAGCTTACATTCTATGTATTAGACAAGAGACAACTGATGGATAGAGACATGGGAGTACAAGGAAACAAATCTGACTTCTGCTCTACCAAAAGCAAAAGCACATTCAGGAGAAAAATTTCAAAGAATCTCCTACTTGTGTGTTTGCAAAATTGCTCACACGCCAACCTGATGAGTTCAAAAATCATGAGCCAGAACCTAAAATCAAGAGATTGGCCTAAAAATCATGAGATTTATTTTGAAAATAAATAATTTGTGCTTTTTCATTAAATGTTATTTCTTTCTTTTCTGTCTTCTGACCTTTCCCTGCTCATTCCCGGTGTGTGAGACAGTCATAGGTTAACAGTTCAATGCTCCAGCTCCCCACACAGCTTCTCCTGGACTCTTCCCCTCCCTCCCACTGCACACAGCTCTCCCTGCTCCTCCAATCTTCCCAGCAGTTCTCCTGCCATCCCCAGCTCCCCCACCTGGCAGGCTCCTGCAGCTGTACCCTGTCACCCAGCAAGATCCTGTCCCCCTCCCAGGCCCATTTCCCCCCATTAACCTCCTGTAGCCTTTCCAACTCCCTAGCCTCCAGTCCTCTGGCAGGCTCCGGCAGCTTCCCAACTTTAACTGCCTGCATGCGGTGGAGTGCAGTAAGGCCCCTGCTGTGGAACTTAGAGGGGCAGCTCTTCTGGCCAGTCAGGGGGCAGAGGATAAGCAAGCAGTTACGGCTGCCTGTGGCACAGCAGCCTCTATCAGCCAAGGGGGAAACTGCAGGTGGTTCTGGCAAAAGTTCCTTTGTCATCTGGTGAGATTCTGAGCAACCCCCAAATTTGGATGCTTTGCAAGTGCAGTGCTAGCAACACTGCATTCCCATCTGCCAGCTCAAACTGGAGCCCCTTCAAAATGTGACCATGTCACATCTGAAGTCAATGGAGTTACATTAACGTAACGTACAGCTGCCATAAGTAAGAGGAGAAGTAGTTCCTTGTTTTCAAACTTCCGTTGCTAACAAAAAATGGTACAATGAACAGTTTAGAAGCATACCCCTCTATTCTCCATAACAATGTGTACTCTTTTTCATATTTCAGGACATGACTTGTCCCTCCCTGTCATTCTCTGAGGGAGGCCATGCTTCCTCACTGCCAAGTACCTGTAAAAGTGAGCTCAAAATGGGGAATTAGCTGCACCTAGTGCTCCGTCCCTCAGTCAGCATGGGGAAGCATACAGTTAGTAGGCTCTGATCTGCAATCAGGGCAGAGCTGCTAAGCAGTCTATGAGCCCCAGGTAAGGGTGAGCACCAACCAAGTCTAGGGCTGGGTGAAGACAGGGTAGTTGAAAGGATACCATGGGCCTCCTGGCCTAAGATGGGGTGCTGCCACCAAGGGGTGGGGTGCTAGGGGGTAAGGGGATGCAGGCCTGCCCAACTCCACCACCTCCCAGCCAAGGGCCCTGATAGTGGCAGAGTGGTCCGCCACTGCATCAGTGGGGATCCAGCCAAAAAACGCTGACCTCCTATCAGGCCAGCACTCAACCAAATTGTTGTCTCGTTTCCCTGGGCTACTTCCTACATCCCCAAGGTTTGGTACCTCTATGTTGTAGTTGTCCTCTGTCTCTCCAGAATAGGTGGCCAGCAGCAGCCCTAGTAGCTCGTAGGTGTCTCACTCAGCCAGTGGCCCTGGGATCTCTGGCCAGTCCCCAGGAGGCAGCCCTGGCAGCTCCTCTGCAGGCTCCAGCAGCAGGCAGGATACATCCATCTCCTGTGATGGCTCCACCACAACTAAGCTGCAGGGCCCATCTTTTGTACTTCCACTTCCTGTCCTGCCCTTCCGCTTCCAGTGAGGCGGACATGGCTTTCCTGGTTCTGCACACCAGGGGGCGTGTTTTGATCCTTCCCTGTCACTCTTTGAGGAAGGTCACGCCTCCTCGCTACATGCATGAAATTATGAAGAGTGCTATATCACTCCATTATACAAGTAGGGGCCTGATCCTCTTCTCACTCACATTAATTTTACATCAGTGTAACTCAACTGACTCAAATGGACTTTCTCCTGATTTTGGCCAGTGTGAGAGGAGAATAAGTTCCCTCTGGGCACCCAGCCTTGTGTGCTGAATGGGGAGTGTTCAGTGATAAACCCTGGAATTCCACGCATGAATCAAAGGAAATGTATTTTTATGTCATTTCAACAGTATCTTATTGTATTGCTTTGTAAGTAGTAAAAAATGTCATTAATACTAAAAATTTTCATAGGTTTAAGGGTTATTGGGAGAGGTCTGTCACAAACTGTTTCCTGCTGTCTCTGGAAAAGTTAATGCAATTTTTTTTTAAAAGTAGGTGTAATGAAAGCTTAGACGGTGAGATGAGAACATTCCTGGGTGAAGATGTGAGAGGATGGACTTGATTTGGTAGTTTCCTGCCATCTCTCTCACTTTATTACCGTGATGGGACTGTAGGTGGAAAAAGTGAGCAGTTTTTATTTGTAAGAGCACAAGGGGTTGTGTCAGTGTCAAATGTTAACCAGATGACCCACTCATATATGATCAAAAGAAAGTGTCTGCAGAATCACATGTTTAGTGCTATACCCAAGTAATACTTGTGTAAACGCCAACAATATAAAAATATGCATTTGCATGGAAACAGCAATAGTTCTTCTGGAAGATTATAAAGAATCTATAACTTGATTCACTGACTCATGTTAAAAATAATCATAAGACATTTCCATTTGACTATTGCAAGACTTTTTGCACGACTGACGGCTTGTCTTCTACTTTCTGTTTCACTCTGATCTTCATATTACCATTAGCGTTGGGCAAGCTGGCAAAGGTGTGGTATTGCGTTAGGTACAGATAAGCATCTAAAAGTTCAGCTGAAGAGCTGAAGTTGAATTTTGAAAGGAACTTCCGTCATCCGCTCTCCTCTGCAAACCTCCACATCAATCTGTCTTACAAATATCCAGCCATACTTAACTGGGTCCACCAAAATATACTGTATTTTGGCATAGCTGGTATTTCTTATATCATCATCTTCTCTCTTCCACTGAGTGCTATTAAAGAAAGCTCAGCAATAACTGTCAGTCTGGACAATTTCAAAATATGCCCACCAAGCCTCCAGTGACATAGTTCCAACAGCATTTAATCCTCTGCAAACAGCTTGCTAAAAGAGACAACTAGGCCACTCCTACGATCAGAAGTGTACGGGCAACGCTTAAAAAGTTTGCTGCATAGCCATATTGGATAGGAGTGTGAAAAAATTAAACCCGTATCTGTCATAACTATGCTGGCAAAAGGCCTAGTGTAGGTGCAGCTTACATGGAGAAGAAAATCCTTTTGTCGCTATGGCTTATTTTGTTCAGGGAGCTGGTACAAGCTATACCAGCAAAAGCACTCTTTTTCTGGTATAAGCTGTGTCTACACTAGGAGGGTATGCTGGCATAAATCTATGAGTATACCTATATCAACAAACCCTTTCGAGAGTAAACAGGGTCTAAAGAAGTAGCAGGCTACTTGGCCTTTCCAGTCTATCAAAAAGCTGAGAGCTGGGGCTTTCTTTAGTGGTGATTATCTAGCTAGAGATGGAGTGGAGATGATATACAATGACATAAGAAATGCTGGAAACCATCTGCTTGGTGGGCTCCATCATGCATGCCCTCCATTCAGAGAACTCCCGCTGAAGTCAATTGGAGTTTAGCGTGCAGATGGCTTCCAGGACTGGGACCAACACTAGTTTAAAAACAGCTGTATTTGTAGTATGATGGCATGACACTAAGTGTATTATTTTCCATACAAAGAGTTTGAGTATTAGTGAGTACCGAAAAAATGGCAAAAAGGCGCATTACATAGAAATAGATTTGTCTGTTGTTCTTAGATGAGTTTAAAGCAGCTCAGCAGTGGCTTGACTTGCATAGCCCAAATGTATCCAAAAATAGTTTGTTTTCTTTCTTTCTTATATGGATTACATCTCTATGGAATTTGAGACAAAATGGTCCACTTAAACTCAGAGTAATATTTGATCATATAAAACTGAAGTGTAGAAGTTTACTGGTACTACAGCTTTCTGTTGTAATGGATTCAAAACTGATGTGTCAATTAGAAAAAACAGTGTGTCTCCTAAAACAAGGTCCATTTTTGATGCAACAATGTTTGTTAATAGCAAATCTCTCATACAGTCAAAACAATATAACTCTGTACATGATCGTTGCCATATACACATATTATACATATTCACTGAAGATATGTTGACGAGTCAGTCAGCTGATCTGTATAGCTCTGGGATATGGCTATTGATTTAACAGTAAATTAAATTAGAGAAAGTATTGTCTAACAGTTAAAGCACAGCCTTAGGAGTGACTTAGGCAAGCAACTTAAACTCTCTGTATCAGTTTCACTCTCTGCAAAATAGGGAATAAGAATAATACTTCTTTTTCTTACAGAGGCACTTGAAGATTTATGAATGTATCTAAAATAGTTTGACATTTTTTGATGAAAAGTGCAATATATGTGTGAATTATTATTATTATTGAATAATGATTATTGGAATAAAACTGGACCTTTAACTTCAGAGATTTGAGGCAGGTTAAGCATTAGCCTCTTTACTGTTACTATCTATGTGGGCTTTAGGGCCAGGTTGTCCTCTGTTTAGGTCTTTGTCCCACAAGGCAAGTGTTTTCACCCCTGGCATTTCCCTCAGTTTGTTCTGTGTGTGGCAGGAGGCTTAGTTCATGGAACGTACAGATCTCCTGAGACCCTCTAGAGGTCTTACCCATTTGGTTGGAGGCCCTGTGCCTCTGTGCTATCTGCCACCACCTTATTTCCCTGCTTCTCTGGCAGCACGACCCTGAGGGAGACATGGAGCCATAGCTTCCCACTCTCTTTGCTGTCCCAAGAACCATACTTCAAGGGATTGTTCCAAGTGTGGAGAATGAGCCCACTCAAAGTACTGCTGAAACAGTGAACATTGACTGGTTTCAGAGTAACAGCCGTGTTAGTCCGTATTCGCAAAAAGAAAAGGAGTACTTGTGGCACCTTAGAGACTAAACAATTTATTTGAGCATGAGCTTTCGTGAGCTACAGCTCACTTCATCGGATGCATACCGTGGAAACTGCAGCAGACTTTATATACACACAGAGAACATGAAACAATACCTAAGTCTGCTGCAGTTTCCACGGTATACATCCGATGAAGTGAGCTGTAGCTCACGAAAGCTCATGCTCAAATAAATTGGTTAGTCTCTAAGATGCCACAAGTACTCCTTTTCTTTTAGTGAGCATTGAGTTAGGCGGGGAATCCCTGTTGAGCTGACGGAGGTACAATGCGACAGAGAGATTGGCTGTCCCTCTGCCTCAGTTATGGATGGGCCCCTGCGCCATCCCCTTCCAAACTATGGCTCCACATCCCCAAGGTACCCCCAGAGATCGCACTTCTCCCTTCTGCACCCCCTTTCTGTGCCTGAATCCACCAGGTGTTCATCCCTTCCACCCACAGAGGCAAAGGTGATGATTTGGCTTTAAATGGCCTTATAAGCCACCTAGCCCCATTTCTCAGATCACATCTGGATGACGGTGTATACATCCAGCACTGCTTTTTCAGCTTATTCGTTAATATTTTAGAATAAGTACATAATAAAAATGATGAAGGCTGTTGCCTTCAGCTTAGCTACTTACAGAAAATGTTATAAGGATATTAAACCAAACAATGGCTTGTTCTCATCTGGCTCTCCAGATGTTTGCTATGACTCTTTATTTTCTATCAATCAGTTAACCATGGTTATCTCTTTTCCTTAGCAACATAGCTCCAAAACACAATCAAAAAAACTGAAGGCAAATAATGAGGACTAGATTGTATTTGATCACTGCCAATTGTTTAAGGGGAAAGGAGACTGCACAAAGCATTGGCAGCTTTGCACTGCTGCACAGTGGCCTGGCACAAGTTCAGTCCTCCCCATGCCCCCATGGGCACTACCCATTCCAAAGTGGACCCTGCAACAGTAGCCTCTCTATCAGTGGACACTGACTCCTGCCGTGTGGCAGGGATGGCACCATTTGAAAATCATTCCCTTGTCATGTAAACAGGAGGGGAAACACTGAGTAGTATCTTTCTCTTGCCAGCACTCCTGGGTGTGCCACTTTTATGAGAGACCCCTCTCCACACCTTCAAGAGGTTGCAAGCTGCCATGCTTTACAGTGTAGCACTGCATACCTGCAGAAGCTCCTGGAGGGATTACGTCTCTTTGGGCTCTGGCCCCAACTGTGACTTCTGACTGCTTGAAAATCTGGCCCTCCACTCTTTGGAAAGTCTAGTCCTAAATGGTTCTGCCTACACAGCAATTAAACACCCGTGGGTGGCCCAGGCCAGCTGAGTCAGGCTCTCAGGGCTCAGGCTGCAGGGCTGTAAAACTGCAGTGCAGCCATTCAGGCTCAGGGTGGAGCTAGGACTCTGGGACCCTCCCACCTTGCGGGGTCCCAGAGCTCAGGCTCCAGCCTGAGCCTAAACAGCTGTACCTCAATTTTACAGCCTCACAGTCTGAACCCCGTAAGCCCAAGTCAGTGACCTGGGCCACCCACGGGTGTTTAATTGCTGCATGGATGTATCCAATGAGCAAGCTGGAAAGTCACCATCCTAACGCTTGTTGTTTTTGCCTAGTTCACAGGTAGCATGGAAATATTTGCAGTGTTCATGTCAAATATAATGCACAAGTCAAGTAAAAATAATGCACTATGCTGTCATTTGGATGAACTCTTAAGATTCCGCTAAATACTGTTTTAACATCAGACTCAAGAAAATTCCCCATTTATTTGTATTACCTTTCTGTTTTAAAATACTGAGCATATTTCTTAATTCCAATGTATTTTAAAAAGAGAGAGAGATTCTCTGTGGAATGAACAGATTATGCTAGTCCACTTGGGGATCGACATTATTTCTTGCTGTTAAATTTCTCAGGGAATGGATGTTAATATCATGACAGGTATTTGACAGCAGTACTAGAAAAGAAAAGAGATGCATCAAGTCATTCGATTAGAGATATAACGGAAAGGGGAAGATAGCATGTAGTGATACCTGCAAATTCTCCTGTCAGAGTGAATCTCTTGTTAAATGTAACTACCCTAGTGCCTGGTCTTGGCCAGATTTGAGACAATGTGTGTTTTGCCATTGACTTGAATGGGAGCAGGACTGAGGCTCCAAATTATGCTTTCCCATCCATGCACAGAACTCCCATTGACTTCACTAGGTGTTGCAAATTCATCTCAGGAGGCAGAATTTGGCTCTATTAAAAATCTCCAAGCTATGGGAGTGGAGACTGTATGCAGGGCAGATCAGATATTATACAGAACAAGTATGAAATACAAACCTCACAGAATTAACATATATTGTCACATTCTATTAAGGGCTTCTGTTGGGCTAGATCAGATTAAATGCAGTGAATCCCAGTCATTTTACAGCATATGGAAATATTGTCATGGATAGATTTTTTCATTAATGAATATAATGGAGAATAATGAACAATAGACAAAAAAGAGAGACGATGTAAAGCCAATCAAAGGAAGGGCAGATGTTTAAAAAATCTTTTACTATTCAGGATTGTGATCCAACAAAAGCAATTATGTTTCTGCTTTCTCAATTCCAAAACAGCAGAAAGAGCTTTGAGGTTTTCCAGTGCCTATCTACACACCGTTAACTGAACAGAAGGTAACAATAATACCAAACATAGCCAAAGGCAACTGATTCCATGCAATGCTCATAATTTGGGACATTCATGAATTAAACGGGACCATAATCAAGACGGTGAAATATATATAATCAAAAATTGCCTAAGAAATCTATAAGGAGCCTAATTAAACTCTGCTATTCCACTGGGGGGAAAAAAGGAATAATTAAAACAAAACAAAAGCACCATCTACAGGTGGAAATTGCACTTGGTATCTGCCCTCTGAACTCATGGAAATATAATGTTTGGGATTTTGTCAAGAAATGGTTGATGTATTGCAGCAGAAAGAAATTTTGTTTCTTGGTAAAATGATTGATGTTATCTTTGCGAAAGGGTTTGCCAATGTCCTCCTGTTTTCTTGAATGGATAACTACTGTGATGTAATTAAATATACAGTGGACCGTATTCTGCTCACAGCATCATTAGCCAGGCAAATTGATTCAAATCAATGGGGTTGAATGGGTATAACTGAGGGAAGAATGTGGCTCAGTGTGCACAGGACAGAAGAGGGAACTGACAAGCAAATCAAGGATGTCCAAATGCAGATAAAATCCATGACTTTATCAACATTTGTCATTATTCATCTGTGATTTGTTTGCCTCCCTGCTGTTCTTCTATCCTGCTCACTTGCCCTGGCAGGGACCTCTTCAGTAAGCCAAGCAACCCAGGCCAGGCTCCCCACTTCACTTGTTCCTTTCAGTTAGGGAGAAGGAAACCCATTGTGTGTATCTGTGTGGTTTTTTTTTTACAGGGAGCAAATGGCATTTCTTCACTGGAGTACGGGGGCCAGGAACCTTGTGCGTAACCTCTTGCAACTGGCCAGCCAGTTTGCAAAGGAAACACTAGTTTACAGCTACACATTAAAATATGGGCCTAGATTCTCAGCTGCACCTAGTGTCTACTGGGTGCAGCTAAGATGAGTATGAGGGGCTGTAAAAGAGCCAGCTAGGGATCTCTGATTCTGGGGTCAGTTCTTTGTTAGCCTGGATGGTGTAGATTAGAGCAGCCTCAGGATGTAGTAATCTACATCAGATGGCTACGTCCTCTAAGACAGCAGTTCCCAAACTTTTTAGTCCGGCGACCCACCAACTGCATTTTGTCTTATTTTGCAACCCACCCAGGGTCCAAATTTGTGGGCAGAGGAGAACCAAAATCATAGGCCAGCATCCTTCTCCTCTTCCATTGCCTCCTCCTTCTCGCTCCTCAGAAGGGGCACTGACCACCCAGAACAGCACCCTCCATCCCAGCACGGCAACCCTAACCCTGGCCTGGTGCAGAGGGGAGGCTCCAGGGGAGTGGGGACTGGCGAGCAAACCCATCCTCTACTCATCTCATAGTGGCATCTCTGGTTCTGTGGAACTGGGCCCAGCTCTGTGCTCCAAGCATTGCAATCTGGTGCATGGGATCATGACAAGGGGCGGCCAGGACAAATTTGAGTGAGTGGCATCGGGCAGCCAGATCAAACCTGAGAGGTACTGCAATCCCATGTGCTAGGTCACAACGCCTGGAGTGAGGAGCCAGGCCAGCCCCATGGGACAAGAGCCACCACTTTGGAGTGAATGGGGGGCGGGCCCACTGTCCAACACCTCCCCCGCCCGGGGATCTCCCCGCCACACCAGGCCCACGACCCATCTAGAACCTTCCCACGACCCTCTGTTTGGGAAACGCAGCTCTTAGGGGCCATCTGTGAGATGGGAATTGGCGTAGGCCAGTAGTTCTTCAGCCATGCCCCTTCCTGCCCACAACACACTACTTGAAATTGCTGCTGTAGACACAGATTGAATAGGAATCAGCTGTGCCAGCTTTACACGAGCTGGGGCCTACTCCCCACCAAGGGAATCCTCAAGTGGGAAGATTCAGAATCTCTCCAGTCTCTTTGCACTACCCCAGTGGTGCAAAGAGACCCAATGATTTAGAGAATCTGACCCATAGTGTCCTTATTCCTTACGTCAATCAACTCAGCTAGATGGAATGGTAAGGAAGAGGAAGACAAAATTCAAAGAGAATCAAAGTATGTCATTTTAGTTCTTTTATGGATAAACATGCATAATCTGATGTCTTGCTTAGACAGTTATTTTAAAAGAAACTTGTAATCTTTTTTAATTAAAATGAATGGAGAGGAATAGACTATAAATATGAATACAACAAAGTAGGAGTTGACAGCACACAGCCTTCCAGACAATCTCTTTCAGTTGTTATAGAGTATAATACAATATTGGTTTTCCTCTGCAATTTTTCCATAATGTTTATGTTTGTTTTAGGTAGCAGATTACCCTTTTTTTTTTCTTCTTTCAGATTTCATGTCTTGTGGAATAGGCCCTCACTTTACAGCTAACATGGTGGAAAGCAAATGAGAGTATCTGAGAGAAAAAGAGACAAAGAGATTTTTGGTTTAAGCAGAACACATCTGAATTGCGGATGTACTATTATCAGTATTAAGCTCTGAGTATTAAAATGCTGATTGTTCCAGTCCTCATTACCTTATTTTACCTCTGCCTTTTCCCCATTGCATGCTTTGCTTTACCTCCATTGTCTGTCTGCTTAACTTGTAAAATGCTAAAAGAAGTTTTGATATTTACCTGTTTATGATTAAATTGCGAAATGATTTGCTTAGTTCTGTTCTAAATTAAGGTCTGCATTAAATGTCATAGCATTTATCTTTCATAAAATGAGACAGCCAGGACACTAATTTCCGAGGTATTCAATCACTGCCCTATGCCACTTGAGAGGCAGTTTGGGAATGAGCCTGCCCACAGTTCACAGCTCACTGACAGCACTGAGATGGAATCATAAAAGTCAATTAATCATTAAAAGCTGTTACAAGCACATATCGAACCAGTCTGGCACAAAATGTTAATCAGTCCCATATCAATATCATAAATTCCTGCAAATTGGAGCGATCGATACCTTTAAGGCCTAATGAATCAATCGGAGGGCACTAGGCCGCTCCTCTGGGTCCCAGTAACATGGCTGCCCTGCGACTGCTACATCTCCAGGCGTGCTGCCAACAGAGGTCACCTATCCCAACAGGCTGTTCACTTCAGCAGCAGTTACCACGGTGACAGCATGTCACTGTTGCCCTAGTGTCCTTCTAGGTAAGGTGGAAACCAATGCATCACTGCCTTTGATGGATTTGTCAATAATACTTAGCAGGGGAGGGGAACTGCTCACATAACACTCGCAGGTCTGCAGTCCCTGAGCAGTTTGGGGTGATTTAATTGTTTGAAGAGATGTGTGCTTCTGCATATATGCAGGGACTAAATAGTGGTCACAGGAAGCATGAGTTGGCAGTTAGAATTACTGCAGTCAGAAACCTTGGGAAACTAGAAAACAGCAAGCAGCTGAGGTGGCTGGCTTAGTGTTACATTAACCAAGTAGCTGTGGAAGTAAGAAATAACCTGGAGCTTCTCAGACGAAGAATTTATTATCTACAAAATTGTAATCTATTACTCATGAATGGCTATGGAGTTGCTTATTAATCCCTACCCCCCAGGCTCAGAAGCAGCATTTTCATCCATCCTCTTACATACTGTTGATGATAACCAATAAAATGCTGTCAGTAACTTCCTTCCTCCCACCCACGCTAGTTTTGATTCAATGGGATTCTATTTTATTACCTGAATGATGCCTTGGAGGACTGGAGTGGGCCTACCCTGCGGCTGTGAGATTTGACACCTTTTGTTTCTGCATTTGTTTTGTTTTGAGAAATCAAGTTACATGTTCAGAATACCACATAGTCAGGTTATACCCTCACCCTACACAGCCACAGTGTGAGTCAGCCAACCCCAACCCCTCCTGCGCAGCCAGGTAGCACCTATCTTGATCGTGGCTGCAGGCCTAGGGGGGACTGCAAGCAAGTGTGAGGGACGGGGTGGGACAAGGCAGAAAGGGACAGAAGTAGGTGGAGATTTGACTTTGCTCCCTTGTCTGCACCTGCCAAAGGAGCTGTCTGGATGCAAGCTGCGGAGTAAGTATGTTGCAAGGTGGACTCGGCTTCCCCCATCACCTTCAGCACAAAATGTGAACTCTGGAGGAATTGTTCCTTAGAGGACTTGCCTCTGCTGCACAGTGAAATACTGGTGTTCTTACTGGGCTGGCACAGCTATGTATCTAAACTGGCTCAATCACGCCCAATCCATTTATCTATTGTTACCCTTATTCAGTCTGGCCTGCAATGGAGCAAAATAGCATTTTTAGGACTGCAGGAGATAATGAAATCTCTTTAGAGATGAAAGAAATGCTGGATACTGTGACTCTAGGCAAGGACCATGTTCCAGAAATTGCATTGTCATTTAACATAAAACATAAAGGGTAATGCTGAATAACAGAATACCCATGCTGATTATTTTAGTAGTCTCAAAGTATAACTTTTTTCCGGATTGCAGCTATCTAGAACATGGGCTGTGCGTGTGGCAGCATTATTTTGTCCTCTTCCACAGTACAGAGATGATGTTTCCATTAAGTTCACCACTGAGACGCTATTGTGCCGAGCTCCCTTACAATCATTCCATACTGTATGGAAAATATCCCAATCCAAAGACATGCTAATTCCTGAGGTTTGAACATTTTTAAAGATTAATAAAAACTCCTTTTTATTATTAGCTGACTTCTAGGAAAATCAAAATAAATTAGGAATCCTACGGTAAAGAAATCTCCTATTCAACATATTGAGACAGGCTGATGTTATGAGTGTTCAGACAAAGGTAATACAGCGCGTCTACTTAATTGCCCTGACACCTGGCTCAGTTCCTCCAGCTATACTCTGAGTGCTAAAAAAATCTCTCATTGTTATTAATTGTATTCCTTTGTAAATGTAATGTCATATCACTCCAGGCTAAGCTAATGAAACATACCCATATTACCAAAATAGGCATATTTCTTTTTGTACAACACATTCCATCAAAACTGTCTGCAAAAGACATTGTGTTAAAGACCTTTCATAGAGCAATATAAAGAATATCTCAACTCTTACTCCAACATTTCTATTACATGATTATTAAAATGCCCATGAGGACTAAATAATATTGAGTGAATTCAGTTATCATATAAGACTTTAGAAATATTGTTAATTCCAGCTGCTGATTTATGTTAATATTAATGCTAGATTACATGCTATGGCTACTAAACAGCTACTGCATACCAATTCACACAAAGACAGGCTCTCTCCAATGTACTGGAGCTGTGTTCCCCTGTTATAATGAGAATCTGAATTATTTATTGCTATTTATCTTACGGTAGTTCACTTGACCACACTCACTCTTTCTGTTTCTACTGCACATCAATGCATGTAAACATGACACAATAACAGCTGCAAACTTCACATATTTCAGCCTCTTTACATCATATGAGATCAGTAGCAGGCTTTAACCAAAACTGTTCCCCAATGGGCTCCTGCTGAAAAAGAGAGGACAAACATACTTCCTAACACTCAAGGGAACATCAAAAAGTGAAGTCAGCTTTTAGTGCATTTTAAATGTAAGCATTGCTGTGAATATTAAAATTGAGCATAAAGGTGACTCTTCATTCTGGACGCGTCTTGAATTTGTGCTGACCAGTCGAATGTTAGTGTTGTCACTCAGCTAAGACAATGTTCCTAGTGCTCTCGCGCGCGATTTTTCCCTGGAGGGTACTGAAAACCAAAAGGGCCAAGACTCTCTTGAAACATCATTAAGAAACAGAGCCTTACTTAGGAAGCAGTAACGTAGACTAGTAGAAATTAGTAATGGGAAGACCTGTGAGATCATCTAATCCATCTCCCTCTCTGAGGGCATGTAGCACTGGGATTCCAAAGGGTCTGATCCAAAGCCCCATTGAAATTGATATAAAGCCATCAATTTGATCTTCCCGCCATTCCCCTCCTGGTGGTGGGGCCATGCTAGGAGCATGTAGGATCAGTGAACTGGAAAGCCTCAGCAAGGCAGCTGTTTGGTGGAAAGAAGTCTCTTTCCTTCTCCTCATGTATACTCTTAGCTCCCATCTCAGCTGCTCAGGTTGAGAATTTGGCCCTTAGTTCACATGGTCACTCTTTACAGGCAGCTGATAAACTACTTGATTAAATACGTTGTTCAATTTTATTTAACATTCTTTTATTGGCAGTTTTAAGGCCATTGCCAAAATGTGAAATCTTACACCCAAGGGGCCAGCCCTGAAGAGTCTGTCTCCACAAATAAAGATTAGTCGGGTGAGGCAGCTATGCAGGATTACAATAGCTGGAAAATACAGCAAACTATAAAGAAAGATACAAACAATGAAAACTACATATCCAATTAGAAAAGTCACAGATGCGGACATTGCAGCGCTAATACAGGTATGTAGGGCCAGATACACCAATACACTTCAGCTTTGACAACACAAAACTGCCATGAACCCATCTTAACTGGCCAGTTAAACTGAGTTTATGGCTGCTTTGCCTCATTGGAGTGACACAGAGAAGCTGAAGCCTACCAGTGAATCTGGCCGATAGATGAAATACCGTAAAAATTTTAGTTGCAAAAAACTTCCAATTTATCATCAATAAAGTGCAGTGAAATCTCCCAATGGGGATATTTTTAATCCAGGAAAACATAGGGCCAAGTGCTCCACAGTTGAAATTGGCAGAGCTTCACTGACTTCAGTGTCCTTGTGCCAGTTTACATCAGCTGTGGCCCATTGTTTTTATTAGATCAGTTAATGTGGCAAACAATTTGTCTTTGGGGAAAAAGAAATTTAGGGACAGATTTTCATCTCAGTTATGCTGGTGTAAATCCAGAGTAACTCCTCGGTAAATGAGATCAGATTCTGGCCCTCAATCAAAAAGCCATTTGGCATCTATCATAATCAGTGAAAAGGTACCTTCTACTATTTAAAATCACTCATATTTTAGGTGGATAGAAAATTGCAACCTCAGCTTCCAGTTTAACAAAGTCTAATTTCAAATACTGAAACCTAGTTCTCCTAATCTGAATGACTTTAGATACACCTGGGAATATCAAAACACAATTACCCTGAAACTCAATCCCCTTCCTTTTAATTAAAGAAAGAATCCTATCTCAGCCACCTGAGGATCTGAAAGCTACTGTAAGAATTTGACACTCAGAAGAAGCCCTAACAGACAAATTATGAGGGCTGTGTAAGCAAAAGATAATAGCTACCCTACCATTAATAGATTAAATTTAAAATAATTTTTTTAAATGCTCAGAAAAGGCATCTAATCAATCTTGACCTTCAGAACCTTCTCTCCAGCCAAAAATAAGTATATTACAGGAACTAACTTACATTTTTTTAAAAAATCAGGGCTAGCTCTTCAGTGACTTTAGTGGAGCTATGCCAATTTATACGAGTTGAGGATATGGCCATTAATTTTTCTGTAATGTTCTCCCTAATCAACACGTTCGATATAATTTTAAAGTCATCAACATGTGTCTTAAACCTGTCTCAGTCCTCAAACATAATCTAATTATTCTTCCGTAACAGGTCCTCTGATTTCTCTGCTTTAATAATTTTAGGAATAATGCTATAATTTGCGGAACCACATTTTATATAAAATCTTCTAAAGTTGATAGGGCAATGTCACAGGGGGCTGGCCCTTTAATGGGAAATGGGTCTCAGTCCCTCCTGTGACCTCCCTAGCTGGGGGAAATGAAGCTAGGTCATGTGATTCAATCAGGCCTTTGGGATAAATAAGGGAGAGAGAGACTGTGAGAGAAACGTCAGCAAAGGATCTGCAGAGAACAGCAAGACTCCTGCAGGAGATCCTGAGTGTCTATGGGAGAGCCAGGAGAGCAGCAGGGGGGTCTACCTGCTGACTTCACTGAGCCTGAGAGAAGGTAGCTCCAGGAGTTTTGGATCCTCTCCTGGAGGGAAGGAAGGACTTCATCAAGAAAGGGCCAGGAGTGCCTGCTTCATGAAGATGAAGAAAAAACCCAGGACTGGCAGAATATGCTGGAGCTGAGGATGGACTTCGGTGTTGTGGTGATGGACTTTACTTTGGGACTTTGAGGAGTGTTTTGAACTTTCTGCTCTAAAACCATCCCCAAGAAGATGTGTTACTAGCCACAAGAAAGTCTGTGGATTATTTCAGGGAACCTCAGCAGGAAATTGAGCCAGGGCCCTCCAGAGCCATCCCAGTCATGAGGGGATACTCTGGAGGTGGTGACCCTGTTACAGGTAACTTCCTTAACATCAATCCCTTTAGTACCTGCCTCCTAAAGACCTTCCTGGCACGAATGAGAAGACTGAAGTATGGAAGAAGACAAATCCAATTCCTGTGTACTCTCTTCAGTTCCAGCCAATCTAACATTAAATAACATACTAAACATTTCTGTGGCAAGGTTTTTCCTGGCACTTTTCTGAATTTTTAAAATGTGCCCCTCACAAAGTGTATTGTGGGCCACATGTATATAAAAAGCGGATAATGTAATATTACTGAATTCAATAAATCAGACTTATAAAACTCCTCTCCAGATTCTCAGGCAGAAGCCTGAACAGACAACCTCCAGTTCAAAGTGCAAGGACTAACAACTCAGACTGCATTGGGCCAATGGGGGAAGCAAGTGCCAGAGTTGAGGACATTGCACTGAGAATGTCCTGCCGGTAGCATGCCCAGCAGTTGATTGAGAGAGTGTTAGCATGAGCTTATTAGGTGATCTTGGTTTCAGAGGCAGAATATGGGGACAGAGCAATCTCTTGGGTAGCTTGGCTCCAAACCACACTAGGCTTTCAATATAAATTCAAACATCCTGAATGGCAGACCAGAAATAAACAGAAAGTCAGTGCCATCTATAGAGATGTGGTATAATGTCACCCTTCCTGTTCAACCGGCCAGATTGGTGTTGTCATAAATATAAAGGGAAGGGTAAACCCCTTTGAAATCCTTCCTGGCCAGGGGAAAGCTCCTCTCACCTGTAAAGGGTTAAGAAGCTAAAGGTAACCTCACTGGCACCTGACCAAAATGACCAATGAGGAGACAAGATACTTTCAAAAGCTGGGAGGAGGGAGAGAAACAAAGGGTCTGTGTGTCTGTCTATATGCTGGTCTTTGTCGGGGATAGTCCAGGAATGGAGTCTTAGAACTTTTAGTAAGTAATCTAGCTAGGTATGTATTAGATTATGATTTCTTTAAATGGCTGAGAAAAGAATTGTGCTGAATAGAATAACTATTTCTGTCTGTGTATCTTTTTTGTAACTTAAGGTTTTGCCTAGAGGGGTTCTCTATGTTTTCGAAGCTAATTACCCTGTAAGATATCTACCATCCTGATTTTACAGGGGGGATTTCTTCATTTCTATTGACTTCTATTTTTATTAAAAGTCTTCTTGTAAGAAACTGAATGCTTTTTCATTGTTCTTAGATCCCAGGGTTTGGGTCTGTGGTCACCTATGCAAACTGGTGAGGCTTTTTATCCAACATTTCCCAGGAAAGGAGGGGTGCAAGTGTTGGGAGGCTTGTTCATTGTTCTTAAGATCCAAGGGTCTGGGTCTGTAGTCACCTAGGCAAATTGGTGAGGCTTTTTACCAAACCTTGTCCAGGAAGTGGGGTGCAAGGTTTTGGGAAGTATTTTGGGGGGAAGGATGCGTCCAAACAGCTCTTCCCCAGTAACCAGTATTAGTTTGGTGGTGGTAGCGGCCAGTCCAAGGACAACGGGTGGAATATTTTGTACCTTGGGGAAGTTTTGACCTAAGCTGGTAAAGATAAGCTTAGGAGGTTTTTCATGCAGGTCCCCACATCTGTACCCTAGAGTTCAGAGTGGGGGAGGAACCTTGACATGGTGGCATAGTGGTGGGATTAACCTGAAATCATTTTGAGATCCAGTTGAGATTTTTTGAACTAGAAATACAGATTTTAAAAAGGAAATTTTTTTTTCCTTTGGAAAGGAAGTCCAGAAAGCAGCTGAAACTGAAAGCAGCTTGTTTTTCTCTGCTTTGTGGCCAAGCAGAGACAAAAGGGGATTATCTTTGTGAATTGCAAGTTTTCTTTGCCTGGAGGCAGGGTACTTAACTCCTGCAGGGAAATTCACAGTCTTCCAACCCAGAGGTTTTTTTTTCTTCCTAAAAGTAAATAGGGGGGGTGTGTTCTACCCATTTGCTTTTTCTTTGGGCTGGGTAAGCAGGTTTCCAAGTAGTTGGAGGTTTTTTGCTTTAATTTGGGCCCAGAGCAGAGACAAGGGAATTGTCTTTTTCTGTAGGCTGACAATCACTATCAGAGAATAGGTATTCTATTCCAGCACAGCAAAATTTTACAGCCAAGTTTTGTTTGTTTATTTCTAAACCTCGGGTGTAAAGTTAGTTAAAAACAGAGAGGTTAGAATGACAAAAACCACGGCTCGACTACAGCTCGAATTAGCCAAATTTCAGGCTGAGGAAAGACAAAGGGAACATGAAAGACAGATAGAACTCATGCGGCTGAAGAAGGAACAAGAAAGGGAGGCAGCGAGAGAAGCAGAACAACACCAAGCGGCTGCTCACAGGAGAGCTATGGAAGCAAGGGACAAAGAACTGGAGGAGAAGGAAAAAGAGAGGAAGTATGTGGAGGAGATGGAGAAGATAAAGGCTCAGCAGAATATCCCAACAAACCCTAGTAATCCTTCTCCAAGTACCATTTCCCATCCCAGAAAGTTCCCCACCTACAAGGCAGGCGATGATACTGAGGCCTTCCTAGAAAACTTCGAAAGGGCCTGCCTTGGGTACAACATCTCTACTGACCAATACATGGTAGAGCTGAGGCCGCAGCTCAGTGGACCCTTAGCTGAGGTGGCAGCTGAAATGCCTAAAGAACACATGAACAAGTATGAACTGTTTAAATCCAAGGCGAGAGTCAGAATGGGGATAACACCCGAGCAGTCTCGTCGGAGGTTCAGAGCCCTAAGGTGGAAACCAGACATGTCATTTACCCGACATGCCTACCACATTGTGAAACATTGGGATGCCTGGATATCAGGAGCAAGTGTTGAATCTCCCGTAAATTCGCCCTTCCTAATGCAAATGGAACAATTCTTAGAGGGTGTTCCTGAGGAAATAGAAAGATACATCCTAGATGGGAAACCCAAAACTGTAATCGAGGCAGGAGAAATTGGAGCCAGATGGGTGGAGGTGGCAGAGAAGAAGAAAACTGGTCGCAGTTGGAGCGGAGACCAGAAGGGACCACCCCAGACCACACCCTATTACCGGGGGCCGCCCAAAGCCCCACCTACCTCCCGAAGAACCCTCCAGACCCCTTATCGTCCCACCACCCCGTTCTCCAGCAACCCTCCTCGCCCCAGTGACCCGTCAGCTGGACGATGTTTTAAATGTAAGGAGCTGGGGCATGTAAAGGCCAACTGCCCCAAGAACCCCAACAGATTACAGTTCATTGCACCGGAATCACACCAGAGGTCCACAGGCCCAGATACCTCCCAGATACCCTTGGAGTGGAGGGAAACTGTGAGTGTGGGCGGGAAGAAGGTCACCGCGTGGAGGGACACCGGAGCACAAGTGTCAGCTATCCATGCTTCCTTAGTGGACCCCAATTTAATCAACCCAGAGATCCAAGTGACGATTCAACCCTTCAAGTCCAACTCTTTCAATTTGCCTACAGCCAAGTTGCCTGTCCAGTACAAGGGCTGGTCAGGAATGTGGACTTTTGCAGTCTATGATGATTATCCCATCCCCATGCTGTTGGGGGAAGACTTGGCCAATCATGTGAAGCAGGCCAAGAGGGTGGGAACGGTCACCCGCAGCCAGGCTAAACAAGCCGTGAGGCCTAGCTCTGTTCCGGAAACTTCTATCAGGACCCGGTCAGAGGTGATGGACCCAGACCCCAGGCCAATGTCTGCAACAGCAGTAGTGGATCCAGTTCCAGAGACCCAGACGGAACCAGTCCCAGAACCGGAACCAGCCGAACAACCAACACCAGACCCAGTGTCAGCACTGAATCCAATACTTGCAACCTCAACACCAGAGGGCCCCACTGACCCTGAACTGGCAGCAGCCAATAACCCGACCCAAGAGGCTCAGCCGGAGCCTGAATCCCAACATAGTGCACCAGCGGAGAGCGGTTCACAGTCAACAGAAACAGCTCCATCCCCTATATCGCTTCCAGAGGGACCAAGCCTAGGTCCACAATCCAATGAGGAACTGATGTCTTCAGCATCAAGGGAACAGTTCCAGACCGAACAGGAAGCAGATGAAAGCCTCCAGAGAGCTTGGACGGCGGCACGGAGCAACCCACCGCCTCTCAGCTCTTCTAATCGATCCAGGTTTGTTGTAGAAAGAGGACTTTTATACAAGGAAACTCTTTCTGGGGGACACCAGGAAGACTGGCATCCTCAGAGACAGTTGGTAGTTCCAACTAAATACTGGGCCAAGCTCTTGAGCTTAGCCCATGATCACCCTAGTGGCCATGCTGGGGTGAACAGGACCAAAGACCGTTTGGGGGGGTCATTCCACTGGGAGGGAATGGGCAAGGATGTTTCTACCTATGTCCAGTCTTGTGAGGTGTGCCAAAGAGTGGGAAAACCCCAAGACCAGGTCAAAGCCCCTCTCCAGCCACTCCCCATCATTGAAGTTCCATTTCAGCGAGTAGCTGTGGATATTCTGGGTCCTTTTCTGAAAAAGACAGCCAGAGGAAAGCAGTACATACTGACTTTCATGGATTTTGCCACCCGATGGCCAGAAGCAGTAGCTCTAAGCAACACCAGGGCTAAAAGTGTATGCCAGGCACTAGCAGACATTTTTGCCAGGGTAGGTTGGCCCTCCGACATCCTCACAGATGCAGGGACTAATTTCCCGGCAGGAACTATGAAAAACCTTTGGGAAGCTCATGGGGTAAATCACTTGGTTGCCACTCCTTACCACCATCAAACAAATGGCATGGTGGAGAAGTTTAATGGAACTTTGGGGGCCATGATACGTAAATTCATAAATGAGCACTCCAATGATTGGGACCTAGTGTTGCAGCAGTTGCTCTTTGCCTACAGAGCTGTACCACATCCCAGTTTAGGGTTTTCCCCATTTGAACTTGTATATGGCCGTGAGGTTAAGGGGCCATTGCAGTTGGTAAAGCAGCAATGGGAGGGATTTACACTGTCTCCAGGAACTAACATTCTGGACTTCGTAACCAACCTACAAAACACCCTCCGAACCTCTTTAGCCCTTGCTAGAGAAAACTTACAGGATGCTCAAAAAGAGCAAAAAGCCTGGTATGATAAACATGCCAGAGAGCGTTCCTTCAAAGTAGGAGACCAGGTCATGGTCTTAAAGGCGCTCCAGGCCCATAAAATGGAAGCATCGTGGGAAGGGCCATTCACGGTCCAGGAGCACCTGGGAGCTGTTAATTATCTCATAGCATTCCCCACCTCCAACTGAAAGCCTAAGGTGTACATATTAATTCTCTTAAGACCTTTTATTCCAGAGAATTAAAGGTTTGTCAGTTTACAGCCCAGGGAGGAGACGATGCTGAGTGGCCCAAAGGTGTCTACTACGAAGGGAAATGTGGTGGTGGTGTGGAAGAGGTGAACCTCTCCATGACCCTTGGGCGTATGCAGCGACAGCAGATCCAGGAGCTGTGCACTAGCTACGCGCCAACGTTCTCAGCCACATCAGGCCTGACTGAACGGGCATACCACTCCATTGACACAGGTAATGCTCACCCAATTAGGGTCCAACCTTACCGGGTTTCTCCTCAAGCTAAAACTGCGATAGAACGGGAGATCCAAGATATGTTACAGATGGGTGTAATCCGCCCCTCTGAAAGTGCATGGGCATCTCCAGTGGTTCTAGTTCCCAAACCAGATGGGGAAATACGTTTTTGCGTGGACTACCGTAAGCTAAATGCTGTAACTCGCCCAGACAACTATCCAATGCCACGCACAGATGAACTATTAGAGAAACTGGGACAGGCCCAGTTCATCTCTACCTTGGACTTAACCAAGGGGTACTGGCAGGTACCGCTAGATGAATCTGCCAAGGAAAGGTCAGCCTTCATCACACATCTCGGGCTGTATGAATTTAATGTACTCCCTTTCGGGCTGCGAAATGCACCCGCCACTTTCCAAAGACTTGTAGATGGTCTCCTAGCGGGATTAGGAGAATATGCAGTCGCCTACCTTGACAATGTGGCCGTATTTTCGGATTCCTGGGTAGACCACCTGGAACATCTACAAAAAGTCCTTGAGCGCATAAGGGAGGCAGGACTAACTGTTAAGGCTAAGAAGTGTCAAATAGGCCTAAACAGAGTGACTTACCTTGGACACCAGGTGGGTCAAGGAACTATCAGCCCCCTACAGGCCAAAGTGGATGCTATCCAAAAGTGGCCTGTCCCAAAGGCAAAGAAACAGGTTCAATCCTTCTTAGGCTTGGCCGGTTATTACAGACGATTTGTACCGCACTACAGCCAAATCGCTGGCCCACTGACAGACCTAACCAAAAAGAAACAATCAAATGCTGTTCAGTGGACCGAAAAGTGTCAGAAGGCCTTTAACAAGCTTAAAGTGACACTCATGTCTGACCCTGTACTAAGGGCCCCAGACTTTGACAAACCGTTCCTAGTAACCACAGATGCGTCCGAGCGTGGTGTTGGAGCAGTTTTAATGCAGAAAGGACCTGATCAAGAATTCCACCCTGTAGTGTTTCTCAGCAAAAAACTGTCTGAGAGGGAAAGCAACTGGTCAGTCACTGAAAAAGAATGTTACGGCATTGTCTACACTCTGGAAAAGCTACGCCCATATGTTTGGGGACGGCGTTTCCACCTGCAAACCGACCATGCTGCACTGAAGTGGCTTCACACCGTCAAGGAAACTAACAAAAAACTTCTTTGGTGGAGTTAAGCTCTCCAAGATTTTGATTTCGACATCCAACACATCTCAGGAGCTTCTAACAAAGTGGCTGATGCACTCTCCCGTGAAAGTTTCCCAGAATCAACTGGTTAAAATCGTCCTTGAGATGTGGAGAATATTGTTAGTCTTTATGTACTTGGTAGTATATTTAGAGATGCATGTGTCTTATTAACTCTGTTTTTCCTAGAGCTCCAGGAAGAAATCCCAGCCAGTGTTTCACCCTAGCTGAGATTTGGGGGGCGTGTCATAAATATAAAGGGAAGGGTAAACCCCTTTGAAATCCTTCCTGGCCAGGGGAAAGCTCCTCTCACCTGTAACGGGTTAAGAAGCTAAAGGTAACCTCACTGGCACCTGACCAAAATGACCAATGAGGAGACAAGATACTTTCAAAAGCTGGGAGGAGGGAGAGAAACAAAGGGTCTGTGTGTCTGTCTATATGCTGGTCTTTGTCGGGGATAGACCAGGAATGGAGTCTTAGAACTTTTAGTAAGTAATCTAGCTAGGTATGTGTTAGATTATGATTTCTTTAAATGGCTGAGAAAAGAATTGTGCTGAATAGAATAACTATTTCTGTCTGTATCTTTTTTGTAACTTAAGGTTTTGCCTAGAGGGGTTCTCTATGTTTTCGAAGCTAATTACCCTGTAAGATATCTACCATCCTGATTTTACAGGGGGGATTTCTTCATTTCTATTGACTTCTATTTTTATTAAAAGTCTTCTTGTAAGAAACTGAATGCTTTTTCATTGTTCTTAGATCCCAGGGTTTGGGTCTGTGGTCACCTATGCAAACTGGTGAGGCTTTTTATCCAACATTTCCCAGGAAAGGAGGGGTGCAAGTGTTGGGAGGCTTGTTCATTGTTCTTAAGATCCAAGGGTCTGGGTCTGTAGTCACCTAGGCAAATTGGTGAGGCTTTTTACCAAACCTTGTCCAGGAAGTGGGGTGCAAGGTTTTGGGAAGTATTTTGGGGGGAAGGACGCGTCCAAACAGCTCTTCCCCAGTAACCAGTATTAGTTTGGTGGTGGTAGCGGCCAGTCCAAGGACAACGGGTGGAATATTTTGTACCTTGGGGAAGTTTTGACCTAAGCTGGTAAAGATAAGCTTAGGAGGTTTTTCATGCAGGTCCCCACATCTGTACCCTAGAGTTCAGAGTGGGGGAGGAACCTTGACAGGTGTATTCTGCACTGCCTGAAGTTTTCAAAGGATTGCTCCATATAGAGCATTTTGCAGCAGTCCAATCTGGAGATGACAAAGGCATAGATAACTGAGACAAGGTCGATATCAAACAGAAAAGGTCACAATATGTATTTTACTAGAGTTTCTAATAACTTCTTTTTCATGTGCTAAGCCCATGTAACCTTGAAGGGAAAAGAGAAAGAGTGAGCTTTTCTGAAGCAAAAGGAATTTTGATGTTATAGCATTATTTACAACTTGCTTGAGAATCATTAAAACACCCTAAAATTTATGGCCTGATCCAAAGCCCATTGAAGTCAACAGGACTGGCTCTAGGCGTCAGAAAAGCAAGCCCCCAGAATTCCAGGGGCGGCATTCTGGCCACTTGTTTTTTTGCCTGGGCAGTTGTGCTCTCGGAGCCTGGGGCAGCAAATTTTTTGCTTGGGGTGGCAAAAAATCCAAGAGCCAGCCCTGGAAGTCAATGGAAAGACTCCTCTGGACTTCAAAGGATTTTGGTTCAAGCCTTAAGTGTCTGGTGCATATAGAAAGTGATATTACTGAACTGATGTGCTAAAAGATACAAACAATTTTAAATTACAATGTTCAGAAGCCACAGCTCAGCAAGAACTCTGGGGTACTGTTGCTTGAGTCATTTTGCCACCTTTGGCCATATCCTCAATGTGTGTAAATCTGCTTGGCTCCCCTGAAGTTAGTGAAGATTTACAACAGCTAATGGGTCTAATGCAATCTTGGGATGCGTAAGCAGGGGGATTTTGAGTAAGAGTAGAGCTGTTATTTTACCTCTGTATTTAGGACTGGTACAGGTATTGCTGGAATACTGTGCCCAGTTCTGGTGTCCACAATTCAAAATGATGTTGATAAATCGGAGAGGGTTTAGAGAAGAGCCACAAGAATTATTAAAGGATTAGAAAACATGCCAAATAGTGATTGAGCTTCTTGAGTCATCTACTTAGCTTAACAAGGAGAAGGTTAAGGGTCCTTGATCACAGGCTATAGGTACCTACATGGGCAATCAATATTTGATAATGGGTGTGATGTTGCACTCCATATGTTTTATGGAAATATGCTTATGAATGTAAATATAAAGTAACTGGAATATGCTTTATGCAAAAGGTATCTTGTATGGTATCGTTACAAATTGGGTCTGTGTTGCAGTGGACTAGCGTGTCTGGCTCACCGAGACAGGGTTTTGGAGTCCCAAGCTGGCAGGGAAAATAGGCTCAGAAGTAATTCCAGCATGTCAGGTGACAGTGCCAAGGGGGTCTCTGTGACCAAACCTGTCACAATGGCTCTTCGATCTAGCAGAGGAAGGTATAACATGATCCAATGACTGGAAGTTGAAGTTAGACAAATTCAGACTGGAAATAAGGTGTGAGAATAATTAACAGAGAGAGTAATTAACCATTGGAACCATTTACCAAGGGGTCATGGTGGATTCTCTGTCCCTGGCAATTTTAAAATCAAGATTGGATGTTTCTCTAAAAGATCTGTTCTAAGAGTTATTTCAAAAACGTCCTGTATACCTGCGTATCAGAAAAGGTCAGACTAGATGACCACAATGATCCCTTCTGGCCTTGGAATCTATGAACAATTGAGGATCTGGCAGTATGGATAATATATGAATACATGGTAATGCAAGATTGGCAAGATATATACGCAATGGGGCAGATCATCACCTCATGTAAATGTCATGGGTTCACGATGGCGCTATGACAGTTTACACAAGCTGACAATCTACTCCAAAACATGTACAACATAGAGATTATATGCATAACTTTTCCCAGATCATATATTATACATTCATCAAGAGATTAAATCATGTTTAGTGTGAAAGATACTATACATCTGTGTATTCATGCTCAGTCTTGCTCATGAATTCATGAACAAGGAGGACAAAGACAGCAATTTCATTTCTAGCATCTGATTTAATTGTGGCAGTGTACATTACCTTTACACTTCCGGTCTGGTTCCAGGGTGCTGGTCTTTGGCCAAAATAGGAGTAAAATCAACTGGAAAGAAAATGTTCTTGCATATAATACAGAAAACAGATGGGTACATTGTATGGGTCGAAGGGGAGGTAAATTTTCCTCCAGATTTTTTCCTAGGACATCCTTTACTACATTGTCACTTTCAGTTTTATAGCTGTGGAAGTCCCCATATCACATTCTAATAACTTTCTGCTAGAAATGCTACAAAAATGACACCCACACAGTTTTTTGCCTCTGTACCCTAACTTTTAAGATCTTGGGGTTCAAAGATACATCACTATTTTTGTCATCTTGTTTTCCATTTTTAATGACTATATGAGCAGCAGTGAAAAAAGGATAGAATACTTCTCATCAGTTAACCCTTAGGCTGCCATTGTGGCTTTACATGGGCTTCCCTACCATTCATTAGACTTTCAAAATTAAAAACACCAGCCAATATGTAATATAATGCAATTACAGAAAACGTCTGGAATTGTCTAATTCATTCACCTTAATCATATCAAAATAGTCACATCCATTAGCCAAAGCCTTCTGGGACCCCATGATTTTGCCAGCTGGTATGTACTGTATTCTGCCACGATTCCTTCCTGTAATGGAAGCATTGCAAGAGTTCAAAAAACATTAAGAAAGAGAAATGGGGAAGTGGGCAGATACAGCTGGAGACTTCTGAGAACAAACTCACACAAACATCCCTTCACTAGCTTAACCACTAAAAGAGATAAGGAAAAGAACTTAATGTATGAAGGCAGGTTTCAGAGTAACAGCCGTGTTAGTCTGTATTCGCAAAAAGAAAAGGAGTACTTGTGGCACCTTAGAGACTAACCAATTTATTTGAGCATGAGCTTTCGTGAGCTACAGAGCTTTCATGAGCTACTCCTTTTCTTAATGTATGAAGTAATGTTTACCTTTGGTAATATTATTTGGGTGTCATAGTTTTACCTTGGCATACACTATGCTTTTCTTTTTTAAAAAAAAATTAAAAATAATGCCAAGTAGAGAAAGAAGAGGTCCTGGTTCAGGAGATTATTTAAGCACATACTTACATGCTTTTCTAGGCTTGCTTTCCTAGACAAAAGAATTGTAGACTCTAACTATAGCCAGGACACATTAAAAATGGTACTCTTGCAGTGTATGCACGCCCTGTCCCCCTCTGAGCTCCTTGGTACGGGTAGCTGGTTGGGACTCTGACTCCCTTTGACTGGCTGTAGGCAACAGGTCTCCAGTCTGGGCCTTAGGCTTTCTGGTTCCTGCAATCAGGGGCTGAAGCAGCTCACAGGCTGGAGCCTCGACCGAGCATCCTTCCTCCCTAGCAGTCAGCCCAGAATGACCTGGGCTTCTCTCCTTTATATTAGTGTAGCATTTGGAGCCTGCCCAGTCTTGTCGTAGTGCGGGGTTAACCCTTTCCTGCCTAGTGCGGGGTATGTACGCCCCATCACAGGTACTCTCTGGCAAAAAAGAACATTCCTGATTCTTATAATCTAATAGCTGTGGTGGGACCTGCGATGGAGGTCTCCAGAAACAAGTCAGTGTATTGTCTGATCTTAAGCATGGAATTATTTCAGCGTGAAAGACAACATTACTGACATTAGTCAAGCTATTGTGAATTGAACCTAACCTATGACCCTTGCTCATTCCAGTAGTACTTGTGAGTAGTCCCATTGACTACAGGTGGGAGTAAGGGTTGCAGGATCAAGTTCTTAAGAAGTCCCTTCTTTTTTAAAAAAAAGATTATCATGCATCGTTCAAATACAATGCACTTTTGTTTTTCAGTTTCCACTGGAGAAGACTGTTACATAGGAATAAGAGCCCATCTACTGAGCCACTCAATAAGAGGTTTGAACTTCACAGCTAGCTAGAGTGTTCTGGTTATACCAAGATGGCTTCTGCATACTCCCGATGGGTGCTCAGGGAAGGCTGACATCTCAGAAATCCCAGCCTTTGGGCCTCTTGCTATGTCAAGATCACATATTACTATATGCTGGTTGCCTAGCAGCAACACTGTCGCAGATTAATATGTCAGATTTGTGTAATGTTTTCTCAACTTCCAGATATTGTGAGAAATGGGGGTAAAAAACCCCTGACTGTTTCACTTGCTTGTAGAACTGTGTGCATGTGGACATCACTGCAGATCATGACATTCTGAGCGGCTGATACAGATGTGGAGAATATTTCTGTGGATCAAAAGAAAGATAACGATTGCCAAAAAATAAATCATGGACTTCCATGGATGGCTGAGCTGTAGCAGAGACCTTGTGTGACAGCCTGGAAAAAACATGAAACCCAGCCATAATTTCAATCATTCTCACTCACTCGTGAATATGCAAAATAGCCTGCAGTTATATGGCGAGTTTTATTTGTCAACAGTGCTGCCAATGATTTTAAAGGAAACTTTCTGTTGCTTTCTTCCAAGGGCATATGTGACATTTCAGAAGCATTAAATGTGCCATTATCTGGGTGAGAATGTTCATATGGCTGGTAGTGTGAATCACAGAAATGTAGGACTGGAAGGAACCTTGAGAGGTCTTCTAGTCCAGCCCGCCATGCTGAGGCAGGACCAACTACACGCAGGCCATCCCTGTGAGGTATTTGTCTAACCTGTTCTCAAACAATCCAATGATGTGGATTCTGCAAGCTTCTTGGAAGCCTAGTCTAGTGCTTATCTATCCTTATAGTTAGAAAGTTATCACATCTTATGCATGTGCTTCTTTTCCCCATGTGCTTATGTATTTTGACCAACTTTTTTAAAGGCTGGGGTGGATGAGATAGTCTACTCTTTAGTTCGGTGGACCAAACTGGTGGTCTGTGGGATGGTGGCAGGTCATGTGGAAAACAGATTTGAGGGGGGGGGACAGTCACACCACATGGCTGCCAAAGCCAGTGGAGCTGCCAGGAGCCTCCTTGCCATTGTTAGGAAGAGAGGCCTAACTACCTCACCAACGAGCCCCAGCTGCCAGCAGAAGGGGAGCCAAAGAGCTGTTGTTACCAACAGCTGCTTGTGGAGGCTTTGGTGATGAATAAGTGTGCTGAGAGCCTGAGGGGGGAGAGGGAGAGAGCAGAGTTAAAGGGAACTGCATGCACTCAGCTCCTCTCAGAATCAGGACCAAACCTGGTATCTTATTTTAATTAGAGATGGCCTGAGGCATCTGTGTTTTGAATTTGTTTTTGCAACACATATAGGTTGGGTTTTGGTTAATCCAAAATCCCAAGCATGAAACCATCTTTTAGTTTCTTTGAATCTGAGGGTGTGCAAAATCAAAATGAGATGGATAGGCAGATAGGTAAGCCAGATAGAGAAACTGAATTCATACGACAGTGTTTGTCTGCATATAGTTCCCTTTCATCACAATGACAACAGTGGTTCATATCCTAGTCTTGTAGAAGTGGTTAGCTTTTAATTCATTCAAGAGATGTTATCTGAAAGGAGGTATTTACACTATCCTAAAAACAAAATAATACTGCTAAACAATACTTATTTCATATCATTTCTGAATGTGGTCAGATATAAATAGCAGCACAGACGTTTAAGAGCTAGTCTTATTGAAAAAAAGTAATTAATTGGTGTTATACACAAAGGTGGTTTGGTTTGGTTTTGTTTGTAACCAGCACAGCTTTAATTACAAGTAATTGTTTTCAAAATCATGCTGCTCATAAGTTCTGCATTCTAGACAGTGATTATGAATCAATACACTAATCTATCACTTTCATTATTTTTGTCATCTGCGTGTGTTCATCAAAGTTTCGTGTGTAATTCAGGCAACAGATCAGACATACCTGTGCTTCCATTCTTTGAAAATCTGCTTGTTTTAAAGAAAAAAATGAGTGATGTAAATGAAGATACCTTTGTCTTAAATGAAGACATCAAATTAAATTCCTTTTACTTATTTTAGACAAATCTAGTGGGAAGGATGAATAAAGCACAGAACTGAGTGTTCAGATTGGGTGATATTCCTCATTTTGTCACAGACTGTCCCCTTAGACAAGTGATTTCAACCTCTTTATACCTAGTTCCCCTACATATAAAATGGGGATAATAACGCTTTCCTACATCACTGGGGTAAGGAGGCTTAATTCATTAATGTTTGCAAAGCACTTTGAGATGGAGAGAGGAAGGGTGCTACATAAATGCAAATTATTATTACAATAAATGAATATGGGGCTCAGTTTGTTACTAATCTAGACCCTGATTCAGCAAACCATCCTTGTTCAGGACAGCACTTAAGCACATGCTTAAGTCAATGGGACTTAAGCATGTGCTTAAAGTGAAGTGTGGGAATAAGGGCTGTGCTGAATAAAGATAGGCTTTAGCATGTGTCTACCTGAATCAGGGCTTAAGCTGTTATTTTTCCCATGTCCTCTGTTTTTTTTTCTCATTAGAATGAGAGGGAACTTGCATAAATTCCTCAAATGAACACACAAGACTATCTGCCTGTCTCCCTCAGAATTCTGAGTTTTCTTTCCTCTTCCCCCAAATTAACAAGTGCTGTCACCTGCATCACTAAACACCAATTCACTGCTTACCTCCAACAAGACCTCCACGTAGAGTAGCTAACAGTATTTCAGAAATCAAACTCAAACATTCCTAGCATGTCTGATGAGACTACATTAGGTACACCTGTCCATGGCAATATTTTGCTTTCTGATCTTTTATGTGTTCATGAAGAACTCTAAACACTGAATGTTTCTCAGATGCAAGGCAAATTTTAATATGATGATCTTCTTTCCACTCTGGGTCATAGGTGCTGAAACTAGGGATGCGGGGGGTGCAGGAGCACCACCTGACTTGAAATGGTTTCCATTATATACAGGATTTACAGTTGGGTTCAATTGCTCACAGCACCCCCACTATAAAAATTGTTCCAGCACCCCTGCTCTGGGGTCCCATCTTCCATTCTTCTCCAAAATACTAGAGAAATCTTAAGTCAGCAAACATCAAAAATATATCTATTTGGATAAAAACTAAGTTATAAATGCCATAAAAGTAGCTTGAAAATCACTATGTAATGGAAAACATTAGTTACATTTGTAACTACAGGGACTGATTCTGATCTCATTGAAGTTGATGGCATAACTCCTATTGGCAACAGTGATGCTGGAACAAATCCATAGTATCCATGACAAGATCTATAACTAAGACCATAGAAACTAAAGACTAGCATGATGCAAAGAACTTGATCTGAACGCTTTCCCCTTCTACAGGATATAATTCTTTAAGCACACAAATAGTCCTATAGACTTCAGTGCTGAATTAGGATCAGATTCCTAAGGACCCTCAGCTCCGCCTCCAAACCTTATAACATATCAGTTCAGTTACTAGTCAAAGCCTTTTCCTTCTTTAAATTATTCTTTTTATACAGAACGCTTCTGTTAGGTGATAGCAGTTTTGTATTTTCACCTTTTTGTAAGCTAATTTAGAGTACATTAAATGCCTTGAATATCTCAATAGGAATGTCATTCATGGTTATGGCTGTTTGTAGAATCTTTTACATTTTGCTTGGATTTTATCAGACATATTGGAAGAATCTGTGACATGTATCTAATGGTAGGTCAGGCCCAATCCAGCTCCTATTAAAATCAGTTGAAAGACTCCCATTCACTAGTGTGGGAATTGGGTTGAGCCCTTAGTCATTCTAGAATAAATCCAAACTGAGACTTAACGGCTGGTGTAAATGAGTGTAGCTCCATGAAGTCAGTGGAGCTACATCAAATCACAGAACCTGAGGAGGCAGACCTAAAATGTATTCCTTCTCATCCATCTAAAATTTGACACATATTCTAGAAATAAGGAGTTACTGTGACATCCAATGGATTATTATTTTTTCTGTTCTTTTGTGTGTGAAACAGAAAATACAATTTACGTAGGAGTTGAAGTAGGGTCTCCAGATGTAAAAGACTGATGCAATGCTCATTGCAATGCCTAATGTCCAGTCCATGTTAAAATACTAAAGGGTTTTTTTTTACAAAACACTTTAACAATAACTGGTTTCAGAGAGGCAGCCATGTTAGTCTGTATCTGCAAAAAGAAAAGGAGTACTTGTGGCACCTTAGAGACTAACAGATTTATTTGAGCATAAACTTTCGTGAGCTACAGCTCACTTCATCAGATGCATGCAGTGGAAAATACAGTGGGGAGATTTTATATACACAGAGAACATGAAACAATGGGTGTCCCATTCCTCCTGCATCTGGAACCCCCCACAACAAGGCTCTGTGCATCCAGATCCTCCCGCCACTGAGTTGCCTGCACTCAGATTGTTCCACATAGAACCCTCTCACCCCACGCCTAGATCACCCCCACAATGAGCCTCTTCACACTTGGATCCTGCCCAGTTGAACCTGCCTGCCCCACGTTAACACTGTAACGAGAGTGATCAGGTAAGGTGAGCTATTACCAGCAGGAGAGAGAAAAAAAAAGAACCTTTTGTAGTGATAATCAAGGTGGGCCATTTCCAGCAGTTGAAAAGAACATGTGAGGAACAGTAGGGGGAAAAAATAAACATGGGGAAATAGTTTTACTTTGCGTAATGACCCATCCACTCTCAGTCTTTATTCAAGCCTAATTTAATGGTGTCCAGTTTGCAAATTAATTCCAATTCAGCAGTCTCTTGTTGGAGTCTGTTTTTGAAGGGTTTTTTTGTTGTAATACGACTTTTAGGTCTGTAGTCGAGTGACCAGAGAGATTGAAGTGTTCTCCGACTGTTTTTTGAACGTTATAATTCTTGACGTCTGATTTGTGTCCATTTATTCTTTTGCGTAGAGACTGTCCAGTTTGGCCAATGTACATGGCAGAGGGGCATTGCTGGCACATGATGGCACATATCACATTGGTAGATGTGCAGGTGAACGAGCCTCTATTAGTGTGGCCGATGTGATTAGGCCCTATGATGGTGTCCCCTGAATAGATATGTGGACACAGCTGGCAACGGGCTTTGTTGCAAGGATAGGTGCCTGGGTTGGTGGTTCTGTTGTGTGGTGTGTGGTTGCTGGTGAATATTTGCTTCAGGTTGGGGGGCTGTCTGTAAGCAAGGACTGGCCTGTCTCCCAAGATCTGTGAGAGCGATGGGTTGTCCTTCAGGATAGGTTGAAGATCCTTGATGATGCGCTGGAGAGATTTTAGTTGGGGGCTGAAGGTGATGGCTAGTGGCGTTCTGTACTTTCAACTCCTGTATTCCCAACAGCCACTGCAGCACTAGAGTATGCTCAGTTGCTGGCAGGCATTTCCTACCACACCCTGCAGGGGCTGGAGCTCCTGGGCTCATTCTCTCAATGCAGGACTCTCTGAGAGGTATGTGCCTACCTGCCCTTCCCCTGCAACACTCCACCACCACCACATTGACTCACCCCTGGGCTGATGTTGGAGTGACCAATCAGAAGAGAAGGGGCCAGGGCTGCCACTTTCCCTGGTTGGTGCACAGCAAGGCCAAAAGAAAAATAAACCCCCCACCAGCTGGAACACAGGGTCTGAAGCTCCCAAGCCAGGACGATGGGTTCTGGGAGCCATCCAGAAACTGGGAGAGTTGGAAGGCATGTGATTGGTTCAAAAAACTATTTTGGAAAAGTACTTGCAGATAAAGAGTTATTTATGCTTTAAGTATCTTTAAAATGTACTTAAATATAAGTATTAAGTACAGACTGTTTAAAGTTCTTAAGAACAAGTATGAGGAGTGCTTCAAAATGCATGGGAACACTGCAGTTTATAAATGATAAAGTATGTCTATGTTCTCAGACACATTCAGTTAGAAATACCGTATCCTCTGGTCCATCTGCTGCCAGATCATGTAATAAGAAGTGTACTTTGGGGGCCTGATTGTCCACTTACTTACCCCAGTAACTCCTTCTGAGTCAATAGGCCAGATTCTCCCATACTTCTCTTCTGCACTAGTCTCAAGAAAGGCAGATGATGAGGAGGAAAAAGGTGGCTTAAAGCATCTTTATGCATCCCTAAATTTAGCTGCTCTAAATTGTGCTGGTTTACAATAACCCTTTGGGGAACAGTGTGGCAGCACAGAATAGCTGAAACAAAATGCATTCCATCCATGATCCTTACTTTGTGCCCTGCTTCCAGCCCACCATGATATGTCCCCTACAACAGGGGCCTGGAGGGAGCCCAGCACACAGCCAGATGTTGTCTCTAAACTAGGCAGAGAACACTTCCCACCATGATCAGGATATTCTGTGGTGGGCAGTCTATGCTCTCTTTATAACCCGTTTGTGCCCTTTTCCAGACCCACACAGGGGCAACAACCCTTAGAGTTACATCAGTGTAAGACTTGACTGGGTGTAAGGAGAATCCGACCCTCTGGTTCCTGTTTACACACGTACAGGTTTTACAGTCCATTAAGTTTCATTGTGCAAAGAGTGAACCCAATACATCGAAATTAACACCATTTGGTCCATAACATTTTGTTTGCACAGCTTTAAAATAAAGTGGATTCAGTCTTTCCAAATATCAGAAAACATTCATTCATTATCAGGAAAAAAAAAACACTGAAGTGACAGTTTGCATTAAACTAAAAATTGTTCAGTTGCTTTAACAACTCACTTTAGGCACTTTGCAAGCTGTAGAAATAGTAGTGTTTTTAAGATAATGAATGCTGTATGATTGTTAATGAAATCCATATATCTATATTGGCATGCACATATGTAATATTTGTTTTGTATTTATCCACTCATGTATATTATACTAGGTTTATTTAACGAGAAACCAAACAGGGGAAAAAAGCCCAGATTTCTCAAATGTAGCCTTAATTGTCTTTCATGTGTGTTCTGTAGATCATTACTGACTGTTTACAAATCTTGCTTGGAATGACTTTACAGCAAAGGGGGAGAGGTAACATATCTTCATTGTTTATAAAATGACAGCTCCTAATGGACCATATTAGCTTTAACACAAACTATTAAATCCTTTTCATTAAATTATTCTGTGTTCTATTCTGGAATCTTGTTAGCTCTGGGAAGTAGGTGCAAACTCCTAAGGAAACATGAGCACACATTGAGACTATTATAGATAATGTTTATTAAATAAGCCTCTGAGGATGTTTTTCTTGGGTTGCTCTCAAGCATTTTGAAGGAGTCATGTTCCGTGTTTGAGGTCCCATGTTTCTTCCTCTTAAACTATGAGCAGCTGTAGCACATGACCTACTTCTGTAGAACCCTGTAATGATTTCCTTCCTTCAGTGGCTTCAGGAGTCCCTCTTCTGCCCTGTGAAAAAAGGGACAAATATTTTAATCCAAGCAAAATGCTAAAGCAGGTTTTGTTGGTTTCAGGGAAGAAACTCAATACAGCTACATCACCAAGTGTAGGCCTCAAATTGGAACCATCTGGACTGCAGAAGCTCCTTGAGATCTTTAGGGAAGGCATGGATATTTTTGCCTTGGGCTGTAACTCATACACCTGCAGAAAGGGTAGACATATTGGCAGACAAACTAGACTAATACAGGAATTCAAGCCTTCTCGCACAAGCACTGTGGCAGTGCCTAAGTGTGGAAGTTACACTGACATATTTAATAAATTCAGGCACCAGACTGCAAGGATTTTAGTTGGTAAATATTCATGTAACACTTTTGTTCAGGTTAATTCAGACATGACTGAATGTTAAGAGCCCCTTCTCACATATGGATTCTCACCAAAGACTAAATAAGGACAAGGGAAGGAACACAATAAACACAGAGTATATCTTACATTCATGTCCTGCTGCGCTTTCTTACATGAGTAGTCTGATTAAAGTGGATTGAGAGGAGGTACCAGTTTGTAAATTTCTTGGCTGTTTGTGAATACATAAAGATAAGAGCATGTATGGTACTGTGTTCCAAAACAGTCTGCCCAAACCAGTGGTTTATTTGTAAAATCCCTAGACCACCCTCAGTAGGAAAGGGAAAGAGTAGTCTCACACAGATCTTGAAGCTGTGGCTTGAGGTTAATAGTGTCATTTTACAGTTTGAAAATGAAAATGCACACAACAGAAAAGGACAGAGAGAAGGTGGAAAATACAGGTCCTGACTGGAAAGTTATTAAAACATTAGGATTACATTTTTACATGGACTTCAATGTGATGCCTAATTTTGTATCTGCAGTTTTGCAGGTATTCCTATTTGCAGGAGGAAATAACAGAATTTTGACATCTGCTGCTTCTTGTTCTGCAGGTGCAAATGCTGTTTGCGCCTGCAAATCAGTGTGCTCCTGATACTGCAGTCTGTTCTTGGGCAAAACTCCCTAATGGCTCAAATGGGGACATTTGCCTTTGAAAGGGCTGCAGGGGTAGGTCCAACATACTTAGACATCAACATTCTATTATTTTTGCTTGCAAATGATAACACACACAACATTTTAGGTTATCAGAGACTGTGTTTGAAAATGTGGGTGTTAGAGCCATGAGACTGGTAACTTAGATGGGAGTGGATTTCCCTTGCTTTCCTCCTACAAATAAATCTCATTGGAGCACCTTTCCTCCTACAAATAAATTTCACAAAGTTAAATTCTGACTCTCAGTCTGAACTTCCCCATAATTTGAGGGTGCCCAGATACAAGGTTTTGGTCCTTCTCTAGGAAAATCCAATAGAAGGGAAATCTATCTAGAATATATATTTATTATTTTTGTTATATACACAGTGCAAATAAATAAAATGGACAAGAATGCAAGATTATGGCAAGTACAGGTGAAGTAAGACTTCCCCAACTGTTTGAAAGCTGAATCTCCAGTTGAGTTTCAAAAAATGCTAAGTGTACACACTGGTAGATTAGAGCAAGGGAGTAAAATCCATTTTGTTGGATTGGTCTGAAATCATATTTGATTCCCTATGTTTTTATTCATATCTTTGTTCGCCTTCCCTCTTAGGAATTTCTCACTGCTGCCCACACAACCAGCTGCACACAGATGATTTTGCCTAGCACACAGCTCCTACTGTCTCTAGCACTGTTTCAGCAACAAGATGAGAGTTAATGAAGCTCAGCACATTTCCTACCAAACTTCCTGGGGAAAGCCTCCTGACTGAAGGCAGGAAATCTATCCTATTGAACTTACAGTATGGTCCGGATTGCTCAGCCAGGGCAGAAGAAAAATATTGATATCATATCATGATTACCACAGCAAAATTTTCCCGCAGTGGATAGAAGTAATTTTTCACCTGTTGTGACCATTTTTTCTAGACAATCATCTTGAATCTGAAATCAGTTTATTACATTTTGAATACTACTAATGGCCTCTTAAAAGCCAGATTCTGCCAGCCTGACTTAAATAGAGTAATACCCAACTACATAAGTAGTCCCACTGATGTCAGTGGGACTACTCATAGAGTAAGGTACTATTCAGCATAAGGAAGGTGGCAGAATCAGATGGTTAAAGGCAGTAATAAGGACCGGATTCAATATATCTAGGGTTCGCCTTTACAAATAACTAAACCGTCCTGAGCCCCCATCCAGAAATCTGGAAAAATTAAATGTGCCCTCCCTGGGTGCCCTTCACAGGCAGAACTTCCTCTTTGGAAAAGCATTCTGGGACTATGTACAAATAAGTACATTTAATGCGGGGAAAGGAAACAGTCAAACTTGAGAAAACACAGCAACAAAATATATAGGCAAATAAAGAGTAAAATACCCACCCCACCCCCACCACCTTTTCAGAAACTTTGGTAGTGGCCAGTCTAACTCCCTTGCCACCCGCCAGTGGGCATGTCTCACTGGTAACAGGCCCTTGACCGCACCACCTTAACCTTTCACGAAACCCCACTCATGGTTGGAATGAGTGAGTAGCAGCAGTCAAAGTGTCTCTTTGCAGGTCTGTCTCCAGTCCCAAGGGAGTTGCTTGCCTGGTCCAGCCTGGAGGAACTATCCCCTAACTCAGCTAAGTGATTCTGCTTTATTAAGTTGCTGGCTAGGTGATGCCTCTCCAGAATCCACTGCCAGTTCTAGTCCATTGGAGGCCCTAAGTAGGAATACCCCCCCATTACTAAAACAGGCAAGTACTTATAATAAAAAGTGAATAGCGCCACCCCCCCCCCCCCCGAGATGTTCGAGGCCCTAAGCAATTGCTTAGTCTGCTTATGCCTAGCACCGGCTCTGGTCCAGTTAGCTCTGTTGCTGACCACTGCATTGGCCATCACAGCTGAGTTCTCAGCCTGTGCTCTCTCTCGCTGTGGAGTCCTCAGCCTGCATAGTCTCTGATAGCCTCAGCCTGCATTGTCTCTGTCTTCTCCTCATGGGAGAAGAACCAACAGCACTTAAAACCCTGGAACAGAATGCTGCTGACTTGAAAATGAGCTCATTGTCATAAGACAAGCACTTTTTCCCCTCCTTGAGCCTCTCTGGGAGTCCCTACAGTTCAAAATCTGAGTTCATTCATAGTTATGGTGACTCCCCAGATGTCACTAGAGAAATTGCAGGTAGGCAGGCTAGGCACATGAAGCTCTCTAGGGAAGAACTTTTCCCTTTTCACCAACAGAGGGAGTAGAGAGTTCTTTTCCCTTTGGAGCTTCTGGCCTCTTACATGAATATACCTAAGTACTGGAACTAGGGGTGCTGGAGGTGCTGATGCACCCCCTGGCTTGAAGTGGTTTCCATCATATACAGGGTTTACAGTTTGGTTCAGTGGAACTCAGCACCTGCTCTATACAAATTGTTCCAGCACCTCTGTGAATATGCATGAAGTCTTGTGGGACCAAAAAAACCTCCAGTGATTAACTGATTTGCCAAGTAATATTTATCATTTTCATCTCAGGGCTAAACAATAAAAGTTTTAGCTTGTCAAAACTCCAGAAGCTTGCCAGGTAATGTACTGGACACTACTTTAAATATGACACTCAAAAAGATACAATAATCCCCTTTAATTAGTTTTAAAAAATGAGTGGCAGAAAGAAAATATGGAAACTCAGCAAGGTGATAAGATACTTTCTACTATAAATAGTTCATTATTTATTGTTATTATTATTAATTTTAGGGGAAGTGGCTTTTTGATTAACTCATGAACAAGGAAGAAGCATTTTGGAATCCACTATATAAAAGATCCCCTTAAAATGATCGTGAAAAGATGACTTCACTAGGAAATTCCAGCCTGGCGCTGCCAAATCCAGATGCCTGAAAACCTTGATTGACTAGATTCAATTGCAATTGGCCTGATCTAATCAAAGCAAAGACTGGACAAAACAGTGCCAGGTTATAATTAGGGCCAGATTGTGCTGTAAATTTGAAGTAATTTCATTGAAATACTGAAGTTGCATCAGATTTACATCAGTGTAACTGAGGGCAGAATTCAGTCCTACATTTAAAACCCATGCCTCAAGTTCTTAATCTAAAGCACATTGAATGCAACTGGAGTTTTGCCAGAGTAAGGACAAAGGGCCAAATCCCTTGCTGAGACCAATACCCACAGTGAGTTCAATGGTAATGTTGGCATGAACTAGGGGAGGAAGGTTTGGCCATGAGTAATGATTTCAGAATTGGGCCTGTAGAAACTTGGCACCTGCTAAAAAGACAGCTCTCTTCCTGTTTAATAACGAATGCAAGTTTAAAGCCCCAAAGATCTGCGCTTGGCACCAACTGTGTCCAGGACTGCAGGAATAAAATGCTTCCAGGAGACTCGCTTTTAATAAATATAACATAGAAAGCAGAGAATATAGAGTTTACCACGGGAAATACACAACAGCACGTTTATCCGTTACAAATGGGTTTGGTCCAGTAAACCAAACTGGCAGCCAGAAGCTGTGAATCTGGGGAGCTGGCATGGCTACCCTTTGGCTAGTGGAGACCAAAAGTGCAGCCCCCTGAATCATGTGCTCCATTCCTGGGAGAAGAACAAACAGGTCTCTCAGCTCATTAGTAGCCCTTTCTCATTAGTCAGAGAACTGCACTGGAAATGGCAGCAAAGGCAGTTGTCCTTCCTCCCTACTTCAATTGCTTCCCTCCTGCTGGGGAAAGTTGCTGACAAGTTCACTGACAGTAAGGGCAAGGCATAAGGGAGAACACAGGCTTGAAAGAAAAACGAAACACACGTCAGGGAATAAATGTTTCGTTTGTGCACTAGCAGTTCTGCACTAACAGTGTAAATAAAGCAGATTCTTGAGACATGAATAGACCATTATTTATAAATATTAACACTCTACCCAAAGACATGCATGAAAAGAACTGGGAACTCAATGAGGTCACTGCATTTCACTTTATGATTTACATAAATCACGTCAACACTGCTAACAGGAACGTCAAGCAAACCAGGCACATAAAATAATCCATTCAACCTACTGTTACAAATCTTAAAACAGGTAGAAACTGTTAATAGGCCCATCAAATCTCTTATAATGCATGAGGGATGAGGGATAATCCTGCTACAGCAGCTATGTGTATTACCATCCTCGGCATATTAGCTGAAAGCTGCCTTTACTGCTTCTGATGAGTAGAATGCACATTGAAGTGTGGGCATCAGGGACGCTCGATACACAAATTTGCTCTTAAGATTTGCCTTGTCAAAATGTAGGATGAGCCATAAAGGAATTAGTCACATGAATAAAGTATCTGGATAATCAAATAAAAGGCTGAAGATGGAGCAAATATATAAACGCCGAGGGATGCACCATTCCCTCTGTTTATTTTCCAAGAGGAGGATCAGGAAAAATTGAGGAAATGGCCTCATGTTTTGCTAGAGGAGAGGAGAACATCCCCTACCCAGAAGGCCCTCAATGCAAACGTCAAGAGTTTGAGTGTCTGAGGTTTTGGAGCCTGGGCAAGAAGAAAGAGAGGGGACAGAACTGGTTGATGAGTCTGCATTATTTTCTGTGAGTTTCCTCTGCACCGTTAGAAAACCTCATGAATAAGGCTAAGGCTTAGTCATGGAAGTCACGGACTCCATGACTTTCCGCTTCAGCCCCGGGGCGGTGGGACTGGAGCTGTCAGCTGGCAGGGGTCCTGGAGCTCTGAGCTACCGTGGGCACCAGGGGCCTCTCAGCTCCAAGCTGCCATGGTGGGACCCAGATCTCCCAGCCACACGGGGGTACACAGAGCTCCGAGCCATCACAGGCGCCAGGGTGGACCCAGGAGCTCCCAGCTGCAGTGGTGGTGGGTGCTGAACCTCCCTCCCTCCTTCCTCTCCCATATCAGGGCTTGGGCTCAGCCCCATTTTGTCAGGGTTATTTTTAGTAAAAGTCAGGGACAGGTCACAGGCTTCCATGAACTTTTGTTTATTGCCCATGACCTGTACCTGACTTTTACTAAAAAATATCCGTGACAGAATCTTAGCCTTATTCATGAACCTCCCTGGCTGCTTTAACTTGTGCTAGGCTGCAAGAGTGACAAGATGCCAAAACTGCAGCTAGGGATTGGTGTGACATAGGGCATCCCAGCAACACCCCCCTCTTCTGTCTGCAGAGTAGACAGCAGGAGGATATGACAGCCGCAGACAGGCTGTAGCTCTGCACCATTGGAGGATTGACCTAGGCTAGAGTGATCCTCCTTGAGCTGATTAACCCAGCTCCGGGCCTAATTACGTAGTCAAAGTGGGTGCTCCACACCAGAGAATCTAGTCCAACTCCACCCCAAATTTAATTGAAAGCTACTCGTTGATCCATAAACTGAAAATATAAATGCATCAAAATCCTTCAGAGAGCATAAATGGTGTGTATATATAAATACGCCACTAACATTAATGACACATAAAATAACCTAGTGATCAGCCTCAACTGCAAGTCCACTTACAAACATAACATTACCACAAATCCACGATGTTACACACTTTCCAGATGCCACGTTATTCTCAAGAGCAAATATAAACCCTTTGCCTCAGCTGTCTGCTGCCAGTTGACAAAAATATTAACTGGTAACATCTCCCCTTTAACAGAACGATATATGATCTGCAGGACCTGTGCACAACAGTATGAACCCAGGGTGGAGTAAACCCACTCCTCTTGTGGACAGACATCTGCTCCATTGTTAATATTGGTTCAGATTGCACCTCTCACAGACAAAGCCATGCCAGAGGGGTTCCAGGAATAGCCTACCTCCACCTTGATTCCTCTCTATTGTGTGCCTGGAGGAGGGGAAGTTGCCTTTCCTCGTTATTATAGGCTGTAGGGGCCGATACCCAGATCATGAGGATCCCCAGGGTCCTGCAGAAGGCCAGGGCTAGCTGCCTGAAATCCCTGTGCCTCTGCAGAGACTCTGACCCCCACACACCCTCTCACCACACCAGGTCCCCCGCAGTAAATCACCATTGGTCGCACTACCTGCCTGGCCTCTGCAGGCTGCAGGACCCTGGATGGGGAGCTGTGTTGAAAATCTTAACACATCCCTATGCTTATTATATTTTCCAATTAAGCTCCAAGGCTGGAGAGGGGACAGTGAGAGTCCCTCACCTAACCCACAGCTACCCACTCTTCCCCCTGCCCACTCAATCTCGACCCCCACTCACTGATCAGACCTTAGACTCAAGGAACTGCCTCCTTGGGGCCTGGGGCAGAAGTGAGGATGGTGCCACTGAACTAGCTGCCTGCCCCTTCCATGTAGGTAAGGGGAAATTCATGTGATGAGGGAAGCCCCTCCTTGCACCAGTCTGGGGGTGACCACAGCATTTTTTTGTATTTAATTCAGGCCATTGGCATTAAGTGAATGCGCAGTTTTATATGAAATACCTCCTCTTACTGGGAATGAAGTTCTGACTGAAAACAAAAGATTTTGGGTTTTTTATGCTACTCTTTCTTGACGGTGACTTCTTTTCATAGGCAATTAAATGCTAGTATCGGTCTGTTAAATTTAGTAGCAACTTCAGCTGTAGGCAGCATCAAGGACAGTTTCAGTCTCAGAGCAGTTTTTATTTCCTGTTTTGAAACTGAGAGTGACTTCTATTCAAGCTCAGCTTTTGTCTGAAATAAGAAGCCTGTCTCTCTGTGGCCCCAATCCTGCAATCTGCTCTGTACACATGGACCCTTATTCTTACACAAAGTCCATTGAAGTCAGTAGTGCTTAGCATGGGTACTGGGGTCCCTCCACACAGATCAGACAGCGTGTGTGTGCGTGTGCACCACAAAGTTTGGATCCAGGTCTGATCTTCCTGAAGTTCAGACCTATACTTTTAGTTTGAGCCTTATAGACAGAGGAGCCCGCTAAAAGGTTCAGATCTGTATCGGAACTCCCTCAAAATTCAGAGGTGTTTGAATCTGGGGTTTTGGTTCAGGTCGGTCACTAAATTGTGCGTGTGTGTGTGTACACACATGTTTGCACACATGCATTTCACTCCTCTCTCTCCCTCCCACAGAAAAGGGCTTCCCTGAACTTCTTTCCTTAAGAATCAATTTTACATTACCAGGTAAATTCCCTTGCAACTCTATTTGCATGGAGCAATACTGACATTCTGTGGCCAATTAGATTTATGGCAGCTCATTTTTTCCCCATAAATACCTCAGGGTATAAGTATCCCATGATAATTTTCTGTTTTGTTTTAGCTTTCTATCGTGTTTTGGCAGAAAGAAAAAAGAGCAAGTTTGATATTTTTTCTAATGTGGCATAAAATCCTTAGGGATTCCTTTACCATACATTTCAGACAAGTTCAAATGTTTTTGTACTGATTTTTTAAAAATTACAAAGTTTGATTGTAATGTAAATAACCAAAGGCATGAAAACTATTTCATTATAGTATAATACACGGTTTAGATTTTGCTGTTGCTGGCTCAGCCTGCTGTACTTGGAAGAGGTGAGGAATACATGTTTTGACCCAATAAAAAATGAAAGAGTACTGTTTAAAACAGAACAGTGGCGTTTTTAGGCATTTACACACACCAACAACCCTAAACTGAACGCATTTCATTGTAAACATGATATTGCACTTGACAGTTTCCAGTGGTAAAACACCAGATAATCCATATTGAAGAGATGCAAAGAAACAGTGTCTAAGGAGCAGAGCTAATCACCGGGGTATCTACAAAAGGGCCAAGGGGGAAAAAAAATGTCAGTGGTTTAGAGTCATAACTCACCTCAGACACACACGGTACTAAAAGCAACTTGCTCTGTTTAAACAGCAGAGAGCAGCCATTGGAGTTTATGTTGTTCCTCTGTTTATTAAAAACGGATGGAAGCACTTGACAGAAAAATCAAACTTCTGGTCATGGCTCATTAATCTCTGTTGTATCTGTCAGATATGTATATCTAGAGTTTCAACAAGGCTCTAGAATTGAGATAACTGCTGTGCTTTGTTATTTTCCCTAATTTTGAATGGGGACAAAGGCTGCCAATCCCCCAAAATGAGAGAGGAGCAAAGGGGTCTTTTTATTAACCTACTGCAATGGACATTTCTAAGCTATATACTTTGGACCCGAATTTCAGAGGCAGTGAGAACTGATAGCACTTATTCACTTCAACTGGAGATTTGGCTGCTCAGCCCCTCTGAAAATCAGGTTAAAAATCTGTAAAATTGCAAAATCAAAAGCTGTAATCAAAGTGCAACACTGTTGGTGCTAACGTCCAGATTCATTACCAGATTCAGTTCCCGCATGCAATAGTGTTAATCATTCATAGTCCCACACAGGACAATGGAGCGACACCAGTGTAAAATCAGCATAAGTGAGATCAGAAATGGGTTCAGAAGGTCGGCAATGAATATGATATGAAAAACTTCATTACAGATGGTATGGGGATCTAATTTCCTGGATATGCACATTTTGCACGTAGATCTATATGCCTCACATTTTTAAACAGATAATTACTGTCACATTGTTTGGAAAGGCAGGATGGGCATGAGCCCGGAATTCATTCAGTTTCCTGGTCCTGTGTGACCTTGGCCAGTCTCAAAAGATGTGTCTACACTGGAGCTGTAGGTGTAATTTTAAGATCCAGGACACACACCCCACTCTAGCGCTGACGGAGCTAGACTGCTACAAATGGCATGAGTGATGGGAGAGGCTAGCCACCTGGGTACATAGTGAGGATCTTGGAAAGGATTGCACTTGGGGCAGCCCGTCCCTTACGTCACCACAGCTGCACTTCTAGTTTTAGCTTTCCAGATCAATCAGAGCTAGCACACCTTTTTGTATTTGAGCTGGAAATTACACCTGCCAGATTCAGGGTAGATATGCCCTTAGTCTCTCTGTGCCTCAGTTTCCCATCTAGAAAATAGGAATTATAATGCCTCCCTACCTCACACGGATGTTATGAGGATAGATACAGTAAAAGATTGTGCAACGCTCACATGTTACAGTGCTGGGGGCCTGTCACCAGTCATAGAATCATAGAATCATAGAATATCAGGGTTGGAAGGGACCCCAGAAGGTCATCTAGTCCAATCCCCTGCTCGAAGCAGGACCAATTCCCAGTTAAATCATCCCAGCCAGGGCTTTGTCAAGCCTGACCTTAAAAACCTCTAAGGAAGGAGATTCTACCACCTCCCTAGGTAACACATTCCAGTGTTTCACCACCCTCCTAGTGAAAAAGTTTTTCCTAATATCCAACCTAAACCTCCCCCACTGCAACTTGGAGTCCTCCATTGCTACCTGGTATGCTACACTGACTGGCCCATTTGGATGGTCCCTTACCCACAGTCTGTTTCTTTTCCCTATGTGTATTTTTAATCTTTAGATTACCAGAAGTGCAGAACATAGCACAGGCATGTGTCAGGAGGACTCTCCCACCCAGCTTTCTCTGCCAGGTCCAGCTCTTCCTCCAAGCAAGCTCACTTCCCCCCCCCATCCTGTTCCTGACAATTATATATCTTCCCGCATCGAGCTAATTACCTCATTAGCCCAATCATTGCCCCCCCAGTATCAACAATCTCACCACAAGAGGTTAATTGCCTCCAGGTAAGCCTATAATCTTCTCTTGCCCCCTTACCTAAGTGACCAGGATGCTACAGCTAGCTCTCTGTCACAGGGCCCTATTATCAAAGAGATTCAGATCGTTAGATGTTAGTCAAGAAGCAGTCCAATGCAAATTCTTATTTGTGCTTGGCACCATTATTGTTAGCATTAATATCGGAACCTATGTGTGCATGCCCCTTAACCAAGTACTAAGAAGCCAGAATTTTCTGGCTTCTGGATCTTACAATATAAATTGTAGATTAAATATACAACCTATAGCTCATTAATAGGGCCCTACTGAATTCACGGCCATGAAAAATGCATCATAGAGCATGAAATCTGGTTTTCCCATAGCGAAGTTTGGTCTTTTGTGTGCTTTTACCCTATACATACAGATTTCATGGAGGAGACCAGTGTTTCTCAAATTGGGGGTCCTGACCCAAAAGGGAGTTGCATGAGGGTCACAAGGTTATTTTAGGGGGGTTGTGGTATTGCCACCCTTACGCCTGTGCTGCCTTCAGAGGTGGGCAGTCGGAGAGCGGCAGCTGTTAGCCGGGTGCCCAGCTCTGACGGCAGCGCCCCGCCAACAGTAGCACAGAGTAAGGGTGGCAATACCATACCAGGTTCCTTCCCCACGCTGAACTCTAGGGTACAGAGGTGGGGACCTGCATGAAAGACCCCCTAAGCTTATTCTTACCAGCTTAGGTTAAAAACTTCCTCAAGGTACAAACTTTGCCTTGTCCTTGAACCCTATGCTGTCCCCACCAAGCGAGTTAAACAAAGGACTGGGAAAGAGCCCACTTGGAGACGTCTTCCCCCCAAAATATCCCCCCAAGCCCTACACCCCCTTTCCTGGGGAAGGCTTGATAAAAATCCTCACCAATTCGCATAGGTGAACAAAGACTCAAACCCTTGGATCTTAAGAACAATGAAAAAGCAATCAGGTTCTTAAAAGAAGAATTTTAATTACAAAAAAGGAAAAGAATCACCTCCGTAAAATTAGGATGGTAAATACCTTACAGGGTAATCAGATTCAAAACATAGAGAATCCCTCTAGGCAAAACCTTAAGTTACAAATAGACACAAAAACAGGAATATACATTCCATTCAGCACAGCTATTTTACCAGCCATTAAACAAAAGGAAATCTAACGCATTTCTAGCTAGATTACTTACTAACTTAAGGAGTTATGAAGAGCATTCCTGATCTGTTCCCGGCAAAAGCATCACCCACACAGACAGACCCACCTCCAGCTGTGAAAATATCTTGTCTCCTCATTGGTCATTTTGATCAGGTGCCAGCGAGATTATCCTAGCTTCTTAACCCTTTACAGGTGAAAGGGTTTTTCCTCTGGCCAGGAGGGATTTTATAGTTCTGCATACAGAAAGGTTGTTACCCTTCCCTTTATATTTATGACACATACCATACCATGCCACCCTTATTTCTGCACTGCTGCCTTCAGAGCTTGGTGGCCAGAGAGTGGCAACTGCTGACTTAGGGCCCACTCTACAGGCAGCAGCACAGAAGTCAGGGTGACAATACCATACCAGGCCATCCTTACTTCTACGCTGCTGCTGGCGGTGGCTTTGCCTTCAGAGCTGGCCTCCTGGCCAGCAGCTGCTGCTCTCCAGCTGCCCAGCTCTGAAGGCAACGCTGCAGCGCAGAAGTAAGGGTAGCAGTACCGCAACTCTCCCTACAATAACCTTGCGAACCCCCGCACACACACACAATTCCTTTTTGCGTCAGGCCCCTTACAATTACAACACCATGAAATTTCAGATTTAAATAGCTGAAATCATGAAATTTACAATTTTTAAAATCCGATGACCGTGAAATTGACCAAAATGGTAGGAACATGAACAGAATTTATATTGACAAGCTCAGGACCCCCCAGTTTCCATACCAATGTTGGGAATAATATCTTAGTTTTCTTCTTGAAAATAATAAACCATGTGGCAGAATCCATTCAAGAGAAGCCCAAGACTGGACTATCAGGGATGTTGTAAGTCTAAAGATGATGCATTAGCAGAGCTGTGTAGGGAAGTTTGCACATTGGTTCCCCCTTAGTATTCCTTGCTCTTCTTCCTTGCCTTCAATAATACTCTCCTCACTCTGTTATTTTTTTTAACATGTATCATTGTGGATGTTTTCAGAGATAGGGAAACTAACTGTCAGTCGCTTTGAGGACAGACGCAGTGTTTAATTAGGTTGGGATAATTGTCAGTATATTTGTTTTCAAAGTCAGAACACAAACTGTTATATGCTGTCTGTTCTATTTTGAGCATTAACACTGCAAGTCAGCAAAGGGACAGAACAGGGAATCTTGGCCCTGGAGAAACCTTTTAATCGTGGTAACATCAGCAGGGTTGCTGGTTCCTTTTTAAGTTGAGCAGTTTTTGACTGAATTTTCAAAAAGCACAAATACATACAAAGAAAGAAAAATAACAAAGGAAACAATGTTTCACAATACGAAACAGATTCTCAGATACACCTGACTTACCCCACAAAGGATCTGTCGCCAAACATGTAAAAAACACAAATTATATGGGTGGGATTTTCCAAAATGCTCATTGTTTGCACAATTCTGCTTTCCTGGAAGTTAAGGGAACTTTTACCATAGATTTCAATGGGAGCAGAGTTTGGCTATTGCTGAGCAATTTGGAAAATCCCACCTTAAAAAATATTTGTTTTACAACATTATTTATATAACTGCACATATTAAGAAATAGAACATCTTATTGTAACTGGAAGCTTATATTGTTTCACAAATATATCCTAAAAGATAGTGAATCCAGTAATCTAAGAAATCTGTATGTTATTGGGAGGGGTCCTTCCAGTGCTGAAAGATAAGTCTAATTGCAGCTGATATTAAAATATTTATAATTGTTCTTATTAATGTGCATTAATCTGAATTTTATGCCTCTTTATTTGTTAATTAATGAAGACAGAGCACCAGATCTTCAGCTGGTATAAATCAGTATGGCTCTACTAAAGTCAATGCAGCTACACCAACTTATACCAGCTAAGGATCTGATTTAGAATCAATATTGATTTGATTTTTGGTAAAATTTTCAAAAGTATTCAGGTGCCTAAAGATGCAGATAGATGCCTAGTGCAGTGGTCCCCAAACTTTTTAAGTCATGCCCCCATTGCCCCTAATGTAATCTGCCCACACTCCTGGCCTGGGGAGCTGCGGTTGGGAGCAGGGCCATCATCAGGGCCAGGGCTGGAGCTGGAGCCGTGACCAGAGTTGGGAGCCAGGAGTGGAGTGGCGGCCAGGGCCGGGGCCAGGAGTCGGGAGCCAGGCCACAGTTGGGAGCCAGGGGCCGAGGCCGGAGCCAGAGCTGCGGCTAGAGCCAGGAGTGGGACCAGGCTGTGGCCAAGAGTCGTGTGGCACGGATGGGCCGGGAGCCAGGGGTTGTGGCTGGGGGCGTGTCTGAGGCTGGAAGCCGGGGGCTGAGGCTGTTGCCAGGGCCAGGAGCAGAGCCGCGGCCAGAGCCAGGGGCCAGAAGCGGAGCTGCAACCGGGCCACAGTTGGGGCCGGGAGCCAGGGTCAATGCCAGAGCTGGAGCTGAAGACGGGGCTGGAGCAGAGCTAGCGGCAGAGCAGGGCTGGGTGGTGCTCCCTCCCTGCCCACAGTGGGGGCTGGCCCAGGCCCTGCCGTGCCCCCCCCCCCCCCGCCAATATTCCTCTCTGCATTCCCCAGGGAGATGCACCCCACAGTTTGGGGACCACTGGCCCAGTGGGATTTTCCAAAGTGCCTAAACTGGCTAGGTGACTCCCACTGACATCACTCAACATGTAAACTTCTGCTTTAAGTTGTTGCTTTGATATTTAGACACCAAAGTGACAAGTACCTAAGTATTACTACTGTTAGGTGATAATATAATAGCAGAGTAAGGATAGATGTCCAAACAGTGTGGGACACCAGTTCATCTTTAGCTGAGTGATAGTAAGGAAGACTGAATAGGCCATGCAGCCTTCACAGAGATCTCCCATCGTCTGACAGCTCTGAAATGAATTTGTCAGCCCGTAAGTGGAGACAGGAGGCCATCTGGATAAGAAATTCCATATGCTGATCAGGGAGAGATGGCACAGGGTAAAGCCTGTACAAGTCTTTTATGTACACGGGAGCTGGTTGTGGCGCTCCTAGAGCTGGCAAGAGGCGCAGATTTGTGTGTTTGCTTTGTTTTGTTAAAATTAATGGATGAGGCATCCATACCTGAATCCAGTGATGCAGCCTGACTCTCTCCCGGATATGCATGCTGCCATCAGCAGCAAGCACTAGCAGGCAGCAGATCAACATGCGTTTGATTCATATCAGTTCCTAATTTTATACGTAGGCAGAATATTAGAATGCTTAGGGTTCAATTATACCTGGCTCTTCATGCATGTGGAAGGGGAGGGGCTACAATGAGCCTACCATTTTGTGCCCACTCAGGCACCAGCCACTGTGGTAGTGTTTGCACTCCTAACGCTCAAGAATTGCTCCAGTCTAGACCTTCAACTATTCGTTCCAAAACTCTGCCTCTAACATTAGCTGAACAAGGCACTTTCTCTCCCTACAGAATATATCAAGTGCAGGACCATAGTTCGTGCCTTTGTGAGATGTGATTGATAATGACAGAATGGATGAGCAGTAAAACAGTGTTCTCTTTCTTGGAAGCACAAACTAGTGATGATATGCATTGCTTCTGTTTTCAGCAGATGATTACAGTACCAGATGTCTAATACAACCAGCTAGCTGAATCTGGATGCAAGAGTTTTGCTGTTGTGAACTGATCTTTAAAAAATTCCAGATATCTTTTAGCTCTTTACCTCTTGTTACTGCTCAATATATTTCCTGTTGAAGCTATCCTGGGACTTGCCCAAACATGCCTTAGACATATTTACTGAGGCTTATTAAATTGAACATAAGCCTAACAACTATCTACGTTATACTGAAAGTCGGCTCTTATGAGCTGATCCAAAAGCCCTCTGAAATCAATGCAAAGATTCTCATTGATTTATATGGGCTTTGGACCATACTGGATTTTCCCCAATGTCCATATCTGTTGCAGCTGAGATGAAGCATACATTGGATGAAACTGATTTTGGAAGATGACATACAGAGGTGTCAACCCGTCTCCTTGGATGCAAGAATGGGGTTTTGGTATTAACAGGAGCTGTTTCTTGTGAAAGGGGATGTGTTCAGCTAGCAGTGGGATACTTGGCTGAGGATGTGACCTGAACAATGGCAGGAAAAGGGGGAACAGAGATACCAGTGTAAAAAATACCTTTTGCTCTATATGATTTTGAAGTATTTAAAATAATACTTTGTGACAAGTCTTGGCACCTAGCTAGAGATGCTTGTGTAGTATTTGGCCATGTGTATTTTAACCCATCTTTCATTTTAAAATTTTCTCTTTCTTTTTCTGTAATTTTGCCAGTAAAACCTGCTTTAATTTGAGAATCAGCTAAAACCGAATTTTGTAAACTGTTGTGGGAGGCAGTGACTGACAAGTGCCTAGGAGGGAAGAGGAATTTTGACTCTGAGGGGCAGGAACTAAATCATGGGCGATGGTTTGTGTACAAGGAGTAGGGATGCCAACTTTCTAATTGCACAAAACCAAACACCCTTGCCCCACCCCGTCCTGCCCCTTTGAGGCCCCGCCCCACCCCTTATCTGGGGCCCCACCCCACACTTACTGCAGTCCCCACCTCCCTCCATCACTCGCTCTCCCCCACCCCCAGTCACTTTCACTGGCCTGGGGCAGGGAGTTGGTGTGTAGGAGGGGGCGAGGGGTCCAGACGGTGGTGTGGGCTCCAGGGTCGGGCCAGAAATGAGAGGTTCAAGGTGTCGGAGGGGATTCCAGGCGGGGCAGGAGTGTGGGAGGGGATGAGGGCTCCAGATGGGGATGCAGGCTCCGGGGTGGGGCTAGGGATGAGTGGTTTGGGGTGCAGGAGGGGGCCAAGGGATTTGGAGTGTGGGAGGGGGCTCGAGGCTGGGATGCAGGAAGGGGTGCAGGCTCCAGCTCAGGGTGTGGGCTTGGGTGGGGCCAGGGATAAGGAATTTGGAGTTCAGAAGAGGGTGCCAGGCTAGGGGTCTGGAGCATGGGAGAGGCCTCAGGGCTGGGGCAGGAGGTTGGATTGTGGGAGAGGGTGCAGGGTCTGGGAGGGAGTTAGGGTGTGGGAAGGGGTTCTGACCTGCGGTGGGGGGTTAGGGTGCGGGTGAGAGTGCAGAGTCTGTGAGGGAGCTTTGGTGTGGGAGGGGGCTCAGGGCTGGGGTGGGAGTGCGGGGTCTGGGAGGGAACTATGGTGCGGGAGGGGGTTCCAACCTGGGGCAGGTGTTCGGGGTGCAGGCTCCGGCCAGGCGGTGCTTGTCTTTAACCCTTCTTGATGTTGCTTATTGTAATGGTGGCACCAGTAACATTTGTCTTGAAAGCAGTCCAGAGGGCAGGAATGCACACTTACAGTATTCCTCACAGGCGGTGAAACCTTTTGACAATTTTACTGTTAGATACTGAATGACACTGAAGCTGTATGTATGCAGTGCTGTTGTAGCCATGTCAGTCCCAGGATGTTAGAGAGACAAGGTGGGTAAGGAGAGCTTTGTGTGGCTCAGAATCTTGTCTCTCTCACCTACAGAAGTTGCTCCAATAAATAATATTACCTCACCCTCCTTGTTACTGCAGCTGTCTGGTCAGACTGGTGCACCTGCCAGCGTACCGCCTAAGTGATAGAAGGAACACATGTCAAAAACTATTTGGGGTGGGGGAGCGGGTTTGTTTCATCTTTTTCCAGCAAATTGGCTTTACAATAATATTTGGCCAAAAATTCAACTGAAAATTTTATCTAAAGTTTGCTCTTTTCTATATTTCTCAAATTATGGGTTTGTGGCTTAAATATTCAAGGCCTGATTCTCTGCTCAGGCGCAGTGGAGTTGGGGCGGGGAGGACTGTCAGGGGCTGGTTGCAACTCCCTGATTCTCAACGCCCTGGTACTAGTACAAATTAAGGCTACAGAGGGCAGTCTTTAATTATCACTGACATAAGTTCCCTCAGAAACCTTATAACAGAGGAGAATCAGGCCTAGTGGAGACTCACTCTGCCATTCCTCCTCCCCTCCTCTTCCATTCCCTGCCAGTCTCCATCCCGAAGCTCAGCTAAGCCGCCTTCCTCCAGTTATGCCAGCAGCATGTGGATCCACCACAGGAGTTAGCAGAGCTGGTGCAGGAGACAGCAGAACTGCCTCTGCCCACTTTATGCCAGCAGAATTTCCTGTACACAGGAGCATCCTCTGACTGCTTTAGGTTCCAGAAAATCAGTCCCCATAGTGGAGCTGTTATGATTATTATTTAGTATTTGTATTATCATAGCACCTGTGAACTCTAGTTATGGACCAGGACCCCATTTGGCTAGGCACTGCACACACAGAACAGAAAGAGAGGCCCTGCCCCAATCTAAGTATAAGACAAGAGACAACAAATGGACACAGTCAGACAGAGGCGTACAAGGAAACAATGAGACAAGATTGGTCAGCATGAAAGGCAATGGTCTCAACACACCAGCAGCCTCACCTTTGTCAATTTTTTTGTGGGCATCACAGCAAATGAGAGTTTTAAGGAGGAAGTTGAAGGAGGATGATGGGTTAGTTTTTCAGAGGTTTACACGGAGCTCCTCCCAAGCATAAGGGACAGCATGGAAGAAAGCACAAAGGTGTTTGAAAATTTAACAGGTAGGCAACAGTGCTGCAGTGGCTGTTGGGAATACAGGAGTTATTGTAGCATGGCTAGTACTAGTTCTGGCATGGACAGATCAGAGGCAGGAGTTGACCTCTCAACAGCAAATGAGAGATGATAGGTGGGGTGTGGATGGGCCATGAAAGGGCTTGAAAGTGAAGACAAGTAGCTTAGATTTGATGCACTAGAAAAGGGAGAGCCAGTGGAGAGATGCAAAAAAGAGGGGAGATATGGTCAAAGCAACAGGCTAGGGAAGTGATCTTTGCAGCAGCATTCTAAACAGAATGGATATCAGCAGTACTCTACTGTGCTCAGTGTACTCTACTAAATCTCTTACTGTGCGATTTCCTGAATTTTTGTAAATAAAAAGAAATTTAGTACAAATTCAAAGAAATACCTCAGCAAATTCACAGGTAATGTTTAAGGTTGGAGCATCCAGGGCAACTGGATTTAATTTTGTGGAGGACTGTAAATGACACAGTGAGTGATATTAGAGAGACAAGGTGGGTGCATGAATATCTTTTTTGGACCAACCTCTGTTGGTGAGAGAGACGAGCTTTTGAGTCACACAGAGCTGAAGAAGAGCTCTGTGGGGCTCCAAAGCTCGTCTCTCTCCCTATTAGAAGTTGGTCCAATAAAAGATATCACTTCATCCACCTTGTTTCTGATATCCTGGAACTGAGATGGCTACAACTCTGCATATAACGAGTCTTAGTTAAGCAAACAGGCATTACAATATAATAGATACTGCATCTATACTCACGTTCTAAGATGAAATGATGAATTTGGGGGTAATTGACCCCTGAATGAGGAGAATAAGTATATTTCTCTCTCTTGATGGTGGATGGGTGCATCAAATCTAAAATAAGTGTATTATCCTTTTTATAATGAATAAGTTAATTCATCTTAATTAATTAGCATTAAATCACTCTTTTCTTAAAATTAAATATTTTCTATTTTCTCTTGGGTATTTGACATTAAGCATCATTTTAATTAACATCTGCATAAATGCCACACTAATAAGTATCACTATAGAAAACTGAATAAATGGTCAGTTTTCACAGTGGAGAGAGGTAAATAGTGAGGTCCCCTAAGAGTCTGCAATGGGACCTGAGCTGTTCAATATATTCATAAATGATCTGGAAAAGGGGGTGAACAGTGAGATGGCAAAATTTGCAGATGATACAAAATTAGTTAAAACAGTTAAATCCTAAACTGACTGCAAAGAGTAACAAAGGGATCTCAAGTAACTGAGTGACTGGGCAAGAAAATGGCAGATGAAATTCAGTGTTGCTAAGTGCAAAGTAATGCACATTGGAAAACATAATCCCAACTATACATACAACATGATAGGGTCTAAATTAGCTGCCACCACTCAAGAAAGAGATCTTGGAGTCGTCATGGATAATTCTCTGAAAACATCTGCTCAATGTGCAGCAGCAGTCAAAAAGCTAACAGAATATTAGGGACCATTAGGACAGAAAATATCATAATGCCACTATATAAACCCATAGGATTCCCACACCTTAAATACTTCATGAACTTCTGGTCACCCCATCTCAAAAAAGGTATATTAAAATTGGAAAAAGTACAGAGAAGGGCGACAAAAATGATTAGGGGCATGGAACAGCTTCCACATGAGCAGAGGTTAAAAAGACTGAGACTGTTCAGCTTAGAGAAGAGATGACTAAGGGGGATATGATAGAGGTCTATAAAATCATTAATGGTGTGGAGAAAAAAAATGAATAAGGAAGTGTTATTTACCCCTTCACATAACACAGGAACCAGGAGTCACCCAATAAAATTAATAGACATCAGGTTTAAAACAAACATAAGGAGGTATTTCTTCACACATTACACAGTCAACCTGTGGAACTCCATTGCCAGGGCATGCTATGAAGACCAAAAGTATAACTAGGTTAAAAAAAGAATTAGATAAATACCAAGGATAGCTCCATCAATAGCTATTAGCCAAGATGGTCAGAGATACAACCGCATGCTCTCCATGTCTCTAGACTTCTGACTGCCAGAAGCTGGGTCTGGACAACAGGGAATGGATCACTCAATAATTGTTCTGTTCTTTTCATTCCCTCTGAAGCAACTGGCACTGGCCACTGTCAGAAGACATGACACTGGGCTAGATGAACCATTGATCTGACCCAATATGGCCATTCTTATGTTCTTAGTTAGCATTTTCCAAAACATTAACATTTTATCTAAAACACCCTTAAAAACCAGCTCAGACCAAAATATGTTGACTTGGGGTTATGTCCTAACTTATCTCCACCTTGCCTCTGAATTGTCTCACCACTTCACTTTAGTCATATTTTACCAGATGTCACCTGACTATTTTCAAGCCTATTTTTACAAAATAGATTTTTGGGCATAATTACATTTCAACACATTTCTATATAAACATAAGCAAGCATCAGTTCTATAGGCTACAATGCTAAAGGGCCTTATTTACAGTATATGCTTAATTTTTGGAGCTAAAATTTTGCATGTTTGTTCATACATCAATGGTATTTTAATTAATTAGAATATTGACTAATTTTAATTAATTAAAAAATCTGAGCAAGAACTGTTCAACTGCTTTCCCTTGTAGAGCGTAAAAAGACAAAAAGTGAAACAAAACCACTTTTCCATTACAAAAACAAAGTGTTTGTAAACTCTCATTGCGCGTGTCTAATTTCTCAGTGGTTTGGAGTAGGAATTTGACATTTGACGTATCTGTAGATCACAGATATGCCTTTCGGTAACGCTATGTAAATCCATTTTGATTTAGTTAATTATAAGGGTTTAATTAATACTGTGCTTGCTTTCTGTTTTTTGTTAAACTATAAACATTTTTATTAACAGTCTCCCAATATCTGATTGGCATTGTGCATACATGCATATATAAGTTGACTGGTAACTCTCACTTGGCACATGCTCTAAATATTTTGCTGGCTTTGCACATGCGTGTATAAGAAATGTGAGTGCAATTCTGGTTCTAATGTCGGGGTGGATGTGAATTAAGATCTGAGAGGATACATATTTTATATTTGCTTGTGTCCTAGCTATGCACACATGGAACCCTAACTTTTGAAAGGCTGGGTCATAATGAGTGTGTGTTTCTGTAATAGATAATAATAATAATCCACAACAATAAATGTAATAAATATAAAACATATTGGTTGTGCAACACAGTCCAGTTAAAATATTGCTCCTGAAATGTTATCTTTGGAATTTTATGATCTGTTGTAATTTTAGCTATGCAACCATAACATTATATTAAAAGAGTTCTTAATGTAACATGACTGTAGAGGCATTTTCTTTCATGTTCACTGTTAACCCCTAAATGCCATCTTGGATTCTCATTAACAACAACTCGGAATCCATATTGGGCATCCTTCTTTCCAGAATCACCTCTATAAAATCAGGATGGTAAATACCTTACAGGGTAATTAGATTCAAAACATAGAGAATCCCTCTAGGCAAAACCTTAAGTTACAAAAAGACATAAAAACAGGAATATCCATTCCATTCAGCACAGCTATTTTATCAGCCATTTAAACAAACAGAATCTAACGCATATCTAACTAGATTACTTACTAAGTTCTAAGACTCCATTCCTGTTCTGTTCCCAGCAAAAGCATCACACAGACAGACACAGACCCTTTGTTTCTCCCCCCTCCAGCTTTTGAAAGTATCTTGTCTCCTCATTGGTCATTTTGGTCAGGTGCCAGTGAGGTTATCCTAGCTTCTTAACCCTTTACAGGTGAAAGGGTTTTTCCTCTGCCCAGGAGGGATTTTAAAGGTGTTTACCCTTCCCTTTATATTTATAACAGGGGCCTTTTCTCATTCAAAGGCGGGAAACTGGCAGGTCACCTGACTGTTAGTCTGCCCAACCACTGGGACAATATATAAAACCTTCGCTCCAGTCAGGAGGGGCTGCCCATCTTGGAGGTAGCATGTGTTGCTGCTGTTCTAGGGAATAGCTAGTGCTATTGTCTGCGTGATAGGCAGGCCATAGCACCATACGAGGGTTGTTGTGAGGGTTACTTATCTTGCACTCACAGACAGCCTGTCATCTGCTGTCCTGATTCTTCAGCTCACATCCACTCACGATGGTGCAGAGAAAGAAGATCTTCAAAGAAGAGAAGAGAGTGATCATTTACCCATCCTGAGGTCCTGCTTCCAATACCTGTCGGTTGACATCTGGATCCAGAATCCAGCCAGTCGTAATGGTGTAAGCTGTCCATCAAGCTGCAAGAGATGGTAAAGAAGCAACATCTTGTTCATTGCTAGGCCTGATCTCAGTTTAATCTTGGGTCAGAGCTTCAAGCCTTTATCCTGTTACAGCCAAATCCTGTTTGTATTTGATCCCTTTCCCTATTACAATTGGAAGTCCTTAGTGTTTTACCTGCGTTACCTTGTTTTACCTACTTGTTTAACTGTTGCCTGTTAATAAACCTGTTCCTTGGTTTGCACCTTATCCCTTTGTCAGTTTTCCTTTAGGTAAAACAAAACCATTGATAGATGTGGGCTAGGGAGACGAACCTCCAACTGGTTCCCCTGACCAAGGTATAAATCCAGTCAAAAGGACAGCCTTGGGTGTTTCAGCAGCAGCAGGGATAAAACCTAGGACTTTTGGATCTAAAAACATGACCCTCTACTACCTGAACTAAAAGATGCAGCTTTATGGGTTTACATAAATCTCTCCGTGATTAACATATGCTTTTGCATTTAATATAACTATTGTGGCAAATTGCCGGTACAATTATGATGGGTCCCACGCTTCCTCTTCTTGGGGTGGTTCAGGGCACAGTTTCCTGCCCTAGAACTAGGGCATCTACTGTCCCACTAGTAACCCATGGCTGTTCTGCTGCCCCATTTTTATAGCAATGAGCTTTGTTGTCAATAGCAATGGGGCATCCACAGTAGTATTGGGGTAAGGAAAAGGAGAAGCTTTCTTTCAAGAGAGGAAGGGACATGTTGAGCTAATCTGGAATAAAAGGTTGTGAATGTAATTTAGAAAACATTTAACTGATATTCAGTTTATGACATCTAAATTATTATACTAATAAAAGTAAATTCTATTTTGATTGTGACTGAATGAGAAACATACTCTATATATGAGGTATATAATCAGTCTGATCACATGCTGATCCCAGAACAACCTCATCACAACATGTTACAAAATTACAAATAACATATAGTGCATGCTATTCTTCATAGTAATTTAAATGTCAGTTTGTTAAATGAACTTGAAAACAGATTTGCACTCCTTGAATGCAGAATCATTCCAATATTAATTTCTACTTCTTCCACTACTCAGAAGATAATTTTATACAAGAATCAAAAATACTCGGATCGAACAGATTCCTTAATGCTGCTGTCAGCTTCTGACTTTCATGAGAACCAAATTCTACCAGAAATAAAACAAAAGCTAATGATTGTTTTAGATAACTATTTCTAAAGTGCCCATTCTCTGCTGTCTGAGTACCGCATGCAACAATTACTTCTCTACTTCTCCCAGAATATATTGTTTACTTGCAGGATTATTTGGTTATTTTGGTGGTAAATAGTTGTAGAAGATATTGCCATACCACTTAACAGCCTTCTTTATTGGATAGATTGAGCCCCCTAAACTGCGTTGGGTGCTCACCCCTTGCTTGGACCCTTAGACTGCTGGTACCCCACCCTGCTTGAGGGTTGGGATCCCTGGATTATTCACTGTTTTGCTCTGTCTGAGGGCTGGAGCCCTAGACTGCTGGTACCCAGCCCTGCATGCAGGCCAGGGTCCCCAGATTATTCACTGCTCTGCACTGCTTGGTGTCTAGACTGTGCTCGGTACCCCACCCTGTCTGAAGGCCTGGGTTCCCAGACTATACCTGACTCTACCCTGCCTGAGCGTTGGGCTCTAGACTGTTAGTGCCCTGCCCTGTCTGAGAGCTTGGGGCCCTGGACGACTCACTGCTTGACCCCGCCGGAGGGATTGAGCCCCAAGATTGCTAATTTCCCCCTTGTCTAAGACTTATTCCAGGGGCATGACAGGGAGATTGACAGCGTGGGAGGGCCACACATGCCTACACCTTTATAGTATGCAAATGGTATGACTCAATTGTATCTTACCACCTCAGCCCCCGACCCAAATCAGGGTCAATCAAAATCCAGCTGGAGGTGGAGGCCAGGGTATTGAAATTTGTCTGTTTTGTTTCTCAAAAGAAAGCCCATTTGATGTTTTAAATTCCCTTTTATCAGACACAAGTTTTGGGGAGTTTGTTGCTAACCCCCTATACAGTTTGAGAGTCTTTTTCTAACCCCTATATAGTTTTGAAGACAACTGTTGTTTTCAGTCAAGTAACTCTAAATACAGGGGCCAAAAATGTATGAATAAATAAGTGGCCTGACTTTTGAAGGCCAACAGGAAGTGTGGAAGCTCAGCATCTTCAAAAATCAGGACACTTATTTTGGTGTCTAAATATGGTCTTTGGCACCTGAGGTTGACATTTTTGTCCTCAGTGTTTAGAATTACTTGATTGAAAGGTGCCCAGATTTAGGCACCCAAGTTTGAAAATGTTGACCTGGGCTTTTCATCTACCTCATTAGTGACTTGGCAGGTTACAGCTTGTTAATTGCTCCAGCAGGTTTCCATCACAGGCATTTATTTAAAGAAAGATATTTGTTTAATATAGTTAGAGTGGGGGAGCAACATTCAGCTTCCAGTTGATCAGAACAACTTCATAATCTGCCACTCAGAACAGAGGACAAAGATAATATCCCAAAAGAACGTGCAGCCATTGCGCAGCTAGCAGAGCTCATCCAGCATCCTAAATATCATTTTCTTATTACGCAGATAGGCTAGAAAAATTACATCTAGTTAAACCACTCTAGTTAAATCATTGCAAACCCCTAATGTAGGGCTTGTCTTCAATTCAACATCAGCTTGTGCTGTACCTCCATTGTTCAAGTCCCAACCACACACAAAAACCCTAAACTCGAGTGTAGTGGTGTTCTTTACCTTTACTCTCACTCAAGCTAGGCAAACTGAAGAGGAATAACTCAAGTACAGATAACTCAAATTAACTGCAGTGAAGACATATCATAGATGCACTAAAGACGATTTTATCCTTGTGTTAATTGGTTTACCTTGGGTCAATAAATTACTAATTTAAAATAAACTGATTTAACCAAGGGTTGAACCAGATTACATGTGTACACATTAGAGGTTTTCGTACTTCTTTCCTTAGATAAACTGGTGAAACTTTTTTTAACATAGACAAGGCCAAAGTTATATTATAGCAGTAAGTATTAATGCAGTAGCATAGCAGTGGGATCACAGACCCTGTAACTCCTTAGGTTCTTATTTCTTGTGCTTTTACATTACCTTATGCAACTGAGTGGCGCTAACCTTACAACATGTGGAACAATCAAATCACAGAAATACTGAGCACTTATTTGTCTGTAATTGGATTACCATGGTGGACAAAAGATTGGGGTGACATCATTCAACAGTGACATCATGGTACTGAAGTGTACATCCTCTCTTCCTTCTAGAATTAAAAGATTCCTTCCCGACCCCAAATATGGTGATCCGCTAAACCCTGAGCATATGGGCAAGATTCACCAGCCAGATAGTACAGAAAATTCTTTCCTGGGTAACTCAGATCCCACCTCACGGAGGGAGGGGAGACTGACGACATGTACCCAAAACCACCCGTGACAATGTTTTTGCCCCATCAGGCAGAGGGAGCTTAACCCAGAATTCCAAAGGACAGAGAAGACTAGCTACTCACAGTGCAACGCTCCGAAAGTCGACACTAGCCTCGGTACTGTGGATGCACTGCGCTGACTTAATGCGCTTAGTGCATTAGTGTGGGGACACACACAATCGACTGTATAAAATCATCTTCTAAAAAATTGACTTCTATAAATTCAATCTAATTTTGTAGTGTAGACATACCCACAGAGTTCTTTGGCCTATAGGGCATGTGGCAAAGCCTACTTATTTTCCCAGGCATTTTCTGACTGAGTTTCATCTCTGGTCTCTAGTTTTCACCTACAATTCAGAAGCCAGGTTCCCTTTTCCCAGAAAGAACCACTGAAAAGGTCCCTTTTTGACTCTTTTTGACCCAATATATCCAGAACAATTGAGATTTTGAAAGTGGGTAGGCACGTCTGATAACCTCATCCCAAAAGGTTCTGAGGGGAATATACCCAAGCTATCACTCAAAGTTACCACTCCGGCCACCTTATCCAGGTTAGTGCCAATCAAAATTCCAAGCAATATCTTCAATATTTGATGAAAAATAGTGTAGTGTGGCTCATCCTCGACATATTTTCCATCTAAGGCTGTAACTAGACAGTTCTGTGTAAGTTTGAACATGAAAGGGCTGACCTAGCCCAAGGACCAAAAAGAATCTGACAGCCATGCCCCATGCAAATGTTTGGAGCCTATCTTCTTGTGATGCATTCTAGTGATGTGTTCCCACCTCTCCCTTGTTCATTGCTTATGTGGGCTGGTGCAATCTAAATCTAGAACTACCCTTATTTTGTATAAATTTGTAATATTTTGCCATTTTGATGAAGTTGAGGTACATATTACTTTTGGGTGTCTGTTGGAGATGGAAACGAAAGCCTTACAGACCAAGGGAGTATGTTATTGATAGTGTTGTAGGCAGTATGAAAGTGCAAAGGAATGCACAAGTCTTCCCACTTAACATCTTACTTCCCTGCTTTTGAAGTTTTGGGTGGAAGGGCAGGGTCCTGCTACAGTAAGTAAATTTGTTTGTCAGCTAATAAATATATACTTTGGTACCTATAAATAAATAAGTACAGTCTGAGAATTCTCTGTACTACCCACTATGTGAATATAATTCCCTGATTTGTCTTTTATTTAATTCAGACATAGGGAGATTTTTTTTTCCAAATCAGAATAGTTACTCCTGGACTGTTAGATCTATCTATTTCCCTGAGGAGAAATATCTCTAATTATCCCAATTACAGTATATTTTAGCTTCTGAGAATCTCATATTATACATTATGCATTTAACTTTTGGTGTCATAAAATGTAAAATGTAAAGTATACATGATGTGCCTATGTGGACAACTTAAGATTGCCATTGCGATCTTCTCATTAACATTGTCTGATTTTTTATTTTAACTCTGCAACATGAGTATTACATTTCCATATATTTTTGCATCTCATTTTTGAGACATTGAATTATAACACCAGACGCTTTTCTACTGTACTTAGGTAAAAATAACCTTATGCTCTTCACCGTTATCTGCCAGACGCTTTCTCATCAAGTATGTTGGCTGGCCCACAGAGCCATATCCCTACTGGTGCTTAAAGAAGGTGATAACAGACATCCCAGATTAAAAAGGTCACAGCAGATGTTTCTTTGAGTACTGCTTACATGGCTGCTATGATACATCTGTGAGAACTTTGAGGGAAGTAGTTCTGCCTGCAGGCACAGTTTGGTTTCTTTTTTCTAGTTATTCATTTTTAAGTGGTTGGACCTTTGCATGTTGCAATGACACTGTGACATCCCAGGAGTACTCTCAGCAACCGAAACTCATTGACTATTAACCTTTAGCTCAGGTACTGGTGCTTTCAGAGAAAGAACTGAATGATTTGGTTTCTCTGCAGCTTTTCATAACACTCCTTACTGGCAAGTGAGTTATTCAGGGAAGTCCACTTCTGAAAGTGGTGATTCCACTGGGATTTCTTTGGAGATTATGCTACATGCTTAACAGAGAAAAGACCAGAGGGTAAAACAGACTTTCTTTGTTGCTGGAGCTCTTAAGGCAATCTGGCCTCCAGAAGATGTTTGATTTTGTTTTTTGCTGTGAATTACATCAAGTTCATCTGTATTTTAGTTCTTCTTTTGGCAGATATATTAAAATTCTGGCTAAATAATCTACTGGAGATATTTGTGAAATTATCCAGGTCCCAATATAAATAAAAGATTTCCCCTATAAATATTGTTCATATAAATATTGTGCAGAATAATACATCTATTCTATACTTAACAGATAAAAAAGTTTTATTGTTCTCTTTCCTTTTCTCTGCTTCCCACACCCCTTTCTTTTCTGATCGTCTTTTTGTGCCAACTATTCCTTACCTCTTTTTCTTGTATTACCCTCATTCTCTACTCTTAAGACTGTGCAATTTAGAATGCTTATTTAAGAGAAAACCTAGTTAAACAACTTTCTGATCTCCTCTACTTTATTCTTACTATTTCTTTTATTTCTCTATCTTCTCTCTTTTTTGTTTCTTTTCGTACTACTTTACGTATTATGGTATGGTTCAAAAATGAGGAAAAAAAACATAATGTGTTTTCTTAGATTTATTCATAATGTTTGTATTTTACAGCAATAAAATCTGTAATTTTAAAAATCAGACTTTGTTCTAGGATACTGCAGTTATGTCAAAAAATTCTACAGTGAATAAGACCCTGAAACATTGAAACTAAGATGAAGAACCTTATGGCTGTTTCTAAGATCTTAATATTCAGAAAACAAAGCTAACTTTAAAAATTGAGAATGTTAGAAATTAACATCAGAGTTAAGAATATTCAGGTAGTGGGTATACAGGAAAGTTCAGAAGATGTGGATTCCCTTGGATCTATCCAGGAACATTATGCTACTCCTATGAACGTACTTCTATGGATAAAAAGATATACTTACAGTTGGCAATGTGCTGAGAAGTTGTTTAGAAAACATGGAAAGTTTTCATATAAGAATGCTTTTGATGCTTTGAAAATATTTCCCTTCCATTTGCTACAAATTATGGATTATTTAGAGCATGTGTACAGGGATGTATTAATTAATGTCCCTTTTTTCTGGTTTTCTTCTTTGATTTCACTGATGTGATCTTAGTTTTGATAGACATTTATCGTTGGTATAAAACATCACATTTATAAGTAGAAAGCTGAAAATTATTGGATGACATTTCCAGCAGATTATAGGAAAGAGCATTTCTAATAATGTGGGGAGCAGCTATGCTTTTGAACTCACCAACCTTAGCCTACATGCCTGTGTCTTAAACGGATGTTTTTTTCTGAGTGCTGTCTGCTGGATACTTTTGCTATCCTATCACAGAAACAGGAAAGTATATGCTAATATCTTCAAATATTTTGCACACTTGCTGCAAAGACACAGACATAATTAATATTCTGAAAAGAAACAAAATTCAAATAAAACAGATCAAGATTCAAAGGTAATTTTAGATTGCATTAGATTACATTTCCAGAATCAGTGTTAGTGATCATATATTGGTGGCCTGTTTATAACTATATTTTGAGTATAAATAATGTAAAGTAACATAATTGTCTAAAATATTTTAAAAGAGCTTTTCCCAATGAGCACAAAGGGCTTGATACTGTTGTCAAGTACATGTCAGACATGTGCAGTATATTTTGAAAAATTCAGTACTGTCTTGCAAAAGCACAGGTACTATCAGATCTAATTAATCTGTCTAATCTGGGTACTTCTAATGCTCCCGTCAATGTAGTAACTATCAGCTATGCTGTGATGTATGCTCACATACTTGAGTGAAATTAAGCCCATAATAGGTGAAATACATTTTAATTCCAATAATATTTACTGAGATTTTGAAAATATTTTTAAATACACAGATCTAAAATATTACTACTTTGGACTTCTACTGCATTCCCTGTCCTGAAGAGTTTACAGTCTAAAATTATAATGAATAAAGGAAGGGAAGAGTGGGATGCAACACAAGGAAAACATTCAAGGAAAATACTTTTTCTCCAGTGACATTTCTGTTGGGAGATCATGGTATTGGGGTATTGTTGGGACCTTAGGAAATGTGTTGCTATTTGACATCTGAAATTGTCAATTCTTAGAATGTTAAATCTAGAGCACCCTGATAGCAATCCCATAGTGAGGGCTGTGTTCTAAAATGGCATTAAAATGGTGCACAAATTCCTGCTTTTCTCTAAAAACATGCACTCCTTTGGTGTGTTATTTCACAAAGGTTAGTTTTTAGGCACTTTGAATTTTCTGTGCAGTTGTGGTTTGATTTCTCTTCATAATTTTTGAACAGGGAGGGTTTGAAATTCCTTGGCAGTGGGACCACTGTTGATTGATACCTCTTAGAAAGCATTGTGTATCTACATAAAACTTGATAGAGAGGTGTATCTTGAGTAGAGATGGTGCAACAGGTAGGTCTTTTAAAAAATTGGATGTATGGATTGATGTGCTGTTTATGTACCGTGTGCAAAAACATTGCGCAGCTGCACATAAATGTTATTTGCAGCTGTGCATAAACGTTATATGGCACTTATGTGAAGCTGTCATTGCATAAAAATTCATGCACAGCTTCTACATATAACAGAGAAAGATTTTATTTGAAGCTTCTTGCACATAAAAGTTCATGGCAATATACAAAAACCTGTGGGAGAACACTTCAATCTCCCTGGACACACAATAGCAGATTTAAAGGTAGCCATCCTGCAGCAAAAAAACTTCAGGACCAGACTTCAAAGAGAAACTGCTGACCTTCAGTTCATTTGCAAATTTGACACCATCAGTTCAGGATTAAACAAAGACTGTGAATGGCTAGCCAACTACAAAAGCAGTTTCTCCTCCCTTGGTGTTCACACTTCAGCTGCTAGAGGAGGGCCTCATCCTCCCTGATTGAACTAACCTCGTTATCCCTAGCCTGATTCTTGCTTGCATATTTATACCTGCCTCTGGGAATTTCCACTACATGCATCTGACGAAGTGGGTATTCACCCACGAAAGCTCATGCTCCAATACATCTGTTAGTCTATCAGGTGCCACAGGACTCTTTGCCGCTTTTACAGATCCAGACTAACACGGCTACCCCTCTGATATGTAAAAGTTCATGTGCAGTTGCACTTACCTTCACCCCATAGGTCCCCTACCTTCATTTAAAATCAAGCCCCCACTTAAAAATTAAAAAAACCTAGGAAATTGATCTACAAAAACTTGGTTGTAAACGTGTTAGGCCTGCTAAACATACCTAACTCAAACCCACAATTTGCAAGGAAATAAAAAATTAAGGCAACTAACAGTATCTATCCTCTTCTACTTCACCCACAGCACATACTTTACCATTTCCACAGCTACCCTACACCCTACACTACACACCACAACAAACCTTTGTGTGCCTCAGCTTCCCTGGCTGTAAAATGGAGATAACACTGATTCTGTGTATGATGGTGATAACAATTATTATTATTAAGCCTGTTTTATTTTAGTAACAATTAAAATCTATGACTATTTCTCTTGGTAGGATGGAGAAAGTTTAAGGAAATATAAATCAATTGTAATGGTCTTGAGACAAGAGTTTTTGATGTGGATAAATCAGTATGTTTTCTTCAAGGAAAAATAGTGAAATATAAGATTGCATCTCCACAGGTTCAGTCATCTAATATCATTCATGTTGATGCTGCATTTTCTACATGTGTAGAAAACTGAGGGGGATTTAAGATATTTAAAACTTCATTATCTACATCTCTCAATATTCCTTTGGGGCAAATTAAATCATACATTGTTTCTTGAAATGTTTAAAGCCAAATTCTGAAACTGTCTTGCACTGAGTAGCATCTTACTTCACAAGTAGTTCCACTGAAGTCAATGGGACTGTCCACCAAGTAAGGTGTTATTTAATTTGAGAAATGGTATCAGAATATAGCCCTTAGTATACATCTAAAAGAAAGTTCAGAAATAGAAAAAAAAATCTCCACATTTTGCAATATACATATATAACATAATTATTCTCTGCCTGTATTAGTTTCTCTCAGAGGAGGTAACTGTGCTTCTGTTTCTGTTCACAGTTCAGATCTTCCTGTTCAAAAACACATTTTGTTGATTACAGTCAGTTTTGTTCTACTCTCCCATTGGACATTCAAGTTATCTAATTTGTCTTATCAACATCAGATTCTCTTTTAAAGGGAGATAAAATGCATGTTTTTCTAGATATCACATAGACCAGTGGTTCTCAACCAGGGGTATGAGGCCCCCTGGGGGGCCACGAGCAGGTTTCAGGGGGTCTGCCAAAATAAACCAGAAAGCAGGGTGGGGGTTAGAGGCACTGGGGCCCAGGGAAGAAAGTCGAAGCCTAAGCCCCACTGCCTAGGGCCAAAGCTGAAGCCTGAACCTGCAGCATGGGGATGAAGCCATCTTAGCTTTGTGGAGCCCCCTGTGGCATGGGGCCTTGGACAATTGCCCTGCTTGCTATCCCATAATGTGAGCCCTGGCTTTTAATCTACTGGATGTGCAGAAAAACATTTTTTGTGGCTCAGGTGGACCATGGAGTTTTTATAGCATGCTGGGTGGGGCCTCAGAAAGTAAAAGGCTGAGAACCCCTGACATAGACTACATTTAATTACAATACACTTATTCAATGCTCATTACAATCTCTCCTACCCATGCTGATGCTTAGTTTCATATAATAATAATTCGTATATTTTATGACTTTGATCAGTTGATATATTTTACTGAAGATTGCAAAGAAAAAATAGTGAAATTGGTGATGTTACTTCTAATATTTGAAAATGGACTGATTAATCTCTCAGTTGTGTTGATTAGTTTTGTCTGGACCGGCAGTTCATGTGTTATGTTTCTGTTCCTAGACTTGATGATCAGGTTTCTAGCATGAACACTCATATTTACAAATTAAAAATATGCTTGCTACAAGTATTTTCCAATGGCTCAAATTTTGAACATCAAATATTTGCAGCAAACTTCTCACAAAAAATCTAAAGATTAAGATATACTTGCAAAAAATGTTAAGGAACAAATACAAGGTACTACAGTGATGGATGTATACATATCTAGGGTTCCCAGGTGTCTGGTTTTCTACTGGAACGTCCACTCGAAAGGGGATCTGGCAGTGTCCAGTCTGCACATCCGACTGGACGCTAAACGTCTGGTTGGCCACACTAACTGGACTTCACCTCTGGGGGGCGAGAAGAGCAGCAGCTGGAGCCACATGGAGGAGCTGTGCTCTGCTCAGCTCTTTACGCCTGACAGAGCAGTGGCTGGCTTTTGGACTAGGCTCCAAGACATAGGTGCTGCTGCCTGCAGGGTGGGGAATCCTGTCCGTCCCCCTTTTTGCCACGCCTTGCCCCGACGGCCCCCTTGCCGTGGGGACTGACTCCTGCTGTACCCCAATTGAGCAGGCAGGCAGGCTCTGTGTCAGCTCCTCCTAGCCTGGCTCTGCAGACCGTAGGTGAGTCCCAGGGGAGGGGGAAGTGAGTGGGAGTGGTATGGAGAGTGAGCAACGGAGGGAGGGAGGAGAGGAGTGAGCAGGCGTGGGGCCTCAGGGGAAGAGACAGCGCAGAGGCTGAGCAAGAGTGTTCGGTTTCAGCAATTAAAAAGTTGGCAACCCTGTATCTAGAGAGCCAATAATTTCAAATAACAGTTAAACTATAGAAAATGGTGATCTTTTTGTAGACAAATTTCAAACAGAAAAAGGCATAATTAATCTCCCTTCCATAACTCTAGTTTCCATAATGCCCACTATTTTCAGAGTCAGAACTTATAAAAATGTGTCCATGAGCAGTGTCCACACTTCAAAAACATTTGGCTAAATTAATCATCAGTTTAACTTCATTCACGTCAGTGTCTAGCCCCAATGGATGAAATGGCACTGGGACAAAGTGCTACTATAGACCAGTTTCTGATTTATGAGTAAAGTACACATCTGTATTTCTTAAACATAAACACTATATCAGCTTGAGCAAGAGATATCATCAGGTAAAGATGAAGGAATAGCCCTGCCAAGATAGGAGGGAAAATGCCCATATCAAGACAAGAGTAATAGCCCTATCAAGAAATGTGGTGAGAATAGGATAGGTGGGGACGTGTAGGGAATATCCATACTGAGTACACAGCTCAGTCCTTACTCAAATGTCAAGCAAAAGCACTTCTAATGTGGGAGAAACACCTAAGGACCCAGTCCTGCAAACACTTTTCAGTGGAACTACTCACAGGAATAAAGTTACATGCTTGACTGTGTGACATACCCAGGGTACAAATCTAGACTGATGAAGGGCTGTGTCATCTCAGCCCTCTTACGTGGGGTGCCCTTTGCACTGCTTTGCTGCTGTAGCCTGCAGTCTGGATGGCTCACAAGCAGCCTCCAGCATGTAAATCAATCCCAGCTATGTCTGTATATGAGCTGCAGCTTGCCACTAGCCTGAATTACACTGCAGGGTGACTCCAGCACACTCCTAGTCCCAGACTTTTCCTCAGAAATATATGGCTTGTACTGCCCAGTCCTGTCCTGGACAATACAAGCTCATAGAAAGTCTGTCATTTTATTAATAGAAAACGATATGCACAAATCCTGTTATCCAAATGGCGTTTCCCAAACACTTCAACCCAAGCACGCTGGTTTAGATAAAACAATGAAACAAGTTTATTCACTCCAAAGAGAGGGATTTGAAGTGAATACAAGTAATGAGGCATAAAAGTCAGAGGTGGTTACAAGAGAAATAAAGATAAAACACAGCTAATGCCTAATTTAACAAAGTGTGTTAAATTCAAAGCAAAGTTTCAAAGCAGCTTCTCCCCTTTGCAGGCCGTGGCGGCAGTTTTTTTCACCGCTTGGGGTGGCAAAAACCATAGAGCTGGCCCTGCAATCAATAGATGGACAGAGAGAGAGAGAGGATGAGGAAGGGTTCCATGGGGTGTTTGTCTCTGATTTTTATAGTGTCAGTCCCTCTCTTGGAAAACGTTTCCAGCTGAATTCAGAAGATAAAAAGTTTACATGGGAGGATATCTCCTGCTCGTTTTCCCACATGTTGGAACTCCCTGTGTGCTTGATAACTCTGCTTACTGCTTCAATGCAAATTAAGCGGGGCACACATTCTTTTGTTTGAGACAGAGCTGTTTGCCAACTTCTGTTTGGGCAGGGCTGTGGTTTGGAACATGTGTTAATAACACCATGTAGTGGAATCTTATAACTTCACATACAGTCTTGCCACACACATTTTATCAGGACAATATTGACCAGCATATTATGATTTTTCAAGTGATACCTCACAAGGCATACTTTGCACAAAAATTATTACAATAGTGTGCAAGAGGTGAACACAAGGTATACAGACCATCACCGAGTGTTTGCAGGATCAGGCTGTACATGAGGAACATTTCAAAATCAATAACTCAAATCACTCCCAGTACAAATCAGTACCTGGATATACAGTACACACACAAGGTTCCACAACATTTGTTAAAGTGCAGGGGAGAAGTTGTCTTCACATTCTTGAAACTCATTTATTTAGTTAGTTTTAATAAAACCATGGTGGAAGCTAAAACTTACTATTTTTCCTGCACCAAATTTGACTTCCTCCTTGAGTCTTGTCTTAAGTGGTATCTATCCCTCTTGCAGCATCAGCCACCTATGAGCACAGCATTGTGCCTGAGGTCAGTCAGTGATCCTGCTTCTACTGAACCAATTTCTAGCTGTGGAACTTAATCCCCTCAGACACCTGCTTCAGGTCATCCCTCCCCACATTAAAAAAAAAAAGCTAAAAATACTACTTCTACAGGGTTATTTCCTGTTGTAATGTTAGGGTCTCTATAAAGAACCCTACACATATTTTAACTGTACTATCATATGTGGCTACTGGTAGCCACCTATTTTTATATGTTTTTAATTGTATTTTATTTTAAATGGTTGTGAAGCAACCTCAGCATCTTGGCAGGAAAGCACTTTTTAAATAAAAATAACCATCCTTAATAATTCTATTGTTTAGTTCGTATGTACGGAGTGATATTTGCCAGCAGCTGTGAGTGTGGAATCCTGCCCTTTGGGCAGTGATCCAGTAAAGGCTAAACATCTCAAGACCACATCTTCTTTTCTGTTCTCTGATTCTGACAGGGCAAAAGTCTAAGAAAAGTGAACATATGAAAGTCTTTCCACATAGGACCTGATCCAATGCCCATTGAAATCAAGGGGAGGTGTTCCATTAATTTCAATAGGAGTTTGATCAAGCCCACAGGGAAGTTGTTCTTGGACTATGTGAACGGTAAGATGTCTCTGACCTATAGAGTGGGATGGAGGAGGGTTGAGCACTGGCTCATGGTTAGGGGATATGGGAATACGGAGTGTGGGTGGAAACAGAGGGATATGTGATTCATGTTCAAAACATAGAGGGTGGCAAAAAGTAAATGTTCTCTACCCAGAAAGCTGGGATGTGGAGAAAAATTACAGTTAGCTGGCTCTTACCTTGCTTTTTAGTATTTAGAATGTTTAAATCTATAAAATTGTATTAAACAATGTATTGTCCAGAATTTTCTTTTGTGAAACAAAAGTTTCTTCACATGTATTATTTTACACAGTTGAACCCATGGTCCCCTGTTGGAACCACTAGAGACACCTTTTTGACTCTGCTCTGTCGAATGGTTTGAGAAGAGTGGAAGCTGAGAAAGTGAGTTGACAACTTGGCCATCACATCTCGCTTACTGAGGCCTTGTGAAATGCTCTCCTAGGAAATGCTTTATAGTTCTGTATTTAAATAAACTAAAATGGTTTAATGTGATTTATTTTAACTGTATTTTAAATCTAAGTATAGTTGACCTTTCCAAATGATAAATGATATGGGAAGCTTGGCCAAAGAGACAAACTGTCTGGCATCCCTTACAGAAAGATGGCGCCTAGCTATCTCTGCTGGGCTCTAGATAATGTACTTTCATCTCTCCACATTCAATTGTATGCTTAGTAGTACATTACAAATCACTCAAGCCTTGTGCATCAGGTCAGTCAGTTGCCAGTGCTTGCAGAAATTACAAATTCTTTCTTTTTTTTTCTTTTTCCCCAAACTCTGTTCTGTTTTTTTTAAATTTTCTTTTGTGTGTGTGTTATTTTTTTACCCCATCAAGTTTGAAAAGCTTCTGTCGCAATGTAGGGAGATGCAGATGCCTGCTACGACTGTGTGTGCACATTCACGCTTGGTGTGCATGTTCTGGTTGTCATGCATCACCAGCTTCCCACCTCTAGAGGGAGTGATGTTTCAGACAATTTCTATTGAGACATCTAATTTACATAGTTTATGTCAGGTGGTAGAATCAAATTCAGTCATTTACCCTCTGAACTGCTCTGGTTGGTGGTGAGAGGAATAAAATCTGTAGAAGCCACGCAGAGGTTTTCAGACTTTTTCTGCATATGCGGCCTGAGGAGAATGCACTCAACAGCAGACCTAAATGCTGCTGGAGAAAAGTGCTGCATACTGTCCACAAGGACCAGCTCCTGGAGGCAGGTGAGGCTGGGACCTGGCCACACACTCCACCTGGCTGACTGTGCCTTCCCAGGGATGTTAGTTGCCACAAGGTACATTAGACAACTCCTAGCTAATGTGGAGCACTAGATCAGCATTTGACCTAGCACCTGCACAGGTGCATCAATGCAGAGGAAAGAGGGTTCCTGTGCTTACTTCACCCCTTTGCACATCCTCATAGAACAAACCACAGTTTAGCCCTTAGTTTTAAGTAGTAGAGCCATGGGAAAGGATCACTTCCATGTGTCATGTGGATCATTTCTTCAGATGTTGGCACTGGCAGCTGTCGGGTAGATTGCAAGTAGTGCTGTGTTGATATAATATTGTAGAAGGCAAACAGCATCACCTTCTATCAGACCAGCTGGGGAAAAAATCTCTCTTCATGTTAAGTACAGTTGTTGCTGGATGCTTTAAAGCTTTTACATTCAAAGATTCAGTAGCTAAAATATAATAAGGAAGCAGATATAACAAAATAATTGTCTCCCTTATTTAACTGTGATATCAAAAAGGAAAATTAATACTCCCAAAATATTTTACCCAGATTCAATAAAATCACAGTATCTGGCTGCATTGCATAGGCTTCTGCAGTGGAAAATTGGACAGATTTTTTTTAATTTTGAGTTTAGTTCTTAATGGCAAAGTATTTGTTGCTGCCTTACTCACAAGCTTTTTTGGCACACATCTCATGTTAATATTTGTTGATCACCTTCACTTGCCATATCCCTGGAAGATGTGTTACACTTTAATATTTTTATAAAAAATGTTACTTTGGAATTGCTGAGAGCTCAAGCAATGCTGCTGCTGTTGTTTTATACTCCCAAATCTTTCAAGTCACACCTTCTTCTGCCTTATTGTTTTAGGAACTAATCCAAAGCCTATTAAAATCAAAGAGAACACTCTTCTTGATTTCAGTGAACCTTGATCTGTGTCCCTATTTTGTCATAATTCTAATTTCAAGAACAAAAGGGGCCTAACTCTCCTTGCACAATTATTTAAACCTGGGCAGAGTGAAACAAAAAAGGATGCAAAATGTTACAATTCTCCACTCACATTCACAAGATAGAGCATTTTTCACCCATTTTACACAGACTATTATTATTGCTATTTGCAAACTACTGTAAACTACTTCTTACAGAATTATAAATTACTTCACAACGTGCAAGCCAGTGAGTATTTAGGGCCAAGTACTCATCTTACTTCCTTTACTAACAGTCCTCATGAAAATACAACGGCCAGCAAAACAGTCAATATACCTCATCACTCGTATGTCTGTTGATCATATTTTAGCTTCACAATTTATTACGGATATCTAAGGAGAAATCTACATAGTTTACATTTACATTCACTGGGGAAAAAACTGCTTGAGTTGATTAGTGGCAGGTTACAGCAGAGTGAGCCCTAAAAGGATGTAAAATGTTACGAAGCAAAAATCCTCCACTTACTGAATAAATATGTGAATTTCTGAGTCCCAGTAGCACTCCATTTCCTCTGAGCTGTCATTGTCCAGCAGCACCACTCCTTTCTCTCCCATCACTCCTGGCTTTTTTTTCCCCCATGTGCATCAGCAACATGATTTATAGAGAATGGTCTTAGGGGCCCATGCATTTTATCAGTCTAGGCCATGCATAGCCTTAATCTATTCTGAAGGGAATATAAAAAGTATTCAAAATTATGAATGGGTTTGCTATGCAGAGGGCAGGGCACACTGTGAACTGTCTTTTATGGTTAAGTGAATTTGTTGTTTACAGTGCTTACAGTGACTACTCCATATCGATAAACAATTATCTGGAAGTGAACACAGTATGTGAAAAAGTACTGTTTCCTTCCTTTTTACACTGAATGTATGCATGTCTCCAATACTTTTAAATCAATAAGGAAAAGTTTATAAATCTGAATAGATTCAATAAAGGAATAACGATAAACTGCTCTCTGTGTGATAAAGAGATAAACCTACTACTGGTCTGAGTATCAAAGTGAGAGGTTATTTTTCCTCCAGTAAGGTCTGAGGCCTTTTTGCAGTAAAAACAGCAGCCATGAGCTAAGTTGCAGAGAGTCACATCCTCGCTTCCATCTAAATTGCACCGAAATAGTGTAATATCTGGCTATTAAGAAGACACTCCTGTCCTAATAGTACCCACCATCACCAGATAAAGAAACAGATCTCAAGATGTTTGAAGAAAACTTTGTATGATAACATTCTATCTGGCAACAAACCACCTATCAACAGCTGTGATTGTAAAATCTATCCTTCTGTGTTGTTCTGCCTTTATGGTTCTTCTTCTCTATTGTTTATCTGTATGGCCTCTCTCTGATTCTTTAATTGTTTCTGTCTGTTGCATAACTAATTTTGCAAGAGTTGAATCAATTACGGTGGTGGGGCATGATTGGTTAAAGAATTGTTGCATAATGTTCTAGGATTGGTTAAAGAATTGTTTCATAATGTGCTAAGATTGGTTAAAAATACTGTTTCGTAATACTTCAGTTTAAAATGATTGGTTAAGGTATAGCTAAGTAGGGCCCAAGTTTTAACTATATAAACTGGGGTCCAAAAGGAAGATCTTTGAAACCTAACTCCGGGACACAGCCCAAGATCAAAGCTGCCAGACCTCAACACCCTGCCAACCATAACGTGCAGAAGTCAGAGTCCCCAGATGATCTAATCTTGATGGGTCATCAAGAGAAGTTTATCTGCTTTATTGAGAGTGCTGAGCATTGTATGCTTAGCATGTGTTTTCTGTTGATTAATTGTTCATAAATATAGGTTAAGGATATTACTGTGTAAGGGTATGTCTACACTACCAAATTAGGTCGAATTTATAGAAGTCGGTTTTTTAGAAATCGTTTTTATATATTCGAGTGTGTGTGTCCCCACAGAAAATGCTCTAAGTGCATTAAGTGTATTAACTTGGCGGAGTGCTTCCACAGTACCGAGGCAAGCATCGACTTCCGGAGTGTTGCACTGTGGGTAGCTATCCCACAGTTCCCGCAGTCTCCGGAAATGAGATTCAAAAGTTCACGGTTCTTTTCCTGTCTACCTGGCCAGTGCATCTGAGTTGAGAGTGCTGTCCAGAGCGGTCACAATGGAGCACTCTAGGATAGCTCCTGGAGGCCAATACTGTCGAATTGTGTCCACACTACCCCAAATTCGACCCGGCAAGGCCGATTTAAGCGCTAATCCACTTGTCGGGGTGGAGTAAGGAAATCAATTTTAAGAGCCCTTTAAGTCAAAAAAAAGGGCTTCATCGTGTGGACGGGTGCAGGTTTACATCGATTTAACGCTGCTAAATTCAACCTAAAGTCCTAGTGTAGACCAGGGCTTAGGCTCTTTCATTGGGAAAGGGTCCCGCAGACCCATAGAGCCCTGAGTCCACCAGGAATGGGTATTAGCCCTGAGCCCATGGAGGGGGTCGTGTTGGATCCCTCACTTCCTGAACCAAAAAGAGAGAGTAGGGGAGTGAGAGCCCTAAATTGTGCAGGTAACATCTGAAGTTATAGAACCAAATCTAAATGAGAAAAACCAACAACAAGAAGGAAATGGGAAATTCAGTGACCTTAATAATGCTCTTGATTTATTTGGCATCTTTCTTCCTAGGATCTCCAAGCACTCTATAATCATTAATTAATTTTATATGTCCTAAATAGTAAGGTAAGTATTATTACTTCCTTTTTACAGTGATGGTAATTGAGAGGCACAGATAGATTAACTGACATGCTCAACAGTACACAGCAAGCTAATTCCAGAGCCAAGAGCAGAATTTGGAGCTGCTAAGTCTTGGTCTTCTGCTCTCACCACTAAGCAGTGCTTCCTCTCTGACTTGGTTAACTAGACAGGTTTGCATGACAGAATCAGTGCACATTAGGGCTTAGCTGGAGTTGGGACAGAGCAGTGATGCAGCCAAGTCTGACACAGCATTCCCCAAATGGCAATACTTCCAAATCCAAAACTTAAAATATCAGAAGACAAAACAAAATACCCCCATGCTTCAGCAGCACCTTTTTAAAATATGTAAATGATATTGTATTCAAACTTATTGTACAATTTAAACAAATGAATGTTTTACCCCAATGCTTTGAAGTGGACAAGTCAAAATTTCATAGAAATTAAAATCAGGATACCAAAACACTTCATTTAAAATATAATTTATGTGTGTTCTCAAAGGAAACCTCCACTGTGTCAGATGCACTTTGCTAGCAAAAAGGGATTCCATGTTTTAATTAGGAGCTGATGAAGAAAAGTGAATAGCAAGCAAATGGACCAGGTTTTAAAATAAGAGAGAATCAAATACTTGCTGAGAGCTGTGTGTGCGTGCACACATCTAACTACTCTGTCATCTGGGGCTTTCACTGTCTTCTTGATCAAGTTACTCCCCATTTCTTTTCTTACAGCCTTCTAGCTGCTGTTGGTCCAGATTCAGGGTTGCTCCACATGTTGTGCCGTCATTTACACCAGTGCAAGTGGATGTAAAACATTGCCATTCTTATTTGGTGTTCTTACCAACAGGTCATCTAGACCTGTTCCAAGCAAGGTCGCTGAACAGGATTTTAATTATTGTCTTATCTAATCCATTTCAGAACCGGTCTAGTAATAATACCAGCCATCACTCGCACCTTAGGCTTGTCTCAGTGGGGATTTTTGCACTCGTGTGACTATACTAATGAACCTCATCCAGTGCCGCACAGTTGGAAACCCCTACCACACATGCACTCCACTGGGTTAAAAACAGGGTAAGTCACATTGGTGCAAATCCCTTTTACACCACTGCAGCATATCTACACAAGGAGTTGGCACCGGTGCTGCTATGACAGTCTAGCTACACCCTTGCGAAACTCTGGTGCAAACCTTTTGTCTATGCTAGAGCTCCAACTGTTGCTACCACTGGTAGATCTGCACCAGCGATAGCAATTGTCATAAATGTATGGGGGGAGAAGTTTAGGACAGACAACGGAAGAAGAGCCAAATTCCATAATCCCAAAGTGCTCACTTTCTAAAATAAGGCCCAGATACTGCATCTGGATCTGTGTGAAACACAGCAAATGACTTCAAATAACAGCAGATTTTCCCTGTATATCTGCAAATTCTCATTTTTATGGACTTCATGGGTTCAGACAGGACTACCCATGTGCATAAACGTGTGCAGTCCTGGGGACCTAGTCCTGAAAAAATAATTACTATCCCCAAGTGATTTACAGCATTAAAAAGTATTGGAAAATATAGACAGGGGAAAAGATATTTTGAAAAAAATGAGATTGAGATTATGGGCCTGATCCGAAGATTTGCATTGATTTCAATGGGCTATGGGTCACAAACTTGATGAGGAGGAAAAGCTGTGTGAGGGAATACACAAAAGAGAGCACTCTTTCTAGTAAGATGTTTCTACAGACCTCTGGGCCTGTTTGATTCGCCTTTATAGTTTATGTGCTCATATGAAAACACCTTCACCATAAAATAAAATGATGCGATCAGTCTACCTATGGTGTTTTTATGTAAATTTGTTTTATTTTTGTATTTGATAAGTACTGTTGGAGTAATGATACTTGAAATCTCTCTCACAACAGACTTGATTGACAACCCCCCAAGTGCTGAGCCTTTTATAGCAGACATAACTGACAACCCTAGCATGTGCAGCCTGCAAATAGTATTGTATGGTCCACATTTGAAGTCAGTGAGACCCAATGGAGGAAGATAGTTGTTCTAATTATTTGTTACAAAGCAGATTAATATACTGTGTGTTGTATGAGCATTGTTGGGATGATATAACTTGTGGGCTATAATAAATACATTCCTTTTACTAATCATGAGAAAATAATCAGTACAAAACAGTTTGTATGACAAAAGGTACACATATGTTGTAAAATGTTTGGAAAATGCCTCAGTGAAACAGAGTTTGTTACTGCTAAATTCCCTACGTTCCTCTCCATTTAACATGTATTCTTTTTCTTACATGCACACCTACCAACTTCTGAAAACACAAAGGTTTCTATCATGCCCTAAAGAAATGTCCTGTGTTAAGGTGCATGGAGATGCACTTCCTAGTGGGCACAGTGCTTTACAGAGTTTCAGGGAGCATAGGAGTAATAAGGCCTTGAAGAAGTTGTAGGGTCTATTCCTTTCTGTGGAGGTAAGTCAGTGGGGCTATGACCTCCACCCCTTAGCTTCCCCTTTGGAGAATCAGCACTGGACAAGCACAGGTGCTAGCCAAATGTAGTCCTTGAACACTGTGAATGCAAGTGCCCCGTCCTTGGTCAGGTGTGCAATAAGAGGAGCCACTGGGGCTCTCTTCCTCCTTTCCTCACTGCAATAAATGTGTAGAACCTATAAATTTGGCTTAATCTATTCATATCTCCATATCAACTTAACTCCTGGCGATCTGGGGAAGTCCCGGACGACTGGAAAAAGGCTAATGTAGTGCCCATCTTTAAAAAAGGGACGAAGGAGGATCCTGGGAACTACAGGCCAGTCAGCCTCACCTCAGTCCCTGGAAAAATCATGGAGCAGGTCCTCAAGGAATCAATTCTGAAGCACTTAGAGGAGAGGACAGTGATCAGGAACAGTCAGCATGGATTCACCAAGGGCAAGTCATGCCTGACTAATCTAATTGCCTTCTATGATGAGATAACTGGCTCTGTGGATGAGGGGAAAGCAGTAGACGTGTTGTTCCTTGACTTTAGCAAAGCTTTTGACACAGTCTCCCACAGTATTCTTGCCAGCAAGTTAAAGAAGTATGGGCTGGATGAATGGACTATAAGGTGGATAGAAAATTGGCTAGATTGTCGGGCTCAACGGGTAGTGATCAATGGCTCTATGTCTAGTTGGCAGCCGGTATCAAGTGGAGTGCCCCAAGGGTTGGTCCTCGGACCGGTTTTGTTCAATATCTTCATTAATGATCTGGAGGATGGTGTGGATTGCACCCTCAGCAAGTTTGCAGATGACACTAAACTGGGAGGAGAGGTAGATATGCTGGAGGGTAGGGCTAGGATATGATACAGAGGGCCCTAGACAAATTAGAGGATTGGGCCAAAAGAAATCTGATGAGGTTCAACAAGGACAAGTGCAGAGTCCTGCACTTAGGATGGAAGAATCCCATGCACCGCTACAGACTAGGGACCGAATGGCTCGGCAGCAGTTCTGCAGAAAAGGACCTAGGGGTTACAGTGGACGAGAAGCTGGATATGAGTCAACAGTGTGCCCTTGTTGCCAAAAAGGCCAATGGCATTTTGGGATGTATATGTAGGGGCATTGCCAGGAGATCGAGGGACGTGATCGTTCCCCTCTATTTGACATTGGTGAGGCCTCATCTGGAGTATTGTGTCCAGTTTTGGGCCCCACACTACAAGAAGGATGTGGAAAAATTGGAAAGAGTCCAGCGGCAGGCAACAAAAATGATTAGGGGACTGGAACACATGAGTTATGAGGAGAGGCTGAGGGAACTGGGATTGTTTAGTCTGCCGAAGAGAAGAATGAGGGGGGATTTGATAGCTGCTTTCAACTACCTGAAAGGGGGTTCCAAAGAAGATGGCTCTAGACTGTTCTCAGTGGTAGCAGATGACAGGACAAGGAGTAATGGTCTCAAGTTGCAGTGGGGGAGGTTTAGGTTGGATATTAGGAAAAACTCTTTCACTAGGAGGGTGGTGAAGCACTGGAATGCGTTACCTAGGGAGGTGGTGGAATCTCCTTCCTTAGATATTTTTAAGGTCAGGCTTGAAAAAGCCCTGGCTGGGATGATTTAGTTGGGGATTGGTCCTGCTTTGAGCAAAGGGTTGGACTAGATGACCTCCTGAGGTCCCTTCCAACCCTGAGATTCTATGATTCTATGATCAAGAAAACAATACTGAATGTGCAACTTTTTCACACATCACCAGTTTGTCAGCTCTTACCATAATAATAAATGTGTCTTTCCAGAGGGCTTTCACTAACCCCTTCCCCTTGTCCCTCACCAGTTCTTTCTTCCATCTTCTTAGCTGCTTGTATGTCCTGTGAAGGGGACCACATATGCAGCTATGACTGGGTAGGAGGAGACTGTAGCCAGCTACCATCTGATGGGCAGCAAATGGGTGCACGAGAGGAAGGCTGAAGAGCACCGGAGTGACAGTTTTGATTCTCGTTGTCTTGGTCAGCTGTAAATGTCAGAAAAAGATCAGAAATTCGGATATTTGAAGCTTAATCCATCAACTGCCTCCATCAGCACTGCTTCAGCTTTGGTGCCTTTCTTGATACAGGCATATTATTAGGTTGGAAGACCAGCAAACTCTGAAGTGTGTTTACCAAGGAATGCTGGTATATGACCAGCGGTCACTTGGTCACCAAAAGCTTTGGTGGAGTGATAAGATTGCTAGTACAGTAATGGAAATAAACTGAATATCCAGCCAGACCACCTTAAGGACCTTGCTAGAAATTGATCTGGGTGGTGCTCAATCTGCAAGGAGGCTACCTTAGGGTGGCCACTTGTCTGGTTTTAAACCAGACAGTCCTCTTTTTGGGTGGTTTGTCCCCCACCCAGTACTGAGACCAAGCTGGATGTCATTTTGTCCAGTATGGGATGGGGAACGCCATTTTGAAAAGTGCACTGCTCCAACCCCACTGACATGATCTCGCACATAGAGTTTGTGCAAGGTCACACCAGTGGGACCACGGCACCACACTCTTCCAACTGGCGCCTCCTTGTGGCAAGGTCATCTCAGCATGGGTGGGGCCACGCTGTTCCCAAAAGTACAAGAATGTCTGGTATCCCGGGAACATGTGAGTGGCCATCCTAGGCTACGTTCCTTTTGGATTTGTCATGATGATGATGGAATGGGAGCATAAACATGATGGGGAGTGGAGGTGCACTTTCAATAATCCATCTCAAGCAGAGAGTGCTCCTAAAAACGAGGCCTTGAGAGGTCTGTTTAAGAGCTGGTTGGAAAATGATAAAAGTTTTTGAAAAATGCTGAAAATGTCATTTCCCCCTCTTTTGTTTTGGCAAAATGTTATTGTCAAAATTCTCTGACCAGCTCTAGCTTTATATATATGTGTATGTATGTGATGAGCTCCTCTTAGCTCTGAAGACTTCCCACCTATATACAGAGGTGGTGACAATATTAATCATGAAACCCTGTTCAGCAGAAGACTATAACAACTCTAAATACAGGAGAACTTCTGCATGCCAAAAATGTTCATGTTTAAACTTTTGGTGCAAAACTGTATATTCTTGTGGTCGCTCCATCTCAAAAAAAGATATATTGGAATTGGAAAAGGTTCAGAAAAGGACAACAAAAATGATTAGGTTTATGGAAGAGTTTCCATAAGAGGAAAGATTAAAAAGACTGGGAATTTTCAGCTTGGAAAAGAGATGACTAAGGGGGGATATGATAGAAGTCTATAAAATCATGACTAGTTTGGAGAAAGTAAATAAGGAAGTGTTATTTGTCCTTGTCCTTCTCATAACACAAGAACTAGGGGTCACCAAATGAAATTAATAGGTTTAAAACAAACAAAAGGAAGTATTTTTTCACACAACGTACAGTCATCCTGTGGAACTCCTTTCCAGAGGGTGTTGTGAAGGCCAAGGGCCAACACCTTCTGAACAAGGATTCAAAAAAGAACTAGATAAGTTCATGGAGGATAGGTCCATCAATGGCTATTAGCCACGAATGGTTTCCCTAGCCTCTGTTTGCCAGAAAGATGGATCACTTGATGATTGCCTGTTCTGTTCATTCCCTCTGAAGCGCCTGGCATTGGCGACTGTCGGAGGACAGGATACTGAGCTAGATGGACCTTTAGTCTAACCCACTACGGCCGTTCTTATGGTCATGACAGCAGGTTGTAATTGTTTGTGAAGCACTTACAGCATGCTCCATACCATGCAAGGCAAAGATGAAGAGAATCCTTGCCATAGGGCCTTTGCAATGTGAGACCACAATCCTGAGCAGATTTATGCACAGGAGTAACTTTATGCCCAAATCCCCTTGCGTTGAGTAGTTATATGCTACCTGTTTGCAGGATTGGGGGCCTAATCACTGGAACTGGGAAAGCCTAGAGGAATGAGTAAGTAAGGTGAATGTTATTGTGTACAACTCATGGGACCCTCCACATGATGCCTGTTGAGGTAGGACATCAAGCACCAGATTTAGGGCTGGAGATAAAATAAGGGGCAAGCAACAATGCACCAGGTGGTACCCTCTCTCCCACTCCGGCACCCCAGCCAGGCCTGTTACTTCAAGGAGAGTGAGGTGAACTGTGCAGCAGAGGCTCCGCAGGGAGCATTAACCTTGACCCTGCCCTTTTAAAGCCCAGCCCACATTACACGCGCGCGCACATTCCATTTCGAATGAACAAGGCGGCTTGAGAGCGACACAGCGCCCGACAAGGGGAAACTCGAGCACAGGCGCGCGCCCCCTCGCCTGCTGCCCCGCCAGGGTCACGCGAGACTAACAAATCCCGCCTTTCGCCAACAATCCTCAGCGCGAGGGCGGCCGTTTCTTGGCCAAGCTCCTCCCCTTACAAGCGTCAAGTGGCCCAGCGCGCTTGCGCCAATCCCAGCTGTTTTCTCTCCGCTTCTTGCGGCTCCTCCCCATCCCCCCAATCAGCCTGGCTCAGCGACGCTGACAGTCTCGGGCCGCAAAGATGGCGGCTGCCGTTAGGCGCGTGCTGCGAGCGAGCCGCGGCTGGAGCGCGGCGCTGAGAGCCCCGGAGGCGCCGCGCGCACAGGTGAGAGCGCGGGAGGGGAGGGAGGAACCGAGCGGCCCCGCCCACCGGGCCGTTGAAACGCGAGCGCAGGGGCCCGTGTTTGGCTCGCCTTCGCCAGACCCAGCCTTGTAGGGGGAGCCGGGCCGCGCCGCGCCTGGCCGGCCTGCTCTGCGCGGGGGGCGGGTGCAGGAGCCGTCGGACCCCGCCGCTGCCCGGCCCCCCTCCGAGCGGCATCGCTGCTCCCGGGTGCCGGGGGGGACGCTGGGCTCTGGCCGGAGGGCAGCCGGCCTGGCCGCTGTTTTGGGCCCTTGGGCGGGGATCGCGTGTGCCCGGCGGGCGGTCCCAGCATCAGGTTCGCTGGGGCGGGGGCTCTCCGGCTTCAGGCCGGCCCAGCCCCGGGCTACACGGAGGAGTTGGATCCGCCCGGCTGGGGCGTGTGTGAACAGTTCGCATCGCTGAGCGCCATGGTTAGGTCACCCTAACCCCCTGGTGTAGCCCCGGCCCCTAGGGATTCCTCTGTCGACCTAGCAACTGCCGTGTGGACGGGTGAATTGAGTCTAGCCATGGCAGAACCGCTCCTGTCGCTGTAGGAGGTATCGGTCATAGGGAGCTGGACCCTGCAGCCGCTGTAGTGTCCATAGGGGCCTTGACTTGGGTCTGGACATTTAAACCAGTTGCTTTAAACTAATAGGGGTGTGCAGAACAGTTGTGCCAGTTTGAGTAATTCAGTATAAACCGGTCCATTGCTCAGCAGTGAAAAAAAAAAAAAAAACACAAAAAAATCCACCCTGAATGACAAAACTTTCAATGATGAAAAGCACGGTGTGAACAGTGCTTTGTGGGAGATGCTCTTCCGGCAACGAAGCTACCACGCCTCGGTGGTTATTTTGTTGTCAGAAGAGCTCATTCCTCGCGACAAAGAGCGGCTGCACTGCTTACCTTACAATGGTGCGGCTGTAGCTTCAAAGCCTCACCTTGTAAGGTGCACAGTGTAGACATAGTGCAGACAAAGCCTTAGGCTACCACTTTTATTGGTAAAAAACACATCCCACAACTGTGCTGGTGTGGACAGCACTATGTCAGCAGGAGAGTCTCTCCTGCCAACATGACTAATGCCTCTTATGGGGGATGGTTTAATTATGCTAGTAGGAGAGCTCTTTTCTGCTGGCAAAGAGCGGCTACATGGAAGACCTTATTGCGGTACAGCCGCTGTAAGGTCCCTAGTGTAGACATAGCCTAAGACTGTTGATTTTAAGTCTGGAAAGACTAATGTGATGATCTGGTTTGGCTTCCTGCAAAGTGTGGGCCAAAGCGCTTCACCCAAGGTTTCATGCAGTGGAGACAGAGTTATTCTTCTCTATTATGTAAGCAACTGCTGACCAGGCCAAGAAGTTGGGGCAAACTAGAACATCTCTTTAAAGACTCCAGAATCTTTGATTGAAAGACTTCAGGGATGAGTTGAGAATCTTTTCATTGTTAAAAAGTTGACTTATTTCTAATTTGCATTTCCAGTTTGAAAAGCAAGTGTAAATCAACCTTGAGATCTGTTTTAGGAGTGATGTTGAATACTGTATTATAAATATATTAAAACATATAATATGTTCACTAATGATCTAGAAAGAGGGTGGAAGTGACAATTTTTAAATGACAAAATAATTTAGGATGGTGAAAACTGAGGAACTCCTGAGTGACCTAACAAAGCCAAGCAATTAGATGACAGATGGCGGATGATTCAGAGTAGGCAAATCCAAGATAATGTACATTGGAAAAGAGCAGTTGGATCTATTTACACACATTGCTGGTTTCTAAATTAGCCGTATCCATTCAGGAAAAAGACTTGGTGTCCTTGTGGACACTTCAGTGTGCAGCAGTAGTTAGAAACATAAACAAAATGTTAAGGTGTACAGTACAGAGAATGGAATAAAAATAATACTCAGAATATTGTAACATTATTATAATGATTGTAGACTCTTAGTTTGAAAATAGTGTCTGGTGCTGGTCAGCCCATCTCAAAAATGTAGAGGGGCCAAGTGACAGGTACTGAGAATAATCAGAGGACTGGATAGATTTATGTATGAGGAGAGATTGAAAAGATTAGGACTGTTTAGTTAGAGTGGGGCTCGAAGAGGGTATCTGATATCAGCACAGAAATAATGGGTCAGATCCCTATGTAAGTTGACATAACACAACTGATTTTGGTGGAGCGAAGCGAGCTAAGGATGCAGCCCAGTCAGTAATATAAAAAATCTAAGTGGTGCTCCTATTTACTCTTTCTCTTAATACGAGAATGAGAAGACCACATGTGAAAATGGGAAGCAGTGCATTTAAATTGATTAACACCACCACCACACGCAGTACATAATTATTTTAAAGTAACCTGACACAAGATTGTGAGTCCAAAAGCTTATCAGGATCAAAAAAAGACTCTGATATTTATGTGATCCCAATCTTCCATTACCTTTGATAAGTTAAAAAGGTATAAGGAATATAAGCCCTTCTGCCTTATTGCTGAAGCCAACCATTAACTAATTGCCCGTTACAGACATACATATATGTACATGGACTAACTGTATATAGGACATGAGGAGTAGGATTCACAACCACTGATTACAAAACCCAGGTGTCAATTGTTGTTGTCTAGGTAGCCCTCTAACTGGAACTTAGTTAACAGTTCTGTTTGGAGAAAAAAAACAATTCACTTCAGTGGTGTGTTGTTTCCAAAGGGCTGACAGTAATGAAAAGTAATATTTTTTTTCTTTTCTCACTGACTTAAGCAGATGTGACAAAATACACACAAGGAGCAGATAGACTGGGTACCATTTTTAGTCACCTTTCAGAGAAGCACTTCACTTAAGTAAATACTGCTTCCTGTGAAGTGCTTGGAACAGCCAATGTGAAAATAAATATAAAATTATTTATTTGTTGTTGATTCATTGTGAAGGATCCTAAAGTGCTTTACAAAATACATATCAGAAACAAAGCTTTGGTATTGATACCCCCACAGACACCCTGGTAAAATGGGCAGAATTGACTTCTGAAGTATGGTGGAGTAAGTCAACCCTGACCATGTTCCAGGGAGTTCAGAGGGACTGATTCTCTACTCAGTATTAATCACTAGTTTTATGCCCATTTATCTTCACTGACTTGAGTAGAGTACGATAGGTGAAAATTTATGTAACAGTAAATAAACAGGCCATAGGTATTTCAAACCTGATACTTAGACCTCTACGCTATTACTTTTGAAAGGAAAATAATTTAAAAGCAATTAGTTTCTGAGTGTTAAGGAATTGTGGTAGGCTGGAGGAAAGGCTGTTTCTTTTCTGGTGGAATATTCTGTTGTTTCAGGAGTTTCTTAACAAGAGTTCTTTTTAAAAATGGTAAGAATACTATCTGCAAGAACACTTTATGAAGTATATAATAAATACAAGCCTCTAATTTCCTTTATATTTTAGAGTAGTATTTTCTAGTTTGGCTTAAATACGAGAAGCATTCAACTTCACTTTGTAGTTCTTACCCATATGACCCCTGAAATTGTACTCTTATCCCAGAAGAGGTACTCTATACAATAGATATTAATTTGCATAAGAGGCTGTTTTCTAATTATGAACAGTTTTGTGTCCAGGGACTTTTGATTAGTGATGAACTTAAACAAGAAGAATATGAATAGCTTGAGGGGAAAAGGAAAAAAATGGGAAAATTACAATAAAAAATGACGGGTGTAATACAAAAGTATCCTGTTTAATGTATGGCAGAGAGAAAGGAATCTTGGGCCTAGTAATGAGGATTCTTATGTTCATTAAAAAGAATTACAAATAACTCATTGTATGCATGGAAAGTAAGACTGAGTGAATAGCATTTTCTCCTGAAGTAAGTGTCTAGGAGACAATGTCTAGAGATACTTCAGCGTTTCTCTCTCCCAGACATTCACTAGAGCTTGAAACATACAGCAGAAACTGGGAATAAGCAGGATTTCCAGTACTAAAATTCAAAGCTTGTCTCAAACTCCTGTTTTATCATCTTATTGTTGGCAGAGATTTTATTAGAGACCATGTTCATATACCTCAGTTTAAAAAACAACCAAATACTTACATTCATATCATCCTTTTCATCTCATGCAGTATATACAAAGATTAATTCACCTACTTCAGGGGTTCTCAAGCTTCATTGCACCACGACCCCCTTCTGACAACAAAAATTACTACATGATCCCAGGAGGTGGGACTAAAGTTTGAGCCCGCCCTATCCCTGCCACCCTGGGTCAGGGCGCCAAAGCCAAAGAGCTTCAGCCCCAGGCAGGGGGCCTGTAATCTCAGTCCCACTGCCCAAGGCCGAAGCCCTCAAGCTTCGGCCCCAAACAGTGGGGCTTTGGCTTTGGCCCCTGGCCCTAGCAAGTCTAAGCCAGCCCTGGCAACCCTATTAAAACAGCGTCGCAACCCACAGTTTGAGAATCACTGACCTATTTTATTGGACCTGGGCTGAATTGCAGTAGCTATTTTGAATCGCACAGTAACAGTACGCAAAGGTTTAGCTCAGGAAATAAAGAATACTATATCCAAGTAAAATTGCAGGTAGATTTTGGGTAGGCAGACTGTAATTACCCTAGTTAGAATTTGGCTTGGGTTAACAGTGCTGCAAAAAATGTAACAGAAGGACAGATTCTTCTATCTGGTGCAGCATTTTGTACCACACTGCTAGCACCGTATGATCCTGTGAGCACTACTCCAATGCAAAGTGGTATTGAGCTGGTATAGATGCTCCTATTCCAATCCCACTTCCTGCTGTCAGCATGGCAGGGAAAAGTGGTATGGCCAGCAGAAAAGGAACATGACTAGTAGATCCCTGCTTATGCCAATAACCATTTGTAGTTTCAGCCTGTTGCTGCCATTAGCAGCCAGTGAAAGCTAGAATAGGCTTTAGGTTCCAATTTTGCAAATGAATGTATGTATGTATGTAGTCTTATTACTTCAGTGGGACTACGGACATATGTTTGTGTTGGGTGTATAGTTTGTAGTTGCCAGTTATATCTGAAATGTTTAAGCTGTATCTAGTCATATATTTTCTAGTTCATTTATGTTTTTAACTCAAAATGCTGAATTTAAATATAGATTTTTTTAAACTCTGACCTGTTGAGAACGCTCCTAGAAGCAAGAGGACAAATCCGTTTAGTCTTTGGTTTCTCTTCTACAGCTGGCAATAAGGCTGCTAATTAGTTACCTTTAAATTTTTGTTAGTTTGCTTATTTTTTTAATGTGGTCACATAGACACCAGAAGGTACAGTGAGACCACAAGTTCACACAGTAGGCAATTGACCAGCCGTCAGATAATAACTGCTTCAGGTCACTGTTGAGCATGGCCTGTTGAATAGAACTCTGATATTTTCTCCATTCCAAAATGTTCCTTTCTCTGCTCTTTTATTCTTGTGACTTCTTTCTTTCCCCATAGACAACTCCAGTCATCAATTCTCAGTTTGGTTTATGGAATAATTTGACTGCAGTGAGGCTTTGTTAATACTGACATAAGACACGTAAAGTAGTACATAAAAACTGACATTAAGCCAAAATTGGGACATTACTGCTCTGTCAATGATGCTTCTGTTTCTCTGGCAGAGTGCTTGATTGAAATTACAGTTGTCTTACCCACTGATTATCTTGGTGAAAGAAAAACAAATCAGTCTAACCATATCTTACAGTCTTCCACAAAAGCCAAAGACAAGTGTTCCTTGGATTATGAGTTCTGAGCTGGAACCATGTTCGCTAGTATTTGTTGATAGGAATTCCCCTAGAGGGTTGTAAGAGGCAAAGGGATGAATTGCTCAGTCAAAATATGAACTCAGTGTTCAAACCTAAATATCCAAAAAGTCCTAATAAGATTTCTTAGAAAGTGCAGATAATATCTTACAATGGGAAGCAATGTCCTCTACAGCAGTGCTTCTCAAGCTATCTGGTGTGGGGACTGGCATTTTTTTTTTTCCCCCAATGTGCACGCAGACTGGCAGCCGATGGCTCGCAGACCAGCACCGGTCCACGGACCATCACTTTGAGTAGCACTGCTCTACAGACTTTGAATATTCATTTTTATTTTATTTTAATCAAAACAGCAACCTTGTGTAAATTAATGAATTTAATAGCTTTTTGCCTCTAGAATGATGGCTGACTATACCTAAAAATTCATTTTAGTGTTCTTAGCATAATTCTTGTCCTATATGGTGCATTAGGACGTACATTGTGTGCCTGAGTACTGATTCAGCTCCATGGATGTACTCTTTTGTGATAGCATTCAGTAGACGGTGAACTGTTAGACTGATCTACTGTTAAACTCCATCGAGGTCTATGGACACTAGGCTTAAGGATAAGGATTGCAGTAGCAGTCACCTCATGCCATGTTTTTTGTGTTCAGTGGGGAGATATGGGATGGGTATAATGAAGAGACTGAATGGTTCCAAAGTAACCGGTTTATATGGAGTGATACCGTACCAATTGCAGTAGCTATTTTGCATCACACAGCAACACTGCACAAAGGTTTAGCACAGAAGATAACAGGATATCCAGTTGAAACTGCAGCTAGATTTTTTGGTAGGCAGACTGCAGTTACCCGTTAGGATAGTGTAAAGGTTTTCTCTTCTAGATGTTATAAAGATTTTTGTCTGCAAGTGAGGGGAGAAACCGAAGACTTTAGTAACTTTCTAGTCTCCAGTATAAAGCCCATTGCATCAAATAGTTCTAATATGTGCTTGAAATATTGCTTCATCTGCCTTCATATCTGCATATCCCTGTTGTAGGGAAGGCCAAGTATGTTTGACATTTGTAATATTAATATCAACATTTAACATTTGTATTACAGTAGCGCACAGAAGCCCCAGTTTGGGTTGGGATCCAGTTGTGCTGGGTGTTGTAGAGAAACACAATAAAGATGTGGTCTTGAAGAGTTCATAGTCTGTACAATTCTGTTATCAACACTAGGGAAAGAAAGAGTTCTGTAGGACACAGACTTTAACTCCACTCCAACATTGAAAAACACATGAGTGCACCCCTAAGCCTATGTGTGTAAAATTAAAGTAACTGGTGGGCTCCGGGGTGCCACTGTATGGTTCTCAGTGCAAGAAAGGGTCCTAGGCTATTTCACTGTCCCAAAAATGCATTGTGCCTAATTTCCTTTTCTTTGTTTCTTTGACAGGGCAACATGGAAACTTGATACCTTAGTAGTTTCATTATGCTGTTGTATTGCACTTGGGATAGCAGAATTAAGTTTGCAGTTCTATTCATGCTTCATTTAGAAGTTCTCTCTTTGTGAACATATATATAAATATATATATAAACCCTTTGAGATTATTTGTGTGCAGAGAGATAAAAGAATACAGTCACTGTTTACTTACAATGCCTAAGCGGTTTATTTGCCTAAAATTTGTTGTTTTGTTTTCATCAGAGACTTCGTCACATGTAAAATTACATTTAATTCTATTAGTAAAATCTGAGTGTATGTCACAGAAAACAAACTGTTTGAAATTGATTTAACATTTTTAAACATAGGTACATACATTTGATAAAAAGACAATCCATTGTTCACAATTTATTTTCTCATATAAAAAGATTAAACTGTTTGAACACATCTGTAAAAGGGTCTTTGGCAACTAGAAGAAATCAACTTTCTGAATAAGAGTGCCTTTTCTTAGTTTCTACACTACTGTGCACAAAGCACGTTTCCCTTTCTGTGCCAATAATTTTGCTTAGAGTTTGCTGTACCAATTCTTTAATATTCTCTTCTTTTTGTTTTTGTTTTTGTTAGACATTAAGACTAATCTGTACCACTACAGCAGTGCAGAAGAGAAACATTGCAGCCTCAGGACCTGAAAAGTATACAGAGGCTTTTATTAAAAACCAGATTGAAGAGTTCAACCTAGGAAAAAGACATTTAGCCAACATGATGGGGGAAGATCCAGAAACTTTTACCCAAGAGGATGTTGATGTAAGTACAGTTGCTCTGTTGGAGAAGTCATTTACTATAGAGTTTCAGATATTGAAAGCACTTTACTTCAGCATGAGCCCCTCAGCTCTCCGTGAATATTAATCAAACTGTCAGAATAAGAAAGAATACTACTATACATTGCAAACATTGCAATTGTGGCTGTGAATAGAGATTCTGCCCCTGCTATGTGTGTGAGGTCAGACATGGCAGTATAGAACTGTATACCCATATTTTGCTAAAGCACAGTAGGTTCTCTTTAAAGCTACTAATGGATAATCCCCTTGATCTGAGGCCATAAGAACCACTATAAAGGTTTATATAGCACTTGAAAACATTTACTCCTCATTTGACCTGCTTTGTATATTTAGGTCAGGTTTTCCTGCATGATACCACAGCAGCAGCTGATGCAAATTTAAATTTTACAGGATATTTCACAACCAACACTTGGTTCAATTTTACTTAGTAATTTACAAACACACACAAACACACACACCCATTCTCCCATGAAGTCTCATGACTGAGCAGCGTGTCATGGAACCAAAGAAGAGAAAATTGAGCTCACTGCATTATGGCCACTGTGGGAACAGGGAAATACGATGGTTTTTGAGGAAATGCCTGCTGCTTTACATGTAACGACTTGCAGTTGGGAATCAGGTAGACTTAAGGTTAAGCAGCTTTTTCTGTCCTTCAGGTTGAGATGGTTAAAATATTTGGTTGGATATTTTCTTGCCTCTTCTCTGCTAATATAAACTGTTTAGGCTGCTATGGGTGCTAAGTGTATTGTAAAAGATTGGGAACTGTTTTTGACTTCTTAATCATAAAAAAAAAAGTTTTCTGTGTAAACAAATGTCTGGATTTACAAGTAGTTGCAACCAACAAAGAATAGTCCAAACCTTTTAATCTTCCAACAAGTTAAAATCCAATACTAGACAAATTTTATGTTCAAAAAGATATTAATTAGAACATCTTGCCAAATAAATTCTAGTCTCATTTATTTTAAACTTGATTTTGCTCACTCATTGCATGCCTGGTAAAATAAGCTGCTGTTTATGCAATAGGTGATTTTCACACAAGACATACAATAGCTTTCACTTATTTTAATTTATATTTATAAAAAAATATGCACCCAGTGCTTGATTCTCTGTATGAATTTTCCTCAGTAAAAACAATTAATATAAAAATGAACTGCATGCTGCTAACAGTTGGTTCTCTTAACAAATGACAATCCTTTCTTTCCGACTTCTATTATAAAGATCACAAACTCATAAAGCAATGTTCCCAGCTAATCTCTTGGACAGCACACTCTTCACATCCAGCTCACCTCAGGCAAAGGCCTGAGCAAACAAAGGGAACTTACTCCTTGTCAGTAAGGTTAAAAGTCTTGAGCTCTGAGCAGTCATATGCCTACAGCCCTTTTTATTTTTTTAAGGACAGTAGTGCTCTGAATCCATATTGAGGCTTAGATTTGAGACAGTGAGAATTTAACATTTGTATTTATTTTTATAGTTTACATTTTATTTGCATTTGAAGCAGTGGTAGGCATGTTTCGATATTGATGTCCTGATAGTACCACTGGAGATAGAAGCACCATTGCAGACCCTTACACCTGTCACCTGTATGTAGTCTCATTGACTTCGGTAGGACTCTGTCGAGGTAAAGATGTGCACTGGTGAATCAGTTTGCAGGACTGAGGCCTTAATGATTAACAAATTACTTACTTTACTTTGCTTGTTCTGACTTTTATTAAATGATAAAATTTCCTTTCCCTAAATATTTTATCTCAATTTGGTAAATGTTCTCTTCACCCGTAACGGAGCTTGTCTTTGTTTATTTGCATGATGTGCTTGCACAAACTAGTAAAAAAAACTGTTGGTACAGCTCACAGAGTGTGGAGATTGTATTAACTTCTGTGTTGATTTCCTGCAAGGGTTGGTAGTAGGAGGCTGTGTGTTCACCCACAATTCAGCTCCCTCCCTGCAGTCCAGGTTTTCTTTCCACACATGGGCCTGTTTCTTGAGGACAAGCCTCTATAGGAGCTCAGGAAGTGGGCAGCAGGACTGTTTGGGGCATAGGTTCTCTTCCCATGCATGCATATATGCCATAAATACGCATGTAGAAGATGGAAGATCCCTCTGCACACAGATCCCCCATATTCTGGCCATTTGTACAAAATGACTGAGCTTCCCACTAGAAAGAAAAGTAGGCTCATTCTGGAAATGAGCTTTTGTAACCCTCACAGCTTCTGGGTGTGGTGTTCTGTCCCATCTAGTTGCACTGCGACCACTTAGAGGGAGAGTTAAAATAAGTTTGCTCTACAGCCTTAGCTAAGAGCCAGTTGGCTTTTAGCTCGTGCAGTAGAGGCTTGTGTACTAAGCTCCAGAGGTCCCCGGTTCAATGCTGCCTGCTGACAACTGGGGTCTGTCGGCATTACACTTTTCCTTACTGAAGTGCACGTGACAAGTATGGGACCAGTTCACAAATTTTATTTCTGAAAAGGTGAAAAAACAAAAGCGCAGCATTTTATTTAGTATTACAGAGTATCTACCATTCATGTTTAACTTGCTCACATACCATCAGGTGTTGAAAATACTTTGAATGCATAATGTCTGCTATGCATAATTAAATTTCTGTTATAAAAGCCGCTTAGCACTGGCAGCAGAATTATAAGGCTTTACACTTCGAATAGTAATAATTCCTTTTGATGAGTGCTTACGTACCTCCATGTCTTCTACTGTTAATCAGTCTGTATAGTGCATTTCAAAAGTAGACATGAGATTGTCTTTCATTGGCATTATATGTGTATTTTATTAAAAGTTAAACCTTGTGAATTTTAGAACAGGTGCTACAGGGAAATAAGTTTACCATGTTTTAATCCTCTTGCTGGATTTTTGGATGCAGAATTGCCTCTTACTGATGCTTTTATTTAGGAATGGAAAGTTAAGCTGTATATTACAACTAAATTACTGGGGGGGAAAAGTCCAGCAAATTGATATATAACTGCAGAAGTCTACCAATTGCTTTTTAATTGGTATTATAGACCTTGCTCTGGAACCAGGATATTTTATTCTCCTATGTGTGAATATGTGGTATGAAGTTTCTCTAATTGATTTGCTTTGCCCATTCCATTTGATGTATCATTTTTCACAATATTTCATAATTTGTGCTCATTTCTAATGAACAGAGTCGTTAGGACAGGCATGTCTAAGTACAACTGACAGCTAACATTAGGTGCCAGATGCAGTTTATAAAGCTATGTAGAACTGCAGAGAACAGTTTAAATAAATTAGCACCTGTACATTAGTCTCACTTGCTGGTAATTTATAAGCGAATCAGTAGAGATGACATTTAGGTAAGTCATTGATCAAGTTAACAGCTGCATACCCACTGCCCAGCTGGGATACCTGATTAATAGAGATTGCAGTCCTGACCCAGTGCTTTTTCTCTGGTCGAGTCTGTAATCCTTTTATTTTGTGATTTACCTTTAACTTACAGACATAGTAAACAGTCTGCCTTCATTTCAAACTTTCAGATCACTAATATTCTAGTTTAAAGCCAAAAATCTAAGCAAGATTAATACAAGAAAAGCACCTTAAACCCTGTGATCTATTTATATTCTAGTATTCTTATTTTTCCTTTTATGGACTTACTAAATGCTGTTCCAGATATCTGAGCACAATATAAAGCTGCTGTCTTTCAGTAGAGTTAGTTTTAAAAAAAAAATGTAGAGCAGGTCTTGTATTTGATCTCTAGATAAATGTTAAGCATCTTTTGGTGAGTAGGGCATAGGTCTTAAATGATAATTGACATACAGACTGACTTATGTTTAAATGTAAAACAAATGTTTTAAGGAAACTAGTTTCACTTGCAAATGTCTTTGTACAAGGGTATTAGGAGAGTTGTTCCCCACAAAGAATTTTGTGGCCTAAAGCATCTTGATTAAATGAGAAACCCCTGGCTCACAATAATATGCTATTTGTGTGCCACATAAGTTCTCCTCTGGGTAAGCAGTAAGACATTTTTAGTCCTATAATAGTGAAAAATGTATGTTGCAGTTGGATTGGTTTTTAAAAACAACCCAGCACATTTCACTTTTAAAGGATATTCAGATTTTACCTAAAGAAACTCTTAAAAACTGTGAGTGCTATTCTGTGTAAAATGCTAGTCCCAAGGGAGTCAGGTTTTCCTTACTTAAGCAAAATCCCCACTTGGATAGAGAAGTCCACTTGGATTTGACCAAACGGCTGGGATATTTTTGTTTTTTGAAGGGATTGGTAACTTTTTAAAATGGATTTTATTTAACACTTCAAACTTTCACTTCACATAAATCTCCACTAAAAAAAAATTTGTGTGGAAGTTCTTTTTTTAAAAGATATTGGAAACCACCAGCATTATTAACGTTCTTAGTCATTGCTGACTCAGTGAGAGCAACAATTCCATTAAACATTGTAGCTCAAAGAATGTAGTATTGAAAACTGTCTGAGCTGGAGTTGGTATTGGAGTCTAGTTCAAGAACTAGAGATTTCCCAGCATAACAGAGTTGGAAAGGGAAGTTGGAATCAGGCTGAGGAAGCTGGAGAGCAAAGGGAGCTGATTCAGTAACATCATCTAGGGAGCCAGGGGTCCTACTGAAGTGTTTCAAATGTTATGCTCTGAAGTATAGTCTCAGAGCTGAACTGGTTTAGTACTCAGTGCTTAAGGCTTTATGTATATAAAAGTAAAGTATAAGCATCATTATGTCCAGTTCTTCAATGTGCTTAGGGACCTTTTGTGCCAATGGTGCTGTAGCAAAGAAGCCATAGGGAAGATTTAAGACTCCCCTAGAAAATACCCCCATTGCTGGGGGCTTCTCTGCTAGCCCTGTGCCACCTCCATAAATGGTTTAAGCACAGGAAGCCTTCCAGTGTAGGCCATGGCTGTAATGGAGGCGAGGTGTGGGTGAATCGGAGCAGGAGGAAGCATGGCCAGGGTGGACTTGCACCGTAACAAATCTCCATAGGACCATTGAAGCAGGAGGACAGCGTAAGAGCTTCCTGGCCTGTGCTGGGAAGCTCCACTGGCTTTATAAAAGATCCTGAAGACAGCAGACACAAAATGCCTCCCCTCTCTCCCCTTGCTGACTTATGAGTCTGACCTAATATTTTTTTGCCAATCCAGTTTGAATTAAGGTAATGGATTTCTAAATGCCTGAAGATACAATTAAATGTGCATCAGATGGCAATAAACTGGGCCATCTGAGGTTAAAATTGAGGCCAGATTTTCTCTGGCCTTTGGGAAAATGAAGGGCCAAGAATCTTTGTGCAGCTCCATGTCTCAGTTATTCTGCATTTTTGCAGGTAATTGGTTTGAGGGGCCACCAAACATCTACTGGATATGATGAGAACAAGTTTCAGTCCCTTTTGAGCTAGGGTGGATTCAAACTGACAACCTACTTGTGAAAAGCCCACTAGCAATGTTCAAACGTATCCAGTACTTCCCCAAGTGATAACTTTAAAAGTGGGTCCCATATATAAGTATGCTGAAGCAACAATAGGGTTACCAACTCAAGCACTCTTTTTAAGAAATGCTAGAATTAAATGCAACTCTTGAGTATATGCATTATGATTTATTCTTTAATTATGTGATCACATATTTTTTCCCACATGGGCCATCAGCAGTTTGAACGCAGGACACTCAGATCCACAAGAGAGACCTCTCTGCAACTTGAGCTAAAGGAGTAACTCATACCAAAAGAAGGCTGTTATCCTCTATATGGAATTCTCTCTAGAGTCTCTTTGGCAGTGGGTTACAGAATTATTGTGAGACAGAAGTGGGATGTTGTGTTTCAGGATTCTTGGGGTGCAGTTATTTTGAAAAGTAATGTGGTTGAGGGGGATGAAACTTCATCTGTCATATTAGAGAGCTGTAGTCTATTCCCAGGGATAATTATAAGGCCTGTTCCCAAGGAAAATTTAATAGGGTTGTGAAATATATACCTGCTCTCTATAGAAGTTTGGTGGTGGGGGTGTATCAGATATCTCAACATATTTGTTACTAGACTCTGATGTTATCCTCAAGACATTGTTCTCAGCCTTATTCATACAGGGCTCCACTTCCCGCTGGATTTCCCTTCTCATCCAGTCAGTCATCCCCTCTGATTTAGCATTAGGGGAAGGACAGAGTGGATATGACTCCCAAATACCTGTTCACAACCCTCAACTTGAGAATCCCAGTCCTAAAGAAAACTTTGCAATTCGGTCTGGAAAAGTCTGTATGGAACCTTTCATGTGTCAGTGCTCTCTCTACCACAACTATTTCAGGTTTGGTAATGGAATATTTTAGAGGTCATTGGTTTGCTTTTATGTTTTCAAGGATATACCGAATATAATTGTCTTCTAGATCTTGGTCTGATTCCTGAAGGGATTCTTGCATTGAAATCCAGTGTTGGAAGTTTGAAGGAAATCCATATTAAGTTAATGAAGCCTTCTCTTGAACTACACTAAAATGCTCTAGTTTCAGTTTTTAGAGAGAGTTGTTACTCGTGGTGGTCTAGAGGCTGGTCCACCTTCTGTTTCTGTTACTAATAACATATGAATTTGAGAGCAAGAGCTGATCAGAACATTTTCCCCAAAATATGCTGTTTCATCAAAACTGAAACATTTTGTGAAGATGTTTTTTGAAACTTACAGAGAGGGTGAGAGAGATTCTGTAGCTGGATGGTTAGGATGCTGGCATGGGATGTGGGAGACTCAGGTTTGGGTCTCTGTCTAATTTAGAGTGAACTGTGATGAAAAATTCTGCTCTCAATCAAGCATTGTCCCAGGCCAATACCCTAACTACTACTACTAGGGGTAGAGAGAGACACACATCTTCTCCCTGACTTAATTCCATTTTTAATGAAAACATGCAACATGGATTGGTTTTATTCACATTAGAAAGAAAACAAATTTCAAAACCTCTGAAGTTGCAGCAAGACAGAATGTCACGTTTACACTGAGTTTTTAGTGTCACACTAATAGATACTGGTTGAATCAAATCTTTGAGAGCTAAGATACAGGATACCTTTTAACTACACACACTTTCAGTCTCAGTAGCCCATAATATATTCCTTTAATATGTTATAGTATAAGGTGTTTGTTTAACCACAGTTGGCTCACAGCTGATTTCTCTATTGTCACTGTAATTAATCCCCATTTGTTCATAAATAGGTGTTCACCTACTCTCTGTGTGCACAAAATGCCCATCGACTAACAAATGGGAATTCAGCAGTCACTAAGAGAAACAAAATTACCATTTCATAAAATCAAGTTAATCCTTTTGTTTGCTTCAGAATTCTCAAAATTTCTGTTTGGAATACCAGTAGGGGATTAATGAAAATAATAGGTTAGGTCTTTTTACACTCCATGCATATTAAGTAGGTTGAAGCACTGATAATTTTTTCCATGGACATGGATTGGTTTATGAGCAAGTAATAGCCTAAAGGTAACCAAACCAAAAAAGAAGCATAGTTCTTGAGAGACGATTTTAACTAAAATTCTTGTAATTTCATTTTTCTTCTCTGTCCATTAAAAATGCAAGCAAGTCTACTGCAGTATTTTGTTCTGTTATTAGTGCTGTTGTACAAATATATTGTATCTCTTTCTAAAATCACTAGGCTCATGCTTTTGTTAATTTTGTATCATGACTGAAATTGGCCATATTTAGAGCCACATTTACCAAAACATTTTTTTTTTTTTAATTTGGAAAAATACTAATACATTATTTTTGCTTCATTAATCAACATTTTTTCAACCATTGTGGAAAAAAAAATGCCATAGTAATAAATTGCTGAATAGGAATTACATCCAGTTGGATTTACTATTACTGCAAGCTACTGTGTCTTACAGTAATTCCAGAAATGGTTTATAGTCTTTAATCTGTTTGCAAGAGTAAGTGATGTTACTTATTAACAGGGAACACACACCACATTAAAATATTGGTTGAGTGGATGAAGAATAAGTATCATGTACTGCATATAGCAATAATCTTGATGATAAACCACCATTTGAAAAAATGCACATTCTAATGGTTTCCTAACTCGTAAGTGTCTTATTGACAGACTTTTAAAGGGAGACTTCATTGTTTAAGGTTTAGTAATTGGAATAGAGATTTTCACCTACAGGTTGCTGGTTCAAATTGAGCTTAGGTTGTAGTGACCACCAGTTGTTCCCATGTGATAGTTGTTCAGAAGCCTTTGTATATAAATTTCCATGACAACAATCATCACTCTTGACAATCCTGAAAAAGTGCTGGATCTAGGTGGAATGGAGATTCTCAGTGGTCTGCAAACCCATAGTTATCTCCTGTGCAGATTGGCACTCTGTGGCAAAATAGTGTGGGGAAGTTTGTGCTGCCTCTGTCCATTTTGTCTGTATTCTATTCGTGGGGGAATTCTGCGCCACTGTGTGCACGCATAATTAATGTGCCGCGCACAATTTTTTTTCTGCAGAAAATAACTTCTGCCAGAAAGTTGCTGCAGTTCCGCCTTTTGCCCACGAGGGGTTGCTGTGGCACTAGAACAGAGCAGCCACTCCCAGGTGGGAGCAGCCCCAGCTGCCAATAAGAAAGGGAAGAGGTTGTCTGCCTGGCAGTACTGTACCTGTGAGGCCTGGTCAGGAGACGGGATATGTGGGGACAGACAGCATGGGGCTGGCAGGTCACAGACTGGGGTTCCTAATGGCTATTGGGGAAGGGCAGACTGGGGCAGCAGCTGAATGGGAGTGGAGGCGCTGGGCCACATGGCAATGGGGGAATCGGGGTGGCTGAGTGGGGGCACAGAGACACATGGGGAGGAGGTGGATGGGGGTGTGCAGGGACACATGGGAATGGGGGGAGTGGGTGTCTGAGGGTACAGGGATTAAGGGGGACAGGTGTACCTGACTAAATGGGAGAGGCTGGGGTCAGTCAGGGTCTGCATGGGGGAGGCGCCCTAACAATCCCTCTCTGGCCCCCTCAAAAAACCTATTCCATATTTTTCCCACCCACATCCAACAACCCTCCAGGTTCACTCCCAGGATCCTCCCCTTCCCTCCCTTTCCCTCAGCTCCTCCTTTACCCTGATTCCCCCAAGCCTTTGCCCTGCACTGAGGGGTGCAGGAAATATATTTCTGTATAGTAGTTTAAATGAATTACTCAAAGTTCTGTATTTACGTGCCTAGTAAGGAATCTATTCGATAGAAACATTTCCTGAATTTTTTTCATTGTCTGTATTGTTACAGACATACTTGCTGACAGGTATTTTGAAATACATTACCAAAATTATTGAAACTGGTGTGATTGTATTGTATTATTTTGACAAATAAAATATGCAGAATTTTTAATTTTTTGGTGCAGAATTCCTCCACGAGTAGTAATCTTTGAAAAAATAGAGAACTTATTCTCAAGAGCTATCAAGCTTGCACCTTTCACAAACACTAATATGTGCAGGAAGAAAATTTAAAAAATTATAAATGAAATGTGAAATCCATTCTAAGTTACAGCATTAGGTATTTTTGAGGAGATAAGTGAGAATTACTCTTTAAAAATCAGTGTTTAGATTAAATAAAATGGAGGTTGTATATTACTTGAACCTGGCAACTGAGTATTTCTTGTAACTGTCTGTTTGAATTTAAAGTTAATCTTTAAAGTAAACAAAACAGTTCACTCATTCTAAACCCACTAGATTACAGACTTCAGAATTAGATTCTTCTTCTTCTTTCATTCTCTCTAAAGAATCCTGAGATATTTACAGCTGCTTTTATTCTCAGAACAGCATATAGGCACATGCCATTTTTTGTTGATTTGTCTGTCTCTCCGTGCTGTCTAGGTTTTTATAGCATGCTCATAGTAAAAATATCTGTAAGGAATTTGATTATTTTGTTGTTACAGAACAAATATGTATCTGATCTTTGTGTGTTTGTTTGCAGAAAGCTATTGCCTACCTCTTTCCCTCTGGCTTATTTGAGAAAAGGGCCAGGCCTATAATGAAGGTAAGAACAATGTTCAATGAATTTTCTGAGTACTTTTAGCATGGCATACTAACTTTTTTTTTTTTTTTTTTGGTTTTCTATAGCATCCCACTGAAATTTTTCCAAAACAAAGAGGTAAGTGTACATAGCTATTTTTTCCAGGCTATATCAAAGTTTTTATTATGAGCCTCTATGTTGTTTTTCTTTCCTACAACCCATTTACATTTCCTTTATTAATATTTTTTTATAGCTGCTAATGAGGCACCTGAGTAATAAAAACGCAAACCTTTCAAATATAATATGAAACTTTACTGATCTGAGGTCCTGCACCAGTGACAAAAAGTACTGCTAGAGTGAGGGTATGTCTACATTGCAATTGGAAACCGATGGTTGGCCTGTGCCAGCTGACTTGGGCTCAGGCTGCAGCACTGTTGAATTGCAGTGTAGACGTTCCAACTTGGACTACAGCCTGAGCTCTGGAACCCTCCAGAGCCTGGGCTCCAGCTCAGGCCTGGATGTTTACACTGCAGTTAGCCCCATAGCACGAGCCCAAAACTGTGGCCAAGGATTTTTAATTGCCGTGTAGACATACCCCAGGGGACCAATGATCTTTTTAAAGAAAAGATGTCCTGCCATTGAGAAACATTTCTAATAACATAGTCTGATCAAGAGCCACTGAAGTCCATGGGAGTCCTTCAGTTGGCTTTGGATCAACCTATAAAGCATTACTTTTTTATTAGTATTTGGTATAAAATATAATTAAAAAAACCCAAAACTTTCAGGTAAACTCAGTGCTTATGAAAAGTAGCAGATTGACAGCCTTGGAAACTGAAGTGATCTCTTTATCCAAAGCATGGGCACAGAACGTGCAGACTGTGCACGCTTTCCACCATTATCTGCCCTTGATCTGGCAGGATCAACTCTGCAGTTTCTTTGCCTGTGCAATCTTTGGTCTTGTTCCCAGTAGCGGTTTTTGTTCGTTGGACATCTGTTCAGCGGAAACAATTTAGACTACCAAAATCATTTTATATGGAACACTAAACAAACATTGCAACAACTTTTGGTTGCTACTGTCCTAAGCTTGAAGTGAACTACAGTGGAGGCACATCATACGCGAATTTAACTTACGCAAATTCAACTATATGCGCTGGGCAAAAAAAAAGGAAAAAAACAATTTAAATACTGTAGTGCGGGAGATTCCGCCCACCATTCTACTCAATGAGCGTATGCCCCGGAGTGAGCGTGAGATGGGAGACGTGAATCTGCTGTTCCCTCAGTCGGTCTCAGTTCCCGCATGCCTCTCATGGTGTGGGCATCTCGCCATGCTGAATGTGATTCTAGTGTTTAAAGATACGTATTGTATTTTTTGTACAACATGGCCCCTAAACGCAAGCTAACTACTTCATCTGGTGCTCAATTGAAGAAACAGCTATCTGTTCCAACGCTGGAGGAAAAACTGGCTGTGTTGGACTTATTGAGAGATGGTCTATCCGTCTCCAACGTGGCGCGTAAATATGGCTGCAACGAATCTAGCATCCGCGTCATCAAGATTCAAGAGAGAAATTTGTCAAGCCATGGCATCAAGTGCTCCAATAACTGCTAAGGTGATGAGCCCAGGTGCGTGATAAGACTTTACTGAAGACTGAAAAAGCATTAAACTTATGGCAGGAGGACATGAACCGTAAACGTGTGCCTATTGATGGCAACACGTTGCAAGAAAAGGCTCTTAGCCTCTACGCCCAGTTCAAACGTCCTGCCGAAGAGGGACAGCCTTCGGATGAGAAGGAATTCAAAGCCAGCCAAGGTTGGCTTAACAGTTTTAGGAACCGCTTCTACCTCAAACACGTGCAGACTACTGATGAAGCCGCATCTGCCAATGAAGAGGCAGCAAAAGCCTACCCCAAACAATTAAAATCACAGAAGAAAAGGGCTATCTTCCAGAACAAGTTTTTAATGCTGACGAGACTGGGCTCTTCTGGGGAAAAAAAAAAAAAATGCCCAACGGCACTCACACTTCGAAATCAGAAAGACAAGCCCCTGGCTTCAAAGCAGCTAAAGACTATGTGACTGTGTTTTGTGGCAATGCGGCTGGGCATTTAATAAAGCCAGGTTTGCTCTACAGGGATGCAAATCCCCGTGCCCTCAAAGGCAAGAACAAAAATCTCCTGCCTTTGTTCTGGCAATCAAATAAAAAGGCTTGGGTGATGGCAGCATTATTTCTGGATCGGTTCTACAAGTGTTTCATTCCGGAGGTCAAGCAGTACCTCAAAGAGAAAGGACTTCAATTTAAAGTGTTGCTGATCATAGACAATGCTCCTGGCCACCCTGAGGCACTCCGGTTTGCGCATAATGACGTTGAAATAATCTTTCTCCTCCCCAATACCACCGCCAACCTCTCAACCAAAGCGTGATTCGCTGTTTCAAGGCCACATACACGAGGCTTACGTTCTCATGGATACGTAGCGCTATGGATGCTGATCCCAATCTTAATGTGATGGCAATGTTGAAGGACTTCCAACACTCCGATTGCATCACTTATATTAAACTTGTAATGGATGCAGTCAAGCCTGAAACAGTCAATGCATGTTGGTGAAACCTATGGAAAGAATATGTGAATGATTTTAAGGGTATCCAGACCATTGACAAAGAAGTGAAACGCATTGTTCAGGTGGCCAGGCAAGTGGGTGGTGGTGGCTTCGTCGACATCCGTGATGAAGAAATTGAAGAATTAATTGAGGGCCATAGAGAAACATTGACTAATGAAAAGTTAAAGGAACTGATAAAAATCGTCTACAGAAGACTAAGATGACAACGACGAACAGGAAGAGCCAGCAAGTTGGAATCTTCAAAAATTTGCTGAAGTGTTCCAAGCAACAAAACACTTGAATGATTTAATTTCTGAATATGATCCCTCTATGGAACGAAGCCTCAAAATCACACATAGTATTATGGACTATTTGAGACCGTATCAAGAAATGTTTGAGCAGCTCAAGAGACAACAGCGACATTTGCCGATCACCATATTTTTCAAGAAAAAACAACCAGGAGCAGATGAGCCTACACAATCAACTTCTTTGAGCTGAACCAGAGCCAACCACTTCACTATTATCATTGTCGTTGTAGACTAGCAAGAATATCCAGGATGAATGATGAGTGGTTAGGTTTACTGTTTTCCTTTTTTATTCTTTTTCTCTCTTTTATGTAATTAAAAATACTGTAAAATTATATTTTGCATATGTACTCTTTATTATATACTGTACATTTATACATATTACTGTACAGGGTTGTACAGTATACACAAAACCATGTACAGTCTACTGTACTTTATGGGTGATGTGAGAGATTTTCAAGGGTAATTTTCACTATGCACGATTTTCACCTTATGCGCTGACTTCAGAACCTAACACCCATGTAAGATGCAACTCCACTGTAGTGTGGAAAGGTTCTGCATCCCCAGAACCACTGAGTCCCCCAAAGAACACAATTCTGATCCTCAGTAATATCTTATTTTCTCCCTTTTATGAATGCTCATATATTAGCAGCTGCTGTCCTGAAAACCTTTAAAGCTAAAAACCGACTTTTTATATCATCTGAAATTTTGGAACATCAGTTTTCAAATGGTATAAAACATTAATTTCTAACTTCAGTGCATTGTGAAATATAAGCTAAAATCATGTTGCAATTGAAGAGGCAGCAAGATGGTAATAATAAATGTGAATCAAAAGTCTGATGGCCATTTCCTATTGTCAGCACTAGGCTACTAGTACATATGCTTTCAGGACTTATGAACTCTCTCAGACACTGGTCTTATCCTAGTGATTGTGGGGTGTATTTGTATTTATAGCCAAAAACAGCCTTGTCAGTAATGATCACCATTTTTCAAGGAAGTCATTCAATTCTCTAAAAGTTACGTCTTTAAGAACTTTGAAGTGCAAAAATACGAATTTGTACTTCAAAATGGTCCTTGAGCAGTCATCACTGAGCAGCTATATCATTACCAGCTAATATAGTATCAGGCCACAACATGAACATCTACTTATCACCCTATTTTTTTCTTCAGTTTCATAGTTTTACAGACTGAAATACACAAACACTATCATAAATGTGGTCAATAACTGCATCTTTTAATAAAAGTTGAGTCTAACTAACTCACATTGACTGTGTTTTAAAAGAAATGGACCATGGTGAAAACAGAAGCCACTTGATGGGTTTAGTTGCAGTTGCTTATGTGATGTCTGAATTTGGCAGTTTTTACCAGTGTTCCTTCTGTCTTTGCCAGCTTAGTCTTTTCCTACCACTAGTGCCTCTGCCATTTTCCTCCCTTAACTCTTCTTTGTAATGCATATTGTGCTTATCAGGTCTGTCAGAATTTGTTTTCATCTGCCTCTGATCTTCTACAGACTGTTTCTTCTTCATTGGTGATGAGATGGTTGGGATTTATTAACTTTTTCAGTTCATAAAAAAGTAATGTCAGTTTCCTATTCCTGCTGCTTTTTCTATGTACATGGTGAGGGCAGAGGGGAAACAAAAACAAAAAAGCTGTTTCCATTTATAAGATAGGATTTATTATTGCAGGCCAGCATTAAGTAAGCTTCTACTCACCTCAGTTTTATCTGCAGCTTCCCATCTTAGCCTCTTTTGAGTATAGACTGGGCATGCCAAATTACATGGAAGTTTTGTAATGTGTGCAAATGTCTACAAGAATCTGGCTTTGACTTTACTAAATTAATCTAACATGTTTCCTAAACCAGGTATAGCTTTGGTGTCCGGGTTTAATACCTCAAATAAATAAATAAATCAACTCACTAAGTAATGTACTCCTATTGAAGAATATTTGACAAAAAATTACTGATAAATATTGTCAGTGCTTGAACTTGGTATCAGTGAAATCTTGGCTCCGTTAAAGTCAGTGAGTGTTTCCACTCTAGAAAGATTTCACCCTGTGTGTGTGTGTGTGTGTGTGTGTGTGTGTGTGTGTGTGTATATATATATATATATATATATATATATATATATATACACACACACACCTGTTAGATTTGAATTTATACTATTAAAACCAGCAGAATTTAATACAAATAATTTGCTAAATGCATTTTACTAAATATTTTTTCTAAAGCTGCTTATAGTTCTGAACCTGTACTTGCGCATTTTAGTTCTCTTCTGTAAAGTTAGCATAGTGTTGTGCTACTTAAGAAGACACTTGAATCAGGAGAAGACTGATTTTCCACAGCTGCACAAAATTATGGATTTTAAGCATTGTTTTTTAGTTTTTATCTATTAAAATTTTTGCAGTTCTAGGTAATTATGGGTGGGTCGGACAATAAGTATTTAATGAAAGTAGACCTTGAGAGTCAAAAAGTTAAAGCTTTATAATAGTTAAAATACAAATTGTCAATATCACATTTCAAAATATACAAAGTAAATATCTTTAAATCAAACTCTAAGTTCTGAGGCTGCATTTTCCTTACTTTGCCAATTTGAAGAAAATATTTTTGTTCGTTTGTGAAATCAACATTTACCCATAAAAATCTAATCCTTCCAAGCCTAACTGTAATATCTTCTGTACATCTTCTCTGCCCAGCAGTGGCACTGGTAATTGCTTCAGATTCAATTTGTAGATTCAGATGACGTGTCACTGTAGGAGATAAAATGACAGAAAAGTTTAATTTTAAAATAAAGGAAATTTTTATTAGATGAAAGTATCCTTTAAATTATAAATCTGTTCATAATTTTTATATTGCTAAAGCATCACATAAATGTTTTGGCTCCTGTGATTAGACAGATGAAATTGTTTTAAACGTTTTGCCTAAAAATATCTGTGTTCTGCACACTGTTCGCTCTAGAATATAGTTGAGATATATTATCAGGGCAATGTCATAAAGTTTATTCAGCGGCTACCCATATAGTACTGCTGTTTCTAGAAGACTTTATTTTCTGGAGCTGTCAATCTGGCACTTTTCATAATCATGGTATAGCTTATAATTATCTTTTAGTGTGCATTTATGTCTAGTCTAAATTTGGCACCTCTTGCTGTATTGCTATTACATAGGTTCCTTGAGATTTTGTTTAAGATATACAGCAGGGCTTCCATTATGTAATGAGAGATTTAGAATGCTATATTAAAAATATCTGGTTATATTAGCAGATTGAGGTGGGATATAACAAGGTATGTTAAAATATTAGCTTTCCATACTGGTTGAATACCCATGAAATATCTTTACTCTCTGATATTTTAAAAGGTAATTGGTATTATAAAAGAGGTTTATAACTTCAATTTCAATACAGTTATCTAGTTGCTGTATATTATTGCTTTTTTGTCTAATTTTGCTTTTCATTAGCAATCCAATGGGGAGAAGATCACCGTCCATTTCACTTTCTCTTTTATACTGGCAAGCAGTCATTTTATTCATTAATGCATGTAAGTATGTTATAGTCTATGATAAATAATGTTAACTCTAAGCCAAGTAAAACATTACATCAGAACTACATTTCAGAAGCTTCTGAATTTACCTAGTGATTTCATAATGGACCATAACACTACTAGAGGTGAAACATAATGTGTTTTGTTAAGTCATAATATTTATTCTTTCATTTAGAGAGAAGTTGTTGCCTAATTTAAAAGCGAATGGTTTGTTTGCCTTTTTTTTTGTTTTGTTTGGAATTAGGTCTGAATATTCTGAACATTTTTCATTTTAAACTGTAGTTTAATTTAGTATCAGTAACGCTTAGCGGTGGTGACTGTCCATCCAACAGAGATGACCAGATTTAGGATTATTCATTGTCCTTTTTAAAATACATGTTTTTCATCTTAAAGAGAAGAATTGCAGAAATGTGCTGACATTTAATGTGAAGGAAATTTGTATTAAGTAGCTCAATAGATTTATATTTTTTAAAATGTTTGAAGATTAAGTTTACATGAAAAAACAATGTGCACTTAGGTTAGTATGGTTGTAAGACCATGAGATCTCTGTCCATTTACCTTTACGATAAAAGCTACATCTGATAGAACACTACTAGTCCCAACTTCTTTATTGTGTGTTCTGAAGAGCCCTTTTATAAATATGCCCATTGGTAGCACATAAATTCTTTGACTCCCTAGAAGAGCCTTGTAGAGAGAGTGTAGTACTTTAATGCATGGTTCTGTGAGACCAGAAAAGATCCACTTTTGTAGTCAGATACTTTCAATTTGATGCTCCTGTCAGATTCTGTTTTCCTCATTATGCACTCTTGAAAAAGTTATAACAACATTATTGGACTTTTCCCAAAAATCAAATTCTGTACATAGCTTTTCTTTATTTTTGAGAATTATCTGGTGTTTATTTGTGCTCTACAAACCCAAAGGACAAAATCCCCACCTGTCAGGTACATTTATTTCTTGGAAAAAACCCTTTTTTCGTTTTTTGTTGACCTTGGGCAAATGAGCTTCTTGCCCTGGCAGAAATGAAATGAATGATAAATGTAGAGTGTGTCTTTGCTGAGTAATGGAGCTGCAGCATAGGCTTTCTACAGAGGTTTTCTCCTGCACAGCCTGAGGCAGCCTGAGGACCCCTGCTGTTCATTTAAATAGGTATGTCAAATCTGCCTCGAAACGCCGCTGGTTTGATCTGTGGTAATATTTGTGAAGGTTCCATATGGACTTGAGCCCCCTGCAGTGCTAAGAAATAATGTACAACGCTTCATGGTGCAGACGCAAATTTTCTCTGAAAAGGGATGCAATGCTGCGTTTTAGCTGTCGGAGAGGATGATGGAGCTGACGCGCTAGGCCTGTCAACTTGTTACACGGATGGGTTGCACGCAGCGAGGCTGTGGAAAATCTGTGCCTTTTAACTTTTCTACTTAATCACGGTTGTAGCATTGCCTTTAGACTGTATGCTACATTAATTCTCTTCCTGCCTTCTGCCTTTCATCCCAAGTTTCACGGAAAAAAGTAAAGCATGCAGGTCTTGTAGAGGAGCCTTATCAAACAGCTGTCATCTGACAAGCCATTTGCATTTGTTTTGGCTGAAACAGAGCAACCCAAGGGCAAGATGTTTTGTTGCATTCCATCATAATGAAGAAATTACAAATTTTACAAGGAGCACAATTTTATTTTTAGCTCTTCCTAGCCTCTTTAAAAAAGTATGTAAGATTGCCTAAGAAATAGTCTTCCAAAGGATAGTGTGTATCCTGTTACAATACCACTTGATTAAATCGTCTTCAAATGAAATCTGCTTGACAAACAAATTTCATTACTGTAGGATATTTTAAAGTACTTGAGTGTTCTTGGGACATTTCTAAATCTGTCCATTAAATAGAATTATATAAAGCAGAATTAATTAAACAGGATTTAACATCCTTTTAGTTAAGCAGCTGCAAAAAAAGGTGAAATCTGTATACAATGCTTAACATTGTTTTAATCTCTCATCAGGCTAAATATGTTCTATAAGAATTATAGATTTCTTTTAAACTACCAAAACTGTAATTCATACAGCTGGGAGAAAGAAAAGATTGCATGTTAATGCAGTATTTGCATGAATGACAATACTTTGTATGGATTTTTTAAAAAAATAATTGTTACATAAAGAGTGATAAATAGGATAAAGAAATGATTATTCGGCCTAAATGTTTCAGTCACAACTGCATTTACTGACAGGGATCTCAGATTTTATTAATTGCAGTTGAGACAGCCAGTCACAGCAGTGCCATTTGTTTAGATAATGCTAATAAAAAATGTTAGACATCTGTTAAAAGTAGTGAATACATACATTCACCCTACATCTTATAAGATCCAGCTTATATGTGAATGTATGACTTGAATATTAAGTAAGACTTCTATAAAACTTGAATATCCTTTGTATTCACATTGCTCTCTTTGTTCTGCTTGTTGAATATAGTTTAGTCTTGGGGACGGGGCAGTTTATTCACCTCTTGATGTGCAAGGGATTTGTTGCATGTAACTCTAACGTACATTGAGAGAATTTAACCCCTTCACATGTGTTGTGGCTATTCATCTCATTCAAAATGTTGCACTTTGAATACGAAATGGAAAATTGTATTGTTAGCAAGTGATATAGTCAGGTTTTGTAATGTGATGTACAAGACAAAGTGGCCTATTTTATACTTTTTTTGTTGGACAAATTTTGTAGCTTATGTAGTAGTGCTGATTATTATTCCCTTCCAGAATTCTCAGTGAATGGAAACATCATTGTGGCCTTATGCTACCTTTATCAAAATTGTATTCAAAGAAAATCATTTACATCCCAGGGCATTCTAAGTATATTGAGTGTTTTGATTAAAAAACTAAAAATAATAAATTAAAGTAAAAAAATACTCACTTTCAAGGTAGCCAAGTGACCTAAAGAATTTTAATGCATGATGTTCTGGGTCCTCCAGTCCTTTTAAAACGTGTCCTCCCCCCCCCCCTCCCCCCCAGCTAGATTTTTTTTTTTTTTATAAGATGCTCTATACTTTGAGGATACTTTTCAAAGATCCAGTTCACTCATTCTTGTCAATTTATTTAGTAATAAGAATAAATCCTTCTTAAGAGTGCATCCTAGTGCAGATTAAGGATTTGATCCTTCCATTAGATATGGGAGCATTTATGGCTGCCTAGTGTCTTGTAAAATCAGGTATTTTGTTTGCATAATATCTGAGTTTACAAGACAACAGACGTGTACAGTCATGAGTTTGAATATTGCATCTTGAAGTGATTAATAAAATCTTCTGAAAAGAGAGTCTCTCTACAGTAGTTTCCTATAATTTGGGGAAAATTAGGATTGTTAGATGTAATTGTTTGGCATTATATATGATTATTTTGCAAAATAGCATTTAACATCATGATTGCATCTTACCCTCTTAAGTCCTGAATCTTGCAAAGTCTTATGCATGTGCTTACCTTTATGAATGAGTAGTCCCATGAAGTAGTAGAACTACTCCTGTCCATAAAGTTTTGTCACCTAAATTTCATCCCATGAGAGAAATGAAAGTTGGAAGCAAAACCGAAACGTATTGGCACCTGTATTTCATGAGAAGACCTCTCCTACCATAAGATGTACACTGATTGTAGAAGTACTTTTTTTATGGCATTCCACTTTTTCCCTAGTCTAGATTTTTTTCATGTAGACAGTAAGTAACTCTGATAAAAGCATTCCAGAAAATAGGAACTCTTACATTGAGGGGAACTGGCATTTCCAAAAATTCTTAGGAAAACCCTACTTTTTTTATGCAGATTTTGAAGTTTCCTTTAGAGACAACTTTTTTTTAAAAAAAAGATTTTTAGTTGTGACCATAAGCTTCCAAGCCTACAAACAGGCAGAGTGAAACAAAAGAAGTATGAACTGTACCCATTCATCCTAGTAGAGCTTCTGAGCCTAATGACTATTCAAGGTCTCCCTCTACACTTGTTGCATATTACCCAAAGCAATTTTAATTACAATTTAAAATCACTTCAGACTAAGGCCAGTTTACAGTAAACTTACAACTGTATTTCCTCCCTTTCTTTCCTTACAGCAGCTCTCATCCCAATTGTCTTTGTAGTTAGCACAGGATTCTAGTACTAGCTGCTAACCTTCCCAATAAATTATGTGCACATTAGGGTGAAGTGAGTAAGGCCTTCCAAATCCTGGTGGTGCTCTAATAGATAGATAGGGAGGTAGATAGGTGATCCAGCTGCCTCAGTGCATCTGCTTTCTCACCAGATAGGAAGATGGTACTGTATGCCTATACAGGAGAAGAGAAGAAGCTGTCGGGTCAGGAGTCAAGCAAACAGCCTTCCCACATATTTACAAGGGCTGCCAATCCAGCCCCTTTCCTAATTGCCAAGCTCTATCTAGGTCAAACCTTTCAATGGCCACAAATCTCTTGTGCATTCCCAACTTTATTCATTCCACTTCCAGAAGTCTTAAGCTACTCATAGAAACCCACTTCTTCATGTCCTCTGTGCTATTGAGACAAGCCTCATAAGGTATGTCTACACTGCAAAGAAAACCCCATGGCATTGAGTCTCACAGCCCAGGTCAATTGACTTGGGTTCTTGGATCCTAGACTGTGAGGCTATAGCAGTGTAGATGTTCCCACTTCGGCTGCAGCCTGGGCTCTGGAACCTAGCGGAGGGGAGGGGGTCATGGAGTCTGGGCTCCAGCCCAAGCAGGAATGTCTACATTGCTATTTTTAACCCTGCAGCCTGAGCCCCGTGAGTCAATTGACCCAAGCTCTGAGACTTGGTTCCATGGGTTTTTCTTTGCAGTGTAGATATATCCTCAGTCACCTGACCGGCTATCAAGAAAACATTTAGCCCCAGAGAAGAACCTAAGCTTTCTTGCTTCTATCTGACACTTCTACCCCATAGATGCAAAAATTTTCTATCTATTCTCAGGTAAACCTCACACCATCCAACCCTACTCTGAATGTTTTTCTTGAGGTGACTGCCTTTTAACCCTGATCCTAACTGAACTGCAAGAGTTGCTTCAGAGTGACGTGAGATGCTTGCTCTCTGAGTAGCACTTTCCATACCTCACTAGCCTACAAAGTGAGAGACCAGACCAGGTAATCACACTGAGGTATCTCACAAGGTATTGGGATGTAGGAGCAGTTTATTTTAGTCTTACAGATATTTTGAATAATGTTTCTTGTGTCTTAAGATATCAGATGTTAAAATATAGAAGTGGACACACACAAATGCCACAGATTGGGAGGTTTCAGAGTAACAGCCGTGTTAGTCTGTCTTTGCAAAAAGAAAAGGAGTACTTGTGGCACCTTAGAGACTAACCAATTTATTTGAGCATGAGCTTTCGTGAGCTACAGCTGTAGTCTCTAAGGTGCCACAAGTACTCCTTTTCTTTTTACAGATTGGGAGAAAATTCTACATAGATTTGATCATATTTAGTTGATTTCTATTGTGCCTACCCAAAATTAAAAAGTTACTGGAAGGCTTACTGCTACAGTTCAGTCTGATCTGAGCTGTTTGTAAACCAATTTGGGTTTTCTTGTGTTTTTGTTTTTTTTTACTTCAGAGGTTCTATACACTTGAGCTGCTGTTCCAAAAATATTTATTTTGCTCATTACATTATTATAAATCTCAGCACCAGCCTGCATCACAGATTCCTTTTAAACTGATTCCACAATCATTTATTTAAGTGCTGTGAGTGCAACTACTTTAGAAAATCAATAAACCTATGGTTAACTTATTCTGATACTTTTAAATATCTGTATATTTTTATTGCAACCCTACTGGGAATGTATATTTATAGATAAAGAAACTTAAAATCATGATTGGTGGGTGCTTACTACTGTAAGGAAGTTCTTTAAGTGTTAAATGATATTTAAGTGTTGCATCAACATCTTTGTTCACTTATTTCAAATTATGATATTGCGTATTTTAACAATTAGCACTTTATACAGTGGTTATTACTAAGCTCAGAGGCTTTCCTATGTTTTCATCTGTTTCACTGTTTTAAACTTTGTACTTTTTGTAAAGTAGTATATAAAATGTAAAAATTTAATCCTTGCCACTCCACAGTAATTGCAGCACTATAGTATTTCCTGTTCTAAATATGGGAATATACTGTTGATGCTGCAGATAGCTGGGGCTGTGAATGTTGAGGTTTTTATTAGCACCCATTGTATTTCATAAAATAATTGAAGCCAGTACACAGTGCTCATCAATAAGCCTTCTGTTGTCAGCACTTGCTAATTTAAGTGGGTTCTTTGGAATTTGCAGTGTTTAGTTGTAGTACCACCACTTCTGTTTTTCTTATAAATATTACTTGTTGCCCAAAGTCTTCACTTATTCTACTTAGGATTAAGTTGTGCTGTAACACAAAGCATTTGATGTTTTTTTTTTAGCATGAACACTAAACTTGTGGGTAATTTAGCTTCATCAGAAAGCTAGATTCTTGAAGAAAACAATTAAGATTGAGAGTACATACCAATAACCTCAGGTTTAAAAAGAATTACAAGAACGTTATAATAATAAAAAAAACAAGCACTAGAAACTCAGGAAATTCAGAATTAAAGTTAACCCTAACATTTGAAAGTATGGAAATGCACAGTTATGGCAACCTTTACTCTGCTCCTATCGGTATGCACTGAGAGAAAGGAGAAGGGACTCTGACTCAAACTATCTATTGCTGCAGGTGAACAAGTGTTAACAGTGGTGGGAATTTTTTACAAAATGTTCCTAATGTAGACAGGGCTTACGTAGAAGTTTTACTAAATGGGTAAGAAATCAATTAAGGAAAGTTAAAAACTTATCTAAATGTGTATCCTCAATCCCTCATTTTATCTGTGCAAAGAATCTCTAGATGAGCGTAAAGTATTCCAACAAACAAAAGGGCTCAACTCTATGTAAATAGTAACTGAAACTGAACCGTTTTTGCATATATTGATACCTAACCTAAACTTCTAACAGATTCATTATTACACATCATATTTGAAAATACATCAGTGACAAAAATATACTTGCTATACTGTATGTGTGGCTTGCTGAGTTTTTGACGGACTAGTATTTTTAAAAAGCAGACTTGTTTATGCACTTCCCCAAGAACAAGGAAGCCGTGATCTCAGGTGGGGCCTCTAAGTGCTACTGTAATACAAATATAATAAATATCATCACCAAGATTAACAGAGTTGCATGGCAGTAAACTTTTTTAGAACTTTTTTACACTATATAAATACTTTTTCTAAAAAGGCAGTTCAAAATTCAAGGCAGTAATTGTGTTCTTTATATAGATATAAATATATTGCCCACATCCTTTTTAGTTTTGAGAATGACTTAAGCACCAATCCTTCGAACAGTTACACACATGTTTAACTTTAGTGCCATGAGCAGTAGTGAGTGCAGGATCAGGGTCTTGTATACATTTTGAACCTGCAGTGTACTTGTAACTGTTGTTAAATACTGTAGCAATTTTTACAATCATCCCTATATCTTTTTGTACTCTTCAGGATGTTTGGATAATACACTACATAGATAAGTAATGGTTGAATATTTTGTTATTTAAAACCATGTAAACAATAAAATATCTGTACGCTTTAATGCATATTTCTATATATTTTAGGATATATATGGGAAACTGCTAGACATTCAGAAATATCAAGAACACTTGAGAGGCCAAGGCTTGCTTGCTGAGAACAGAAAACAAATGTGAGTTTCCGGCTTGCACTAATATTGGTATCCATTTTCTGAAATTGCTTTAATATATTATTTTAGCATTTCTTACAATCTTGGTTTCAAACATTTTTTATTTGATTTTTGGAGAGACCATTTTGAAATAATTCCTGTGAAGTAACACAGTATTGCCAACCTCAGGAGATCAAAAATCATTAGTCAGACCCCAAAAGAACATGAGATGATAAAAAAAAAAAAATGTTTTTTAGGGGTGGGGGTTGTTTTTTGGTTTTTTGTTTTTTTTTTACTTTACAACATCTGTATACCCATCTACTTCTCTGCCAATGTGTGTGTCATAATTTCTAGTTGGAACGTCAGCCTTAAGTCACAAAAAATGCACACCTCTCCGTGACTGCTCAGATGGAAACTCCACTTAGCTTCTCCTCATTCCTAAAATAGTGTCTCTTCTTCTTAGTTTCCCACATTCCACAGCATATTCCCTCCAGTACAAGGGCTATAAAATGGAGCTCACAAAGCAATGAACATCCAAGAAACACAAAGCATTCTGATTGTAGATCAAGTGTTTCTATTATTGTTCAGTAAAGATTTATATGAGCTACAAAGACAGGAGATGCTGCTGAGGTAGGGGGCCCATCCAATTGTGAAGGCAGAGCTCAGTGGCAAGGCCAGGTGTGTGTCCTCAGCCCCACAAGCTCTTGCACTAGGTTCTGCCTCTGAGTTTAGCCCTGGAGATAGCAGGAATGGAGGAGCGTCTCATATTATGAGAGCTTGTCCTGCAGGTGCCAAAATCCCGTGACTCATGATTAATTCATAAGAGTTGGCAATACAGTTAACATTTCAGTCATAAGACCAATCATTTTTTATCATAATTCCTAATTATGGATAAGTAATTCAACACTCAAGGAATCTAATAGGTTCCTTATTGTGTTTATATTAACCATTCCATTTTTAACATCCTCCTCTTTTTCTTCCCAGTGCCAACATATCTGTGTAGTTTTACTTTCCCTTACCCCTTTTCTTTCTCTTCCAAAAGGGAAAAGAATAGAAACAATTTCCCTCTCCTCTCTCTTAGCTTCTGACCTTTGGTTAGCACATAACTGAGACTAGAAGCAGATCGAGAAGAATATTTAAATATTCTTGTTGGGTGAAGGTGTTCTGAGTTTTTTTTCCACAAAAGGTTTTCACAGTAGATGGTTCTGTGTTCAGTGCCATTGTCCTTGAGGATTTTACTGATTGGGGTATGGGTTACTCATTTCTATTGAAGGTCAATGGAAAATTCCTGGAAGACCATAATGATCATTTGTCTGTTAACAAGCCTTTTTAATGGCTGCAGTCAGGATTGCTTGTCAGTCTTTGAAATTAATCAATATTATAAGTTTGCTTCCTTTGAGGAATCCAGAAACTAGGATGCCAGTTGTGTGTTGAGAATTTTTTGTAGTAATTCCTCCATACACTGAGTGGGCAGTCAGGATTCAGAGAAGGTTTGTCGGGTTGGAGAGGTTCCACTGAAACCAAGAAATCTGTGTCATATTCTCACGGTCCACTCCTTTTTCTCCCAGTTAAATGGTTGCTTTTTCAGGGCTGCAGTTCTTTCATGATGCGCCTCCTATGTGTCTTCAAGCTAGCATTATATAGTGTTCCAATTCTCCATAATGATGATCTGCAATTTTTTCTATTTTAGATGTTAATTTTGTGTGTTGATTTTTTTCTGGGTAAATTGCAGTGAAGAGTGCATAGCTTCCTATATCTTTTTTTCTTCAGCACTGTGGTTTGGGATTATAACTACTTCAGTGTACCTTGCTATGCTCTTCTATTTTGGCAGCTGGGACAGTTGTGTTAGCATGAGACTTTTGTCTTTAGCAGTGGTACACCAGTTTTTTATCTTGGTTTTGTAGTTGACTGAAGTCCATGTTTCTTTATGATTAAAGTTTCCTATGGTGTGTAGAGTTTATTCATCATACCTTTCTAGGAGAGGCCCTTTAGGATATATCTGCACAGCCTTTTGGAGCCTGCAGGAGTGAGCCTTCCTGCCCAGGTGGACAGAATCAGGCTGGCATTCTAAAAATAGCCATGTAGACAAGGCTTTGAAGTTGTGGCTTGGAATATGAAGCTCCAACCCAAGCTGCAACTTCAAAGCGCTGTCCACATGGCTATTTTTAGAGCACTAGCGTGAATCTCTGCTATCCCATGTGTGTCCATCCGGGCCAGAAGGCTCATTCCCGCTAGCTACAAAATGCTGTGTAGTTATACCTTTAATTTCTGAGCAGGCAAGGGGAGAATGGGGTTGGAGTTCATAGTGGATGCTGCTGAAAAATAATCTGATTTAATGTGATTCCTTCCAAAATTTAGTCAGTTGATTTACTCATGTGAATAATGGTGGTCTAAATTTCTTTCATGTTCTAAAAGCCAAGTGGTTGGAAGGATTTTTTTTTTTTCAAGTTTTCCAAAAACAGGTGCCTGTCTTCCACTGGGACAAGAATAGATAGTTTAACTCTAAAATGAAGAAATACTTTTTTCAGAGAATTGAGCATCTGAAAACAGGCTGTTATACAGACATTTTGCAATCTTAACTACAATGTTAGGCCCTGATCTTGCAGAGACTTAAGCACACACATAACTTTACACATGTGAGTAATCCCATTGACTTCATTGAGGCTACTCATGTATAAAGATAAGCATGTACTGAAATCTTTGCAGGATCCTGACTTCAGCTGCCAGTGAAAACAGTAACGTTGTCAGGCAGTGGGGGATGAGGTCATTTTAGGCCCTGATTCAGGAAAGCACTTAAACACGTGCTAAAGTTAAGTATATGCTTAAGTCTAGCCCTGAATAATGTTGCTTCCTGGAATTGGGGCCTTTAATTTTGCCACGAAAAATATTAATTGACATTTATTGTTTCTAACAAATCTACAAAAGCAAAAAAATAAGAGTTAAGGCCTTGTCCTTAGGTCACCTTGTAATCTCACCCCCATTACTATATGAAGTATGCTGTTTCATCAATGTTTGGATACTTTTTATATAATACTACATGAAAAGGGCATGTTTGGGACAGTGCTTTGAATTTTCTTTCTTTTAACTTAATTCAGACCGTAAAGATGTTTCACTACACTGGACTGTTTTCTTTACAATTTCCACCATTGCTACCACTAGCGCACGTCCTCCGTTGGTAACGACAGTGGGAGTGCTGATACAGAGTCCAGCACTGTCATGTTGTCTAACCTAGCTCAGAGTAGGTCCAGATGACATGGTTAAAATGCCAGTAGCTACTAGTTCCCTTCCTATATGAGCACCCCCACCACTGCTGCCAGCCGCAGAGCTGCACCAGTAAGAGCAAGGATTAAAAGGGGAAGATCTAGTATAGACAAGGCCTTGTTGTTGTCTTGAATCTAGTTTTATGTGCATTTTGTTTTGCTGAAACCTTGTGGGCCAGGTTTTTTAGGACTGAGTTATAAATCTGTGGAAAATTAGCTTATCGTGGAACTGCTGATTGGCTTTTAACTTCAGTAGCAATAATGAGTGACACTTAAGTAAAATTCATAATTAACTCTTGATGCAGTGAATTTAATAAGTGTAGTTACCATTCCTTTCATAAGAAAGAGCTTTTATAACTAACTTAAACATTATAGATCACATTCACGTAGTGAATATCATACTGTTTTGCAGTAGAAAATACATTTCCAAACCAAGCCTGACTGTATGTGTGGTCCTTTGTGATATAACTCTAATTGCATGGTTAATTAAAAAGAGAATATATGTGATATTTTAAACAGAAACCTGATTGGCAGCAGATGGCTGATTAAGGAGGAATTGGAAGAAATGTTAGTGGAAAAACTGTCAGATCACGATGTGAGTAATTAATCTTTTTAATTTAAGGGACCTGTATCTTAAGAATACAGACTCCGGCTGCATTTAGTATCCTGAAAAAGTATGTCTTGGAGGCAGGTGCTTTTTTTTAAGTATCGTCCATTTCCCCCCTCCCCCAACTCCTCCCCTCCCTACCCCCCAGTAAATATTTGCCCTATTGGCATGGTTATCTCTGTCCTTATGCATGCTACAAAAAGTTCCCACCATTGTTAACATGATCCATTTCCATCAGTGGTAACATCTTGGGAGCCCTTGTGTAGATGTGCCATATAACCCTGCTCAGAGAAGGTCTCATTAACACAGTGCTTAAAACCCCAGTGGCATTGAGTAGGGCTCATCTATAGGGCTCCTAATGTTACTATTACTGATGAAGTTGAACTGATGGTAGTGATGTGATGCCTACTGTAGACAAGACAGACCATTACCTGCAATATTCTTGCATCATATGAAATTGATTCTGAAGAACTCTGAATCTGGCACCTTACTGGTTGCATCTCCAAGAACAAGTCCGTTAACCCACTATTTCCATCTGGTTTGCATAGGTAAGAAATAATGCTGATGTTTCAACTACACTGAGGTTTTCAAAATAAGAACAGAGGTCCAAAAATCCAGATCCAGTCTGCCTGTATGACCTTCTAAGTTATGTCTTACCTATGGAACGTTAATTTCCCAGTGGAATTTGAAGTTTGAATTGGGCTGCACCAGACAGGGCTGACAACCTTTTGTCTAAGCATTCTAGATATTTTATCCTCTACATCCTTCATTGCTGTGTATTGCACCATCCCTTAGCGATTCAGACTACAGACCATCTCACTAGCAATGGAAGCAGTCCTCAGTTTCAGTATCTCTTGTAATACTATGATGGTTGATATGGATTTTCCTGTTTATTTTCCCAAAGCCCCAGGAATTGTTCTGCATTCACAAGCATACCCAGACATTTTAGTGTTCCTCACAGCTTGCCTTTCTACCGTACCTCACACTTCTATGAAATATCAGTGGGCTAGAAAATACCATACTAGGGATTGGCCTGTGAATAAATACAAAAAAGCACAAAGGCTCAGCCTCTGGAAACAAATTGAAATGTTTGCATGTATTGAGTCCTTTAGATATTAGCTGTACTCTTTTGCCTGCTCCATTTATCTTTTCTTGTTGTTGCAGCAAAGCTTTCTGTGGTGCTTGCATTAAGGGTACTAAACAAAATGGAAGCAATTGATTTTTTTTTCTTCTACATACTCCAAGAACTCTCCGAGGTTTTCCTCATTTACAGCTTCCACAATTTGATTTTTTCCCCCCCACTTTTAAAGGCATTTGGCACATACGTGTTATGCTAATGTCATTTTTTTTTTCCAAAAAGCGTTGCCACGGAAATCTGCATTAGAGCATTGGACTTAAATAAAACATTGCATTTCTATGAGTGATCTCAAAATATCGAGTGATACTGCTAATTTATTTGTAAGAAAGTAGCCCACTGCAGAAGATGCTGGGAATAGAGCATAGGTGAAAAGAATTCTCAAAAATAATTTTAAAAATACCCTATGAGTAGGAAAAAAGTGTAAAACATTTTCTTATACACAATGGCATCCTGATATTTCTTTGTTACTGCTGGTCCAAAACTCTTTCAAGTAATGCCTTGTAGCAGGTGATCCCAGCTTTCAGCACAAAGGGGTTAATGCTGAGGTGTTTACTTTCTAATCACATGCTCAAGAACTAGGAAAAAAGCACACAGGAGCAAAGGATAATTTATTTCAAGAGGTTGCCCTTTAAGTCAAGTATCTCTTGAATTTTTAAATATCTTGATTGTTCAGTTTTAAAGGAAATCATAAACATTAAAGTAACTCAGCTTGAACAGCCGAAGAGATATGTTTCCCATATGTATTATGAAATATAATCATCGAGGTACAGTTTAGTAAAATACAATTATTTCCATTTTCTCTCTCTCTCTCTCTCTAATATATATAGACATATTGGAAATGAATGTGAAAGCTTTTTCTCCTCTATTCTAATAAAAAAAATTCAGATCCAAGGCCCAGTAGAAGTTTTCTTTTAAAATTGAGATGAACTTCATTCTAATATAATAATCCTGTATTACAAAGAGGTTGGGTGTACTCTGAATTCAAGATTAATTGTTGCCTGAAGAAAGGATTAGATGTCTTTAGTCACAGAGAAAATGATGCATTTGCATGCTGTTTTTGAAGCAGCATGTGGATGCAAAAGTGTCATCTTGTCAAAAATCATCAATAAAAGCAAAGAGGGAAAGATCAAGTATATAAAAATAGAATGTTTTAGCAAATGCAATTTCACTTGCATCTCTTAATGAATTTTTATTGTCTACAGTATTCGATGTGTATTCAGCTGCTAGAAAGATTAGTGACGTTGCCATGTTGTGGCATCGAAGAAGAGTATGTGCTAAAGTTTCGCAAAGAACTAGCTATACAATTAAAAAAGGTGGTGATTGAGCCCCTGCAATATGATGATCAAGGAGTGGCGTTCAGCACTGGGGAAGGTAATAATTTCAAGTTTGTCTGTCTGGTTGAAGTGGTGAAGGTCTCCAGATGAGACTCCAAAATTTCTTCTGTAACCCCAACACTCAGCAAAGTCTTGTATTGGTTGGTGCATTTCTTTATTTCATACACTTGTATTGATATTTTACAATTCTTTCATGGATGTCTTGGTATCGAAATGGAAGTGTATGGCACAAATGCCATTATCTAATGATCCATGATCTACAAAAGAGCCTTCAAAATAATAGTAAATCACTAGTTGTTGAAATTAGTAGATATGGGTACTCGACATTGCTTAAGAAAAGGCATTATAGCCAGTTTTCATAAGTTCAATAACTATCTTATTTTCCCTTTAAATACACAAAAGCACAGATCTATTTCACAGTCTAACAGGTTTCAAAAATCATTTATCAAACAACCTTTTTAACATTACCAGAGCTCAGTGTTGTAAACCAGACTATTTCTTCTGGGCTGAGATTTTGTATGTCATATTTTAGGTCAGAGCTAATGTTTTCACAGAGATATAAAACTGTAGATAGTTTACGATGAAATCTTACTAAAGGTGGACAAAAATTGTAGCAGCATTGTTCGTACCAGTATAATTAATTTGTATGTACAGATTCATATGAACGTTCTTTATTAAACTGTTAAACTGTTGTACATTTTTTGTAACAAAGTATCTTAATTTTTTTCACAAAATATGTTTAATATTAGCTCCTGCAATGATGCTTCATGTGAGATGGTAGATACGGAACATGCACAAGTGTGACAAACTGCTGTAGTACCTCCATGTATCGTTACTGCATTCAATCATCTTTCACAGTTACTTTTTAGTTCAGAATATTGCTTCTCATCTTCTAAAGTAAAACTGTTCAAAGTCGTACTGTGTGGGCTGTACTGATGGTTTTGTCCTTTTTTCTCTTATTTCCATGAACATTAGCAAAATGATCAAATCTATTTAGTGCAGTAGCATGCTGAATGTTGGTTATATTTTACACACACACCCTTTTTTACCTCCAAAAAGAAAATCATTGCTGCTGTATGAAAATAAAAGATCTGCTTAGCTTTTTTTGCATTTGATATGCTGAAAAATAATGAACCCACAATAACAAAAGGTTGCTTTGTTTATTTTAAGGCAAAAGAAAGACTTCGCGAGCATCTGCAGTAGTTTATGATAATGGAAGCGGAAAAATTACAGTGAACGGAGTAGATTATTTATGTTATTTTCCAGTGATGCAAGACAGGTGAGAGCACCATGTATCTGTTTTAACATTAACAATGTAAACAGAAACCATCATGCTTCGGTAGAGCATTTAAAGTATTCAAAGCATCAAAAAGGGCTAAGATTATTATTATTATTATTATTTATTAATAATTATTAATTATTTATTGTAACTTGATTTTTTTCTTGATGTTTCTGCATGGATCTTTAGTTCTATGAAGCTGACATATTCTCTTGTTCCTTTATAAGTATCTAGTTTAAGAAGACTTCACCTTGTTTCCATTTTTCTTCATGATCATAAGAACTCAAGGTGTATGGGCTGAGAGCTGTCTCTCATCTGCCTTTTTTCAAGGAGAGTTGCAAAGAATAAGAACATAGATCATTTTGGTTCTTTAGTTATGGGATCTGCTCAGATCAGAGAAACTCTTGGGTTTAGTGGAGTACGCTCCTGAAATACATCTGTTTCCTGAGAGTCCCAGGGGCAGTAGTCATGCAGTCGTACTCCAGCATATATCAGTAGTGTACAAACAAACAATGTAATTCAAGACACTTCACGTAAAATTTCAGACTGCACACACAATTTCAGTTCATCTTACACTGACAAGATTTCTGAGCATAAGTTATAAAAAGTTTCCTTAGAACAAGCCAATGTGGGTTTATTTTATTCATCCTGTTGACTATACAATTCAAACACCTTGTATATTACAATAATCTAAATGCAGAATAGTCCTTTCACATCTGGGTTTAACGTATTGACAAAGCAGTACAGGGAAGCTCGCATTTCTTTAGATTACGTATGTCAGGTCATCGTTTAACTCTCTCATAAACTAGCAATGTATATAATCTGCAATTTATAAAAATTAAATACTGTGTGTATCTTATCTTTTTTTCCAGAGAACAGTTAATGTTCCCATTCCAGTTCCTTGATAGACTTGGAAAACATGATATGGTCTGTACCGTCTCTGGTGGAGGGAGGTCCTCACAGGCTGGAGCAGTCCGTTTAGCCTCTGCAAGAGCCTTGTGTAGTTTCACCACTGAAAATGAAGTGGAATTTATGAGGCAAGGTATGAGCATAAGTAGGAAAGAATGCATAATTCCAACAGTAATATGTGTTTACACACTTTTCCAGTAACTGACTAAGATTAATAAGATTGTTAAGGGCCTGACTCTCCGAAAACACAGAAGTGAGTAGTTCCATTGAAATCAGTGGGACTACTCATGTGCATAAGTGTTTTCAGGACCCACACTTTAGTCATGAATAGTTTTAATAGTCAGTCTTCCTGACATCTTTCAAATGTCCTAACTGTATTTCCTCTTTGAATAGCCTCTGCACCTGTTCATGACATGTTAGGGTCACAATCCCAGCCTGAGAACCCCTGCTTAGGCTGCATCCCGTCAGTGCAGAAACACAACATGTAGTAATATATCAAGTCGGAGAAAAACCTTGAGTTCAAATTTTGTGGGAGGAAAAGATTCCAAGATTGCTAATCAGTTGAATAGAAACAAATCTCTCATATTCTAAAGGTTCTTGTTCCTGCATTCAATCACCAAAATGTTGGGGCTACCAGTAGATTAATTTCAGCTTGATCTGAAGGGATGACAAGGAGCATAAGTATAAGTAGGTTACTTTAAATAGGCCAGATTAGAGGTTCCTCCTCTTTCCCTTATTCAGAAGGCACCAGTAAAACAACCACCACCCTAGGTAGCTGCAGTAACTGATATTTTCCTATATGTAGAAGATACCACACTATTGCAACAATGCAGAATTAGAAACATTGAGTTTTTAAATAGACTGGAGGGAAATATGTTGAAAACTCCTACTCATAATGAAGGCAGCATAATTCTAAGCAAGCTTTTGTCTCTGCTTAACGTACTTTTGAATTATTTATTCATAGATTCCTAAACCCAGAAAGGACCCTTTGGATTACCTAGTTTGACCCTCTGTATTACACGGGCCACAAAACTTCCTCGAAATAATTCCTAGAACATATCTTTTAGAAAAACATCCAATCTTGATTTTAAAAATGTCAGTGATGGAGAATCAACCACAACCGTGATAAATTGTTCCCATGGTTAATTACCCCCATCATTAAAAATTTATGCTTTTATTTCCAGTCTGAATGTGTCTAGCTTCAGCTTCCAGCCATTGGATTGTGCTACACTTTTCTTTGCCAGATTGAAGAGCCCAGTGTTAAATATTTTTTCCCCATGTAGGTACTTACAGACTGTAATCAAGTCACCCCTTAATCTTCTCTTTGTTAAACTAAATAGATTGTGCTATTTGAGTCTACCATGAGAAGGCATGTTTTCTAATCCTTAAATCTTTCTCATGGCTCTTCTATGAACCCTCTCTAATTAATCAACATCCTTTTTGAATTGTGGGTATCAGAACTGAACACTATTCCAGCAGTGGTTTCACCAGTGCCAAATACAGAGGTAAAATAAATAACCTCTCAGTCCTGCTCAAGAAACCCCTGTTTATATATCCCAGGATTGCATTAACTCTTTTTTGGCCAGAACATTACATTGGAAGGTCATGTTCAGCTGATTATCCCCCATGGCCCCCAAATATTTTTGAGTCACCACTAGTACCAACTTTTCAATGTGCCGGGGGGCGCTTGATCCCCCACCTCTGCCCCAGACCCCAACCCCACCCGCCTCTTCCCGCCCCATTCTGCCCCCTTCCTCGAGCGTACCGCATCCTCACTCATCCCCCTTCTCCCTCCCCCACCCCCAAACCTCCCATGTGCCGCGAAACAGCTGATTGCAGCAGGTGGGAGACGCAAGGAGGGAGGGGTTGGTGCTGATCAGCAGGGCCCACTAGCGGGCAGGAGGCGCTGGTGGGAGGTTCTGATAGGGCGACTGCTGGGCACCCACTATTTTTTTCCCCATGGTTGCTCCAGCCCCAGAGCACCGACAGAGTTGGCATTTGTGAGAGTCACTGCTTCCTAGGTTAGTCCCCCATTCTATAACTACAGCCTACATTCTTTGTTCCTCGATGTATACGCATACGTTTAGCCATATTAAAATGCATATTGCTTGCTTACACCCAGGTTTCCAAGCAATCCCAATCTCTCTGTATCAGTGAATTGTCCTCTTCGTTATTTACCACTCCACAATTTTTGTCGTGTGCAAACTTTTTATCAGAGATGATTTTGTTTTCTTCCAGGTTATTGATAAAAACATTAAAATGTGTAGGGCCAAGAACCAATCCCTACAGGACCCCACTGGAAATATACCGACATGATGACCATTCCCACTTACAATTACATTTTGAGACCTATTAGTTAATCAGTTTTTAATTCTTTTAATGTGTGCCATGTTAATTTTACATCGTTCTAGTTTTTTTAATCAGAATGTCATGTGATACCAAGTCAAACGCCTTACAGAAGTCTAAGTATTTTACATCAACGCTATTGCCTTTATCAGCCAAACTTGTAATCTCATCAAAAAAAGATATCAAGTTAGTGTGACAGGATCTGTTTTCATAAACCCATGTTGATTTGCATTAATTACATTACCCTCCTTTAATTCTTTATTAATCCAGTCCTGTATCACCCACTCTATTATCTTGCCCGGAATCTATGTCAAACTTACAGGCCTACAATTATCCAGGTCATTCCATTTACCCTTTTTAAAAATTGGCACATTAGCTTTCTTCCAGTATTCTGGAACTTCCCCATTTCTCCAACACTTATTGAAAATTAACATTAATGGGGTACAGTGAACTCTTCATCCAGTTCTTTTAAAACTCTTGGTTACGTGTTATCTGGACCTGCTAATGTAAACATGTCTAACTTTAGTAGCTTCTATTTAACATCCTCCAGAGATGCTAGTGGAATGGAAGGAGTATTATCATATGATGAGACTACATCATTTGTTTTTCTCCAAATACGGAATAGAAATATTTATTGAACACTTCTGCCTTTTCTGTATTATTATTGAAAATTCTCCCAATACCATCTAGTAGTGGACCAATACCGTTGTCAGGATTCTTTTTGTTCCTAAAATATTTAAAAGCTCATTCTTATTGTCCTTAACTCTGCTAGCCATAGATTTCTCCTTGTGTCCCTTTGCTTCCCTTTCCCGTTTTTTACAGTTCCTAACTTCTGATTTATATTCATTACTATCAGCTTTCCTCTTTCTTCCATTTGTTATATATTATTTTTATAGGTGTCTAAAAGTGAATTCAAATATTTGAACAAATAACATGTCCTTTACATCACTGGGGTGATTTTTTAAGATTTGTAATGTATTGTAATGTACAAAATTCAAATACTGTAACAGTGTTAAAATTCTGTGGGGTTTGACTAAATTCCCTTTTGTTGGTTTCAAGTTGTACCTTTGTCCTCCTTTTGGGCCTAGATGTTGCAGTTCATGTGGTATGCAAATTCACAAGTTGTTCTGAAGCCCACTTTTTCTCTCTCTCTGTCAAAAAAACACTCACACAAAATATATTAGTGAATGCTGTACTTCATAAAATGACTCTCTTCATATTGTCCTGTAGCTGGACTACTGACAGCTGATCCACGTATCAGGGAACGAAAGAAGCCTGGTCAGGAAGGAGCCCGCAGGAAGTTCACCTGGAAAAAACGCTAAGTCTAACTGGAGCAGATGTTATAAGTTATGCGTTACAACAGTTTCAAAACATCACCAACTGTATGATTTCTTTACAATCACTGTTGTGTAAATATATCTGGTAATTTTTTTTGTTTCTAATCATTGTGGTTTTCCTCTTTTAAAAAATTAATTTCTTTTAAGTTGTAGTCACTTGTTAAAAAATTTTAAAAGTTGCAAACTGTGAAGTTTTTTATCTGAACTGAGAGTCTAAAATGAAACTTTGAGGCCAAAATAATTACACTTCCCAGCTGCTTGTAGACATACCCTTAATGATGGGCATACCAGATGCTTACTTTGCCTGGATGAGGAGCACATAACAGAGGGAACAGGAGTACTTGTGGCATCTTTGAGACTAACAGATTTATTTGAGCATAAGCTTTCGTGGGCTACAGCTGTTCTTTTTGCAGATACAAACTAACGTGGCTGTTACTCTGAAACATAACAGAGAGAGATGCCATATGTAGATCCTTTTCTAAGAGAATCCAGAGAGCTACTGAGTCTTCTCTGAAAATGTTCCTGATGGAGAGATCAATGCATCCCTCTTTACACCCCAGAATGGCTGGGGTAGAAACTTCTAAGCTCTCATCAAAAAGCATCTCTGCTGGTTCTTGTACTTGGGAAGTAAAAAGAGTTGCTCCTAAAAATCTATCCTCCTTGTCCAATAAAATCTCAGGGGATGGGAAGGAAAGAGCACCGAGCACACAAAAAGAAGAAATCTAAGTTTTTCACCAGGTCCTTCCTCTAGGAGCCACAAATCCTCTCAGTCCTCATCTGAAAGAGGTAGTACAAGGTTCCAAAAGGGTCCCATTGGCATACAGACAGGTAGCAGTCACCATGCCTCTAAACGGACTTCTTGGTACTGCGAAAGTTGCCCAGCACAAAGATCCCCACTACAGTCAACTCTGGTACCAATGCTATCCTACTGTCTGACTTCAGCACCAACTGATTTGGTACCGAAATCCTATATAGAGTCCAAAGACCTACTGATATCTACCAGATTCCTCACTATTTGCAGTAATAAAGGTAGATCCTTCAGTACCGATGGCTGACCCTACACTGATATTGAGCACCTCAGCGGTACTGACCAGAGGCAGCATATGGGCAGGCTGAGGCAGCATTAGTCATTCTAGTCCTCAGGTTCAGAGGGCAGTAGTAAGGTTTCACTAGTTTGTTCCCTGGGGTCTAAGTATTCAGGCCAGTAGACACTTGACATGGAGTTGAGGGCTGAGTTTCACTACCCTGGACATGAAAGCTCAAAGAGGGAGTGAAATCCCTATCTTCCCCCTTGGCCAACCTGTCTCATATACTTATGAACACCTGGATCTTTACTGGGCTGCATCAAGTTTCAAGACCAATGTCTACATTCCAATCTAGCGCTAGATCCCCTTCACCACCACCTCATAGGGGAGCTTTACAGCCAGCCCAATCTGCTCTTTCTGTCAGCTGAATAGACTGGTAATGGCTCTTATGAGGAGTCACAGATAGAGGACCACCTCATCCTGGCTCCCATATTATCTACTGATTGGGCTGTGACACCAGAGATTCCAGTGGAGGTGGTCCAGGAAAAATACAAAAGCTTCTAGACATCCTGCACATCTTTGTTCCTGGATCTCTTGCAATGCCCATCACCAAGGGACATTTAGAGCCAGCTAAATTGCTCTGGCAGATGCCTGCTGCTTTGGCACCAACATCAAAAGGGGCAGATCAACACTATTAAGTGCCTTCCTAGGGCTTCGGGCAACTTTATACGCACCTCACTAGTTGTCACCAATTGGGAGGTCTTAGCAAAGTCAACAAAAATCAACACAGACAAGGAGCCCAAGAAATTAAATATAAGAAACTAGGTATCTCTGAAACTTTCCACCTTCCAGCGGTGAGAAACACAACTGCAGATTTCTTCAGCAGGGGTTTTACATACCAGGGATTTTACATACCAATATGTGTGGTCAATCAGGAAGGATATACTCTTCCAGATCTTCCACCAGTGGGGGTACACAGGAATAGATTTATTTGCAACCAACCTGAACAACAGAAATGTTGTTCCAGTTTGGTCTGCAGCCTGGTTTCCATTACAGCTACCTCCTTTCTCCCCAGTCCACTCTACCTCCAATATGCATTCCCACCAGCTCAGCTCATCCCAAGAGTCCTGAAAAGGGATAAGGCAGACAATTCCAATGGCACCAGGTTGGCCAAGACAGTACTGGTTCACAGACCCTACGGCAGCTGTCCATATGGTCACTAATATCTTTGCCTCTAGTCAAGGTTCTGCTCAGAACCAGGATAAGTCTGTATCCCAACCTCCAATCTTTCCACCTCGCTGAACGGATGATCTCTGTTGAATACTCATGAAAGGTCATACTTCCAAAATGTCTAAGCCATCTTAGTGAGCAGCAGAAAACAATACACTAGAGCTGCATATGTAGCAAAGTGGAAGAGGTTCTTCAATCTGGGCACCATCTCAAACACTTAACACAAGATATACAGTGATACAATTAAACAAAGGGAGGCAGCTTTTATGTCCTCAACTCAGCACACAAAAAGAGTAGGGACACATGCTGCTTATTGGTATTGCTGGCAAAAGTCCACCTCGAGTGTATCGGGTGCCCACACACCTGCAGTGCACAACACCTATTGAAGAACAATTGTTACTGTACAAGTAAGTAACTTTTTTGTGTTTTTTATTTTCCCCCCATTTCTATGGTGTTTGGAGCACCACCACTACAAACTTCTGGGCCCTGGAAATCATAGGGATGGAATATTACCTCCAATTCCAAACCTTCCCCAACCATCACCCACCTTTCCTGTCTCTTTTCAGAGATCCCTCTCACAAGAACATGCGACATCAGGAAGAGCAGCCACTTCTAAATCTCAGCTCAGTAGAAGTAGTACCTCAAGAGCATAGGGGAAAGGAATTTTACTCTCATTACTTAATTCCCAAAAAGTAAGGGGGCTGGCACTGCCCTATTCAGGACCTTAGACAGTTGAACACCTTCATTCACAAGCTCATTTGCATGATGGTGACTTCAGCCTTGATAACTTCAACCCTAGATCCACATGACTGGTACATAGTTCATGATCTTGTTTCCATGTAGTAATTCACTTTTCCCACAGAAGGTATCTGAGATTTCAGGTGGGCAGTTTTGGCTAACATGCGGCCTATTGACAGCACCAATAGTATTCACAAAATACCTAGCAGTAGAGGTGACTTACATCAGGAAATTAGTCCAGGCTTATCTGTACTTAAACAACTGTCACATTTGCAAGAAGTCACATCAATAGGTAACTAACTCCATACACTAGATTTCTGCAACCTTTCACATTTCTAGGTATAAGAGTAAACAAAGAAGACAATATTAATTGCAACTCAAAGGGTTGAGTACATAGGGGTGGATTTGGAGCACCAGTGGCCCAGCTGTCACAAGAGAGATTCTGAAACATACTAGACTTGTCCGCCCACCTACAAGTTCATCATCATGGGCAAGGACTTGTCTCAAACTTTAGGACAAATGGCCTCTTGTACATATATAACTCAGCATGCAAGACTTCACCTTTGTTGCACACAAGAGTGGTCTGTATATCTATTCGGGACCAGACCAGTTAGGAACAGCTGCTGGCCTGCTCCCTGACTAACTGTGCTGCTAGGCAACCAATGAGCCCAGCTGCACTGCCTTAGAACTCTGAGTGGCCACAGCCCCTGACTGTCTGCTGGTTTAGCAATCCTGCTGATAAGCCTGGCTGATAAGTTCAGCGGCTGTTTGGCATATACCATGCCTGTAGCTGCACTTGCCCTTATTCCAGTCCCTGTTCCCCTGTGACTTCTGGCTTTGACCCCCAAGTCTGCCTCCGGCTTATAACTCTAGTTGACCCTCTGATTCTGGCATTTAGCTTCTGTTTCTCTGGTATTGATCCTTGGCTCCACCTCTGGCTTACAACTCTGATTTATGCTCCCTCCCCTGGCTCTGGGATTTAGCTTCTCTCTCTCCGGAACTGACCCTCAGCTTGTTTCCTGGACTCTGCCCACGCAGGATGCACCAGTAGACCAAACTCTCACCTTCACCACGGCCTGGTCAGCAACAATATCAGCCAAGCAGGAATCACCTGGCTCTGATGATGCACATTTCCCCTGTGCAAGTCCTGTCATCATAAGTAAGCTGGTGGAAAGGCCCCCCTAAAGTTGGCAAGGGACTATGCTGCTCTCTATCATTGCCATGAAAAGCATTGATGACAGGTGTCCCCACGCTGGGTTGGACAACCTTCAGACTCAGGAACTCCTTAGGAGGCCTACCTTCATGTAAATGACTTGGAGCTGACGACCATTCACCTGATGTGCAGTTTTCCTCCCCATTCTGAAAGGGCTGACAGATCAACTCATGATAGGCAACACTACAGCTATGTTTTATATAAACAAGGGGAAGGAAGATCCACTTCTCTATGTCAGGAAGCTGTGCACCTATAGGACTTTTGTACCTGCCATTGAATTACTCCAAGAGGAGTACACCTATCAGGGTTACAAAATATGCTGACAGATCACCTCAGCAGACAATTTACAAGTGACCACAAGTGGTTAGGAAATGACACTATTATCCATAACATATGTTCGTTAGTGGGATTGTCCAAACATAGATCTCTTTGCCACCAGAGAAAACAAGAAAGGTCAAAAGTTTTACTCCAGAGGACAGAGTCTGGGATCCCTATCTGATTCCCTGCCCTAATGGATGCTTACCTGCCAGTTCCATTGATCTCAAGAATACTCAGGAAGCTCCAGCATGGCCAAGGCAGTTTGGGCGCTCAGAGCTGAAGAAGGTCTCCGTTCAATATCCAATTCAAATGTGTTTCTGGTCAGGACGTCCTATCTCCTGGCACTTCCATGGTGTGGATCCTGGTCATACTTAAGTGCTTTGTTGCACTTAGCAGCAGAGAGGAAATGTTCAGCAGAAGCAAAAAACATTATTTGCAATAGAAAGGACTCTACCAGGTTTATTTACTGTGCCAAGTGGAAGAGATTTACTGGGCACAACAAAACCGGTTATCTTTTGTTTCTAACTCAGATACCAGGCATACTGGAGTACATTCTGTCATTAAAGAACTCTGGACTTTCACTGCAAGTCCACCTAGCAGTCAGCTCAGATTTCCACTCTTCAAGTCAAGAATCGTCCATATTTTCATGTCCTGTGATAGCTAGGTTTTTGAAAAGCCTAATACAGCTGTATCACCCAGTCCGAGATCTTCCTCTTCCTCGGGATCTAAATATTGCACTGATGGGGATTAGGGGCCACTAGCTACATCTTCTGTTTCATCTTCCCATCAGAACAGCCTTTATGATAGCAGTAACATCAGCTAGGATGATGGAAGAGCTGTAAGCTCTCATGGCGGGATCCCCATGTACAGTTTTTCATAAAGACAGGGTAAGGTATCCTTGAAACCTCACCCAAATTTTTAACAGAAGGTAATCTGTCTTCCATCTAAACCAAGTTCTACGTCTACCTGTGTTTTTTTTCCCCCAAAGCCATACTCTAGCAAAGGTGAGATACTCTGTGTGGGCCCCTTGTGGGTTTGTCCTTGACCTAGTTTGCATGTCTCATTTATAAAGTTGCAAATTCTTTGTCAGCACTTTTCCTTTGCAAGTGTGTTCATTTGTAAGTGTAGACTATGTCTACACTATGGCTTATGTTGGCAGAATTTACATCACTCAGGGGTGTGAATAAATGACCCACCTGCGCAACATAAGTTACACAGACATAAGCGCCGGAGTGGACAATGCTAGGTCAGTGGGGGTGCTTCTCCTGCTGACATAGCTTCTGCCACTTGCGGAGGTGGTTTTATTTTGCTCTCCCATTGGCATAGAGTGTCTTCACCAGACGTTTTGCAGCAGCATAGCTGCAGCTTTGTACATGTAGACATGCCCTGAGAGTCTCCTCGTGTTTTGTGATGATTTGTAAACTATTTTAATTAGTTCTCAATGCTATGAAAGATCACTTGAATCATTTATTCGGTCCAACACCAATAGAATATAACAGTGAATAGAATAGTAGGACAAAACAGCTGCATGTACAGTACCTTTATCTCAACACCTGGTGATTCCTTTATTTCATTTGTGAGTTCAGGATCACTTGTATGTGTGAAGCTGCCTGTGTAACTAGGTATTAGTTAACCATGCCTTTGAGTCAAGTAGTCATTCAAGCAAATCATCCCTATTCAACAAATCACTTAAGTATGTGTTTAACAATAATACATGCTTAAGTCTCATTGACTTTAAAAGAGGGTGCCAGCTGAAGATGTTATAGGATGGGGTGTGTTGGGGGGGAGAACAAAGATAATCCAATTCAAATAGATATAGCAAAAATTAATTAATTTAACCATATTAATAAGAACATAAGAACGGCCATACTGGGTCAGACCAAGGGTCCGTCTAGCCCAGTATCCTGTGTGCCGACAGTGACCAATGCCAGATGCCCCAGAGGGAATGAACAGAACAGGTAATCATCAAGTGATCAATTCCCTGTCGCCCATTCCCAGCTTCTGGCAAACAGAGGCTAGGGACACCATCCCTGCCCATCCTGGCTAATAGCCATTGATGGACCTATTCTCCACGAATTTATCTAGTTCTTTTTTGAACCCTGTTATAGTCTTGGCCTTCACAACATCTTCTGGCAAGGAGTTTCACAGGTTGACTGTGCATTGTGTAAAAAAATACTTCCTTTGTTTGTTTTAAACCTGCTGCCTATTAATTTCATTTGGTGGCCCCTAGTTCTTGTGTTATGAAAAGGAGTAAATAACACTTCCTTATTTACTTTCTCCATACCAGACATGATTTTATAGACCTCAATCATATCCCCCCTTAGTCATCTCTTTTCCAAACTGAAAAGTCCCAATTTTATTAATTTCTCCTCATACAGCAGCCATTCCATGCCCCTAATCATTTTTGTTGCCCTTTTCTGAACCTTTTCCAATTCCAATATATCTTTTTTGAGATAAGTCGACCACATCTACACACAGTATTCAAGATGTGGGTGTACCATGGATTTATATAGAGGTAATATGATATTTTCTGTCTTATTTTCTATCCCTTTCTTAATGATTCCCAACATTCTGTTTGCTTTTTTGACTGCCGCTGCACATTGAGTGGATGTTTTTAGAGAAATATCCACAATGACTCCAAGGTCTCTTTCTTGAGTGGTGACAGCTAATTTAGACCCCATCATTTTATATGTAAAGTTGGGATTAAGTTTTCCAGTGTGCATTACTTTACATTTATCAACATTGAATTTCTTCTGCCATTTTGTTGCCCAGTCACCCAGTTTTGAGAGATCCTTTTATAGCTCTTTGCAGTCTGCCTGGGACTTAACTATCTTGAGTAGTTTTGTATCATCTGCAAAATTTTCCCACCTCACTGTTTACCCCTTTTTCCAGATCGTTTGTGAATATGTTGAATAGGACTGGTATCAAAACAGACCCCGGGGGACACCATTATTTACCACTCTCTATTCTTAAAACTGACCATTTATTTCTACCATTTGTTTCCTATCTTTTAACCAGTTACCAATACATTAGCCTTTCTGAGTGTATAGATCTAAGATTAACCAGTTGGGCTCAATAATAAATGGGACATACTTAGTCAAAATCAGAGACGAGTGAATGGACAAAATATCTGTATTGAATTGCACAAATTCTTTTTTTCTTAGATTTTGTGATCTGAAAAATAGGAAAGAAAGCCTCAGGGTTCAAAAACCAGCAAAAAACAAACAAACCTGGAATTGGTCAGTCTGATTTAATTATATTATCCTTATAGATCTGGGAATATCCCTAAGAGTTGATATATCCGTTGAATTCAGTTGCTTCATAGAAACTTGTTAGAGCTCTAAACTATATCTGCTATTGCAGTGGAAAAAGTTTGAAAAACAAAAATATTAGTTAGTATAAATATACAATAAAGAGAATAATAGTTTGTGTTTTTATTTGTACTAGGTCACTCTAAACAACTCACTTATATCTCCCATTTGTGCCAAAACTTTGGAGTTTTGTGATCAAACTCATTCAATTAAGAAAGAATGTTACATCGCTATGTTGAGTCTAGTTCCTGGAATTGAAATGAGGCTTCTTGGTCTAATATCTGGATCAAAATAAATCAACCACAATTCAGACAGAATTTTCTATGGTCCTGAACCTCAGAAATGCTAAGCACTCAATTGCTAATGACTTGAGTGAAAATTGTAGGTGTAGGTCTGTTGTAAGCCTGAATCCGAGGCCCTCGCTGACCCTGAGCAAGCCACTTGACCTCTATATGCTAGTCAACTCTACTCAAAAAACAAAACACAAAAAATGAAGGGGAAATCCTAAGATCTTACTGCAAACCAAGGGATTGATCCTGCTTCCACCACTAGCAATGGCTAAGCACTTGTCTTCAGTGAAAGTAGGATCTACTGCCAGATGACACACATGGAGGTTAGTTTTCTGAATAAATTTCCAGGAAAGCAGTGTCTGTTGGGACAAAGCCTGTGTGTACTCATAACCCCTAACCTGAGGACATAAAGGGCAGAGCAATGCCAGATGCCTCTCAGTTCCCCAGGGTCTCTTACCACCCATAGTAGTGAGACTGCACTCAGCAGTGTCCACCTACTACCGTGTCATTCCTTCATTGAATCGGTTTGTAAATATTTGTAAATACTAGAAATAAGTTTAGTTTAAAAAAATCATTTCTTTTGTGTACTATTTGGCACCGAGGTGCTTTTCCGCCAAGTCGCCAAACCTAAATCCTCCAACTTCAAGCTATGCCCATCATATGATGGACTTATTTCAACCAACAGTCATCTTTTCTCGGTGAGAGCCATGTCACATACTGTTGCTTTGTATACCAGCCCTTCTCCACCACAACTTGCCGCCCCGGAGATACTTTGCTAAAGCTCTACTGACTGGAGCAGTCCATGAGGGAAGTGTCAGATTCCAAAAGATATTTCTGACTCCAAAAAGGGACTCTCTTCCCAGTGATACCATTCCTTCAGTGCTCCTGCAGAAAGGGCCTCTTCTGTTGCTGGTACTGAGAAGGGGCCAGCAACTTCTTTAGGCAGCTGTCCTTATGCCTCCAAACTGAATTTGGCCTTGACTGGGAGTTCACTGCCAAGGAATGGTGCTGCCTCCACACACTGAGGCAGGGAAAATCTAAGCTGTGCTCTAAGGGTGATTCATGGCACCAGTCCCCTTCCCCAGAACTAGAAAGGACAAAAGTTTTAAAGAGAGCCACAGGTCTTCCGATTCTTTTAAACCACAGGTCCTGAAGCCTGATCACTGTGGGCAGGCCAGTGGGACTGATTCTTTGGCTCGCCTGCTCTGTGTGGAACTAAGTCCCCACTGGCACCAAAGGACCACATCTCATGAGGGACAGCTGAGGGGAGAAATGGGTAGCTTACATTTTCTGTGGTTCTTAGATGAAGTACCTCAGGAGTTCAGAGGGAAGGTTTCTATTGTCACTACTCCCTTATTCCCAAAAGAAAAGGGGAAATGTATCCTATCCTTGACCTTAGGGAACTAAACAAATTTATACACTGACTCAAATGGAGGCAGGGGATAATAGACACTAGCCTCCATCATCTGCTCACAGAAGATCAAGGATTAGTCCATGGCTCTTGACCTTCAGGAAGCTTACTTTCACTTTTAGCAATTCGTTCAGCCACAGAAAATATTTCCAGTTTATAGTGGGACACTACCAAATACAGGGTGCTGCCTTTCTGCCCCTCTGAAGCCTCAAATATATTCACAAAATGCTTGACAATAGTGGCGGCACATCACACTTGGATGAATGGCTTTTGAGAGGGAAATCCACACAGGAAGTTTCCAGTGTGCTATCTACAGTCCTCAAATTATTTCATGCCTTAATGCTGAGAGTCAGTCATCCCCTTACTTCAACCCAGACTGGAGGATTTATAGGGGCTCTTCTAATTTCAAATCAGCAAAGGCATACCTTCCTCTAGACAGGTTTCAGACAATCACATTCCTGGTCTCCATAGTCAAGGAGAACCCAGCAACGATAGCACGAAAATACCTCAAACTATTACATCACATGGTATTGTGACACCTCTTGCAAGACTTCACCTCTGCCTTCTCCAAGGCTGACCGAGGTCTGTTTACCAGCCCACCAAACACCATGTGGCCACTCATCTCATGAAACCAAATCCTATTTTATCCTCCCTAGACTGGTGGACAAATCCCCAGATGGTCTACCAAGGGGTAACATTTGTACCCCTAGCCCCATGGTGATACTTATTATAGTTGCCTTCACGGCAGGTTGGGGAGCCAACGGAAGCCACCTAAAGACTCAGTGCATACGGTTTCTTCAAAGAGTCTGAAGATATTTGCATTTTTTTCCCCTTTCTCCTGGCGGTCAGATAGCCCTTTACTGGGTCAGACATTGACTCTCAGACCTGATCTGTCCATACAGTTGCCTATTATCTCCCCAGTCTACCAGAACTGATGACAGGTTTTCCATTCAGATCCCACATCTTTACATCTGTCTGCTTGGAAGTTGGCTGGCTGAGCACAATGGACAGGGATTGTTCCACAGGGATCTCAGAAATCCTTATACAGAGAAGGAAGCCCTCTCCAAGATCAATCTATGCATCACAGTGGAAGACATTTTCCAGAGGGGCTTCACAACAAGATCTCACCCCATTTCAAGCTTCTATTCCTAAAATTCTGGATTAAATATTCCAGTTCAAGATATCAGGCCATACACCAGCTCTGTCTGGGTCCATTTGGTTGCCATTTCAGCATGTTGCACACACCCCTTCAAACTTATGCAGGGTTCTCTTATCCCACACTTAAAAAGATTATAAAAAGACTGGTTCATGTTTGTTTTCCAATTTGGGAGCCTCCCTTTTCCCCTTAACGTTTTTCTTACAGACCTCCCTTCTCTCCATCCCCTTCTTCACCTCCCTGCCCAACAAACGCTTACCCATGTGCTCTCTGCACCACCTCATACTCAAAACCACCTTTCTGGTAGCTGTCTCCTCAGCTAGCAGGGTTAGTAAAATTCAAGCACTAATTGCAGACTCTTTTTATACTGTCTGCCAGTAAGCAGTGCTTAACTTGTAATGAAAGAGATGCCGGGGCTCAAGCAATTTTTTTTTACATTCCTAACTGATGTAACAAGCCCATAAGTGCCAGGGCTATGAACTGCCAAGCCTAGAGGTGCCAGGGCCAGCCCTGGCAAGTCCTGGCACAAATTAACCACTGGAGATAAGGTAGTGCTGAGGTGCAAAGCTAAGTTTCTTACCAAGATGGTGTCTGATTTTCATTTAAGCCAAACCATCAACCCGTCCATTTTCTTCCCCAAACCCCACTCAAATCTGGGAAAATCTAAGCGCCATACTTTGGCTCAAGACCCCTTCATTAGTGTTTAGACAGGATAAACCCATTCAGGAAATTTATTTGTAGCATTGGGGAAGGCTAAGAAAGTCAGTTAATCTCTTCGCAGACCTGACGTATATATGAGTGTTCAGTGGAGAAGGGGTTGGACACTACAGGGGAACGCTTCAAAGGGCTTAGGGACTGGGGTACACCTACTGTTAACCTGCAACGCAAAGGAAGAGCTGGCATTGTCCAGTGCTTGGGTGGCTAACAGGCTGGTGATGTCAGGGAGCTGACACCCAGTTAAGCACAAGCAATTCTCCCTTTTGCTGGAGGCAGGAGGGTAACAAGGTGTGTCTCAGTCCTCAGCTCCCTGAGACCCATCAGACGCACCCTCCATCTTTGCTTCTTTGGAATCCATGTCTCCTGGGATTCTGAATTGGTGAAGGAACAAGAATGTTTGTGCCTGCTCTGCCCTTTATGCCCTTGAGGGGCTATGAGGACAAGTTGGCCCCAGGCATGGCCCTAGTGGACACTGCTATTTAAAAGATTCCAGTTCCGTATGTATGAGCCACATGCACACCAAGAGTGGGATCCATGCAGACACAAACCTCTCAAAGAGCCACAGTTACTGACCGGTGAGTAACTATTGTTTTTCCTTCAGTACAGATACACATAGGTAATGAGTAAGGATATGATTTGCTCATAGAGGTCATGGATTCCATTACTTTAACGGATATCCGCAACTGCTTCGGCTTTGGCTTCTGCCCTGCTCCAGCTTTAGCCCCACTGTGACCATACCCTGATTTTGTACATTTTTACCATGACTTCTCCGTAAATTTTGCCTAATGTTACTGTGACAAAATCATATCCATAGTAATGAGGAAAACTCCTTCACTTCAGATAAAGGCCTATTTACTCAGTTTATGTAACTCAACATTAAACTTTCCCACTGTATCCAGTCCCTCCCCTTCAAATCCATGGAGCCAGTGTTACTGCCTCTGCTTGTCTTTTCCTTGCTGAACTGAAATCACAGAGTGAAAATATTTTAAACTAATGGGAAAAAAGAGAAGTTTTAATTCAGGAAAGCATCCTTATTCAGGAAAGGTGCTTCAGCAGATGCTTAAATTTAAGAATATGCCTGATGGTTTTCCTGACTCTGGGCCTAAAAGTATAAATGTGCTGGGCATGCCCTTTGCTTAACAATGTATTGGTAACAAATAGCCTTTTCCAACCCTTCCTGAGCGGACCCCACAGAAGGTGGTGGGGGGCGAGGGGGGGAGAAACAGATGTTGACACAGCAAATATTAGCTTTACTTCAAGACAAAATGAAAGTTCATTAGAGTCCAGTTCCAGTAACTTTCACATTTCTTTGTAGGGAAGTACTGATTCCTAATGCAGAACTGTATGAGGATGAGACATTTTCTGCTCTCCATTAGTACCACTCTTTTGCCACAAGATGGAGCAGTTTACAACCTAATGAAACCAAGGGTATTTCCAAAAGGAATGTTTAAAGTATCCAGGAAGGAAATAATGACGAATTTTCCACTTACTGAAAGTACAATGAAAGATTAATGCAAATGTAAACATCTCTTGAAGATATTAATGGATTCATTCAGGTTTTTTTCTAAGGCTTTTTGGCAGGTAACTTTCCCTAATTGTTGAAATAATATTGTGCAATAAGGCTAGTTTTCAGCAGACTTATTTACATTTATAAATAGTTTCTTTAAAGGTTCCTGAACCCATGAAATCACTTTCTCTTCTGAGAGATATGTAGGTTGATGTTTGAAACCTGATGTTGGAGCAGTGGTACTGTAAGAATCATCCTAAAGTTAAAAGACGTAATCTCTTTTAAAACTGAAAGACATCTAATATTAGCTTGCTGGTGAACAGACATGACCCCAGTGCACCATTTCAAAAGAGCAGAGGGTTTTGTGAGGAGAGGATGAGTGTTGAATATATTTATTTTTAAAAGCTTTTGATAATTTCCCACAGAGATTTAAAAATATGTCTTCCAAACCTGGGTAAAAGTCGTTACTGCATCTCCTCTAGACTAGAGTGTTCCTTTTAAGTAGAAAAGGACACCTTCTAGGCTTCTGGGGGGAAATGTGGAACACTAGAAAAACCAAGAATGTAGCAAAAGATCTACAAAGGTTTTTGCTTGCACCTGATTCTTTATTAACGAATTCTATTATTCTGATTCTATTAACGAAAAGGTTAATGTCTACTCTAATGATTTAAGACTGGTGTATAGCACCTGACATACCATTCTTGATTCAGATTGCTACTCATACCAGCAAAGCCAATTTAATTCCAGGTTATTAAGTTTGACCCACTGTCCTAAACACATGTTGTTGTGCCTGAATACTGGGGGCTCAAAGTCCAGAATATGATCTCCCCGACCACACATACTGTCATATACAGTAAAACAGTATACGTTAAGAATAGAAAATCTGAATTTCTATGAATTTTTTGGCTGTGTCACAAAAATAATACAAAAATGTAGTTTGCTCTGGATGTGGGTGTTACTGATAGCTTGATTGGTTGACAAAAATGAATGGGCCTGGTTCACAAATGTCTTAAGTGCCTAAAGCTAAAACCACAAAGGTACATAGGCATTGCAGTACCTAACCCCAGGTGTCCTGCCAGCTGAGTCAGCCATCAAGGCTCCCCATACAATGCATGGGGAGAGTTAGGTGCCCAAGAAAGGGAATCTCAGATGTCAGCAAACTGAGCAGGGAGCCACCTAATCCAGGTAGGATTGAAATGCAGAGGAAAGAGTGGGGGTGGAGGGAGGTCCAGATCCTCAAAAGCATTTTGGCATCTAATGATCTGGGCCTCTAGACATCTGACTGACAGGTCAGAGGCAGACACTGATCTCTGCTCAGTATTCTAAACTATGAACTGTCTTCTGGCTTTAGGTGCCCAAGCCAGGTCAGCCCATGCTCAGGCAGACAAAACCCAGCCCCTTCTAATATGGAGACAGCCAGAGCCAGACATACCATTATAGCCAATAGCACAGTGATGAGGGCACTCACCTGGGGTGCGTGAGACCTGTTTTCAAGTCCCTGCTCTAACTAATTCAGAGCAGGGATTTGGACCTGCACCTTCCACTTCCCCCTGAGTGACCTAACCATTGGGCTATTGGGTATTCCTGAGGGTTGTCTCTCTTTCACAAGGAAGCTGATCTGCCTTAAGCACCTAAATCCAGGATCTGGCCCTTCAGTCAGGCGCCTAAGGTTCTGATCAATGGGAGTTAGGGAGATCTGAGCCTAATTCCCATCCCTTTCCTCAGCATTTCACTCCTGACGAGCTTAGAGCTCCATGCTCAGTTTTCTGGCTTCCGAGAATCCCTAGGTGCCTAACTCACTGTTGACAATTCCACTAGACAGCAGGGTGTGCAAGTCCATTTGTGATTCTAGTCCATATGTCTAGTATGATAAAGAATGATTTAATCTGCTGCATTTTTGTGGAATATTTTGATTTTTATATAAACAGATTTGCAATGTTTGTTTTAAAAAATGGCAAAAACTTAATTCAGAATTTTGTGGTTCTTCATCATGACAGACTTGCAAAACAAAGCTGAGTACTAATTTCTGGCAATTTAGCTAAGTAATAAGATGCGTCAACTTTCTATCTCACTCGTGTAAGGCTTTTAATGTTGCCCTAGGATGTGGAAAGTTCTGCAATTAAATCTGCACTTTTACCTATACAGTTAATTTCTTTCATAAAATGCTCATGCATATAGAAATTAATCATTACAGAAAGTACTTATTTATATAAGCACTTTTGGAGGCATGGAAAGGAAACAAGTGGGACAATCAGTTTTCTCAGCACACAAAAAATGGTTTTCAAATCAGAACACAAGAACATAAAAATGGCCACACTGGGTCAGAGCAATGGTCCATCTAGCCCAGTGTCCTGTCTTCCGACCAAGACAAGCAGGGCCGGCTCCAGGCCCCAGCGTTCCAAGCAGGTGCTTGGGGCAGCAGTTAGAAAGGGGCAGCAAACTGAATCTCCTCTGTCCCGCCCGCCCCGGTGGAAAATCGGCGGCAGCTTCTCCCTTTTGCCGTCCGCGGGAGCAGTTTTTTTCACTGCTTGGGGCGGCAAAAGCTGTAGAGCCGGCCCTGAAGGCAATGTATAGTGTTTCACTTACGGTATTGTTTCAGATATCACCTTTTCATTCCATTCATGCTGACTTTTTTATCTATCATCTAAGTAGCTGGGTGCTATTTATAAAATGAAAATTGCATTAATTCTACTAAAAAAAGCTCCACAGATTGTGTGCAATCCTGAATGGGTTCAAGGTTTGGGGGTTGGCTGCTAAGAGGACATTGCCAGTCATTCTGCAGCTCTTTCACTGGGATATCTGCCTGTGCACAGAGGTGAATTTTGCACTGTGTCCATAAAGTGGCAAGCCTTGGCCACATCCTGATCTCCACTGGTCAGGAATGACACAACCAAGGCCCTCCACTCTTCCCATTGATGCCTATGAGCCTCACCTTTGAGGTTGCTGGCACAGTCAGTTGATTGTAGCTGCTGTGATTTGGTATGGAGGGAAAGACTGTCACGAGGAGAAGTTAGTCGAAGGGATTTGAAGCCAGAGCTAGCACTGTGAACTGAATCTGAAACTGATTATAGAGATTCAGTGCAAAAAACCCAGAGTGTCTGAAGCAACCTCTCTTGTTCATTCTCCTTAGCAGAAAACCAGTTGCAATTTCTATATGCCCTTCACACCAGTCGCAGATAGTGCTCATTGCTGTAAACTAGACTGGGAGTTTCAGAAACGCCTATGGCAATTAGGCTCATTGAAAGTCAGTGAGAGCTGGTCTCTTAAATCCCCTTCAGCTTGTCTACATAATGGAGTTATTCAGGAATAGCTATTCCCCATTAAATTCATACCTCACCCTATTCTGTAACTACTTTCATTTATGACAGGTTTCAGAGTAACAGCCGTGTTAGTCCGTATTCGCAAAAAGAAAAGGAGTTCTTGTGGCACCTTAGAGACTAACCAATTTATTTGAGCATGAGCTTTCGTGAGCCACAGCTCACTTCATCAGATGCATACCGTGGAAACTGCAGCAGACTTTATATATACACAGAGAATATGAAACAATACCTCCTCCCACCCCACTGTCCTGCTGGTAATAGCTTATCTAAAGTAATCGTCAGGTTAGGCCATTTCCAGCACAAATCCAGGTTTTCTCACCCTCCACCCCCCCACACAAATTCACTCTCCTGCTGGTGATAGCCCATCCAAAGTGACAACTCTTTACACAATGTGCATGATAATGAAGTTAGGCCATTTCCTGCACAAATCCAGGTTCTCTCACTCCCTCACCCCCCTCCAAAAACCACCCCCATACACACACAAACTCACTCTCCTGCTGGTAATAGCTCATCCAAACTGACCACTCTCCAAGTTTAAGTCCAAGTTAAACCAGAACATCTGGGGGGGGGGGTAGGAAAAAACAAGAGGAAATAGGCTACCTTGCATAATGACTTAGCCACTCCCAGTCTCTATTTAAGCCTAAATTAATAGTATCCAATTTGCAAATGAATTCCAATTCAGCAGTTTCTCGCTGGAGTCTGGATTTGAAGTTTTTTTGTTTTAAGATAGCGACCTTCATGTCTGTGATTGCGTGACCAGAGAGATTGAAGTGTTCTCCGACTGGTTTATGAATGTTATAATTCTTGACATCTGATTTGTGTCCATTTATTCTTTTACGTAGAGACTGTCCAGTTTGACCAATGTACATGGCAGAGGGGCATTGCTGGCACATGATGGCATAAATCACATTGGTGGATGTGCAGTTGAACGAGCCTCTGATAGTGTGGCTGATGTTATTAGGCCCTGTGATGGTGTCCCCTGAATAGATATGTGGGCACAATTGGCAACGGGCTTTGTTGCAAGGATAAGTTCCTGGGTTAGTGGTTCTGTTGTGTGGTATGTGGTTGTTGGTGAGTATTTGCTTCAGGTTGCGGGGCTGTCTGTAGGCAAGGACTGGCCTGTCTCCCAAGATTTGTGAGAGTGTTGGGTCATCCTTTAGGATAGGTTGTAGATCCTTAATAATGCGTTGGAGGGGTTTTAGTTGGGGGCTGAAGGTGACGGCTAGTGGCGTTCTGTTATTTTCTTTGTTAGGCCTCTCCTTGCAACAAAGCCCGTTGCCAATTGTGCCCACATATCTATTCAGGGGACACCATCACAGGGCCTAATAACATCAGCCACACTATCAGAGGCTCGTTCACCTGCACATCCACCAATGTGATTTATGCCATCATGTGCCAGCAATGCCCCTCTGCCATGTACATTGGTCAAACTGGACAGTCTCTACGTAAAAGAATAAATGGACACAAATCAGATGTCAAGAATTATAACATTCATAAACCAGTCGGAGAACACTTCAATCTCTCTGGTCACGCAATCACAGACATGAAGGTCGCTATCTTAAAACAAAAAAACTTCAAATCCAGACTCCAGCGAGAAACTGCTGAATTGGAATTCATTTGCAAATTGGATACTATTAATTTAGGCTTAAATAGAGACTGGGAGTGGCTAAGTCATTATGCAAGGTAGCCTATTTCCTCTTGTTTTTTCCTACCCCCCCCCCCCCCAGATGTTCTGGTTTAACTTGGACTTAAACTTGGAGAGTGGTCAGTTTGGATGAGCTATTACCAGCAGGAGAGTGAGTTTGTGTGTGTATGGGGGTGGTTTTTGGAGGGGGGTGAGGGAGTGAGAGAACCTGGATTTGTGCAGGAAATGGCCTAACTTCATTATCATGCACATTGTGTAAAGAGTTGTCACTTTGGATGGGCTATCACCAGCAGGAGAGTGAATTTGTGTGGGGGTGGAGGGTGAGAAAACCTGGATTTGTGCTGGAAATGGCCTAACCTGACGATTACTTTAGATAAGCTATTACCAGCAGGACAGTGGGGTGGGAGGAGGTATTGTTTCATATTCTCTGTGTATATATAAAGTCTGCTGCAGTTTCCACGGTATGCATCTGATGAAGTGAGCTGTGGCTCACGAAAGCTCATGCTCAAATAAATTGGTTAGTCTCTAAGGTGCCACAAGAACTCCTTTTCTACTTTCATTTAGTAGACAAGTCACGAGGCTCCTTTGAAAATCTAGGCTTGAAATGATAAAAGCATGGATCCCTGTATCCAGATCTATGTCTGTGAGGAAGGGGGTGTGCTCTTTGGATGGTTGAAGAGGAAAGCTGTTCCTAGCCACTGTAACTATTAGACATCAATGGAGAGAAATCCAACACAACCCTGCCATTGTACACTGTCTTGACAATTAGGGAAGATGTCCTCAGAAGGTAACCACAACCACTTCCTCAAAATAAGTTTCACTTCATAGTAGCATCATCTCCACCTTGTCTGGATTTAGCTTGACCCAATCACTTTTTTGTTCAGCCTCCTGTTCCCCGCCACACACTGGGACAGCTGAGAGACAATGTAGTCTGTACTTAAAACACACTGCAAGTAGAGCTTTAGAAAAAACTGGGTTTTTTTTTGTTTGGTTTTTTTTTTTTGCTGGCAGTCCTGAAAAATCAAGGAGAAAAAAGACATTTCGGGTAACCTAAAACAAAAAATTTGAATTTTTTGGCAAACTGAAAAGTTAAAAAAAAAAATCATTTTGGGTTGAGTAAAACATTTTGTTTAATTTTTGAGCTTTTAAAAATATTTTTAAATAAAATTCAATAAATTTCTAATGAAAACTAATTCAGAATGTAAACATTTCATTTAGAAAATATCGAAACAAAAAGTTCAGATTTGTTTGGATTATTTAGGGTTTTGGGGGTTTTTACCCAAATAATTTTGTCAAAGTGAGTACGTGAAATGTTTTAATTGACCCAAATCTGCATTTTTCAATGAAAAAAGTTTCAGCCAAAATTTTTTGCCTAACTCTAATAGTGAATACTACTGACAACAAATAAAAATGCAGTGTGTTTGTAGCCATGTTGGTCCCAGGATATTAGAGAGATAAGGTGGGTAAGGTAATATCTTTTATTGGAACAAGACAAACTTGTGAGCATACACAGAGCTCTTCTCGAGGTGTAAGCTTGAGAGCTTGCCTCTCTCACCAGCAAAAGCTGGTCCAATAAAAGATATTACCTCACCTACTTTGTGTCTCTAACAGGTAAACAGTAATGAATATAGATAGGGTGTGTATCATGGCAGAGTTAATATTCCTGAGGAAATGTTAACTTTTTGAATTTCCTAACTTTTGGGTGCTTGATATTGTAACTGTCTTATTATTATTTGTTATTTGTATTCTGGTACAACTTAGAGGCTCCCATTTGTGGCCCCATTTTAGCAGATGTTTTACCAGCACATAGACTATCTCTGCCCACAAAAAAGGTGCAGTCCTCACAGGCAAAACAGATGAAGGATATGGCAACATGCAAGCCAAAGGTCAAGGGTGTTTTTGGCATTTGTCATGTTAAATACAAAGTGTATTTGTTGTTTTAGGGTCCCCCGTGAGAACTGTATAATGAGATAGAAAAAAGGGGCTAGAGAGAGGGGTGGGCTTCAGAGCCTGAGCTCCAACCAAGCCATAACTTCAAAGATCTGTCTACACAGCTGTTGTTAGAGTGCTATCACTAGCCTTGGTAGCTGGAGTCTGTTGACCTGGACCCTGCAGTCATAACCTTCTAGGTCTCCTCAGAATCTCCCCTCTTGCTTGTCCAAGTTACCTGGCGTTATAGGGGGAGGAGGGATGGGAAGCCACTGAGGTTTTGTATATTTTAATGTAGTCAGATTTTGGACAAGGGCTAGCACTTTCCAAAGTGCCTAAGTGACTTGAGTCTAAGTCCCATTTACTTTCAATGTGGCTTAAGCTCCTAAGTCACTTAAGCACTTCTGAAAATTTTACTTGAGATCTGCGGATTTATACATTTGAAGTTAGGCATTGATCCCAAATTGTCTAGGATTGTATTTTTCTTAATAGCCTGTCGCCATCACCATTTAATTTAAAAGATACAACTTTTATATTAATTGGGGAGAACTTTTTTATGTTGCTTCACTACCATCACAGTATTCAAATGGTAAATGGAGACGCCTTTTTGAGTCATTTAAAAACATACTTAGACTGTAAGCTCTTTGGGGCAAGGACTGTCTGTCTGTGCTGTGTTCATATGGCGTCTAGCACAATGGGGTCCCGGTCCATGACTAGTTGCTATGGTAATATAAATAAATAATAATATTACCTTGAAATTTTTGGGTCCCCTCAATTACTCTTGGTCTTTGCTAGGTAAAGCGGTAATATATGCAACTTAATAACAGTGTTTCAAATTGTTAGTATTAGCAGGTGCTAGATACAATTCCAAGTCAAAAGAGACATGCCCAATACCAGGGTGTGGCATTTCTACAGCCTTCTGTATCTTGGTGCTTGACTACGCTACAAAAAAAGGCATTGCAACATTTACAAAACACCTTTGGTTGACACGGAAGGTTGCACCAGCAAAGCTAACACCTTTGCATTAACTTGAGCTGGTTTTGACAAAATCACTTTTTCAATTAAACAAACATTTTTGTGAAAATTATTTTCTTGAAATGTTTCAGATTTTCAGTGAAAAATGTGGTCAAAATTACCCTTTGGGAAAGTTCTAAGAAGATAAATGTATGTACTTACCATGGCCCAGCATTGGCATGACGGTTTGGGATAGGCTGAGAACCATTTCACATAACCCAGGAGACAGCAGACAGTGGAATAATACTAGTAAAACAACAGAAAAATCATACATCCAGTCACTTGTCAAGCTAATTACACCCCTCACAAAATCTTAGATCTCAAACACAGGTTACAGTAACTTTCTCATTTGCCCCTGAAGTGGTGCACTTTTCTATCATAGTGCCTTCAGAGATCACCTCTCTCCTGGGAATGTTACTTCACGTGAGATCAGCTGAGGTTCCTCTCTCCTTGGTGTGTTACAGGTGAGATCAGCTGAGGTTCCCATGAGGTGATGTGTTGCTAACTGTCATGATTTGATCACGATTCTCACAATATTTGTTGCTTTTCTTAAAGGCCCAGGACTTGGAATCTGGAATATGAGAATCTGAACTTTCTTTTTTTTGTAAAGTATGTTTCTACCTTGGTTGCAGAGAAAAGCTTGAGAACATTAACCCTAAATGCTCAAAAACCCAAAGGCAAATAAATTCACTCCCAATTTTATATTATTTTTTTAAATCTCATGATTTTTAAGCCAATTTCATTATTTTTGTAGGCTGATTTCAGAATGGTTGAGAGTGGTAATACTGAGATAAGTCCTTAGACTTGCATGCCTAAGGGCAGGGTATTCTGTGCAGAGAGTTCTTGACTCTGGAATCAGCTTTTCCCCTTTGAGCTGACAAGCCCCCAGTTTGTTGACCTTCATGACGTGCTGCCCGTCCCATTTATTTACTCGAGGTTCCCTGAAGAGATGGGCCCAGTGTATTTCCTTTGTAGCGGTGAGGGTGAGACTTGTTTCTATTATATTGCTTTTTTAAATGTGGGGGTGTGTCCTAGAAATTGTGACAGGCACACTGTGGAAATCAACAAGATAAATAAGGGCTTTCATTTATGTGAGACCCATGTCAGAGAGCTTATGCAGCTTAGATTGGCTTGTTTAGCCACCAACCAGTCCAAAAAAGGGACAGTTGATTCAGCCTTCCTGCTTATTTTTGACAAAATAAAAGCCACAAAGCCACATCACTCGATCAGGGATACTGCTCCAGGTTTAGAAAACCGTCCTTGTCACTGGAGGAGTCAGAAGAGATAGCTGCACCAGTATCTCCAAGGAGTCATAAGAGTCCTGACAGACAGTCAAGAGGCTATGCTTACTATGCCTCCAGATACAACGCCCCCAGGGACTGTTGGTACTGATTCCTATGGGGCCCACTGCAACTGATGGATCCTTCCTCTGACCTAATTGGGGCCCTTAGGATCCCTCTGACAGGTGGCTGGATCCCTTTAGGTGGTCATATCACTCCCCCCCTCTCATCAACTGGAACCATCAGTGCATAAGGAGGAAGAGCTGGACTCAGTTCTGCCAATACTGACTGTCCCAACAGTGGCTCGCTAATCATCTCCAGATGACCGCATGACTCCTTAGTCGCCTTCTCCACCAGATGATTACAGTCTGTACCAGCAGCTATTGCAAAAGGTCACGAATGATCTGCAGAGCCCATTAGAGGAGATCCAGTTTTAGAACATGATTAAGAACAGTCTGTGGTGTGGATTCCAGCCTGGTGGCAGATATGGTTATAGGCTCCTTTGTGGATAGAGGAAGCAGTCTCTGTTAAACCTCTCTGTGAAGGTGGCTCGTTCTCCTGGAAGCATGTAGTGTTTTGCAACATGTTAGAGATCACTGACATATTCCTTAAAGGAAAAGAATTAGTATTTTCAGTGTTCACACTTAGTTTTTGACGCAGCTTGCATGCTGCATAAATCTATTCTCCCCTCCCCCGCATAAAGCCTGTTTAAGAATCTAATATTTATTCTAATAAACATGAAGGCAGCTCTCTTTATCCGTCTCTGTAGATAATACTCATCCCTTCACTGTGAAGACAGATGTCAAAAATTAAAACCGCTATGAAGAAGCCTAAGAAAATGTGTGCTTCAAAATGTCTATTACACAACCATTTAAAGCATCTTCTGAATCATGTCATTGCCCTCATTTCATTTGTTCCTTTGGTTCATTTTTTTCCCCTTGTGCCATTTTCCTCCTCAAACTGTTCTTGCTGCTTCCTTATTATTCAGATGTATAATTAGAAATCCATTATTATGTTTTATGGAGATGTAAAGAGTAGGAAGAAAGCGGCGTAACTACTTTTTACATACTGCATGCAAATTATCCACCTTGTGTATTTTGGCAGGGGCTCTGAATGTTCGGCAGATGTAGTTTTCATTTCCCTTGGAGCTCTGTTTACCCATTTTATTGCTAGTCATCAAGTAGAGCAGCAGAAAATCTAAAGAAAGGGGGGGAAACTTTCTATACAAGGAGCTTAATATATGTGGATTGTAGCTTTTTGGCTGGAATGTATATACATTAGTGTACTACACCTACACAATGATTTTCACGGCTATTATATATAATTGATGGCCATAAAATACATGAGTAAGAAATATACCATACAAGAACTGTCACTCCAAAATTACAAGTGTTAGACTAGCATTTTGTAAGATATGATTTTAAATATTCTGCCCAAATAAAGTATGCATGGAATAAAGGAGATGGAAATACTGTGTGGCTGTTTCATTTGTATCTCAGCTCTGAAAATTAAAAAAAAAAAAAAAAGCCTGTTTCCTGAGTCTGCTTCCTCTAACTGAGCATATTTATGGCCTCATAAATGTCAGTAGTGCCTTGGTTACCTAGGTGGTTTGATGTACTTAATGCCTGATGATGTCTTTTTCTGTGCACAAATGTGACACTATGCTATCATTCATAATGTGCACACGGTATAACATACCTTATCTGCCTAAGTGATGTGATGGAGAACCAATTCTGGTCTCAGTTGTGTCTTGGCCCATTTTATGGATGTTCACTCCAACTACCTAGTGCCTCAGCTGTGTAATGCACATATTACTTTATACTGGTGCTGGTCACTGTATCTGGGACAACTGCATGGAAATAGCTTTTAAGAGACAGTAAAAGAGCAACATTTCTTCCACAATTACTTTCTTCTTTTCCTTAAGGTATTTGGAGAGGAGATGTCTTGAGGGGAAATAGGGTATTTGTTAATTGAGGTACTATGGAGCTATGGTATGTAAATGTATTAGAAATGCACATAATGTATAAATGCACATAATCTGTGGTAGTGGATTTAGCAGTTCAGTGTAAATTTGATTCCTGTGTTTTAAATATTGGAAGTGCAATGGGTGAAGTCCTCCTATGTATGGTTTAAAATGAAAATAAAGAAAGAATAATGTCAGAAAAATGTACTAGCTGACTCTTTTTTCGTCAAAGGGGCATTCATGATAGCTGGAAACACCACAGATAACATATAGTATTTTGCCAAAATGAACAGTTCTTTGGTTTTTTCCTTAAGATGTAATTTCATGCACCTGACCATAATAATGCAGTATTTCACAGTATGAGGGCATGTCTATACTTACGGCTAAATTGGCACTGGTGTGATCAATGTAGCAGTGTTGATTTAGCAGGTCTGGTGAAGACCCACTAAGTTGATAGCATAGTGCTCTTCCATCGACTTCTGTACTCCAGCCCCCCGAGAAGCATAAAGTAAGTCAGCTGGAGAGTGTCTTCCATTGACACAGCGCAGTGTAGACACTGCTTAAATTGGCCTAAGTTACATCGACTTAAGTTACGTAAATTATGTAACTGAAGAAGCATAACTTAGGTCGACTTACAACTTTAGTGTAGACCAGCCCTCAGTTTCCTTTCGGGGGTGGAAAGAGGAGGAAGCAGATTTTAGAAAACAAAACAGCACCATTCACTTAATGCTACAACATTCACCTAGCATATTATAAACATAAGAATTAAGGATGACTGTTTCTTTTTTCACTGGACTATTATATTTGTATTAACTAGTTTGCATTAGTAATGGCATGTAATGAAAGCCTTTTGTCTGGAAACTGAAACTGTGCTTTAGTTTTGAAGGAGGGAGTTGAATTGCTTGGATTGATTTGGAACCTCAAATTTATGTAAGAAAAGAATGATGGTCCAGTGACAGGTTTCTACTCTGCAACTTAAGAGACCAAGGTCCAATGCCTTGTTCCATCTGCAGACTCCCTATGTGATCTTGGGCAAATCATTCTGAGCCGGACTCTCAGCTGGAGTTAATCAATAGCGCTCCAAGTCAGTGGATTTGCACCACTTGAGGATCTGCCCCTTAGCCTTTCTGGCCTCAGTTCCCCATCTGTACTTAAAGATCAATTGAGTACTTCCCAACCTCATAGGACAGTTTTGAGGATAAATGAAGGATTAAAAGGTGGTCAGATACTGCAGGAATGGGCTGATAGTTAGATAGATATGTGGTAAAAGAAGATGTCAGTGAGATAGAACAGGCTTTCTTCTACTGTCAGGTGTGTGTCTTGTATTTTGGCTTTTTTGCATAAAAGGGAACTATGATGCCTTCTTTCTCACTAGAGAAATAAAAGAACCTCAAGGACCTTTACGTGATTCCTATAAAGGAGTAGAAAATTAGGAGAGTAACTTGATGAAAATAGCAAGATCCATTATCCTCCACCTTTCAAACCTGCTTTTTCTAAGAAAAAATGTGCACTGAGTGAAAGGTAATAAATTCACAGCTTCGGAGAGTAAAGTCTTTTATCTATGCACAGGACAGGCATAGCACAGATGGCACTGCAGGCTACCTCATACCACTCTGTTAATGTGTCTCATCTCTGGACTAGAGGGAGCATCTCCCAGGGTAAAGCATTGTTAGATTTGCATGTCATTCCATTTGTTCTCTGTAGACTGAGACTAGTGATGGGTGAACTTTAAAGATAAACATCTAAAAATGTATATGTCTGTCTCTCACCCTTAGAAGATGGCATCTTTGTGGTGGGTGTTCACAGGAGTCCCCCTTGCCTCTGATAACAGCAGCCTTTGCGAAGCCTCTCCCCAAAGCTAGTCTCTGAACAGCCTTATCTTCAAAAGGAAGATGCCAGAGCAAGAAAAATATCCAAAAGGGTGGAAGGATGGACTCCAGAGGAAAAAGTAAAGTGCTAAACATGAGTAACTTGGTGGGAGGAGGTACAGTCTGCAAATATTTGAAGAGTGTGAACACAAGAGTGGCTAAGCTCTGAGGAAGGAGAGAAATTATTTACAGTAATCAATGTGGGCAAACCTGGATGAAATTAAGAATAGGAAAGTTAAGCCTGGATATCATGACAGATTCCCTGAATGTTAGATCCATTGGCTGTGGAATAATCTCCAAGGGAAGTGGTGGACACATCATTGATTGGGACATTTTGAATGCAATGTTGCACTGGAAAGGAGCTAGACTAGATGACTTACTAGGACTATCTCATCTCTAAATTCTGTGATTATAAAGTGAGTGAAATATAACCATGTAAAGAAATTCTGGCATGCTTTTATCAGACATGCCCACTGACTGGTGAAATCCCAGATCTTGCTCTAAATCAGGGGTTTGCAAACTGGGGGTCAGGACCCCTCAGGGGGTCGCAAGGTTATTACATGGGGGGGGGTGAGCTGTCAGCCTCCACCACAAACCCCGCTTTGCCTCCAGCAGGGCCGGCTCCAGGTCCCAGCTTTCCAAGCAGGTGCTTGGGGCAGCAGTTAGAAAGGGGCGGAAGTTCCTCCGGCCGCAGCAGCAATTCGGTGGCAGCTTCTCCCCTTTGTCGGCCATGGCGGCAAATTGGCGGCAGCTTCTTCCTTTTGCCATCTGCGGCGGCAGTTTTTTTCACTGCTTGGGATGGCAAAAACTGTAGAGCGGGCCCTGGCCTCCAGCATATATAGTAGTGGTAGATATATAAAAAACTATTTTTAATTTATAAGGGGGGGTCGCACTCAGAGGTTTGCTATGTGAAAGGGGTCACCAGTACAAAAGTTTGAGAACCACTGTTCTAAATTATATGTAGATAATTTTTAGGGATAGTGATACTACTGGAACATTGTGAAGGCCAAAGATTGATCCAGGTGAGGTGAGAGATGCTAATGACAGTGCAACATAAAAGCGTGTAGCAGTGGACCTGTAGAAAAGGTGACTGCTATGATTTATGTTTTTACCTTAGGTGCTATTATCAGGCTAGTTGTGCACCTATCCTACATCTATTGATCGTTGTTAAGCATAGTTTTGTATATGGCCTCCATGGTTAAAATGCCAGGCTTCTGTTCCCCTACTGAATAATACAGGCACCTTTCTGTCCTTCTATTTTAAGCCTCTTCACCTGGTTTTATTGAAGTAGCTGCACATCTCTCACTACAACCAAGATCAAGTTGACACGTCTGAATTCCTTAGAATTCTATCTGGAGTGCAGAAGAACCACATGAGCATGGTTTGGGGGTTTTTTCCTCCTCTTCCTTGGGATGGTTTTCTAGATGGACAGAAGGAGATTTCTCAGAATGTATTGGTCACATCCTATTTAGTCAAGCATGTGTAGAGCTCAGTTGTTGCAAGGACTCGGAACTTTCCTTCTTCCCTTTGCAGGACTTGTTCTCTTAATGGCTTATTGATACAATTTGCTCAGCTAATAAATTAAAAGATGTTGTTTTTAATGTAAACCATATGTAATGTAATGTAAACAATGTAAACAAACTGGGATCTGAAAGTCAATCTGGGTTCTATACTGTTTGTGCAACATCACCACTAATAAGGAGTCTTCAGGCCAAAATTCTGCCCCTCTTTACATTTGTGCTACTCCAGTGTCTTCAAATTCTGCCTTCAGTTATATCTCTGAAAAACCGCATTGCCTTCATCTGAAGCCTTGGCCCTCTAAGTGTAGGCCTCAATCCTGCAGACAGCCTCTACACTTGCACTTCTTTAAAGTGAATAGCTCCATGTGACGCAAAGTTCACTTTTGGAGACCAATTTGCAAGGCTAGGGTCTGAGGCCTTGTCTATGCTGGATGTTTGCCATGATTACAGCCATTAGTGACTAAGCAATGGTGTAGCTGAACTGGTGAGAATCACTAAACAAGCAAAACTGCTGTTTGCGCTGGTGGCGTTTACCCTTGCTTGAAAGAGAAGGCAGAATTTGAAGACAGTGGAGGTGGAGATGGCTGCAATTAGGCAAATCCCCAGTGCGGACAAGTTTTGTTGGTGTGTGAACCAGAAAGAATCTGGCTCACTGTCCCATAACCATGTTGGCTCTGCAGTGTCAACAGCTGTAAAGACTAATACACACTACAGTATTTTTTAAATCACTAAAGTAAGTAGATACAACTCTGGATAGACACAGGAAGCAGAGGAAGCAGGTGTCATTTTTACATAGCTACTTTTCAGAGCAAAATTGCGTTTTAATCATAATTTTTAATTTGAAGGCAGTACTGTGTAAAAAAAAAATTGAAGTGTTTTTAAAATTCATTTGATCCAGCTGGAGCTTGCACTTCCTCTTTAACTTTTTCTTTTATTATTTAAAAATCTTAATTATCTGAGACAAAATTGGTAGGGAAATCTGCAGAATCTGGGGATTCCACAGAGCACTATCTGCAAACACTCATGCTATTCACTGTTGCCAAATAGAAATGTGCCAGCATTGAAATACCCACCCACTCCCTCCTGCTGCTGCAGCAAACTAATAAGCACATTGACTACATTCATTTAAAGAAAAATGCTGTTCTTTTAATCTTTACATTCTGTAGGCTTAGATTTCTGATTGTGAGTAATGTCATGTTTATCACACATCAGATGGTGCAAAAGCTACTTGACACACCTCAGTGCATTAGGTATTTTAAAAAATATTTTAAGGGTGCCAGCCAGTGAAAGTAGCAGAATATCATCATTGCCTGCAAGTTGTCATATACCTTTTGTATGCCAGTACCAGAGCGAACAAATCTGAAATCAGAACTGTTTGTTTGTTTTGTTTGTTTGTTTTCAGGGGGAAGAAGTGCTGGTCAGGTTCACCAGTTGACCTCGATAATCCTGAAGCCAGCTGCTCCAATAATAGCAGACAAACTTATTCAACATCTTCCACAATATTTCCACACTAAATCATTCTGACAAGGATCACATTATATTTACAGTGATGTATAAAATTATGTTTTATTTATATGTTTAAATTAAGACTGGATGACTCTCTATGACAGAGGTGGGCAAACTACGGCCCACGGGCCACATCTGGCCCATGGAACCGTCCTGCCTGGCCCTTGAGCTCCCGGCTAGGGAGGCTAGCCCCCGGCCCCTCCCCTGTTGTCCCCCCTCACCCACAGCCTCAGCTCGCCGCGCTGCCAGCGCTCTGGGCGGCAGGGCTGTGAGCTCCTGCCAGGCAACACAGTGGTGTGGCTGGCTCCAGCTGGGCAGCGTGGCTGCCAGTCCTGCTGCTCTCAGCGGCATGGTAAGGGGACTGTGGGGGGGGGAGGGGTTGGATAAGGGGCAGGGGATCCCGGGGGCAGTCAGGGGACAGGGAGCAGGGAGCAGTTGGATGGGGTGGAGGTTCTGGGGACAGGGAAAAGGGGTGATTGGATATGCATGGGAGTCCCAGGGGCCTGACAGGGGGCGGGGGTGTGGATAGGGGTTGGGGCAGTCAGGGGACAGGGAGCAACGGGGTTGGATAGTGGGTGGGGTCCTGGAGGGGCAGTTAGAGGTGGGGGTCCCTTAAGGGGGCGGTCAGGGGGCAAGAAGCAGGGGCGGGTGGATGGGTCAGGCGTTCTGAGGGGGGCAGATAAGGAGCGGGGCCAGGCTGTTTGGGGAGGCACAGCCTTCCCTACCCGGCCCTCCATACAGTTTTGGAACCCCGATGTGGCCCTCAGGCCAAAATGTTTGCCCACCCCTGCTCTATGAAGATATGTTTTAGTTCAAACACAAGTTGATGGTCTTGACTGGATGAAATTCTTTGGCCTGTGTTATGGAGAAGATCAGACTAGATCAGTGGTGTCAATACCCCTGGGGGTACACAGAGGTCTTCCAAGGGGTGCATCAACTCGTCTAGATATTTGTCTAGTTTTACAGCAGGCTACATAAAAAGCATTAGCGATGTCAGTACAAACTAAAATTTCATACAATCACTTGTTTCTACTGCTCTATATACAGTACACTGAAATGTAAGTACAATATTTACATTTCAATTGATTTATTTTATAATTATATAAAAGGAGAAGGTAAGCAATTTTTCAGTAATGGTGTTCTGGGACACTTTTGTAGTTTTATGTCTGATTTTGTAAGCAAGTTGTTTGTAAGTAGGTGAAACTTGGGGTACAAAGGGGGTACAGTAATCTGGAAAGGCTGAGAGCCACTGGACTAAATGATCATAATGGCCCTTTCTGACCATAAAATCGATATCATTTAAATGTCACATGTATATGAAAGCTGGAGCTGGGCTGATTCATTATGTATAAATATGTTCGTTGACTAGCATGAATTTCAGGATGTATGAGGAGCATAGTATCTAGCTGATTTTTAAGTTATTCATCAGGCTCGGGACTTGAAGCTCACTGCTCTTTCCTCGGTGCCTGCATCGCAGCCTAGAAATCCTGTTCTTGTTTTGCTTCATGTTTAAACCTACAGCCTATGGGGCGGGGGGGCAGGAACAGGTGGGTTCCAAGAGGCGCTCTGCTGGGGCGGGGGGGGGGTCCCTGGCATACAATGCACTTGCTGCAGCCCCACCTGCGGCAGGTCAGCGAACCGGGGGAAAAGTCACGTCCCCCAGAGCAGGGCGCTGTGATGAGTCATGACCTGCCTCTGCCTCTGCCTCGCCTCCCACCGCCCCCGAGGATTGCCGCCCTCTCCCTTGCTGACCGGCGGGAGGCCGGGGAGCGCCTGGAGGGGCCGCTCCGCCCCTGCCCGGGCGCTCGCGGGCCCGCTCCGTGCTCCGGGGACGCCAGCTGTTCCCAGGCTGGAAATAACCCCGCGGCTTGGGCGGGCTGCTGAGCGCCGGGCTCGCTCGCTCCTGCCTCGCCCGCCGCAGCCGCCGCGTCCCTGCTGCGCCGCTGTCAGTGGCCTTGGCCTGAGCCCCGCGAGCTGGGCTCTGTAGCGGGGTGGGCGAAAGGGCTGCTGAGGTGGGCGGCTGCCCCCGTAAAGAGTTTGGGCCGGGGCTGGTTGTGTCACTGCCCGTGGGCGGGAGGGTGACCAGGCGGCCCTCCAGCGCCGAGGGCCAGCGAGCTGTGGGTCTGCCCCCTCTGCGGGCTGGGGGTGCTCCGGAGTGACTGTGTTCCCTGGGGCAGCCGCCGCCGCCGCCGCCTGGCGGGTGGACCAGGGCGGAAATCGTGGTGAGCAGCTGCACACACACAGACCCTCCCTGAGTGATCCGTCGTCCGCCCACGAGGAGCCAAGGATCTGCCCCGGTCAGTACCCCGCTCTCTTCTTTCTTCGTGGGGTAGTGCAAAGGGTACCGGGGCTGGACGGGCTCTAGTGCCAGCTCTTAAAAAAAAATCCCATTTCACTCAATAATAAACTGTATAATTATGGAGGGTGAAGACCAGGGCGGGCGCCCTGGAAGTTTTCTGTCCTGTCCATTTGTTTTCCTTCAGTCACTAATGTTGTACGGATCTAATGTTAATACCGATGAGAAGAGTTAGTAAAATGAGGTCAGCTGTTTGCTGTGGATAACCCTTCCACGTGTTGCAGTAATTATCCAAAGTTTTCCATAGCTTCAGGGTATAAATTATGTCTTTAGGGGCCTAATCCAAAACCCCATCTCATGATCTCATGGATGGGTCATGCTGCCAAGAGCATATCTTATCAGAGTAATTTAATACCTATCACTAAAAATGCACATTTGTTAATAATTTATACCCCAGTTCTGTCACTCTCACTCCTGCTGAATAGTACTTGATTACTCCCATTGAACTCAGTGGCACTACTGGGTCACTATTTTTAAAGGTTTTTAGGCACCTGAAGATGTGGTGCCTTGAAATTCCCACCAGGTGCATCTTCAAGTGTCTAAAAACCTTTAAAAATCTGGCCCTAACTCCACTAATAGCAGGAACGGTGAACCGTGGCCAGTGGGAGCTGCGCGGCCCCGTGCCTGCGGACAGTCAGCATCAGCAAAATGTCTCACGGCCCGCAATCAGATTACCCTGATGAGCCGCATGTGGCCCATAGGTCGCAGGCTGCCCACCACTGTAACTCGAAGATTGTTCTAGAGTGTTTAGCAGAGTGAGGAGCCCAGGAACTCCAGAATCTTAGCCTTGACTTCGCAATGGTTTTAAACTATCCACTTTTTTCAACTGTAAAGTAGAGATAATACCCAAAATCTAACCCTTTAACAAAAATCCTAATCCCTTCCCCTCAAATGAAAAAGCAAACTGCCAGAATTTATGGAAGGTGGGACTGTGTCCCCATTTTCTTCTTGCCCCAGTTGCAAGCTGGCAACATGCTACTGCATGAGGGAAGCAGCACCCATAGTGTCTTTGGTGACCATGAATGGTCAGAAGCTGTCAGCCATTTCATCTGAAAGTATTGGCATTTATATTTGGTACTTCTGACAGAGCTGTGCAGTCAGATCATATGGATGTTTCTGGTACAAGTCCCAGGTGTACATGTTCCATAGAGCCAAGGTTTTCAACCTTTTTCTTTCTGCGCCCCACTCAACGTTCTCCAAAAACACTTCACAGCCCCCCTGTGCCACAGCTATTTTTCTGTATATAAAACCAGGGCCAGTGTTAGATGACAGCAAGCAGGGAAATTGCTTGGGGCCTCACGCTAAATTGCTGAGGCTTCGGCTTCAGTCCCAGGTAGCGGGGCTTGCAGCCCTGGGCTTCAGCCCCACATACCGGGGCTTTGGCTTTCTCCACGGGGTACCAGCAAATCTAATGCTAGCCCTGCTTGGGGTCCTGGGCTGAGAACTGCTGTTGTAGAGGTCTCCCATCCAAGAACTGTACAGCAGCCTCAGCTCAGCTTGTGAGATCTTACTGGATCAGAGCAAAGACGGTGGGATAGCTGCAAACAGTAATGCAGTTTTTTAAGTTGCTTCTTTGCTAAGGTATCTGCTGCCACTGAATTTTGTTCTCCCATGCTTCTGGGCTCTCTACTCCTGTGTGCTCTATGTCAGTGGCTCTCAACCTTTCCAGACCACTGTATCCCTTTCAGGATCTGATTTGTCTTGTGTTCTCCCAAGTTTCACCTCACTTAAAAATTCGTAGCTTACAAAATGAGACATTAAAAATACAAAAGTGTCACAGCACATTACTGAAAAATTGCTTACTTTCTCACTTTTACCATATACTTATAAGTCCGTTGGAATATAAATATTGTAATTACATTTCAGTGTATAGTATATACAGTACAATTTCATTGTCTGTATGAAATTTTAGTTTGTACTGGCTGCCTGAGTGCTTTTTATGTAGCCTGTTGTAAAACTAGGCAAATATCTAGATGAGTTGATGTACTCCCAGAACACTTCTGCGTACCCCCTAGGGGTACGCATACCCCTCTTTGAAAGCCACTGCGCTACAGTCAGCAAATAGGGGTATCTAATGAACGGCGGTAGGGGGAATGGATCAACGTTCACGTCGCACTCCCTGTCAGTACCTGGCCCAGGCCAGGGAAGCTAATGATCCAACTAGCGGACCAAATTCGGTGATGAATCATGGTCACGTGCCACCTGAGGCATGTTGCACATACGCTAAGAAGAAGATGAATGGCTGTGAGGGCAGTGGTATGGAATAGCAGCAATCTTGGTAAAAACAGCTTGTGAGAAGGAGATGGTGGGAGGTTTTAAGACTAACTTTGCCCTGTCTTTGACATAAATCTAACCTCAAAGGTTAAAGGTCTGCAGAAAGCACTGTTATGTGTCCAATACTTGAATTGGAGTGGATACAGGTAATATCCCCCCACCCCTTTTTTTTTTCTACTGCTGGTGAAGTAAGCCCAGAGTCCCCACAATTCTAGCTCTTCAGGCTGGCTCCTGTTAAATGATCCAGTGAATACATCCATAATAATGGTAGCCAACAAGGGGAGATCGTTAATAAATAATAACTGTTTATTATTAGTCAAAAATACATACACAAAAAACTGCTCTTTTTTCCCTTCATAGCTCTTGACTTATAAATTACTGACCATCACATTTTCAATCAAATATTAATGAAAGATACTGGAATGAAGTTTTTCTTGACATGTAGGTAACTGTTCTATACAGCTGTCCTGGTAGACTTTTGGTGGTGAACTCTGTGAAAAAATGTTTCTAATATTATTACTGTTAAACTCCTATTTCTCAAAATAGCTTTTCTGTAGGAACGTCGCAGATAAAGCATTATTATCATTCCATAATACACAGTGACAGGGGAATGTTAAAACTATACAAGGGATAGCCTTTTGTGTGTTAACCAGTTTTCCTCTCCATCATCTCTGTTATTGTAGCTGATAAGGATGACTTAGACTGCATAAGCAAGCATATTGGGGGATTTTAAAGACAATTCTGTGTACCTAGAGATTCAGAAAATTAATGACAAATGACACTATCAAATTTTCTTGTGCTATTTCCAGTTTATTTTTCAGTCTGAGTATGTTTCTTAATGGTGGCTTCCAGTAATGGAATCCTAGCATCCTCCACTAGATTGTTCCCACATACTTGGCTCTATATGTAGGCCAGCCATTCAGTTCCTATCAAGGACAGAGCTGATCTACACTAGCTTTGAAATGTTTTCAGAAACCTGTGACCCACTACATGATAGTTAAAAGGCAGCATGGAAAATATAGTTTACCTTTGGAAATTGGGTTCTTTCATTGTCTGACTGTGTTATACTTAGTTATCCCCAGTGGTGAGCTGGAGCCGGTTCCTACCGGTTCACTAGAACCGGTTGTTAAATTTAGAAGCCCTTTTAGAACCGGTTGTTCCGCGAGGAAGCCCTTTTAGAACCGGTTGTCCCTCGCGGAACAACCGGTTCTAAAAGGGCTTCTAAATTTAACTGGCCAAAAGTGGCGCCTTAGGCGCCGATTCCATGGGTGCTCCAGGGCTGGAGAACCCAAGGGGAAAATTTGGCGGGCGCAAAGCACCCACCAGCAGCTCCCCAGCCCCAGCTCAGCTCACCTCCGCCTCCTCCCCTGAATGTGCTGCCCCGCTTTGCTTCTCCGCGCCCCCCCCACCCCCAGCTTTCCGTGAATCAGCTGTTCGCGTGGGAAGCTGGGGCGGGCTGAGAAGCAGGCAGCGGCTTCGCACTCAGGCCCAGGGAGGTGGAGGTGAGCTGGGGTGAGGGGGGGTGCGAGGAGGGCTGCCCGTGCCGCAGCAGGTAACCCCGGGGGGGGGGCGCGCAGGGGAACCGCTCCCCACCCCAGCTCACTTCCGCCACCCTCGGCCTGAGTGTGAAGCCGCCGCCTGCTTCTCAGCCCTCCCAGGCTTCCTGCCGAACAGCTGATTCATGGGAAGGGGGGGCGTGTTCAGGGGCAGAGGCGGAGCGGAGGTGAGCTAGGGCTGGGGGTGAGGCAGGGAGCTGCCAGTGGGTACTCTGCACCCACCAAATTTTCCCCGTGGGTGCTCCAGGGAGTGGTGCCTAAAGCGCCACTTTTGATGTGATCAGTGGGGAGAGCGGCCGCTCCCCCTGCTCCCCCCCCGGTACGCTCCCCCGCCCCTAGGAGCAAGAGGGACCTGCCGGATGCTTCCTGGGAGCTGCCCCAGGTAAGCACCACTGGGACTCCCCACCTTGTCCCCTGGCAGGTCCCTCTGGCTCTTAGGGGTGGGGTGGGCACCCACTATGGTGGCTCACGAGACCCTCCTTCCCGGTTCCGGGGGCAGTCAGGGGAGGGGGATGGATGGGGCAGGGATCCTGGAAGGGGGGGCAACAAGGAACATGGGGGGTTGGATGGGGCAGGAGTCCCAGGGGGTGGGCAACGACCCCCTTGTGGGGTGAGGAGGGAACCAGTTAAGATTTTGGCAGCTCATCACTAGTTATCCCAATGTGGTGATCAGGGCACAAACATACTCTGTTTACTGTAATCTCTATATTTGCATCATATAAATCCATAAAGTGGAGCAATGCTCAGAACTGTTATATGCTATTTGAAAGCACCTAAAGGGTCTTATTAGAAACTGTAAAACCACTTCTCCATGTCCAAAGAGTGAAAATATTCAGAAGTTTGCTTTTTTGTCAGATTTCTACTCTTTTTTTTTTTCCCCTCCCCCTTCCGATGAGACATCTCACTATACTGATATTTACAGCCCAGACTCCCAGAAGGGTTGATTTCTTTCCTTCCTTGTTACTTATAGGTTTTCTGCTCCTGAAGAACAATATAAAACAGCTGACCCTGTCCAGAATAATAGCATTAAGGTTACACAAGGAAGACAGTTGTATTAAACTGCGTGTTAGTCTGGATCTGTGTGAAGCTCCTTCTGAATTCTTGTGGAATAAGAAAATGTGATTTATTTGTTTTTAAGAATTATAAACAAATGATGGGTTTGGTACTTGGTTAACTTCCAACTTACTGAATATAAAAGTGTTAGCATTTTAATACCAATGTTAGAAAAAGGGAAAACTGGAGCACTACATGCCTTAAAAACCCGTTTTAAAATTAACATTGTCTTGATGTATTAAATTCAGTGACCATATGTTAGGAGACTTTAAGAACTGTTAATTCTGTTTGTTTGAGGAGAATGGGAAATTCATTCACTTTGGGAACAGAGGACTGAGAGTGACCTCCTGGGTTATCAAATCCAGTTCTGGCTATCACAGGCCTTTCAGGTCAAAGTGTGACAAGTGTTCAGAGTCCTACCTCCACCAACTGCTGCCTGTGAACCAAACGCATAGGCTACATCTATCCGGCGTGATTCCCCTGCTCATGTACATGTAGTTGCACTTGCTGTCAGTGAGCTAGTATGAAGGTAAATAGCCATGGTAGTGTGGGTCCCAGCAGTGGGGGCACGGCTGACTCATGCCAAGTACAACCCTGTCTGAAACCAGTGAGTATGTACTCAGCATGGCTCAGTCATATACCTCTGTGGCCACTAGCCATGCTACTGCGGCTACGCTGCTATTTATAATCTCAGTGAGAGCTAGCGTGAACGTGTGGACACGAGCAGGGGAATCTCACCCCTAGCTTGTAGTATAGACAAAGCTGTAGACAAGACTGAGGGATGGTACCTGCCAAATACAATGGGCTGGTGTTAGCCGGCACAATCAGTTGACGTCAAAGGAGTTGTGCCTGCTTACCCCAGGCTGGCTTTGTCCCAGCAAGTTCGGTATCCCAAAGGGGTCGGGGGCGGGAATCAACCACACAGAGCCTTTTTTTGGCCTGTTGCTCCCATTGACAGCGTACAAGATGGGAGAAAGGACACCAGTACCACTATAGTCAAGGTGAGCTGAGGAGCCAGTGAATAGTAATACCAGTCAGTGAGGAAGGCACCCACAGCAATTACCCAGTGTGACTATGCTAAGAGAAAATTGAACATAATTGTTGCTAGACTAACAAATCTAGTTTACATCTTTTTCCCTTAGTCAGGAAGGAGCCCCGCTATTTTTATATGTGGATTCCATGTACACAGCCTCTCTTTGTGCATGATTTTAATTGTGCAAAAAGAAAAGGAGTACTTGTGGCACCTTAGAGACTAACCAATTTATTTGAGCATAAGCTTTCGTGAGCTATGTGACGAAGTGGGACTGTTCTTAATGTTTTCTCTGAATAGTGTGGGGGTGCCTCAGTTTCCCCTATGAGTTCTTAAGTATCTAGGTGGTGGGGTAAAGTTGTACGATCATTGCAGAGCCCTAGAGGGCAGGTGTATGCAGGGGTCTGGACACAGAGAATGGCCAACACCCTGTTTCCCGGCAACTGATGGCCTGGCCCTTCCCCCCTGTGAGGTGAGAGCTAAAGGGTTGGAGAACAAAGGAATCAGGTGATCTCCTGGCCCGGGAAAGGGGAAATCCCAGAGGAGGAGGGGCTGGAGGACGTTTCAGTTTGGGGCTGGCTGGGACATGGAGTGAAGTGCAGACATGGTTGTCTGGCTCACTGCCCCCCAAAATGGACCCAGCTGAGGGGTCCTGTTCTCTGCACCTGCAAGCTCTGTTTTAGACCATGTTCCTGTCGTCTAAATAAACCTCTGTTTTACTGGCTGGCTGAGAGTCACGTCTGACTGCGGAGTTGGGGTGCAGGACCTTCTGACTTCCCAAGCCCCAAGACCCCGCCTGGCGGACTCGCTAGTGGAAGCACATGGAGGGGCAGAGGATGCTGAATGCTCCGAGGTCAGACCCAGGAAGGTGGAAGCTGTGTGAGCTTTGTGTCCTGAAGACAGGCTGCTCACAGAAAGGAGACTTGCCCAGAGTCCTGACTGGCTTTATGGGGAGCAGTTCCAGAGCATCGCCCGGGGACTCCGTGACAACTGGTGAGAGCGGTGGGATGTACTGCACCCCGTGGATGGCGCTTTCTGCAATAAGTGACTGGGGAGCAGTAAAATGAAGGGGAATTGACGAGGACCAGGCGTGCTGAAGGCTCAGAGAGGAGCAGTTTCGGGGGGCGGTTAACCCCTGGGAGTGTGTGACCAGCGAGAAGGACTGTGCAGTAATGGGGTCCCCCTGGGGACTGCAGTGAGCAGTCTCAGGGGCGGAGGAGCCTACAGCTTGGCCCTGGGAGAGAGAAGGACTTTTGCAGTAACTGGGTTCCTCTGGGGATTGCAGTGAGCAGTCCCAGGAGTGGAGGAGTCTGCAGCTCGACCCTGGTAAAGAGGTGGTGACCTCAAGAAGGGCTGGCACACTAGGGGTTCTCCCTGGAAACCATGGGGAGCTAAGAGCACAGAGGCCTGTGAGTCCACAACAAGTTGGAAACAGTGGAGTGATGGCCTATCACCATCTCCTTAAGAAGGACACTGTAACTCTGTGCAGAAAGAGAGGGTTGAACATTGGAAAATTCACCAAAGCACAGTTAATCGTGCAGCTGGAGGAGGATGACCGCTCTAAGGAACAGATTCCTGACCTAAATGGGGCTATAGCAGGATCTGGGAGCAGCTGGAGTAGTAGCCAGGCATCCCCAAGACTCCTGTCCCCGACCAGACGAGGGTCTTCATGATCAGGTTCCCCATCAGGGGATCGGAGATGGATGGGATTGGAGCTGAATCCGAGAGAGCAAGAGGACTCACGAAAGCTTATGCTCAAATAAATTGGTTAGTCTCTAAGGTGCCACAAGTACCTCCTTTTCTTTTTGCGAATACAGACTACCACGGCTGTTACTCTGAAACCTTTAATTGTGCAGAAATTTAAGTGTTCATCTTCTGCTTCTCCAGTGTGCTCCTGAGAGAGTCAATGCTCTAGTGACTTCCCCAGGCTGTGCTCCCATTTATAAAGATTAAGTCATCCAGCGATTTAGGTGGCCAGTGAGAGATGGACCAATGAATTTTAAATATCAGATGCATGAAAGATGTTGCATTGCAAATGGCTAATGAAAATCCATAGACTGAAATAGTTTAATAAAAATGACTGACAATAACAAACTGATCGTGATTTTTCGAAGTTAAGGAAAAAGATCCAAATCTGCTGCCCACAATGGTCAATTCAACTAGCTTCAGTCATATGATTTGCACTTTATGGAATAATGCCATATTGGCTTTTATCTTTGGGGAGTTCCTCTTACACGTACCTGACTCTCTCAGCTACCACAAGGGTCCATTTCTGAAGGCCCCAGCAATGTTTAACAAAGTTCCTGCCTCCACACGGTTGGCTGAAGATAATACTGGAGAAGACACATTGTCTAACTGCTGCTGATGGACCATGCTTAGGGCTAAGTTGTGAGCTAATCACAGCTACATACTCGTGCATAAAGGGGACATACGGTGCACTTCTCTGTGCAGGCTACTCATATGGTGGGCCCCATTCCCCTTCCTCTGCACCTGGGTGGCACAGAGTGGGAGGAGCCTTGATTCCAGACCCCCAGTGCACCAGCCAGGGCAGTATAGCTAGTACATGAGGAAAAAATAAGCTTTGCCAAGAAAAGCGCTGGCACAAATTACTTCCCTCGGGGAGCAAGAGGGAGGTGGAGTCCCTCCTTTATCCCTGGGATAACACAATCACATGCTGCCCCTTGCTTTGGGCCCACTGCAAGATGCCAATGTTTCTGTCTACGGTTTCTGTTTCCCATTTCGGGCAAGTCCTTATGGCATTGGTTCTGGCTGGCTTGAAAGGACTTGCTGCAGTGACAGTGGCTCTGTATTAACAGTCCATTGTCTTAAACTGTTTCAGAATAAAATATCAAACTTTTAAGGACCCCTCAGCTGCTGGAAAGGCTGACTTAGATACTCTGTCACTGCAGAGGTACCTATAAGTCAGTCTGAACTCATATTGCCCCAAACTTTCTCCCTTGCATTCAGTGTCAGCCTTGATAGTCATTGTACTGTAGATGTGCACAACTAATTGGATCAATTTGATAGAAGAAGAATACAAGTAGTTTGATGCATGATGCTATTAAATAGTAACTTTTTCTGATTTCCCATTCTGACTGTAAGCTGATTTTCCTCGTGCTGTCCCTTTAACCCTGCAGGGCTCAGTTGTGAGCTGCCTTATATGCCTGTGCATGCCCTTTTACAGTCTGTGTCTGAGGGGGAACAGCAGCCTGGAGAGAGGGAGGCACTACTCTACTTTCCATTAGGATGGGTAGGGAGTGGGCAGGCAGGGGCACTGAGTGGAGTCAGGACTCTACCTTCCCTTCCCTGTCCATCATGCATCTGAGCTGGTGTGGAGTAGTGTTAGCCCTGGCTGGTATTTGACCAGCAGCCTGGCTGGTTTTTTTTAAATGGATTTGCCGGTTGCCAGAAAAATTAAATCTGCTGGGTTCTTTTTACATGGGTCTGAAGATTTGCATTATCACAATACACTGGGATAGCTAACGTTATAAGTTTGTATCCAGCTAAAGATGCTGTAGTGTTCCCACTTCTGCCGTTTAAGTAATCTTATCTATATGTGTTATCTCTCTAGATTCGATAAGTGTCTGTGGAGGGAGGAGGGGTTGTGGAGTTGATAGAAGATTAGGATTGGAAGAGACCTCTAGAGATCTAGTCCAACCCCCTGCTTGAAGCAGGACCAACCCCAACTAAATCATCCCAGCCAGGGCTTTGTCAAGCTGGACCTTAAAAACCTCTAAGGATGGAGATTCGACCACCTCCCTGGGTAACCCATTGCAGTGCTTCACCTCCCTCCTAGTGAAACAGTTTTTCTTAACTCGTTGCTTTGTGGTTGGGGTTGTGGTGGGCTTGTCTTGTGTGGGGAGTGGGTTCTGGGATTCTTGTTTTGCATTTCAAAGGTGGTAGCCCTAGTGTGGAGGGGAAGCTGATCTGCATTAGATAGAGAACAGATGGATGTGGTGTAAGTTGTGAATGTCTGGAGCAGCTGAGCTGGCAGAGAAAAGGCCTGAAAAACCCAGTGGCTGGAGGGCCCTGCTGTGGTGAGTCCAGGGAGGGAGGATGAGACCCTAAGCAACACCGAAGCTAATGCTAGGCCCACAGTAACACCAGTTTGGTTCCTTTAATGATTAAGCTACCTTACTCCACGTAGGGGCAACCAAGAAAAAAGGGTGGTGCAGGGGCACTGGAACAATGAATGGGGGGTGGGGGGTTTGAGAGCTATTGAACCAAACTGTAAACCCTGCATATGATGGAAACCACTTTAAGCCAGGGGGTGCTGCAGCATCCCAAGTTCCAGCACCTATGGGGTGGGGTGGGGGCACAATAAACAGTCTGGTAAAAACAGCAGAGATGGCTACCTCTGACCCGACCTATTTCCTGCACCAGGAGGGATGGCCACTCTGGGTAAGCAGATTCCATAGTTCCATCAAGTGTTGGGGTTAGATCAGCAATCGGAGAAGAAACCAGTTAATACCCTGCTCTGTAAAATTGGAGCTGAAGCAGAGACATTCTCTTTTCCAGAAGCCTTGTAGCTGCTTAGATGAAACAGTTCAAGACTGTTAAGAAGAATGAGATAAGCATTTCATGCCATGCCACAGTGTGGTTTTTCTTTTTTTTTTGTGGGCACAATTTCACTTACACAAGCAAGAGAAGGGTGAGTCAGTGAATGATTTTATAACAATCCTCTACAACCTAATCCAACACTGTGGCTAGTGGGAGGTAAGTTCTTCCGTCATCACAGACAACCTTGTTGTAGGCTGAGGGACAGCCAAATGTCAGAAGGAACCCAAACTGATCCTAATGTCACACTAGAGATAGCCAAAAACGTAGTCTTTCAAAATCAGTACATAAAGAAGCAACAGACTCTGATCAGAAATAACTTTGAGGAGGAGTCCACTTTAGAAGCCATAGATACAGGGAGGAAAATACCTCAGGATGCCCAGAAACAATACCCACCTTGACCAGAATAAGCACAAAGGGATCAAGAGAGGGCTATGCTAACATGGAGTAAAGAAAAGAAATACAAGAAAATGAAAGAATGCCAGGGGTGTGGCAGACCACTTCACAGAAGATGGCTTTCTCCTGCAAGGGATACCACATGCATAATGTCTTCTTTTTAGACATTTCCTGCAACAGTTTGCTGATCTAAATGTATGGTACCAGCTATCTTTCAAGAAGACCCAAAGACTGCTGGGGTGTATACCTTGAAGCCATAGGAGATACTAAAAAGAACCACTGTAGATCCCACGATGGCCACAGGAAAACATAAAATGGACTTCAGAATAGACACAGCTGCTGCTAACTGATTCCATAAATTACTTTAGAGGAGGATGAAAGCACCAACATTTCAAGAGCCAAAAAAGATATTGAAAGGACCAGGACAGTCTCCATTAAACATCTGGCCACTCAAACTACATCTGAAGAGGTCTATGTTGTAGATGGCCTATGCACGGTTTTACCTTCCCGCCCAGAAATCATAACCAGGCCTAAGGCTATAAGGATAGAACCAGTCACCACGGACCTAGAGCTAGAAATCAGGAAGAAATTTCCTAAATTATTCCAAGGAGTAGGGAAACTAGAGGGGGAATAACACATTAAGCTTGTACCAAATGCAAAGCCTTTGTTCTGTTGTTGCCTAGGAGAGTCTCTGTTCCTTTTTGCCCAGGGTGAAGGCATAGCTCAGCCACATGGAGCAGGTGGGTGCCATTTCCAGAATAGGCACCCATGCCAAATGGTGTACAGGCATGATGATCCCATAACCAAATGACAAGGTTCAGATCTGTGTAGACCTTACCAGGCTTAATGAGAATGTCTATCGAGAGTGACTTGTACTCTCATGCGTTGAAAACACCCTTGGACAACTTAGTAAAGTAAAAGTCTTCTCCATATTGGATGCCCAGTCTGGTTTCTGGCAGATACCAGTTGCTGCAGAATCTATACTAGTAACAATTTTCATCACACCTTTTGAAAGGTTTTGTTTCAACAGGTTACCATTTGGTATATCATCTGCTCCTGAACACCGAGGAAAATATCACAACTCCTCGAGGGTCTGCCTGGAGGGATTCTCTGACAAATGAATTATATCTATGAATCAACCCAAACCCAACATGACTAGTGTCTCTTTGTAGTCCTGGAGAAAGCACTTAATGACAAATGCAAAGTCTCAAAAGACAGAGTCAAGTTGCTAGACCAGATCATTGGTGGAGCAGGGGTCAGTCCAGATCCAGAGAAAGTGCAAGTGATTACCCAGATGAAGGTGCCTCAGAGTGTCAGTGTATTCTGTAGATTCATGAGCATGGTGACACACCTGGGAAAATTCTTACATCATCACCTGGCAGAGAAGTCAATGCCATTATGAGATTTCCTGAGGCCACACATTTCCTGGTATTGGGGAATGAAACAGTCTGACATTCAGAGATAAAGCAAGATCTGAGCACTCCACCAGTTCGGGCCTTTATATAACCAAATACAACCACCACAGGTTTTGCTTGTGCTTCATTCTGTGGGATAGTGGCAGTCCTCCTTCAGGAACAATCACTTTCCCTGTGGCGTCCAATAGCATATTCCTCACAAGCACTCACCTGTACAGAGCAGCACTATGCAGACATAGCAAAAGAAGTCCTGGCCATTACATGGACTTGGTGAACATTTTAGACACCTTCTAGTGGGCATAAAATTTCATGTGGAAATTGACTACAAACTACTAGTTACTCTTCTAGGTTCAAACAAACTAGATAAGTTACCATGTGGGATGCACTATTTTCAAATGAGGCTCATGAGGTTTCAGTTCTAGACTGCTCATATACTTTAGAAGAATATCATAGCTGATACTTTCCAGGCACTGGTCCCAGACGCACTACAGCAAGAGTGTAAACAGAAAGAGCTGTTCACAGAAGATTCTGTCGATACAGTCCTTACTACTTTGTCAGTCAAAGAAAGATGCCTGCAAGAACTGAAAAAGATGCAAGAGGCAGATGAATTACATAGCCACGTCCATGATTAACTGCAAAGAAGGCTGGACAAAAAGACACAGTCAGAAATCTCTGTGAAACCATATTTGGTAGTTTCTGGAGATCTTACCATAAACCAAAGTCTGTTGGCGGGGTCCAGATGGGTTATCCCTACATCCATGCAATAGGAAATCCTTGACAGACTTCATGAGGGACACCAAGGCATTACAAAGTGCTGGGAAATAGCTAAACAGTCTGTTTGGTAGTCTGGGCTGAGCAAACCACTACAAAAGAGAGTTGAGAAATGTGATGATGTGATCCTGTGGAACAAACCCACAGGAACTGTTGCTACCATCTGCTCTACAAGACAGGCAATGGCAGCAAGTTGGGAACTGATCTTTTCTGTCTGGTTAATACAACTTATCTTTTGATTGAATATCTCTTTATTCCTTGAAGTTTGCCTGGTTGTTCATCCAGTGCAGTTGTGGAAATTAAACCCCATCTTTTCCCATTTTGGGATTCCATAGCACATAATCTCTGACCAGTTGTCCACGCTTTTCCTCTGAAAACTTTGAGGTTTCCAAATACCTGTTGTTTCACTCATGTCGCATCCAGCCCACAGTTTTCTCAAAGCAACAACAGAACAACTTCTTTCTAATTCCTCAGATCTTCATCTTGTCCTGTTGCCACTCTGAACTCTAGGGTACAGATGTGGGGACCTGCATGAAAAACCTCCTAAGCTTATCTTTACCAGCTTAGGTCAAAACTTCCCCAAGGTACAAAATATTCCACCCGTTGTCCTTGGACTGGCCGCTACCACCACCAAACTAATACTGGTTACTGGGGAAGAGCTGTTTGGACGCGTCCTTCCCCCCAAAATACTTCCCAAAACCTTGCACCCCACTTCCTGGACAAGGTTTGGTAAAAAGGCTCACCAATTTGCCTAGGTGACTACAGACCCAGACCCTTGGATCTTAAGAACAATGAACAATCCTCCCAACACTTGCACCCCCCCTTTCCTGGGAAATGTTGGATAAAAAGCCTCACCAATTTGCATAGGTGACCACAGACCCAAACCCTTGGATCTGAGAACAATGAAAAAGCATTCAGTTTCTTACAAGAAGACTTTTAATTAAAATAGAAGTAAATAGAAATAAAGAAATCCCCCCTGTAAAATCAGGATGGTAGATATCTTACAGGGTAATTAGATTCAAAAACATAGAGAACCCCTCTAGGCAAAACCTTAAGTTACAAAAAAGATACACAGACAGAAATAGTTATTCTATTCAGCACAATTCTTTTCTCAGCCATTTAAAGAAATCATAATCTAACACATACCTAGCTAGATTACCTACTAAAAGTTCTAAGACTCCATTCCTGGTCTATCCCCGGCAAAGACCAGCATACAGACAGACACAGACCCTTTGTTTCTCTCCCTCCTCCCAGCTTTTGAAAGTATCTTGTCTCCTCATTGGTCATTTTGGTCAGGTGCCAGCGAGGTTACCTTTAGCTTCTTAACCCTTTACAGGTGAGAGGAGCTTTCCCCTGGCCAGGAGGGATTTCAAAGGGGTTTACCCTTCCCTTTATATTTATGACAGACCAGTATGCAAATGGATTCAGCCCTGCAGAACCGTTGATGGGGAAGAAGTTGAGATCCACTATCCCAACCATCCATTCCTAACTAGACCCTTGTTGGCCTGCCTTCCCAAGACTACAGAAGAAGGAAGGTTAATATAAAGCCTGTTGGAAGAAGGACTCAAACAGGTGCCATAGTCAAATCCTTGAGAAAACTGAATCCAGGAGATTGCATTTGATGAGAAATTCTCAGGAAAAGGGGACAGTGTAGGAATGTTCCAGGGCTCCTCGAGTCTGCTTTGTTAGGATGCCAGGGGAAATCATCTGTCAGAATAGGAGACATCTTGTTCTGGAGGTTCACCTGATGATGCAACACCCTGACCTCTACCCCACAACTGAACCTATGAATAACACCCTGCCTGTCCACATAGAACTGCGAGCAGTTTCTCCAGCTCCTTTTCCCTGCAAGGAGATATCCAGCAAGAGAAACACTGCCTCCTGCATTCCTGAAGAATTACATAAAATCTTGAGGATTCAAGAAAGTCAGAGGACTAGTGGTCAAATCTCATAAAAGGGCATAATAAATCCCTGATGCAAGGCTGAAGGTTCAGGCAGCCTACCCTGCTCTTCATATGGCTGTTGGTTCTTGTTATTTCATTCTTGTTATATGCTTTAATGAAAAGTTTGGATACCAGCCTTCCCTTTTCAGAAAGGAGGATGTGGTGTTAATCATGAATCTTTAGAGTGGCCACTAGAGGGCATAGAGCAAGCAGGTAAGAGCCTGAACAGAAAATAATCATTCTTGCATTCACTTCAGCCCTGATATACTGGCAGTCTGTAATCTCTACCGTGGAGATTACTTCCCCCCTGTGACGGGGTCAAGACTCATCACTGCGGTTGCCTCCCGCTGGTTGCTCTGGGAATTAGCTCTGTCTAGTCATGGAGCACCTTTTGCACATGGTGCCTTGCCATTTGTCTGCTCTGCTACTTTGGGGACCCACGTTGCTCCCCGCTTGGCGGTGTCCTCTTCAGGACACCACCCTCCAGTAGTGCCCACTGCTCCGGTCTCACCCCCTTCTGGGGGTTTGGTGTTATCAGCAATCTTCGATCTACACCAGCTCTAGTGGCCAACTGCAGCCTCAGAGTCTAGCCCCTTTGTCACAGGGGCCAGCCACAGCCTGTATCAGGCCACGTTCCTTCTCAGCCAGGTGTAGTACAAGGGGTAAAGGGGGGACCAAGGCTTACCTGCTACTCTGGGTCCCGACCCAGGGACCCTCTAGCGGCAGCCTCTCAGCCCTCCTTCTCTCCCCTTGTCAAACTATTGTCCCTGGGCCGCTTCTTCCCCTTTGGCCCTGTGCACCTGCTCAGCCCTTTGTAGCAAGGCCTGCAGCCTGGGGTTTTCCTTGACCAGAGCTCCCCAGCTCCTTCTGCCCTTCCCCAGCACCACTCAGGAGCCAGTCCTCCTCCCTTGCCAGTCAGGGAGAGACTGCCCTGTTCCCTAGCTGGGCAGCCTTTATATAGGACCTTGCCCGGTCCTGATTGGCTGTCCCTTCCCCCGCCCTGATTTGCTCTCCCCAGGCCTTCATTGATTGGCTTCTGGTTCGCGCAGCCTTTCTGGCCTGGTTCAGCACTTTTCTCAGGAGGCGGGGTTCGGCCCCACCCCCACTACTCCAAGAGGAAGGTGGGTGCAAGAGACCTGAGTGACTCTAAAACATGGTCTACGTTACATACATACTTCAGTATAACTACATTGCTCATGGGTGTTAAAAATCCATGTGTGTGGATGTGGGTCTGGGCTGCTCCCGGGGCAGTGTAATTATACACTGCCCATTACTTAAATCTTCCGGTAAGACCAAATCTAGTTCATGGATATTAGCTCACATCAGAGGCTTGCTATAATTTTGTGCCACTCAAAATACTTCATGGCCCGGAGGCTGTATTTAACACAGATGGCTCTTATCACTGTATATATATAAGTACCTTAGTTGAATGCACTCTTGGCTAATCTTTAACCAAGCACATTTTAGTGAAGAACTGATATTTCATTATAACAGGAAGCTTTCAGTACCAAAAGGTTAAGTGGTTCATTTAAATATTGCCCATGTATCTTTGCCATGTAAATTTTTTTTTTAAAATTGCCCCTCTTGTGGCCAAATCTCACAGGCAGTGGATAAAAATAATGGTAGGTTACAGGAGTCTGCTGCCATGACATCATTTTACTGGCATTCAGCATGTAGAAATTTTTTTAACATTTCCTCTGTAAACTTTTATCAGCATGGATCCTCATTCAGCCTAATCATAACCTGGTAATAGGTCATCCTACGATGGGAATTATCGATTGGCTAGATCTGAAGCATTTGCTTTTAGAAGCCCTAAGGGATTAGGGGGAAAGCATTCATGATATTCAGATAGCATCAAAAGCAGCAGCTATAGCTAATGGAGATAGAAGAGGGTCAAATTCTCTGCACCCATTTACCCCAACAGAGAGCTTGGTTCAGAAGCCATTGGGAGGGGAAAGAGAGTAATCAACCTGCTGAATGCCAGTTAAATGATGTACGCAGACTCCCATAACCTGCCATTATTTTTACCCACTGCCTCTCAGCCTTGGTCACAACAATGGCAAATTAATGTTTCTTGGTTTACTTTAAACTTTGAGATCCTTGGATAAGGGTGCTATAAACAAATTATTATTATTATTTATTATTCAGTTTCCCCTATTCTCCTGTTCTGCTTATTAGGAGGGGGGAAAATGCACCAGACACATTGATTGTGTACTGTTCTGTTTTGATGCTTTGCTAAATGGGGAGCTATTTCACGAACTTGCCTTCCAAGTCTTGCAATATTAGTCTGTTTTGTTTTCATATACTAAAGGAGTAACAGTCTCCACAATAACTACAGTGGGGTTGTCCCTCCAGTGATGTGCATAGTAAATGATTTGTTCCGTCTGTCAGTGTTTTAGCAATATCAGTATTGATTGTTTAACGGAGTACCAGGCCTACTTAGTCCTTTCATCTTTTAAATGGAGTTCTGATACTTTTCCGTTGTATTTTCCATGTGTAATCCTTTATGCTAGTGACTAATGATGATCCCCTTATAACTTTATACCTCTGGAAAACAGATGTTACTTATCAGAGCGATGCAATTCCAAGAGAAATGTGGCTTTGATTTAGAGGTAGAGGTGTGAGGGTTGATGGGCAGTTGGAGGGGAGAGGGTTCAAATCGAATTCTTTGGATTATGTTGGATTTATATTTAAAAGGCTGTATTTGTCTGTAAGCAAATTGTGGACTGGTTTCCTTCCCTTATAATTAATCCTAAAATGTTAATAAATTCAAGTATTTTTTCCTGTTTAAGTAAAAAACCTTTTTGTTTAATAGGTAAGGTAGAGTGGGGGCTTCTTTAATTTCTTTCCATTTCTTATTTACACCAGTTTAGAATCTTAAGCATTGATAGAGTGGCCTATGGGAGTTGGTCCGAGCATAACTGAATCTATATTAGGGTAAGAGGATCTCATTTCTCCTTCCCCTCTGAGTTGGACCCACTGGCATACCTGAAGCTCTCTGAGACAGTGACTGTGGCTTATTATATGTTTGCACAGTAGGGCCCAACCTCACTGTGCCTGTGGGTGCTATTGCAATATAAATGTTTAATAATACAAATCCCTATTTCTTTTTTCCAGAGTGCCTCACTACAATTTTGAAGTAGGGGAGGAGTATCCAATCCATTCTTTCCTTAGAAACATGCCTATTTTTTTTTTTCATTTACACCACTGTAAATCAGGAATGACTCCACTGCAGATAAGGGAGTTACACCAAAAAATGAAGGCAGAACTGGGCCCTGAATCTTTAAAGAATTTCTCAGAAGAACATCCTTCAGAGAGTGTCGTGAGGAGAAGAACACTTTTTGTCTTTTATTGTTGGAATGAGTTGAGCTGGACTCTGTGCTGCAGGAATAAACACCTACTGCTCCTGTTTGAACGACCCTTTTTTCTCTCTCTCATTTTAGAAATTCAGACCCTTACATTCCTTGGAATACAATCTCCGTGTCCTAGGTAATGTCACTTGTATGTGGGCTGCGTCCAGCTAGATCTTGAGTACACTTGCCCATATCCAGCCAAGCACTTAAGCATGTGCCCATGAAGCATGTGCTTAAGTCCCATTGACTTCATGTGCTTAAGTGCTTTGCTGGGGCAGAGTGCTCAGCATCTTGCAGGATCCTGTTCCTGGACAGGGATCAGGACCTCCATATTATGAGCTTGTGCAGCAGAAGGATATATAAACATTTGAGAAATATCCTGGCATTTGTTGAATAAAATATTCAGATTTTATTACATAAGATTTAGCTTCAGCATCACATCAACTGATCTTGCTCTCTGTTGGAGCTTGTCCTCTGTTTCCCTTCATGTGTCATTTCTGCCTGTTCAATCAGCAGAATCCGGCTTTGTGTGCTGGGTCAGTCTGAGTTTAGTGGACCTCCAAAGTGCATCTTTCAGCAAACCTCTTCAGGATGTCGCTAAGGATCAGGCAACTAAGTAAAGTGCTTGAGACCAGAAATGCGGTCAATGATTAGACTTGGAAAAATACAAGGAGAGCACAAATTGAGATCAAAGAGCATGTACAGAAACAGGAACTAAATGAACTGGGAACAATTTACAAGTGATATTTATTAGGAGTGTGCATTTCCTGCAAGTAAACACAGCATCCTCAAGAGGGAAAGAGCTGCATCTAATAGAGATTCTGCAAGCTCCAACTACAGGAAGAAGTGGTGGATGAGTGCACAGTTGTTGATGCATCTTCTCTGCTTGGTGGTTTAACATCAAGTGGAGAACTTATAAAGCAGTCCGTGTGTAACTGCAGTGTGTGAAAAGTTAAAATCTGCGGTCTTTGGACTGCTCGTCTGTTGAAACCAAAGGCATCAGAAATAAATTAACCAGCTATCCAGGCACAGTTCTTGGATATATGAACAAGAGCTGTATCCTGTGATGCATTTCAGTGCACAGCTGTGCAGATTTCTTGGATAGAGGCCCAGGACCAGGCAATTTGTAATGACGGATCACTGGCGGCATGCGCTATCTCCTCGGAAGGTTGTCCCTCAGAGGCACAACAGTGCACATGTCATGAGCAGCAGCTGTCGTGGCATGCAGGCAATGATATGTGAGTCTACCCTCCTGTGATTGTTACTCCATATGCTGTGTGGATGCAGACAATTGAAAAGCAAAGCATGAAGCAGGTTTTGGATTGGTTTGATTTTGGTGTCTGAAGTTAGTTTTATCAAGGAAAATGCTAAGTGCAAAATTGGTTGGAGAGTTGTTAACGTTTTGGCTATCTCATAATCTGACTCTCTCCATCACCACCACCCTTCCCCCTCAGACCCCCCCCCACAGCTAATTGTGAAGTGTTGAGATTCTAAGATGTTGAAAGGCACAGTGCTGTGAACACTCAATGTAATGCTGTTTATGGCATTCTATTATAATGCAAAACTGGAGATGTGGTAGATATCTAGTTTAGAGTGTAAATAGCTTGTAAATTGAGAAGCCATGTTATCATCTGCACATATGCTTTTGTCTTACATCTTCTAAGGCAAATACAGTATATTGTTTCCTGGCAATATCCATAAAGTATTACCAAAGCCAAGAAGTTTGCATGTGATGCATTGTCATTTCTCTCAGCTAGTCAAGCTGATGTTCTGGTTGGGCTTGGAAAGCAATTAGGAACAGATACACAGCAATGGCATTTCAAGGCCCAATCAGACCCTGCATAATTATGTATACTTGAATCGTTAGTTAGCTGTATGTTATGGAATGATCAAACTGATCCAAATAAATTCAGCAAGCCCTAAGCCACAGTTAAATAAGCTTGTTTCTTAAACTGCCTATTCCAAAGAGTAAAGACCTCTATTCTCTCATAGAGGGTAGGAAAACTCTGACTCCATGAAACCATGGGGGTTCTTTTTTACAAGAAGGCAACTGAAGAAGTCTCATTGCTTAGTAGAACTGCCATATGCAGTTAGGTTGGCAAGAAGCACATTGTCCAAACATTTTTTTTCAATGTCTTGCATGCATTTCAGTCTTCATAGGTGGTCTGTCTAACGGTCAACTAGTGTAATCCACTTGTAAATGAGGTGCCATTTTTATTCTTGCTGTAAATATAGTGAAACTTGCTCTAAGGAACCACCTCAGTAGGTATTTTAAGCAACTACTTTAAAGTACCCTGAAGGTTTCCAGTACCATCTTCTCCAGCCTTTAGTTAAACCATCCGTGTTAGGCAACTGTTTTTGCTGGTCCCTGGAGGTTGCTTACGGTAGTTTCAACTTCATTGCCTTCACTCCCCTGAAATCAAACCATCTTTTTGTTGTTTAGCTTCCCACCATCCTCACAGTGGCTTAGCATATGTGGATGATTCATTTATTCTTTGCATTGCATTGCTTGATTACTTTTTTCTGCCTCTATAACCTTGTTTTCATTTTCACAAAAACTTATTTAGACTCTAAGATTGTGGTGAATCCTCTATAGCCTTTCTGTTTGTTGGAGATCTAGTTATTATTAGATTGTTTGTTTACTTCTAATTCTGAAGTTTAATTATGTTTTTCCTTCTGCCATTGGTACAGGTGCAGCAATTAGATGGCATTAAGCCTGTCTCAAGTTAATTTAAATAGGCTTGTTATTGCCCTTTTTTATATTTTAGGTACTGTAAATAAATCTTTTTTTTTTAAGTGGATTGGATTGAAGTTGATGAATCTTTGGTGTTCTACTGCTTTAGTACTACTGAGAAATTTCTTGCATTGCCAGTATCATGGCTTATTAACCAGTTCAACCCAAACCACCCTCTTCCACTGAGGTTGAAAAAGCCAGAGTTTAAAAAAAGAAAAAAAAGGTAGATGGTGCACATGTACAGACATGTGCTCGCTCTCTTTGTTTCAGTGTACATTTTGATGTATTTACGTGCATCTTGTAGCTGTTCCCATATAAAGGGAGCTTGCAGAAGTGGTATAATCAACTAAGATAAATGAACCTCAGCAAAGAGGGTGGGGAGAAACAGTTCCAAGATTCCCGGGGCAAAACTGGTTATACGAAGTTGTTTGTGAATGTACTGATCTGGTTTCCTTGGCAACAACTGAGATGAAGGTTGAGAACAGCAGTTGCGTTCAGGGAGCCAGTTCTGTCTATGACAGTAAGGAAGATATCGGTTAATTCCTAGATTTAGCAAATTAGAGCCCTATTTTGAGAGTGTTTGTGTATAGAAGAGCAAGAGAGTAAACTTTCCCCTATGATTTACAGGAAAAGGGTCTCTTCCACATGTAGACCTCTTCTGTGCAAAAGGAAGTGTCAGCTGCCTCTGCAGCACCATCTCCCTCCATCTTTGGACCTGAAGAGAGCTATCTGAAGATCTCTAGATCCCCATGTGGGGAGAGCATGGACCAGGGCGGGGAACCAGGTAGGCAGGCTTTGTTCAGTCCCTGCGGCAATGAGCTGAGGATCTACAGAGGAGTTAGTGCAGTCTCAGACTACATTAACTCTCAGCTGCTTCCCTCTGTGGTATGGTATGTGGGTGCACATCACTTGCAACTGCTTTTAGTGCATCTTTAAATTTCTAGGAGTCTGGCTAGCTGCAAAACTGCTGCCATTTTCTGGTGCAGCACATTGCAGAGGAAACATGCATCGTGCACTCTCCTGGGGAATCTTATTTTTATTTCTTTTTGTTTCTATTTAGAGCTGTGGAATGGATTCAGTGGGCGTAAGTATAAATTACTATAGAGTGCTTACTCCTTAGTGGAGTGAAACCAGACTCTGGGGTAATATTTCAGTCCTGGTCATGTGTGGAACTCTCAGTAATAGAAATTAATTATGCAGCGTGAGTAGAGACCATTCATCTATGTTCTCCCTTGACATTCGGAACACGTAATGTATTTACTTGATTTAGTGCATGAGGACTGAAGCGTAACAAAGTAAATTTATCTGAGACCCCAAATTTCAGTAGGCGGTTCATTCAATCCTACCTGAAATAACATTTGGTTTAGTAGTTAAATCTTGTTACAATGAATACTTCATTTTATAAAATATATGCCAAAGTATGTTTTCTTTTCAACTCTCCTGTACTTAACCACTGTCAAAAAAAGACATGTATTTTGGTCCTGTGTTTGCAAGAGGACTGTTCACTGACCACTGCAACATTAATCCATTAAGGATAGGAAAGGGGGACAAAAGCGTCTACAAATATTTGAGCAGTCAATGACCTTGAGGATGGAAAGGGTGATGCATAATTAGGAGTAGCAGAATGAAATTAAGAAAAGGAAACTCAGACTGGAAAACCAAAAAAAATATTTCTTGGCAGTGAGGTCTATCAGGGAAGAAAAAGTTCCAACAGTTGAGACGTAGAAAATTAGACTGAACAAAGAACAAGAAAATCAACTGTTTGTAAGACTCCTGCACTGGCAGATGATGTGTGTTTTCTGTTTCTAACTTATATTATTGTGGCTGATTGAAGTCAAGTAAGTATGACAATTAATGGCAATGAGCCACATTTAGAGGTAAGTCTAAGTAAGTTTAGAGGGGACATTAATTGATGTAACTTACATCTATTTCCAGTAGCCACTCTACCAATGTCTGAGAAAATCTATGCTGAATATGTAACCCTAAAGAGAGTTGGGAGAAAAGGTCCCTTTAACTGCATATTACTTGCTCAGGCAGCTGTTGTTCCTCTCTGCTCGCCAGTCACCTTCTGCCACCTGCCTCCCTTCTGTGACCTGGGCAGGTCAGTCTCTTGAGAGTCCACCCAGCTCTTAATGATTGTCAGCTCTTAATGACTTTCAGCTCTTAGGGTATGTCTACACTTACAGAGTTTCTGTGCTGTAAGTTTCACCAGTGATAGCGAACCGGTGAAAGTAAAGCACTGGTTTGTGTACTCACTCAGTTCCTCAGGCATCAGAGAGTGTTTACACTACCAGCATTTCCATCGCCGATGAGAGCAGCGCTGTAGGGAAGCTATCCCACAGTGCAGCTCTCTCAATAGGTCCTGTGGGAAGGTGGGGGTGAGCAGAAGGCATTCTGGGTCCCTGCTCAGTGCCCTGTGCTGCCCCATTACTTCCTTGTTTCTTTAGTGGCATTTTTTAAAAAATTCCCTGCTGTCTGGCTGCTTTCCCTGCCATATCTACAAGCAAAGGGAAAGGGAGTTTCAAACTTCCTGGGGCTTACAGGTGTGAGGGGGCAGACATCCGTTTACTTGGCATCAGAGCAGCGGAGATGCTGGCCAGAGTGGTCACTTTTGGAACTTTGACCCCCATTGACTCATATCCTTTGGAGGCCAAAAGGTGGTTACGCTGGTAGACTGTGTCTTCACTTTCACAACAGCGCAAAAAGAACAGCAGTAAGAGCTTTATGCCTCTCGTGAAGGTGGCTTTCTTTTTGTGGTGAAACTTCTGAGCTTCACTGCAAAAAGTCATTAACAAGTGTAGATGCTCCCGCGGTTTTAGCGCAAAAAAAGGACCTTTTTGCACTTTAAATAAGTGTAGACATAGCCTTAGTGAAGCAAGCTGGGCAGAAATGTTGTCCCACGAGTGTTTTCAGCTCTAGGGAGTACTTAACAAAAGACTCCTAATGGAGCCTATTTAGCTCTATCTTTGAACAGTGGGGAGGAACAGGTTAAACCAGATTGGGGACCCTTAGGGAGAGGCCACACCTCCTGGCTAGGACACCTGTCTCTACCCCTCTTACTTTCACAGGGTTCTGGCATTCGAGCCCCTGGCTTAGCGAGTTCTTTTCAACTGAGGGTGACCCCCTCAATCAGGACTGGCTCAGCACAGTTCTGCTCCCCTTTACTCATACAATAAAGATAACATTAATAACATTAGCCCTCATTCAGTACTACAATGATTTGTAACCCAGCACCAGCCAAAGTTGATCACTTTGAGCAACACAGCTCGTGTCTGCTGAATACCTTCGCAGAGTAGATGTGTTCATGTAAATATAGTTTGCTCCTGAAGTCTCTCCCCCTCCACAGATAGCCGTCAGGGGAGAGTTCTTTCAGATCCTGCTTACATTAATATGCAAAACAAAAGTGATCCACACTAAGCAATTAGAGTTCAGGCCTGCAAGAGACCGAGTGCCTCATAGCATCAGACCATGAGAGAATATCTTGAATTCAGTACTTGAGCAAAATGAAAGGGTTGGGAAATGAAAATTTACAATCTATTAGCTGGAGTATCAAGACTCCTTTCATGCAGTGTATGAAATACTGCCACTTCAGCCTTTTTAAAATTTTATTGAATAGTCTTCAGTCAGAATCCTTACTCCCCTAGCCAGGAAGGCCAACTGCCAACAAATCATATGGTCAAGCTAGTTCACCTTTGCTACCCTTAGCACTAGGGAAAGGCCCCTAGGAGAGGTGGAGAAGTTTCTTGCAGAGTCCCAGGCAAGTTTACTTTTATCCAGACAATTCACCAACTTTCTTAAAGAGGTGGAGCGGAGAGCAGCCAGACCCCCATTGACTCATACTGTCCAAAAGACAAGGCGGTAAAGTCTGTTCCACAATGTAACAATTTTTTCTTGCATGGGTGGGTTTTTTCCCCCCTCTCTCCTTTAGAAAAGACACATTTTAGAGGAAAGAAAGCAGATAGAATCTGCAGCAATAATAGAATCAACTGCTGTCAACTCTGAGGGGTTTTCTTATCGATGAGGGTACACGCACTTTCAGATTGAGGGCTGGTTTACCGTTCGAAAAACTGTACTGTAATCAAAGCCTGACACAAGTGTTCTGGTATGACCATTACCACAGCAAAAGCAATATGGACAAGATTACTGGTTGAAAAATATAGTTCATGGGCTTTAGGAAATTAAAGTAAAACAAAACCAAAGAACATCATTTTCGTTAAAATTCTGCAGAAGAGTTTAGAGTTGAGATTCTGTGCTGAGCTTCAATTAGGTGCTTTAAACCCTTTTTTTTTCATCCTGCACTCCTGGAGGCTAGAGCAGCCACAGGCATGGGCTGTGTAAAGACATGACTTCACGGCCCTTGAAGGTGTGATTGTAATGGAGCTAGCACAGGTAACAACAATAGTGAAGCTATGGTGACACAAGCTTATGTTTGGCATATTAGCCAGAGTACAAGCCCACTGAGGACCCTGGGTATGTGCTTGAATTACCAGTCGGTGCTGAAACCTGTGCCATCACATCTTCTCTACTTTTGTTACCCATACTAGCTAGTTTTAAGATAGCTTGGGTATGCCTACCTACCACTGCTACAGTCATACCTTCACATGGTGGTGAAGTCATATCCTAAAGTTAGCCTTTCCTGGGCTGCCCTATGGGCTACAGTGCTGGCTGAAAGGTCTGAAGTGCTGTATTCTGCATCCCCTGTCCACCTTGCCCCCGCCCCCATCACAACCCCACCATACTCCCTGTACCCGGCCTTGAGAAGAAGTACACAGAAGGCTGCCTGTCTTCCACCATGCCTATGCAGGGGAATCCTTGCAATGCTCCCTGGAAAATGGCTTTTAAAGTCTTTTTGTGGCTCCATCCCATCTATATGACATAAAGGGACCAAAGCAGGGGTGAAGATCTCACCCTAGATTTTCATCACAAAAACAAGCCATTTTCAGTTGTAGAAAATCAAAAGTTGTTTTCTGATTAAATCCACCCAAATAGCAATGAAAACTAATTGTTTTCTTGCAAAAACTTCCATTTTTGTCAAAATAGCCATGATTTTTCATAAAAAATAACTTAATTTGGCCATGGTGGACAACTTTATTGTATTGCTCAGAGACTCTCTCTAGCCATGAAAGACATTCCTAGAACACAGTCTGGTATGGAGAAATGGTTTCATGTCGTTACGGTGTTTCTGCATGTGCTTGGTAGGAGGTATGTGTGTGCATGTGCGCACATACCTCTTCATGCTTTTCTTTATTCCCCTTTTTTCCTTCCTTGTGCATCTCTCTTCTCCTCCTTTTTTCTTCTCCTGTGGGGTGAGACTTTCCCCCTTCACGCTTCATTAGTGCCATTTTCCTTCCTTCCACCTTACTCAACTTTTGTACTTTATTTCCTGTACTGACTTGGTGCTCCCGACTTCCGTCTTGCTCTGTCAGCCCCCGCCCATGGGTACATGAGGGCCTGGTACAGACATCCATCCTCATGCAGACCTGGGGGCCTCACAAAGGGGATCTTAATAGTATTGAACATTTAAAAAGGATAATTTAAAATATGAAGACCAAGCAAATTATTCATGGCTTTTTTTAAAAAATAACTCCAGTGATTCGTGCATAAATGGCCGTGATAGCAGACTGACATTTTTGCTCTGTCTTTATAAAGCACTAGTAACTCAGACTGAAATGTCAAGTTCTTGGAAACCATACAGATGAGGTGAAATACTGGAAATTCTTGCTGTGGCATTGAAATTAGTCATATTAGACTTTTACAAAAGATGAATTAATGAGCCTATGGTGATGTGTGTGTCTGTGCAGAGTGTTCACGTATTTTGAAACACTGTTAATGGATCCATTTAATATAATGGACCTCAATGGGGAAGACATTTGAGTCATTTACTTATGGACAGCAAATGCTCTTCCCAGACTGTAGTTACGGGTTTGGAAATTCTTTTTTTTTTTTCCAGTTATGATACTCAAACAAAAGTTTGTCCGTCATTTGGAAGGTACACACAGGCTTATCTAATATTTGACACTTGTTTATGAGCTAGCACAGCCACCAAAGCAGAGGGAAGGACCCTGAATAAATATTAACAGAATAATTAGAAGGGTGCTGCAGTTAGAAGTAAAGCTACCACTGGAAATCTTTCCAAATCCCAAGGAATCATTTAAACCTAGAGTCACAAAGGTACTTCGGTGCCTAGAAAAATCACAGGAACACATTGCGATCACAAATCTTGAGTTAGGCGTCTAAGCTCCCTAGATGGTGAAGGGGCAATTCACAAAAGCCAGCACACCACTGTGAGGGGTATGCACTAAGCCCCACCCCTGTCAGGGAGATAGGTGCCTAACTCCGAAGCTTTACAACTGAGATCGGTACCTAAAGTGGATTTTTTCCACACAGCAGTGGGAGAGGGAAGACCTCCCTTACAACTTTTAGTCCCATGCTCCGGGTACTCAGCTGCTGTTTTCTTCACAGAGAGATGCTGAATGTAGGTTCATGTGAACAAGTGGAACTTTATTAAACCCTCCAGACAGTTCTAGCCTAATTTCTTCCAGCCTAACTCCTTGAATTTCTATTGTCCAGTCAAAAAATAGTCCCGACGGGACCGCTGACTGCAGTTCTACTGTCAAGATACACCTAGTTCAAGCCCCTTCTCTTGGGATTTGAACTGGGATCTGCCACAGCACAGTTGAGTGCCCTCACCCGTGAGCTGTGGGCTAGTCTGTTGTGGGTGGCCTCAATTTCTCCTGTTGAAGCTATCCTATTGGGGATAAAGTGTTATCACAACAGGGGGGCTCAGTCAGGGCTCTTCCACATCCCGGGTGGGTGCAGTAACCATTAGGCAAAAGTCATTTTTGTGTGCGCACTCAGCCAGTGACTCTTATTTATCCACAGTGGAACAACTTCAGCAGGAGAGACTAAAGGAGCCTCACAGCTAAGAGATGGCAAATCCCCATTTAAATCCTCTCTCCTCACAGGTAGGCAGGACTTGACGCCGGGGTCTCTTCCAATGTGAGTACCCTAACCACTGGACTAAAAATTAGGGGGTGTGCCCTCCCCTCCTTTCCCTCACCATTTTGTGTAAGCGTGCCTATAGAACCTGATGCACTAGGTGAGTTTGAGCACACTTACCAGCTACGGCCCCACAAGCAAGTTTAGTAGAGGAATGCCCTATCATCCCCCAGTTCATGTATCACTCTGGGGCTTAGGCAACCGGACACTGAGCATGGAGTTGCAGTGAGCATGTGCAGATGTGGGACCATAGATGCCTAGGGAATGTCTAGTGCAATAATATAGGTGCCAGGAGAGGTTAGGCACCTACAAAGTCTGGAGGCTGCTGAGCGGGGAGGTTTGAATCGTAGTCAGGCCTGATTTGGGGATTTAGGCTCGTAACTTGTATTTCTCAAAATATAGCCAAATGATCTTGACTAAGCTTGTGGTTCAATATTAAAAAAGTTCAAGAGATCAAATAACCAAGCTCCACTCACTTATTGTCTAAAGACATGCAGTTCACTGTTCACAGTTGTGCTCCCATATCATGCATGTGAGACTACATAAATACAGTAACCTCTTTACAAGTTAGAGAGTACGCTGTGTCACCTGAGACTAAATTTAACCAACCAGCTTTTTGTCGTGTTCTTTTGGCACCATGGTGTACCTTTCCTTTGCTGTTTTGGGTACTGTATTCCAAACTAATTGCCCATGCAGATAGCTCCATACTTGTACCAGGACAAACCACAACTGTATATTGCCTTTAACAGGTTTCCTGTTTTCCAGTGCCAAAGCTGACTTTAGCTTTGCGAAGTGTTGTGGGATACTTGGCATAGGTGAACAGAATTACAGGAAGAACATGATATATGTCAGGTAGCCTAACTACACAAAGAATTCATATTTAATATCATGTGGACAGTATTAGTGGTGAATAACACTTTAGTAATGTGGTGTGTGTGTGTGTACATAAAATGTGTTGGTGAACAGTAGCCAGTTAGGGGCTTAAGTCCTTTTGTGAATCTAGCTCAGTGTAGTATTGCTATTAGCAGAGTAGGATTTACGTGCTGTTTTACACATGAGTGCATAAACAGGTAAAAGGCACCCAGGTATGAAGGGCAGGGAAGGCACAATTGTGAGATGAGACAGGGAATAAGAAATAAATCTAGGGAGGTAACTTCCTCTCTCCTTTGTAATCACGTGTCTTCTGGACATTCCAGGGGCTTATTTTTCTTGTTTCCATTTGTCATTTATTTTCTCCATAGGCATTTCTATGGTGCATATTACCACAGAAGAAGTATGTGGCCTCTCTAGCATTCCTAATCCTACCAACAGTCAGACAATGGAGTAGGCAGGGGAGTTTAGTGGCTGAATATTAACCCATACAATGTTTTCAGGAAGGATTTGAAGAAGTACATTAGACCTTCCATTTGATAAATAGAGATAGTGGAGCAGACCACAGAAACTTTGAAATAAGACCTGATAAGTGAAAACCTGAAAAATCATTCAAACATCCAGAAACTTCAGTCATTTGTTTTCTCTGACCAGGTAATGTGCGGGTCTAAGCGTATCTAATAAATAAAACTGATATTGCATCTATTGGTGGTCTTACTAGAAAATGTAATTCTTTTATCGAACACTGGAAGCATGTGCTGTTAGGACATCTGACTATCTTTACATATAAGGATTAAAAGAATTTATTCATCATCATTGCATGTATCTCATGGTTCTTGAACAGATGCAGAGAGTGACTTTTGTGATTCACCTTCCTATTTTCTCTAGGTCAGAGATTCACCAAGCAAATGTCCTTGAAGATGGATTCAACTCCAACTCCAATAAACCCTGAAGTTACTTGCTGTTTGCTAAATATTAGCTTTTGTTCAGCCCTCCTGATACCTGAAAAATATTTCCTCAAAGACAGATCTCTATTTTACCACAGCTATCTGCAGACGTTTCTCCATGGCCTTTTTCTGGCAGGCAACATGAAAAAATGGCAACAATCAAAGCATTAACAGGAAGACTTTTTAGCTCTTCTTTCTCCCACTTCATGTTTGTCAGGGATGGCATGCAACAACACTCCCATAGACAGTGATGTTGCTCTTAATCAGAGTACCCCATCCATAGGCTCCAGTTACATAGCTCAGCCTGCCCCATTCAGGATATTGTTGGTAATAATAATGGTATTCATGATTGCCGTTGGATTTTTTGGTAATGCCATTGTCTGCCTCATTGTCTACCAGAAGGCAGCCATGCGTTCAGCCATCAACCTGCTGCTAGCAACTTTGGCCTTTTCTGACATCATGCTGTCTTTGCTCTGCATGCCTTTTACTGCAGTTACAATTATTACAGTGAACTGGAACTTCGGAGCTCACTTCTGTAGGATATCAGCTATGCTTTATTGGTTATTTGTCTTGGAAGGAGTCTCTATACTCTTGATCATTAGTGTGGACCGTTTCTTAATTATTGTTCAGCGGCAAGACAAGCTGAACCCTCACCGTGCCAAAGTCCTCATTGCCATGTCTTGGGCACTGTCCTTCTGCATTTCCTTTCCTTCAGTGATTGGACGGACCTTTGTGGAAGTACCAGCCCGGGCTCCCCAGTGTGTTCTGGGGTACACTGAATTTCCTGCTGACCGAGTTTATGCCGTGATGCTAGTTGTGGCAGTTTTCTTCATGCCTTTCAGTGTCATGCTGTATTCTTACCTTTGCATTCTAAATACCGTGCGGCGCAATGCCCTAAGGATCCACAACCATGCTGAGAGCCTTTGCTTGGGCCAGGTGAGCAAACTAAGCCTCATGGGACTACAGAAACCTCAGCAGATGAATGTGGACATGAGCTTCAAAACCAGAGCCTTCACTACAATTCTCATTCTGTTCATTGGCTTTTCACTCTGCTGGCTTCCACACACCGTGTTCAGCTTGCTCTCTGTGTTTAGCAGACAGTTCTACTACAGCCCTTCTTTCTACATCACCAGCACCTACATCTTGTGGCTGAGTTACCTCAAGTCAGTGTTTAACCCTGTCGTCTACTGCTGGAGAATCAAGAAATTCCGTGAGGCCTGCATGGAGTTCATGCCTAAAACATTCAAGATCCTTCCTAAAGTGCCTGGACGAACAAAGAGGAGAATCCAGCCAAGTACAATATACATCTGTAGTGAGACCCAGTCAGCTGTTTAGGAAGAAGCTGTGGGCCAGTGAGGGAAAAGTTATGAAAGGACTGGTTAAAGTGGCAATAGTTCATTTCTACTATTTACTTTCTGCAGTTGTCACAAATCTTTAAAAGGATGCTGTGCTCCATTGTTCTGTGTGTTAAGATTGTATTTCTAACTTCCCCAAGTTTACAAATAACTCATTAGTACTGCTTCAATTAAAACCACTTGGGGCAATAATGTTGCAATACTTGGTGCCGTGTAAAAATGTCACTTGTGACCAAATATATAGTCACACACCAATAGCTCTAGAAGCTGGTACTAGGTGGGGTGCATATGGCCACTAACACATTTTTATATTGTGACAATGACTAACAGTTGTGCAGCTTTTCATTTTTTAAAATAGCCATAGCTGTCATGTCCTGTGCAGCTCCCCAAGTGAGATTTTTCATGGAGGAGCTTTTTCTCACTGTGCTTGTCTTCTATTACCTAATTTGTTCATTGACACTTGTATACACTTTCCATCAGAGAATCTTAATATAACACATACCTGTGAGATGGCTCTTACCTCCATTTTACAGATGAGAAACTGAAGCACATAAAGGCGGTCTCGGGGTACACTGCCACTCTATTGCAGACCAGAAACAGAGTGCTGAAGTCCTGGCTTCCAATCTCATGCATTGACCTGTAGCCTATCCTTCTTTTATTTCTATCTTCAGCATTCTCTCCTCTCTTGGTTACATACGTTCATTTCCTTTTGTGTTCATCGCTCTTGTTTGACCTAGTTCTTTCTCCCCCTGCAGAGGCCTTTGTTTTCCAGTTCTACCTTCCCAGCATTTTCCTTGTCACTGCCCTCTGGTCCTGTCCTACTTCCCCAGTTTGTCAAGCTGTATCCTGTATCTCACCCCAAGATTGGTCCTTCCACGCATGCCATGCGTGTTATCTCTCCGTGATCCTGTCCCTTGCGTAGGGAATGTGGTGGTGGTACATGTGCCTCTTGGCCCTAAACGGCAACAAGAGGTAGATGCGCAAGAGAACCCATATGAAGCATCCAGTGCTGGTTAGCTTTTCCTTCATGCTGCCTGCTGCAATATGCTGCTCTGAGGGATCGAGAGAGCAGTGAGAAAAAGGAAAAAGTCTGGACTCCCTCACAGTAGGAGGAGGAACAGCAAGGGAAACCTTCAGTCCACATGACCCTGTTTATGCATATCAGCTGTTATGTATGACAGTAACAGCTGGGGCAGATGCATGATTGTCATGCCAGCAGTGGCCTTTAAAGTGCTTAGACTTGGTGCACTCAAGTTAATTTGCAATAACCTGTTTTGTTAAAGATTCAAATGCACAAACTAAACTGCTCTAAAGCAGTCCCATTCAGTGCTACCAGTCCATGCAGTCAGACCAGCATCGTCTCATGAACAAAAGCTGCTGAGAGAGCAAACAGGCTGTATGGAAAACTGCCTAGGATTCCTGTTTCTTACAACCTAAAGCCAGCTTCCCTCATGTTAGGTACATAACTAGGATTGGCAGATATTTTTTTTTTTAAATCCCATTTTCCCCATAGGGAGTTGTTCTGCCATCATCTTTTCCCCCCAAAAGAACAATTTAAGACTTGGTACAATAATTCAAGAAAACGTCTGACATTGAGGGATCTATTGATCAGTGATCAAACTTCAGTGGAAAACCAAAGAATGGAAAACCTTGTGGTACAACCTTAGTTATAGAAAGACTATAAAGTTACTACTAACTAAAATCGGTGAAGCAGCCAACCACAGGGTGTCTCAGCTCTAGTACAGAGGTGCCCCTTTCTGTATCCCCTCTCGCGGGGAAGGTTGCATCAGTACTGAGAAACAATTAGATAGTTACAATAAAATGGCTGCAATGTCTGATTTCAGGGAGGCTGTACAGTTTAAAAAAAAAAATTTCAGTTACCGTCCCGTTAGAATGGAGGATATGTTTAAAATCTATACCTAATTAAAACTATAGGTTTGGAGAAAAGTAGAGTACTCCAAATTATCTGAACATCATTCTAACATAGGGGTTAATGTTAAAGTGTAATAGCTGATGGCCTGGAAAGCAAGTGTCAAAAAATATGATTAACCTCACACTTTTTGCAAAATAGCATAGCCAGAGCTACTCTACAGTTGGATGCAAATGCAATGCCCAAAATTTGCATGGCCAGACCAGCTCCAGCTGTCAAAAACAAGTTAAGGACCAATGCTAAGGTCTTTTGGAGCCAGTGGCCTTTTCCAAATGCACATCATATAAGTAGCAAGCAATGATATGAAATAACAATCACGTTGACCCTATCAGCACACTGCACTGCAATGCTGCTGCATAATGATGTGATTGAGCAAACTGTAGATTGATAGCATGTATGAATTTGGCTCACAGGACAAGGTATTAAAGGTGACATCCACAGCTTTGAGGACATTTGGCTGACTGATTTGAAAACACCAAGGCATGCACGTACATAATGCAACTGCAGTTGCAGTTTCTTCCTGAAAAGTTACACGTCCTATGGTTAGGAAGACAGAGCTACTTTCATGTGTCTGTAACAGTCCCTCCTCTCTAGGTCTGTGGGGATAGACAGAGGACTTTCAACATCAAAGCAAAGACTGCCACCATTTGAGCTAAAGCAGTGACTAGCAGATGCCTGCTCTCTCATGAGCATCAATATAGGGACATGTTACAGCTAATGTCATCCTAAAGACTAAACCTTTTTAAAGGGATGCATTGTGATGAGGTTTCAGAGTAGCAGCCGTGTTAGTCTCTATCCGCTGTTCCTCAGACGTTCTTGTCAACTGCTGGAAATGGCCCACCTTGATTATCGCTACAAAAGGTTCCCTCTCCCCCCACCCCGCTCTCCTGCTGGTAATAGCTCACCTTACCTAATCACTCTCGTTACAGTGTATATGGTAACACCCATTGTTTCATGTTGTCTGTGTATATAAATTTCCCCACTGTATTTTCCACTGAATGCATCCGATGAAGTGAGCTGTAGCTCATGAAAGCTCATGCTCAGATAAATTTGTTAGTCTCTAAGGTGCCACAAGTACTCCTTTTCTTATTGTGATGAGAGGCGTTTTTAGCAACCAGCTAGGTGTCCAAGCCACTGCCAATAATTGGGATGGACTATCAATTATTCTGCTTATTGCATTTAGCAGGCCTTTGCAGGAACTTAGCTTAACTAAGGCAAAGCTGGGAGGGAGGAGGCAGCAATCACATGGAATGTGCCTGAGTCTATGTCCTCTCTGATGCATCTGAAGAAGTGCTTTTTTTGCCCAGGAAAGCTTATGCCCAAATAACTCTGTTAGTCTTTAAGGTGCCACCGGACTCCTTGTTGTTTTTGTGGATACAGACTAAAACGGCTACCCCCTGATACTATGTCCTCTCTGATATGCTTGGGTAAGCATCTGTGAAAAACAGGAAGGCTATCTATATTTGACTTCTGGTGTGTGTGTGTGGGGGGGGGTCAGACGGACATGAGACTGCAGACTCTGCAAAAACACATCTGTAAAACTAATGGCTTAAAAAATGCTTGCTTAATGGTTTTTCTTTGATTGACATGTTGTTGGTGTAATTGTAGCCGTTACTAACATAAATGGGGTAGACAGGTCTGAGGAATTTGGATTTGACCTTCTGGACATCTCTTGGAATCCCAGTGACAGGCGGATAGCTGGCCACTTGGACCTTGTCATTTGACCACTTGTGACCCCTCTAGGCCGTAGGTAACTAGTGTTCGTGGGTGCTGTATAACTAAGGCTGTGAGTTTGTCACGGAAGTCATGGATTTTGTGACTTTCCAGGTCCTCTGTGCCTTCTGCAGTGGCTGGTGCAGCTGGCCCCACTGAGCAGTCTTGAGCCACTATGCCCTCTCCCCACAGCAACAGCAGGAGTTTGGGTGTGGGAGAGGCCTCAGAGCTGGGGCTGGGGCGTGGTGGGGGGTAAGGGCTCTGGGCGATGCTTTCCTCGGGGGGAGGGGAGGGCTCCCTAGAAGCAGTGACATCCCTCAGCTCCTAGGCGGAGGTGTGGCCAGGCTGATCTCTGTGCTGCCTCCGCCTGCACGCACCACCCCCGCAACTCCCATTGGCCATGGTTCTCAGCCAGTGGAAGCTGTGGAGTTGGTGCTCGGGGCAGAGACAACACACACAGCTGCCTGGTCATGCCTCCACCTAGGAACTGAGAGATGTCGCCACTTCCTGGGAGGCACAGAGCCAGGTAGGGAACCTGCCAACCCTGGCAACTCCACTCCCCGCCCAGCACCACTAGGGGTCCTGGGGAGCTCCCCCCCCCCGCCCCGCTGCCCCAGAGACCCATGGGCCACCCTCCCCAGGACCTGCGGCATCCCCAGGCTGCCCTCCCCACCCCAAGATTTAGTCAGGGGTATATAGTACAATCATGGACAGGTCACGGGCCATGAATTTTTGTTTCCTGCCCATGACCTATCCATGACTTTTACTAAAAATCCCTGTGACTAAAACGTAGCCTTATGTATAACCTATTGTGTTTGTATGTGCTTGAGACTAAATAAAGCAGAGACTTTGAGTAAAGGCATTCTGGTGAGAGTGCTGGAGACTAATAAAGTGAGGGCTTTAAGTAAAAGCTCTTGATTTTGTGTGATTTATGCCAGCCATATAGCAGAGGGAGGTGCTGCATCTCCCTTGGTTTATTTCCTGCTACTGCCTTGCAGAGAGTAAAGTTACTGAGTGCTTTGCATTTAGAGAGCCCCACGTAACAGATTTTGAGGCCACAGCAAGGACGGCTGAGAGGAAGGAGATGCTGGGCATAAACAGTTTGTTTTGTTACAGTAGAGATTAGAGGACTGCAGGACAGGGTCACTCTCTACACTTCCTGTGTTGTAGCTTGCGTGTCAGTTGACAGGGCTCAGGTCGGTGACCTGGCTGAGAGAGAACTTATGCCCAAAGAAAAGGGAACTTTTGGAAAGATGGAGACACTCGGCGTGGTGTTGGGTAACAGCTTGACTGATTTTGTACAGGAACATGGTAATGGTTTTTGGAAGCTCAGTCTTTACCCTCCCTGGAGCTCTGTAAGCAATGGGGAAGCTGGGTCCGGGTGGGAATGTGGATGGCAGCGACAGTGTTCGACAAAGAGAGATTGGGGTTGAAGGAGAGGGTGCAAGAGTTAGAAAAAGTGAAAGCCAGCGTGAAAGCCGAATCAGATCCCCTCAGAGCAACCACGTTGCCTCAGACAGTACAGCAGCAAGCCTGCGACAGTGAGAGAGGGGGGGCGGGGGTTGCAGCAGGAAGTATTTGAGTTGCAGAAGCAGACTGATAGCAGCAAGTTGAAAGTTTTACTGAACAATCCCAGGATAAGATCCAGGCAGATCAGGGGGAAGGTAAGAGTCACTGTTGTGCTCTCAGAGCCATGTGGGGAGAGCAGAAGGGAATAGCAGCTGTGATTAGAGGAAGTCGTAGTCCGGGAAGGGTCAATGGGTTAGAGGAAGACCCTGACTTGTATCCTTCTTATGATGATGAGAGGGATGGTCCCATGAGCTTCCTTTTCCCTTGGGCCCTGCTGGGTCGTCCCTGTATAGTCCCTTGCGTGAAACACTGGCAGAGTTGCAGATGCCCCCACCCATAGCCTCCATAATAAACACCATAATAAGGAAAATTGGTCCCCAAGGGAGTAACCAAGGAAGGGAAGATGATAGAGGTCAGGCCCTTCTCCCTTGACCAGGCTAGGGAAGCAGGGAAATCAGTTGGCCCGTTAAACCGGAGTACAGCTTTGGGATGGCTGGCTAGGGTAGCTGGCATCCCTGTCTCACTCTGGTGGCTGGGGTGGCTTTGATCAGGGAATACATGACCCCAGAGGATTTTGTAGGGCTCCCTTATACTATCCCGGCATCGAGAGGAGAGTGGAGTTTTCACCTGCTCTTATATGCCTGGAGGATTGGCAACCCTAGAAGGTGCCCAAAGGCATATTAATTTGCAAGAGCAGGTGACAACCCCCACTCTCCTCTTGATGCTAGGATAGGGACAGGGGTACGGATTCCCAGATGCTTGGACCCACAGAGCCCCACTTTTCTTTAGTTTGTTAGATTTGTTGTTGGTGGCTGTATTTTGTTTGTGGCTTAGGTTTTCCTTCCTAAGTCATTCTTCACACACACCCTTCTCTCCCCCCGGCCCCCATGCTTCTTTCTATATCCCCCTCTCCCCACCCTCCGTTGCTTCTTTTCCACACACACACACACTCTCGCTGCTGCTTCTTTGTGTGTGTGTTTTGTTTTAAAGGTTAAGAGAAATAGTAAATTAACAAAAGAAGGATCAGTCCCAGATTATTGTTTATTATCGGTCCAAAATCGGGAGGTTCATGGTGTATGTGACATTTGAAGGGGTGGTGTGTGTACAGAATTTTTTGTTAGATACAGGTGCCACTTATTCCTTGATGAGTACCCAGAATAAGAAACTGATTGAACCTCCAGCTGGAGTTAAGACCTGACAGGGATTTAATGATGCAGAAAGCATTGTCCCCTGTTGTAGGAAAATTCCATATAGCATGGGGAAATAAGAAAAATAAAAGGGCGATTTGGCTTAATGGATTTGGGAAGGGAAGGGATCCTGGTAATTGATGCCTTGAGGGAACTAAGAGTGCTGATTGATTTCGCTAATAGGGTTCTGTGGGAACTGCCTCCTGGTACATACTGGGAACCAGTGGAAATGTCAGCAAGTTGCTGGATAGCAGCCCTTAAAGCATCTGACGAACTGGAGTAGCCCAAATGGTACAGAAACCTCCCGAGAGGTGCAGGCCAAAAATAAAATACAATGTGTTAAAATTGATGCAGAAGTCTCAGGCCCCAATCTCCCTACCCCAGAAGCAGTATACGTGTCCCAAGGAGGTAGAAGCCAGCCTGAAATAAACAATTGATGGACTGTTGAACCAAGAAGTTTTAGTGGAACAGTCAAGTCTTAACGCTGCTTTATGGCTCGTCCTAAAGAGAGATGGCAAGACTTGGAGGCTTGTGGTAGATTTCCATCCCCTTAACCAGGTGACCTTGCCAATGGCTCCCATAGTGGCCAAGTATAAGGAGGTAAAGGCCTCCATTGTAAGAGGGGCCCAGTGGTTTTTTGTGTTTGATTTAGCCATTTTTTGTTGTTGTTGCTATCCCTTTACATTGGAACAGCTACTATAAGTTTGCATTCACCTTTTGGGGAAGCAATTGTGTTTTGCCAGAGTTCCCATGGGCTGGAACAATGCCCCTAATTAGTAAATGTCATGTCCATGTAGTCAAGATGTGGGATGGGATGCCTGAGAGTGTAGTTACTTATGTGGATAAGATCTTGATCTGTACTTAGACCAGGGAAGAGACTCTGGAGGTATCGAACAAAGTGTTACAAAAGATTCAGGAAACTGGATTAAAGGTTAGCCCAAAGAAAGCCCTGTTATGTTCCTAGCAGGTAAATTATTTTGGAGCAACCCTGGGACAAGAGGGGGCACCCCCATGGTCAACAGAAGGCTGAGCTGATATTTAAACTATGAAGTCCCATGGATGTTACTGCTCTTAGATCCTTTTGGGGAATGGTTAATTTTTCCCAAGATTTTATTGAGGGGTTTCCAGAAAAGTCAGCCCCGCTGCATGAACTGTTAAAGGAGGGAACAGAGTTGGACTGGGGCTCTCAGCAACAGGAAGCCAGGGTCCAGTTAAAGCAGGCCTAAGCCCCTGCCCTTGCATATCTAAGGGTGAGAAAGTCATTTGTGCTGCAGTTGGCAACTACAGACAGGAGTAGGTGGGCTGTGCTGAGTCAGAACCATGGTGTGGGCCTCCAGCCCATGGCTTATGCCTCCAAGATTCTGAGGTAGAGATGGAATTCACTCCTGTGAAAAGGTGGTTTTGGCACGAGTTTGGGCTTTGCAGCATTGAGAATAGCTGGTGCAATTGTCCCGTGTAATTGAAAACTGCCCATTCCCCAGTTAAATATGTACTCACTGGCAAAATTAACTGTCATATACCAACCCCCGCAAGCCCTAAGCAAATCAGGGCTGATGAATTTGCCGAGCCTCAACTGGGTGCTCAAAGCACAGTTAAAAGTTCAAGAGGCCCCTCCTGGGGAAAAAGGTGCGGGGGAGAAACTCAAACCCACATGGGTCTAAGTAGAATATAAATTTAGCTGAAATGTCTAACAATACCTCCTACTATACAATGAGGGGCAAGGTTTGTTTTGCTTTGTGTTTTAGATTAGTGACCATGTAAATGCTGGAAGTCCTTGGAGACGATGCACTCCTGTGTGTTGTTTTTGCTGGCTTGGGTGTCGTGATCCTGCTCCTCTGGTGGTGTGAGTTTGGAACTTGTGTTCGAGGCGTGGGGAAACTTCCCAGGGAGGACAGTGGTATACAAAGCAAATGATGCAGTGAAAATTAAGATCAACCCTGCTGACCAGAAAAGTTTGGAGCTAATACTGCCATTGCTTCCTGGAAGTGTTTAAACATCCATGGGACAACAATGACTCCTCCATCGACCCACCTCCAGATGCTGCAGTGGCCATATGCTGCAGGAAGGGGGGAAAAAAAAGTAACACCAATATGGTTGGGTGACAAATGCTAGTTTTATTTTTACTACTTTTCCCATCTGTAAACACCCTTGTGTTCATGTATGGACTGACGCCCCTAACCAGGGAAAAACAATTCGCTTTAGGCTGCAATAGTCCCTTTCACCTCCAAACATTGGGCAGGAAAGTCTAGGGAAGGCAAGCCTACTGCTAGTGGCCCCAGAAGGGGAATAGAAGGTCATCTTGTTCTGCATTTTGGAGGACCTGGGTTCTCAGCACTGCGTTTTAATAAGACCATTTGCTGGGGCTTGGCTGAGAGCCCTGAGCTTTCGTTGGATCACAGCTTTGGTGCACCTAGGACTCTCTATGGGGATGACTGCGGCTACATGAAGGACCCCTTTTTAAGGAAATAGCTGCAGATTTCTGAAGGACTGACTGCTGAGGGAAAAAAATGGAACAGACACAGCAATTTGCCCCACTTTCTCTGAGCCTGTCCCCTTCTTACCTCCTTTTCCTCTCTTCACTTTTGATTTTGAGTTGAAGTTAATAAAGCAAGTAATTTGAATAAAGGACTGATTCTGTTAAAAGTAACTCTTACCTTTCCTATATTTTTCTTCTTCCTACACTACACACTCTGCCTTTTTCTCTTATAAAGATAGGGTTTGCTACACCCCATTTTGAGTGGCAGTGGTAAGTATATCTGATGCTTCAGAGAAATGTTAAAATGCACGTAGCAACCTGTACAATGAACACTGGGGAGAACTCTCTTCCTTATGCAGTCCTTAGGTCTTGAAGTATAAGATGCTACTATTATGGTCAAGACTGTCCAGTCCTTTTACATTTTCAGTTTATTTTTTTAGTGGCAACATTATGTAAAGACACTTAATTATTCCTCAATGTAGTGCTCTTTAATGTTCTCCTAGTCAAGAGCAGAATAATGAGTGATGAGTTTTCACAATACCCTTTAATTGATAGCTTCTAGGTTTGTTCGTTAAATAAATTGTACCAGCTTTGAAATCTGCTATGCAATTCCTACCACTCCTATCTCTTTCAATTTCAGCTTTTTGCATTAAAGGAAACAAAACTGGACAGCACGCTGGCTATTACTTAATAGAGTGTAATGTTCTACCTTGTTTTCCCTTTGTATATACAACCAAGGATCATTTTATTCATTGAGAAGATTAAAATTATATTTAAGGTGTCAGATGGCATACATATAGCAAAGCAATGAATTCTAGCATCCGGTACAATTAAAAGACTAAATCCTATGCCTTCAATGGGTAAATGTATAGTCAGTCTTATTGGGCTCCATTGTCCAACATTCTCAAGATAACATTCTTAAGCTAACAAAAGCAGAGGCCAATGATCATGAACATAGGCATTACCACACCAGATCAGACAAGTGGTCCATTTAGTCTGGTATCTTGCCTCTGACAGCAGCCAGTAGCAGAGCTGCAGAGGAAGAGATAAAGAAACCATAAAGTAGGGCACAACTCTGAATAGCTTGTACAGAGTCTAAACATCTTATCTAACATGCTCTAAACCAACATAGGATAAAAATTGGAAGGGATTTGAGCTTGTACTTCAGAACTTAAACCAACCTATCTAATGTAACCATGAATGTTTCCATCCATTTAGAGGCCCAATCTTTTCTGAATTCTAATAAGATTCTCTAAGATACCTTGAGGCAGTGAGTTTCAAATGTTCAGTACACAAAAAAGGAAATCCTTTTTCTAAATCAGTTTTAGCCTTGAGTGGTCCCTTGTTCTTTTGTTGTGAGAAAGGGTAAAGAAGCCCCTGATTTAGCTCTCACCCTTCAAAGTTTTTTTATTCCTCATTTTTCAATGGACAAGGTCAGTCTCTCATGAGAGTCTAAAATAGCCTCAAAATATGTTTCACCAATGATCATGATTTAACTTAGTTGCAGCTGTCAATTTTCCTGTATTTCTTTTTCGTGCTTTGCCCCAGAGAAACCTTCAACATGGATTTGCAACTTATGACAACTGTGTTGAGTATTTAAGGCCTTGTCTACAGAAGGAAGTTGCCCTGATTTAGTTTAAATCTGCTTTTAAAAAGATAGGCCTTGTCTACACTACAGAGTTTTGTCAACAGAAGTCAGCTTTCATTGACAAGACAGTGGAGGTGTACACACTACAATCCTCCTTCTGCTGACAAAATAAAACCACCTAGACGAGAGGCATAGAACTTTTTGCAGCAAAGTTATATTGACTATGTGTCAGTGTAGACACTGTACTTGGTTATGTCACTGTAAATAGCTCCATGAAGTGTGCCACAATGCCCATCCTGACTGCTCGGGTCAGCAGTTCAAACGTCGATGTCCTGCACCCAGATACAGAGGCATCCATCCCTCCCACTTTAAAGGCTCGGGAATTTTTGAAAAACCACTTCCTGTTTGCTTGGCATGGCCAGCTCACATCTCACCTTCCCAGCTGACCATGGCAGCTCCAGGGAGCAAACGCTGTCCCGCTTGGAGCATACCACAGTTGTTGGATCTGCTGGCACTGTGGGGAGAAGAGGCTGGGCAGTCCCAGCTCCCCTCCAGCTGTAGGAATTTTGATACCTACAGTCAGATTTCTTGTGGCAGGCTGGATAAGGGCTATGAACGGGACACACATCAGTGCCATACGAAGATAAAGGAGTTGAGGCAGGCATACCAGAAGGCAAGGGAATCAAATAGTCGCTCTGGTGCTGCACCGAAGACCTGCTGCTTCTATAAGGAGCTGGACACCATCCTCGGCAGCGACCCCACCTCCACTGCCAAAAGCCCTGTAAATACTTTGGTGGGGCTGGAGACAGCGGACATCGGAATTAATCCTGAGGACAAAATCATGGATGAAGAGGTCAAGTTGGAGGACTATGTAGAGCACACAGCAGGGTTGTCCAGTGGCACAGCGAGTCAGGACCTCTTCTCCACTTCAAAGGCGTCTAGCCAGTCCCACCAGTTGATGCTGCTCGGTTATATGAGGTAGAACCCTTCTTTGCTTTGTATATTCTAGAAGTGGGTGAAGGGATAGAAATATACAAGACTAGCTGTGGTTGCATGTGCTTCACATTCCCCTGTGCAGCTAAGCAGTGCGGAGGAACAGGGTGTGTGTGTTAATGCACAGTGAGATTTCACAGGAATCCTCCAGAGAGATCTGTAGGAAACTTTACTGGAGGTACTCGCCCATCCTATGCCACAGGTTCCTTGGCAGAGCTGCTTTGTTCCTTCCCCGTTGTAGGGAGCATTCCTGTATGTGCAGGGACCAACATGGCACACAGGTGAGCAGCATAAGGACCCGCTCTGAAGCCGCACACATGTAGGACATGCACCCTGGCATCCTTGTTTACTCTCAGGAGTGAGATATTGGCTTCAGTGACCCTCAGCTGTGGAAAATAGTGGCAGAGTTTACAATATGGTCCCTAGTCACCTGCAGTGATCCTCTTAAAATACCACCTACGCCTTTTGCCACCACTGTTAGTCTAATGTATTTCAAAGTCGCTCCACCAAGTTCATCTCCGCTGTAGATCTACTTAACTAGTCAAATCAGGGATAATATGGCCAGTCATATAGCACCAGAGGAAGGCCATTAGAATTGCCAAATCTGGAATGCTCAACAATTACTTCTATTGAATCCCCATAAACTCAGTCAGGGGATAGGAAGGGAGGAAGCATGGTAAGTGACAAAAACTCCCCTTCCCCTGGCAAAAAAACCCCAAATTGCCTAGTGTTCAGGAACAAGGAAACCAATTTATCCAGGACTTGTTCAAAATTTTTACTATTTCATTTGACCACCTCTCTCAATAGGCACAATTGAGTTATCAACAGGGGTGAAAGTAAGTTAGAGGACTTACCGGTACGCTGGAGTCCTGAGCAGGGGGCGTGGCATCAACCGGAAGAGGTGTGGCCTTAACCAGAAGAGGCAGGGCCTTAAAATCCCTGGGCCCTTTAAATCTCCAGCTGCCGCTACCGTAGCAGAGCCCCGGGCCCTTTAAATCCCTGAGGAGCCCAGGGGGCTCCCGACTGCTACTGCTACCCTGGGTCTCTGGCAGAGCTTTAAAAAGGGCCTGGGGCTCCGCTGTGGTAGCGGCTGCCGGAGCCCCAAGCCCTTTAAATCCCCACCTGAGCCCTGCTTCCCGAGCCCTGGGGTAGCCACAGTCGGGCTCTGTCAGGGATTTAAAGGGCCCCGGGGTCCAGCAGTCGCTACTGCCCTGGCCCTTTAAATCCACTCCAGAGCCCTGCTGCCGCTACCCCAGGGCTTGGGCAGCAGGGCTCAGGAAGGGATTTAAAGGGCTCCGGGGCCCTTTAAATCCCTGCCAGAGCCCTGCCGCTGCTACCCCAGGGCTTTAAATTGCCCTCTAGAAAAGCCGGTCTTGGTACAGCGCACCGGCTCTTACCGGTATGCCTTACTGGGGGGTACTGGCCTACTTTCACCTCTGGCTACCAATAAGCCAACACTTCACTCATGCGTATATTCCCTTCATTTAGCAGTCCCATACCAAGGCACATATCCCTCTAGAAAGTAAGTTACAGAAAGTAATTAAAATAATTTATTAAAATCAACATGTTTACATTTGTACATTCCACATACTGCTGGATATGTTCACTGACATACCGAGCAAGAAGTCAAAATAGCAGACAGTAAGTGTGAAGGTTGCCATAGTAGCAAGCTTAATCCAGGGGTACTTTGAGTTGTGTAATTAGCCATTAACTTTGCAGCAAATAGCTAGCCTTTCTTCCTTTGCAAATAGCAGCACATTTCATAATCTGTGTTCAGAGGACATAAAGCTAATAGCTTACACTTCAGACAATGTTCTACACTAAGGAAACAGTCTGCATTAGTAATTCATAGGTAATAGAACAGGTGACATGAATTAACTCATTGCTAGTGTAATTTTAATGTAAAAAAATGACGATGTAACTGTATAGAACAATCAGACTAAAGCTAACTGGGAATGAATGAGTGATAGTTTTCATTGTTCTCTACAGTAATACAATCAGAGTGACAGCTTTTTAAATAATTACTCATGGTAAGACATATACAGAAAGATTGATAAAACGTTTTGTTATAAAGTCTGAGCCTTGGTTCAGAGTTAAGCTTTCATATAAGAATGTATAATGAAGATATTAAACTGCTTATATGCATATATTGCCATCCCGGTATGATCAAAGATACCAGTCTCATAATACTGATGCATAATGAAAACTGATATTTTAATGAACCCAAGAGAAGCATGGCTGAGGATGCATCTAAAGCTCTTACGGCTACAATCCAGAACTTTCAATGTGCTGTAGCAGTGACCACATGGGATGTGAACACATGGCAAGCTGTTGGGCTCTAGTGTCACATTTTGAGGCCTTGTCTACAGTTGTTCAGCGAAGATGCTACCTATGCCGATGGGAAAGCTTCTCCCAGCAATGTAGGTACTCCACCTCCCCAAGAAGTGATAGCTATATGGATAGGAGAAGCCCTCCTGTTGACATAGCGCTGTCTACACCAGGAGTTCGGTTGGTACAACTGTGTCGCTCAAGGTTGTGGATTTCCACACCCATGAGCAACACAGTTATACCAATATAAGTTTGTAGTGTAGACCAGGGCTGAGTTGCAGAGCAGTAACTTGCTGTATAAACAAGCCCTTAGTGAAATGTGGCATAAACCCCCCACAAAATAAAGTTTTGGAGAGAGAGAGAGAGACTTCAAAGAGCATAAAAATCTCAAATCAAACTTTGTTACATACAGTACATAAAAAGTAACTGTCTCAAACACATGGATATGGAATTTATCAAGAATATTCTTGTAGTACAGTCAAGTTGCATGACAATTTGACAGATTAAGGAGGACAACTGATTGAAATCCTTTACATGCATAATTTGGACTGTTCACTGCTGTTTCTAGCCTCTAATTTGAACAGAACACTGGATTCTGAAGTGCAGTTTTTGTTTTATCAGTTATTTTCCCCCTCCTTTTTGCTTCAGACAGGGAGGAAAGCAGACAGTAAATCAGGACAAGACAACTCAGTCAGGTTTTTTGGGGGGAGCAGAGAAAAGTTGTTATCCTGTCTCACCAGAAAAAATGTGAACACACTAGCCAAAGTAGGTGACTAAAGGAGAGCCTCCCTAACTGAGTTACCAGAAATTCTATGCCAACATTCAGGGCAGGTCTACACTACAGGGAAAAGTTGATCTAAGCTACGCAATTTGAGTTACATTAGTAGCGTAACTCTAGTTGACATAGCTTAGATCTACTTACCTAAGAAACTCTCCCATTGACTCCCCTTACTCTTCTCCTTCCAGTCCAGTACCGGAGTCAATGGGAGAACAATTGGTGGTCGATTTAGCGGGTCTTCACTAGACCCACTAAATCAACCCCCAGTGGATCAATCGCCACAGCACCGATCTCACCAGTAGTGGAAACAAGCCCTCAGTGAGGTTTCATTATGTGCTAGTAGCAGGCAGTACAGAAAGCTATGAGCTGGGTGCTGAAGTAAAACGAAACTCAACCGGAGAAGTTTGTTTCATGTTGATAACAGCTATCATATGAATCTGAAACTGTACGGACAACACAGGATGGAAAGAAGATTCAACTCCTGTAGTAGTGTTGAATAGTATCATTGTTACAATGCTGCGTTTTATATTCTATGCTGAAATTTTGATTGGGAAGCTTACCAAAGATGTGATATATTAGAGAGGCTTGCTCTTGAAGACAGAAGTGCTTTGAACTGACTCCAGAACCAGCAATGATTGAATAAACTGCTAGAACAAGAAAAGTGGCAGAGATACTGCAAGACAGCTGATGTGAAAGCACACACACAGAGCAAATAGTGTCTCAAAGGCAAGAATAAACCAGAAAAACGGGACTTCCAAATCAGAGCTGGTGTCATTTCTTATCTCAGTTGTCAGCAGGGCTGCTGACACCAACCATCTCTAATGAATCCCTCCCGGAGGCAGTAAACAAAGACCCAACATGTTCTTTATGATAGAACTCTTACTAGCTAAAAACAGAGACGTTCCAACCATCCCTGAATATAGATGGTTAGCAGGAGACACTCCACGCTGAAATCAGTGCTGCTGCTATTGGTATTAGACAGGGTTAAAAACAGGTAAAAGGCACAAACAATGAGGGAAAGAACAGGAGTACTTGTGGCACCTTAGAGACTAACAAATTTATTTGAGAATAAGCTTTCGTGATGAAGTGAGCTATAGCTCACGAAAGCTTATGCTCAAATAAATGTTAGTCTCTAAGGTGCCACAAGTCCTCCTTTTCTTTTTGCGAATACAGACTAACACGGCTGCTACTCTGAAATGAGAGAAAGGTTAGTCATGGACAAGCACACAATGTGGGTCAGCATCTTTCTGCAGCTTCTCTCTGACATTTTGCTTCAAAGATCTTAAAAGGGTGGCCAGCGAGGCTGACAGTCAAATCATAAAGCGTTTTCAACCTCACCAGATTACTCCAAAACTACTTCTGAGAAAGTCACTCTTTAAGCAGAGTCATTAAAGAGTGTAGTCAGCCATGTTTTCACTGTCCTCTGTGGAACCTGGATTTATCTTTGGATCACTTTCATTTGGAAATTCTGGCAAGTTTCCAAACGTAGGTTATACACAGTTTAGTGATGCTGCATTAATGTACTGATTTCTACAAAATCTGAATTTAATCGGAGGTAAATTCTCAAAGTGGACGACAATAGCAGAAATAGAAAAGTTGTAGAATATAATGCTATAACTGAAGAGGTTTTGAAACAAATGCCTTGCAAATTTCTCTAGAATTAGAAGTTTAATTATGGTCTTTGTGCCAGAGGCAGTAGTCCCAGAAACCTGCTAATTTATTTTTTGCTGAGTTGTTTTGAGACAAATTAATTTATACTGCTTAATTTTTCCAACAGGCTTCCTGTCAAAGAAAGGTGTTTCTCTAAATTTTAGAATTGTACTCAAAATGTGCACAGCTGTAGTTAATACACTGAAAGCAGTAAGTGATATAGAAGTTGAAATTCAAGCAGCAATATATTGTCCCCTACCCCGCCCCCCAAGATTACACTTAAATTAAAACCTTAAGCATCTTTTTTGCCCTTTTCCTTCCAGTTCAGGTTAGATTATGTTATTCTACACTATCCATTTTTGTATACCCTTTAACATTTGCCTTGCATGTGTGCAATAGCTAGATTTTAATTTGTTTTAGATGAATTACAGGTTGTGTTTAGATAACATTAAATATGTTAACAAAAACTAATATTTGGTCTTATTCACATGTAAACTTAGTTAAGGTGTTCTACCACGAATTTGCCCATAGCCAGGTATTATAAATCCCCAGGGCGCCACTTCTTGAAACGGAGTGTGAAACATCTGGATTTGACATTCTGCCTGGACAGTAACCTTACTTAAAAAAAAAGAAATATTATATTTCCTTTTATTAGTGAGACATCTTTATGAAAACAAAATTAGTGTACTGCAGCTGATATTTTTGTATAATACCTGTTTTCCAATAGGATATATAAAGCATTTCTTACAAACTCCATGCTATTGCCCACATCAAAAAATGTCTGTATTCAAATCTTTATAGAAGCTAACACTGTTTGTTATTTCCTCACATCAGTACTCCTCGAGTAACGTGGGTTTGGTTTATTTTTTTCAACAATGTTTTGTCTACATTACCAACCTCTGAACTTCTTTTATTAATTTATCTGTGTTTTGGACCATATTGATTTAGGATACCCCATTCAAAAAAGTAGTTGTTATGTCTAGGTTGCAATGCTGCTACCCTTACATCTGCACTGGTGCTGGCAGCAGCACTGCCTTCCCAGCTGGGCGGCTGGAGAGCAGCGGCTGCTGGCCGGGAGCCCAGCTCTGAAGGCAGAGCCGCCGCCAGCAGCAGCGCAGAGTAAGGATAGCCTGGTCTGGCATTGCCACTCGTATTCTGCCCTGCTGCTGGCGGAACACTGCCTTCAGACCTGGGCGCCCGGCCAACGCTCTCCAGTCACCCAGCTCTGAAGGCAGCGCAGAAATAAGAGTGGCAATACCACAATCCCCCCTAAAGTAACCTTGCGACCCCCCCGCAACTGCCTTTTGGGTCAGGACCCCCAGTTTGAGAAACACTGGTCTCCTCCATGAAATCTGTATAGTACAGAGTGAAAGCACAAAAAAGACCACATTTCATTGGGGGAGACCAGATTTCACGGTTGGTGACATTTTTCATGGCCGTAAATTTGGTAGGGCCCTAGACATTGTGCAGATACACTTTGTGCTGAAAAATCTCGACTGACTCAATCTGAAAATTTCGAGGAGTCATACCAACTATTTCAACCATGTATCATTCAAGAATCTATTATATTTATTACAGATAGATTTCTTCTTTGGCTTAAAGAATTAAAGTTTTAAAAACGTTTATACATAATCCTCTTATGTAGAGTGAAGTTGCCTCCTTCAACTCTCAGGCTCCTCTCAAAATTTGGTTAAACAGTATCTTGAAGAGTTCACAGGATCAGTAAATGTTATTTTTGAAATTATGACAGAAAAAGCATTACCTGAAGAAGAGCTCTGTAGAAGCTCGAACACCTGTCTCTCCCATTGGTCCAATGAAAGATGTTGCCTCACCCACCTTGTTTCTTTAACAGAACACTTCAGAATTTATAGAGCATTTACTAAATCATACCAAATTCACTCGCACCTGAGGGTGTCATTACTGACTTCTTCACGACCTCTCCTCCTCTTTCCGTCTAGGTCCTGGATCTCACACAGGGATCCGAAAGCACTGACCCTTACTATTGCAAGGTGTCCCACTGAAGTCTCTGCTTGCTGTCATAAAGTTATATTACAGCAGACATTTATAATGTAACCCGTACTCTGACATCACTGGTTACATGTTTATCCTCCATGGACATTCAAGAATAAGACGAATTTATTCAACTGTATTTACAGTATATTTGCATATTAATAAATAAGTCCATATTAAAAATTATGGAAGTCTCTTTCCCCAACAAAAAAGTGACTAGGGTCTCACTAAACTGTATCAGACAGCTTCATTACAACTGGGTTTTTCAAATACAGATGTGTGACTGTATGAGGCCATCAGTTTCCACTGAGTTTATTACTTTATACACAGCAAAACAGTAGAAACTAGCAACAGGCCAGTACTTAAATTTGTTTTATGACAACAATACAGCAGAACATGGGGGGAGGGGTGGGGGGGAAGAGGGACAAAGTGCATCAAAAGCCAACAATTTGTAGAGCACAGAATAAGTTCATAATGTGATCCTGTGGAACAGATTTCAGCAGAAATGAGGACATGCTGCAGCTAACAATCGATATGCATTTTTTTCTTGAAAATAAGCTGCATCATGCCAGTCTCTTCTCTACATGGCTACAACACTGTATAATCTCTTCATAAAGCGTTCTAGAGACAGACAAAATCTGACTCCTGAATAAAAGGGTCTCTCCCCGCCACACCATGTTTATAAGCAACACATTCAGTGCAAATTTAAGTTTCCTTAAAAAACATTAGTCTGCCCCCGTAGCCATCCTTTCTGTGAAGAAAAGGCTTATTTTCTTTCAGAAGGTAGATTTTTTTTATAACTATACACAGAAGAGCCTATTCTTGCATGTCTCTATTTCTGATAGTTAATATTTTCTTTGCTGTCTACATTCATAAAGATCAGCAGATAAGTGGCCATATTTCACATTTATTGAAATCTTCCCATTAGCCCCAGGATAATCTCTTCATCTTGATTTATTGTTAATGTAGCTGCACTTTGCTCTTTATCCAGCACGTTTTCCAAGGAGTAAGTCATGGAAACTAGTGGAACCTGGAACTTATTTCAAGTCTGACTGTGATGGGTCATGTTAGGATTCATGAGTCTGTTTGCAGCGCAATGGGTGTGAACCATACCACCATTTGGGTATCTCACAAACGCAGGCTCACAGAAAGGACTTTGGCACACCTGGCAGAGCTTTTTGTCCGAAAGAATAACTGGGCTTCCTTTTAGTTTAACCTATAAATAGAAGAAAAAACATGAATCCAGTATCACTGCAAATAAGGAAGGGAAGTAGAACATAACAAATCAGGTTGTTTATAAGACAACCGTGTCCATTAAAACTTTTTACATTACAGCTACATTAGCTGAACTGCACTGAGTGAATAGATCTGGGTCACTTGATTGGGTTTTATAAAGCCCAATTACATGGATTACTTAAATTAAGTTTGACTAATTTTGCATATTAACAGCAGTTTGTTGTAACTATTCCATGCTTCCTCCTAATTAATACATTTTTTTTTTTAAATGGCACTTGATTCAAATCCCGAAGCTTCCCAAGTAACTATGTGGAATGTATAGCAAGATTTGCAAGTGTATGTTACTCAGTTTCCCTGGAGATGTATTAGCCCATGGATTCTTCTCTCAGTCAAATTCTGTAGGTCAATTTGTTAACTCTCTCAATTAAATAGACATAAGAGCACGCTGGAAGCATTAAGTAATATAACTAAGCAGGGACGGAAGTTGGTTTCTCAAGTGAACATTGTGGTTACAGAAGTGATCCAGTAGGTTTGAGTTGGGATGAGTGCTGTGCAAATGTTACCACGCAACTCTGTCCAATACATCTCAATCCTGATTACAGTTCTGCAGTTCTGAGTTTCTCAAGGAGAGCATGCTAATCATGAAACTAAACACAAAATGTGGTAAGATGTGCACAATACATGCATTAGTCTGGGAACACCCAATTCTTTCACTTGCAACCTAAACAAAGTACACTAAGCTAGCCACTACTCTACCCAGGCCCAACATCATTCCCTTTTAAAGGGAAAAAGAAATTGTTTTTGTCACAATGTTTTGAAATTTAACACTGGGTAGAGTTTCGCAGTTATCAGAACGGTCCTGAGAACTGGTACAGCCAGAGGAAAAAATAATTTTGGATAACTGAAGAGAACTAAGGGAAGGATTTCTTCCCTCAGGAATCAACTACCTTAGTTTATAGAAAAATATAAAAAAAATCCACGTATTTGAATTATAACAAAGAAAGCAATACACCCACCTTGTCATGTTTATAGATTAAGTTTTCAGCTTTTGCTAACCCAAGTGTAATTTGAGTCATTCTTTTTGCATGAATGCTTTCCCTCATTGCTCCAGTCAGGAATGGGGAGAGGAGCTGTACTGACCAGCTGTCAGGCACAAGCTGTAAGACACGGGCTGCATCAAATTCAGCAGCATGATTATTCAAGAGATCTACAGCAGCCATGACCAGTTCACAGTCCGAAGAGCCTGGATTTAGATACACTGAGAGCAACATATGGAAAAGCCTTTGCCTGTATGGTAGGTCTTTACTCTCAGAGCTCCATATGCAGTAATCTTCAGCAGCAGAAAAGTCCTTTGATTCGTGGACTAGGATATGCAAAGCTTTGTCATGTTCTTCCAATTTCCCATATAGTATTGCCCTTTCCATATGAAGATCCGTCCCCTTGATTTTATCTGCCAAACGAGAATCAATGTAAGACCGTGCTCTGTTCAATAAAGGGCATTATTTGCCACCCCAGAAGGAATCAAAACTTAAGGGGAAAAAAACTGCAAAATACTGCTATCTAAGTGACAAAAGGCAGTATCATTCCATGTACTTTATCTGAAAAAAAAGTATATTTTCTATAAATCTACCTTGTGGGCCCAGTGCACCTCAGCCCATATTGTGAACTGTGAAAAACACAAGAAGTTAGTACATTTCTCAGCCTCCCTTCAAATTCTGGAATCTTTCCAGTCCAAAAAGAAAACAGTATGTTGAGCAAATGTCCCTTTTATGAAAAAAGAAAAGGAGGACTTGTGGCACCTTAGAGACTAACAAATTTATCTGAGCATAAGTTTTTGTGAGCTACAGCTCACTTCATCAGATGCATTCAATGGAAAATACAGTGGGGAGATTTATATACACACAGAACATGAAACAATGGGTGTTACCATACACACTGTAACGAGAGTGATCAGGTAAGGTGAGCTATTCCCAGCACGGGTGGGGGCAGGGGGGAGGGACCTTTTGTAGTGATAATCAAGGTGGGCCATCTCCAGCAGTTGACAAGAATGTCGGGGGGGGGGGGCGGGAATAAACAGGAGGAAATGGTAAAACTGTGTGTAATGACCCATCCACTCCCAGTCTTTATTCAAGCCTAAGTTAATTGTATACAGTTTGCAAATTAATCCCAATTCAGCAGTCTCTCCTTGGAGTCTGTTTCTGAAGTTTTTTTATTGAAGAATTGCCTCTTTTAGGTCTGTAATCGAGTGACCAAATTGATTGAAATGTTCTCCGACTGGTTTTTGAATGTTATAATTCTTGATGTCTGATTTGTGTCCATTTATTCTTTTATGTAGAGACTGTCCAGTTTGACCAATGTACATGGCAGAGGGGCATTGCTGGCACATGATGGCATATATCACATTGGTAGATGTGCAGGTGAACGAGCCTCTGATAGTGTGGCTGATGTGATTAGGCCCTATGATGGTGTCCCCTGAATAGAAATGTGGACACAGTTGGCAACGGGCTTTGTTGCAAGGATAAGTTCCTGGGTTAGTGGTTCTGTTGTGTGGTATGTGATTGCTGGCGAGTATCAAGAACTGTAACATTCAAAAACCAGTCGGAGAACACTTCAATCAATTTGGTCACTCTATTACAGACCTAAAAGTGGCAATTCTTCAACAAAAAAACTTCAGAAACAGACTCCAAGGAGAGACTGCTGAATTGGAATTAATTTGCAAACTGGATACAATTAACTTAGGCTTGAATAAAGACTGGGAGTGGATGGGTCATTACACAAAGTAAAACTATTTCCCCATGTTTATTTTTCCCCCCACCCGCCGTCGCTGTTCCTCAGACGTTCTTGTTAACTGCTAGAAATGACCCACCTTGATTATCACTACGAAAGGTCCGTCGTCCTCTCTCCCACCCCCAGGCTCTCCTGCTGGTAATAGCTCATTCCTGATCACTCTCCTTACAGTGTGTATGGTAACACCCATTGTTTCATGTTCTGTGTGTATATAAATCTCCCCACTGTATTTTCCACTGAATGCATCCGATGAAGTGAGCTGTAGCTCACAAAAGATTATGCTCAAATAAATTGGTTAGTAAGGTGCCACAAGTCCTCCTTTTCTTTTTGCGGATACAGACTAACACAGCTGCTACTCTGAAACCTTTTATGAAAGAGACCATACAAATTCTAATCCCAGAACTATGTTGCAGCTGCCAAAACATTAAGTGTTAACACCTGGCAGAGAAGGGCGATAATTTAATCCATCTATAAATCTCCTGTTAAGGAAGGAAATCTTAATTTTCAGCAAATGTATTTACAGTAAGTAGGTGCAGTACAACTTCAGAAATTTAATGGGAACACAAGTAATTTCCTTCCAAAATATGCTGTTTTATTTTCAGTTGGGAAAACACTAGTGTGCATTTCGAACCACCACCCATGAGTAAGCCTACCTTTAGTTCACTACCAATTTATTCCATGTTCGTGTAAAATTCTGAAATAGCAATTCAGTGCTTCCAATTTTAGGTATTGCAAAAGTTAGCAGCTCTTTGCTCTGAAATGTAAGATTTTAAAGGGAATAGTTTATACATTACTACTTTTACCCTTGGTTAGGCTTTAACCTACACATTAACATCTTCAACGACTGGCACTGTCATATTTGTCTGCTAAATGCCAGGTACTCATATGGTGCAACATAAAAAGAGCTTGCTCAGGTTGATAAGGAGTGACTAGGGTATGTAATTTCAGTTGCTATTAAAACAGTAACAGCCAGTTCAATGTATTGGTAAGAAGACTGAGCTCAAATATTCTATTTTTGTTTCAGGTTCATGAGCAGAGTCAGTTTGATGGCACTGGAAACTACAATGCTTTCTCCATGTAACAGGTATAGCACAGATAAAGGCAATTAAAAGTTTCCCTCCCTACAGTATGCCTCAAACCTTTTCCATCTCCATACCTACCCTGGTCTCAGTATAAGCTGTCAAAGGAGACTATTGTCTTTCATTTATAACAGGGTAAAAGTACTTATCTTACCTAAAATAAAATGAATTCTATAAAAGTCAGATTTCTGAAGAAGACTGCGTAGCTTAGTCTGTGTTTCAGTCAATTCCACACAATTGTCTGTGGTCACAGACTTTAGTTTCAGCACTGTCTCCAAATACAACACAGCTAAGTGGGTATGATATTTTTCCTTCTGCAGGCATAAAGGACAAGATTAATTCAATACATACAAAATGCATTACAAGACTGACAACACACCCACCCCAAATTAAACAGTGATTAGTCTTTACAGGATATTTAGTGTAAATACAATGACATGTACAGTAAATATTGTCCAATAAATTGAACCATTTTTTTAATCTTATAGACTGTGCTCTCCAGAAGATTTTAGTAAGTTCTGAAGCCTTTTGTCCCTTCAGTCAATGATTCTTCTAGTCCTATATACTATCTGATGGTTGTTAGTTTCTGCTCTAATGGACCAGAGTCTATATCCCTTATATGTATCCTAATATTACAGCAGATATTCGTTATATAAAATGTCAAATCCTTATTTTACTCCTACTGAGGTCTTGGCCTCAATGGTATCTTGCAACAATGAGCTCCACAGGTGAGTGGTGTTGTATAAAAAAAATTCCCTTTATCCATTTTATTTTTGCTGCCTTCCAATTTCATTGGGAAACTCTTCGTCTAGTACTATGAAAGTATGAAAAAGAGCACCTGACCTTTTTGATAATAGTTTTAACATATCCTTCTGTCACATCCTTTTATATCTCCCTCCTCTGTAACTAAATAGTTTTAATCTAATTAGTTTAATTTAAGTCTGTTCTCTGGACCTTTTCTATTTCTATTATATACTTTTTGAGATAAGGCCACTAGAATCGGATAAAATACTTAATCTGAGGGTATGCCAAAGTTTATATAATGGCATAGTGTTTTCAGCATTACTCACTTATCCTACTTAGCAAAACTTAAGTCTGATATTTTTGAACCACCATTACTGAGGAAAGGTTTTCACTGAAGTGGTCCACAATGACACTTAGGACTGAGTGGCAGTAAGTAATTTAGAACCCAGAGTATATAAGTAATTCAAATGGTTTCTTCTAATAGCATACCCATGCATTATCTCAAACTGTGTCATATAATAGAGTCCGTAATCTGGTGAAAGTGGTTTACCTAGAAATATTCAGGACATCAGTTGAATGCCATTGCTTCATGGAAACAAGTATGCTCATCAGCATAGTCAGGGCTGCCTCGACTGCAGGATTTTAGTGAATGATGGGAAGAGGAAACTACCAACTTATCCCAAGAATGCAAAGTTTTGTTAACAGTTCATGTTGGGCAACTGGGCACCAAAAGTCCTGGTCCCCCGCCCCCACTATCATTGCTTTGCTTTATCTGGGTCAAATCAAATCGCTTTCTCTCTGTGTCTCAGTGTAACACCATTTACCTGCCTCAGGAGGTTTTGCTTCACTTTTAAGATCTGTTGTATAGTGCTGCTGTGTACTGATAAAAGGCTATTGCGTTCCAATCTGAGGGCTGCTGGATGTCAGTGCTGCATAAACAATTCCTGTATATGCAATTTCTAAAGTGCTTTGTGATCTTACAAGGGTGCTAAATGACTTAATTCTATGAAGTTATGTTCCTCTAGCTCTTTACGTAGGGACTGAAGAACAAGCTTGCCTCTGAAATATTGAAATTGTGAAGTTAAAAGAAATACCAAAGTATAACGAGATTAGCAATTATTGCTCAACTGATGTTTTTTTATGACCTTGCCTACAGTAGAATTTCTTAGATCTTTAATTCCCTCTGGTTGCAAGTCTACTGACAGAAGCACCCACAAGCTCAGGCCAGCTCAGGTGTGTTTAGCATCATGATGTTTAACTCTTGTGGTAAAAGCACTTAAACCTGTCCACAATACAGCTTCCACTGGTGGACGTGTTCTAACTGGAATTAAGAGTTTAAAAAAAAAATATCTTAGGAGACAACTTTCCCTCCAGTTTGGTCTGTATGTTGCTTATTAAAGTAATGAACTCTTTGCAGCAGGAAACATATCTGTTTATTCACCATTCTTCATGTCTACTGCACTGTGCACATGAATAGCGTCATATAAGTAATAAATAAGGCTATGATTTTGTCACAGAGGTCGCAGAAGTCATGGAATCTGTGAATTAAAAGACCCCTGTGACCTCAGCCCACATGCAGCTAGAAGCTACAGGGTCTGGCTGTTGCCCGCAGCAGACGGACCCCCGGGAACTCCCCGCCATCATGGGCGGTGGGGGAACCTCTGAGCTCCCTGCTGCTGCAGGCACCGACGGGCTCCTTGCTGCTGCAGGCAAGGGACCCCACAGCTCCTGGCCAGGCCCCTACAACTCTGAGCCATGGGGGGAGGGGAACCCTGGAGCTCCGAGGCCCCACAGGTGATGGGAAGCACCGGAGTTCCCACGGGATCCCCATTTTGTCATGGATATTTTTAGTAGAAGTCAGGGACAGGTCACAGGCTTCCGTTAATTTTTCTTTCTTGCCAGTGACGTGTCCTTGACTTCTACTAAAAATATCCATGACGAAGTCTTAGCCTTAGTAATAGATGGCACTTCCATAGCTCCTTCCATCTGAAGATTTCAAAGTACTTCCCATAAATGATTTAAGCCTCACCGATGAGGCAGGAAAGCATACATTGTCCAGAGATGGAGAAAGTGTCAGAGAGGTTAAGTAACCTGCACAATATTACAGAAGCCCAATGTTGCAGAACTGGGAATGGAAGCCAGATCTCCTTATTCCCATGGTTATACTCTAGCCATAAGATCCTCCTCTTTCTCTGCCTTCTGGGTAAACTTGAAACACATTGTACAAATTTGCCAAGAAGGGCTTCATAAGAAGTGTAATTGAGGTATCCCAGTTAGCACACTGAATCAAACTTTTTTTCTGGTATTTCTGAAGAGCTTACCTTTATTTTTTTATCCAAGACTAGGTACTCCAGATATTTAACAAGTGACTTGGGGTACTTGTTAAGGCAGTTCATGACATTATCTGGATTAAAGCTGTTTTTCCCTTGTTCCTCCAAAGGCCTTTTCGTAAAAATCTGTACCCCCACCTATAACAAGTTAGTTGCATTGAGGAAGTCAGACTACATCTTTATTTTTTGTTTTAAGCACACACTTTGTTAACGATTAATTAAGAAATCAAATACAAAATATTCAGAACACACACTAAGCAAAAATAATGGATTAACAAAACATACTGAACTGGGCTGCTCAGTCACTGCTTCTGGATGCATCACATACCTACTGTCCCAATTCATAATCTATACATTGCCCTATTTGTAAGCCTTTTGTGGTAGGGACCTTTTCAAACAAATACTTCTCATTCTAGGACATGAATGTGAGAGAAGCATAACAAAATATTAAATACCCCAAAGGACAAGGCAAAAAAGGAAGAGTCAAAGGTCAGAATGTCAGCTCAGATTTTCAACCTTCTCTGGATTCCTTTAAGTAAATCTAATTGATCAACTTTTATAATGGCTAAAATCAACAAGATTTACTAATTGTGGATTTAATTACCCTGCTTCTGATACAGTGACAGTACGAATCCATGAGGCCGGGTTCAGTATCAGTTAAGTCTACATGCTAAATAGTAGATGGAATAACCATGCCTTAATTCAGAAATAACTAGAACCTATTTAGATGGTAAATTCCATGGGACAAAGGCTGCTACTTGTGCATTTTATAGCACAAGCACTCAGTTGGCACTTAAGCTGGAGTACTAAATACTCATTCATATTACAGAAATGATGGACTTGGATTTTGGCCAGTAAAGAGCATAAGCCACTCCTGACATCTAACTCCTGAAGCAGAATAAGTGTTGCCAAGAGAAAAGGTTGTTTACCCCACTTTCCCACATACATCACCACTTCTGCAGCCCTTTAGAGCAGGGGCGGGCAAACTTTTTGGCCTGAGGGCCGCATCGGGTTTCGGAAATTGTATGGAGGGCCGGTTCGGGAGGCTGTGCTTCCCCGAACAGCCAGGTGCAGCCCAGCCCCCGCCCTTTATTCCCCCCCCCCCCCCCCCCGTTGCTTCATGCCCCCTGACGCTCCCCCCTGCCCCGGGGACTCCTGCCCCATCCTACCCCGCTGTTCCCTATCAGGCCTCCCAGGACCCCTGCCCCATCCACTCCCCCCCCCGCTCACTGTCCCCTGACCACCCCTGGAACCCCTGCCCCTGACTGCCCCCTGCCACCCCATCCAACCTCTCCTTCCTGACTGCCCCCCCAGGGACCCCTACCCCCATTCAACCCCCCTATTCCCCACCCCCTATCCACACCCCTGCCCCTGACCACCACCCTGAACTCCCCTGCCCTCTATTCAACCCCCCCCCCCGCTCCCTGCCCCCTTACCGTGCCTCCTGGAGCACCGGTGGCTGGCGGTGTTACAGCCGTGCTGCCCGGCTGGAGCCAGCCGCGCCACCAGGCCGCACAGAGCACCGGGCCAGGCTGGGCTCTGCAGCTGCGCTGCCCCAGGAGCTCACCGCCCACAGCATCGCACCAGCAGCGCAGTGAGCTGAGGCTGGGGGGGGAGGGGGCACAGCGGGCGAGAGGCCAGAGGTGAGCCTCCCGGGCCAGGAGCTCAGGGGCTGGGCAGGAGGGTCCCACGGGCCGTAGTTTGCCCACCTCTGCTTTAGAGCAATGGAATACTACCAGTACTGAACTACTAACATGTGACATCAGCTTGTGTTTTAATCTTCAGACATACACACAAAAAATCCTTACTAATATGAAGCAAAACTCTAATATAAATCCCCTTTAGCATACATGTCATTTCTTCCATTGTTTAAGACGACAGCTTAATATTGTTTTTAAACCTATTGTTTACAGTAGACATCTTCAAATTCTGAAATGAAGCACTTGCATCAAATAAATTAGATAGGAGATAGTTAAGACTGAAAGATTTAGAGGGGTAAGAAACATGAAAGGGGAAGTGATGACGTTATTAAATTTTACCAAGAATTTATTTTCTAGAACTTTTTGCTTTAAGAAGGGATACAATCACAAACCTCCTCACTTTTCTGTAAAACCCATTCAGCATACTTCCACACTAGTTCTTGGTCTGAGCAGAAGGTAAGGAAGTCTACTATATACTCATAGAGGTCTGAACGCGTAGAATCTTGAATGTCGCCATTAACTATTTTCACCCATAACTGAAACAGAAAAAGTGTATAAGAATTAAACTTCTTAGGAGTTTGCCTTTAATATATACTTAAAATCTTATATTAAGTCCACTGCTCAATTAAAAAATTACAGCAACTTTATTACAATTGTACATCTTTCCCTGCTGGTTGGTTCCTATTGAGTTCAGTGCATACACATGTGCACACTCTCTCTCTCATCCCTTATACTAGTCCCTAATGGTTAGAGATTGGCTTAAATCCTGAAGCATGGAGGTTTACTATTCCTTTCAAATTTGTTAGCACTAACTCTGAATATCCCTTTTTGAATGTTGCTAAAGTTCTTGGCCTCAATGGACTTGCACAGTCTAATTATATGCAAGGAAATATTTTTTTTACAGTATCAGTTCGGAATTTGCTCTCTTTGCTCTTAAGTTACATTCAGCTTCTGGTTTCTACTTGAATCCTGCTCTTAATGTTCTAGCACAAGTTCAAAATAACTGAATCAGACAGCAATTTAGCAAAAAGCAACCTAATTTTCTTTTATGCCTGTTTTGTTCCTAAATGCAGAACTGTATTAGCTTGCCTAGCAGCTGCAATCAACTTAGCGCATTTACAGGTGTTCATACAAGTTTGTCAGAACTAGGCTAAGTAGCTGGCAGACACTATTTCAAGGGCATCAGGGGTGCTGGAATCATTTTTATAGAGGGGGATGCTAAGAGCCATTGAACCAAACTGTAAACCATGTATATAATGGCAACCACTTCAAGCCAGGGGGTGTGGCAGCACCCCCAGTTCCAGCACCTATCAAGTGCATTACTGGTTTAAGAAGTTATATGCTGAATGATTTTTCTCACCCTCCACCACCTCATTTCTGCACCAAGGACCTGACCAATCTTACCATTAACTTGAACGGCCATTGATTGAGACCCTGAAGAAGGGATTAAACCCTTACAGGAAATACAAGAACATAGGAAAAAAACTTCTTAAATGAATAAGTATGCCTGTGAAATATTGGAACAGTTTTTGTTGATGCACAAACACACACCACAGCATATCCAGAGGCTGCTTTTCTGCCCAGGATCACTCAGGTGACTACCTGCCTCATTTACTTAGTCAAATATATGTAAGTCAAAGTTTATTTAAATCTAGGAGACAACCATATCCCAAGAAAACAGAAAAACACAAGCTACTAAAGACATCTTTACAATCTACTGAAGGGACTATCTTCTAAATAAATTACCAAGATAGTTATTCAGTATGAGAGGTTCCTGTCAGAGACTGAACATTTTAATGCTTCTAGCTGAAGATGCACAGATACGATCACAACAGTAATTAGGGTACACACACACTTGGGATTTCTATGTCCATTAACCCATCATAATTCTGGCTAAGAATTATTATGGTGTAAAAGTTTATCTTGAAAAGATAGCTTTTTTTTAATCATCACTTATGTGGCTTTGTATTTCTCCAACATTTTAACCAGTCTGAGGAATTAGGTTTTAAGAGAAAGTTCATCCTGCTGTGGATATATGCCAATTTTGAAATTAGAAGTTACCTAGACATATTTTCAAGGTGGTTTATGAAGGAACTAACAAAAGCTTTATTATACCATCTTGATTAAATACTGATTTGTCATTCTAACCTGAAGTGCTGCAGCATCTTGACCATTGTAGTGATGCAGGAGTCCAAGTGCAAAATACCTGTATTTTAAAAAAATGTATGAACATTTAAGTTCTTAGATCCTCTTCATCAGTTTAAATATGGTACAAATAGGAAAGCAGTGGTTTACTGTCCTCATACATTTCATGCTTTCCCTCATTTTAGAATTCACCTACCCACAAAGTTCTATATTAAATATCAATGGAGCAATTCTAATTCATTAACAGCTGTTCAACCAAAATCTCATTTTTACACTATAGTATTTATAAAACTCTACCTCCTATCTAAAAAATATCTGATTTTCTTTACTGCAATACAGACTAGTGTCAAGACACAGCAACACGCAGTTCTGAACAAGAGTCTCCCATGTTATAAAATTTGTTCTACTATAGTATGGCTTTCCATTGTTTCCATTATAATGCCTCTCTATTTCCATGGGTTTAAAATTCTACCTTTCATATTTATTCCAACTAGCTAGTCATGTAAAGTCTTTGTCATCAAGTGGATTTGTTGGACATTTGAAACAGTAAAACACTCTTAAATCCAATGAAAATCACAACAGACTTCCAATCCAGCCTGTCACTCATCCTATGTTATACTATTGTGTAATATATTTTTGGATGTCTGAGAGGGAAAAAATAGAGAAAGGTGCAGACAGTTTTCACACTTTTTCTGGGTACATATACTGTATACAGTGCTGAATGTCAAGCACATGATTCTCTACTTTTTTATTCTCTTCTAGGTCCTCCCCTTCTAAGGTATTCCAAAATTAATCCCTTTGGGGCTCTCATAACTGTTCCTTTCTCAGTTCAGTGGAAGCACCAGCAGGGAAACAATATCAGATTTCAGAATTCAAACGTGAAGTTTCTGGCCAGTGAATAAACTAGTAGTTTGAAAGTTAACTACTACATAATTAACTATGAATTTAATTAGAATTCAACTTAAAAAGTAGTTCTGTTCATGTACTAAGGCTTCTTTTCTCCCAGCGCAAGACATCTCAACAAGAAAAATTTTATTCTTATTGTTCCACTTTTAATTGTCACACTCTCAGATCACAAGGGGGACAATACCAGTCACCCTATCATTTGTTCAGTACTGTACAAGTAATTTAGTTTTTACTACTTAGGATTGCCAGGTGTCTGGTTTTCGACCGGAATGCCCATTCAAAAAGGGCCAGTGCCGACCAGGCCATTAAAAGTCCAGTTGGTGGCACAGTGGGGACCCGGGGCTAAGGCAGGCTCCCTGCCTGCCCTAGTTCCGCGTGGCCCCCTGGCGGCTGGTTCCTCAGAGCCTCAGTAAGAGCTGCCGGAACCCTGCACCCCGCCCCCCACACACACACCCTAACCCCCTGGCCTAGCCTGGAGCCCCCTACTGCACCCTAAACCCCTCATCCCCAGCTCCACCCCAGAGCCCACACCCCCAGCCAGAGCCCTCACACCCCTCCTCCCCTGCACACCACACCTTGTGAGGGTGGGGAAAAGTGAGCGACAGAAGGAGGGAGGTATGGAGCAAGCGGGGGCGGGGTCTTGGAGAAGGGGCAGGACAGGGGTGTTTGCTTTTGTGGGATTAGGAAGTTGGCAACCCTACTACTACAACAAAGTATCAAATGACAGCTGAGGTCCTTTAAGCCTAGAAACACCTAGGGATCAGGCAATCAGACAGTTTCCTAACTTCAAGGGAAATCCTCCCCCCCAGAGTTTTCAAGCTCGTTAATTATGAAAAGGAAGTTCAATTTGTACTTGCCTGAACCAGCATAAAATTGCAAGCTCCCTACACACAGCTTTGCCAATGCACCTCAAGTTTGAATTTCAACCCCACCCAGACATTCCAGTCTCTCTTAAAACAAATAGAGAAGTATGCTGTTTTGCCATTTGGTGCACACACCAACACCACAAACTGAAGTGAGCCTAGCCTGACTGGGACACCTAGAGAAATGGGTTCAAATCTTTAAGTGACTGATAAATGTACAGGACCAAAACAAAACATTTCTCCCACTCCCAGCCCAGAGGTGATCTATCTAATGAAATGTCTGACTTTTTGTGTTTCTCCAGCCAGGTAGCACTGTCTGTTAGAAGACAGAAATTCTCTGAGACCAGTAGATCCAGAAGGCTTTCATGATTAGCTTCTGCATATAGCTTGAGCAAAGCTGTATCAATGTCTTCCTTGTAGCCATTTGCAACTTCAGTGCTGCGGACTTCATTCAAATAACTCATGAGGAATCGTTTGCACTTAGTCATCTTCTCCTGGTCCCCTTGGGTCAGCTGGTTTAAATCAGCATACTCGTGAAGAGGCGGATGAGACCGTGTGAATGAAGAGGAAGTAGGCAACAGGAAGGGGTAGAGAGAGATCAGCTCCCGGACATCCAGCTGGCCGCTTCTGCAATTACAGTGTCAAACTAAATGAAGCAAAGAAGAAAGAAAAAGTACACATAGGCGCACACACACACAAAAACCATACTGATGTTGTGTGCACACATGCTTTTGAGTACAAAGACACCTTTAAAATTATCCTACCAGAGACATTTCCCCCAAAACAAGTCTGGGGATTTTTCTAGTTCTATGGGAGAACTCGTGTCATTCCATGTATGTGCCCCAGGGCATGAGAACTTCATGATTCAGGGGGACTAGTCAGGGGACGATCAGCCTTTCCTTCTTGGTAACTGGTATGCATCCACCTTTGTAAGTACTGACAAATTAACATCCGACAGCTGTGGCCCATGTGAAATTAGTTGGTGGCCCCAGTCCAGCTCTTAGGGGACTACTAATTTATATTATTTGTGCTGGTCTCTGGTGCAATCAACTATCCTCTCACACTGGGCTGAGGCACAATGAAACCACCAGTACAGTATGTGTTCTGTAGATAAAGGTGACTGGTCCCATGGATGGTCCACCTGGCACCTTTCACCAGCCACTACATTTGCTGTTCTTTAAAAAGACAGAACCTCAGGGAGACCTCTATGCTTTAAAATAAATTTTGTATGTGGGCTGGAGAGGGTGGTGGCCAACATATGGCAAAGAGCCAAGAAAACAAACTGTTGATTAAATGAACAGCTTTTTATAGATATACGATATGTTGTGCAGGGCTAACTAAAGTACAGACCTCTAGAGTGTTAAAACCCACCTGAGTTACAATGAAGGAATTACCAGTGTTTAAAAAGAGTGTTGCCTGGGCTAACAGAAGCCTTGTTTTTCTTCGAGATGCTCCTTCAGCCAAGGCTGAAAATGTTCCTGAAGGATATTTTGAGATTAAAAAGTCTTGCTAGGAGAAGAAGTTTCTGCATATGTTCAGATTTCTAGAGCACCTAAGGATGTCTAAAACATCTGTCTGACTTATATTGTAAAGGTTTCAATGCCTGGGACACTAATCAGATTTGGACACAAGTTTAAACAGAGCCAATATTCTCACAGAGCAGATCCAGAAAGTGTAGAAAAGTCTCTCAGAAGACTGCACTAAGTTTGGAGGACCAAAGTGGAGTAAATTAGAGTTGCAACTGCACTAATGGGATGACTGGGCCTTTTTTGTTTTGGTTTCCATGCTTGCAGACACTCTACTGGACAGAACAGAACAACTGTAAACCTTCAGAGATGGAAGCAGAATGCTCAGAAAGAACAGGGGCTGCTAAGTCTCATCCTGAATTACTTTTCCCATCTTTTATCATCTTTTATTGTGTGGAGCAATGGAAGAAGTATATTTATGTTTGAAGTACAGTGATCAGATACAATTTCTGAAAACCTCAGCCAAAACGCCATCCCAACCTTGACCTCTTTTACTCCAGGGGAATTATGCATCAACAAATTAAAAATTCTGCATATTTTGTCAAAAACACCACAATATAAAAAAAACCAGTTTCAATTATTTTGATAATTTATTTCAAAATACCTGTCAGCAACCATGTCTCTAACAATGCAGACAACAAAAGAGATTCAGGAATTTTTTTTTTTGACAAATAGATTCCTTACTAGGCATATTAATACAGAACTCTGGGTAATAATTCATTTAAACTATGGCTGTTGATTAATCACAGTTAACTCACATGATTAACTCGAAATGTAACTGATTAAAAAAATTGCAGTTTTAATCACCCTGTTAAACAGAATACCATTGAAATGTAATAATATTTTTGGATGTCTATATTTTCAAATATACTGATTTCAATTACAACACAATACAAAGTGTACAGTGCTACTATAATTATTTTTATTACAAATATTTGCACTATAAAAATTATAAAAATGGTATTTTTCAATTCACCTCATACAAGTGCTGTAGTGCAATCTCTTCGTTGTGAAAGTGTAACTTACAAATGTAGAATTTTGTAGAATAACTGCACTCAAAAACAAAACAATGTACAATTTTAGAGCCTGCAAGTCCACTCAGTCCTACTTCTTGTTCAGCCAATCGCTAAGACAAACAAGTTTGTTTACATTTACAGGAGATAATGCTGCCGGCTTCTTATTTACAATGTCACCTGAAAATGAGAACAGGTATTTGTGTGGCACTGTTGTAGCTGGCACTGCAAGATATTTACATGCCAGATATGCTAAACATTCGTATGCCCCATCATGTTTCGGCCACCATTCCAGAGGACATGTTTCCATGATGACGATACTCATTAAAAATTAATGCATTTATTACTGTGGCTGAACATCTTGGGGGAGAATTGTACGTCTCCTGTTCTGTTTCACCTGCGTTCTGCCATATATTTCATGCTATAGCAGTTTCAGATGACCCAGCACATGTTCATTTTAAGAACACTTTCACAGCAGATTTGACAAAACGCAAAGAAGGTACCAATGTGAGGTTTCTAAAAATAGCTACATCACTAGATCCAAGGTTTAAGAATCTGAAGTGTTGTCCAAAATCAGAGGGATGAGGTGTGGAGCATGCTTTCAGAAGTCTTAAAAGAGCAACACTCAGATGCGGAAACTGCAGAACCCAAACCACCAAAAAAGAAAATCAACCTTCTGCTGGTGGCATCTGACTCAGATGATGAAAGTGAACATGCATCAGTCCTCTCTGCTTTGGATCGTTATCAAGCAGAACTAGTCATCAGCATGGACGCATATCCTCTGGAATGATGGTGAATTGAATTACTGTACTGTATATACTTGATCATAAGCCGGTTTGTTTATAAGCTGACCCCCCACCCCCCAAGATGGTTAAGTAAAAATGGTAAAAACTGTATGACCCTTTCATAAGCTGACCCTATATTTCAGGGGTTGGCAAACTTCGGCTCCCGGCCCGTCAGAGTAAGCCGCTGGCGGATCGGGACGTTTTGTTTACCTGGAGCGTTCGCAAGCATGGAGCCCCTCAGTTCCCAGTGGCCGCAGTTTGCCGTTCCCAGCCAATGGAACCTGCGAGAAGTGGAGTCACTTCTCGCAGCTCCCATTGACTGGGAACAGCAAACTGCGGCCACTGGGAACTGAGGGGCTCCATGCCTGCGAACACTCCAGGTAAACAAAACGACAATGTATTAGATATTCAATTGAATGATTTCATAGAGTTTAAAATCATCCAATTTTGGTGTACACCTGTTTATAAACTGACCCCCGCTCTTTGATGTGTCATTTTTTTACCAAAAATATTCGGCTTATGAACCAGTATATACAGTACTTGTATTAGGTGAATTAAAAAATACAATTTATTTTGGTTTTTTTACAGTGCAAATATTTGTAATAAAAATAGAAAGTGAGCATAGTACACTTTATACTCTGTTGTAATTGAAATCAACATCCAAAAATATTTAAATGAATGGTATTCTATTATTGTTTAACAGCATGACTAATCACAATTTTGATCATTCAATTAATCATGATTGATTTTTTTAATCTCTTGATTGCCCTAATAAAAATAGATAACATGCATATCTAGCTTTTCCCAAAGGCCTACTATTCACTAGATCTGCGAAGACCTTACTGCTTAAGACTCCCTCTTCAGATTCTCTCTCTCTTAGCCTAGCTCCCTCCACAGTTTCTGACAATCAACCCCGTTCTCACTCTGAGAGTCTAACTCTTGAGTGTTTTTTTGTTTTCTAGCTTTCCAGCTTTGGCAAAATAAGGTTTGCAACCTATGAGAGACTGAACATTGCATTCTTGAGCCATTTACTGTCTTTCAGGTGCATGTTGGGGTGTCAGATCTATTGGGTGACTGTCTTGTTTGCTCTTCCCACAACCCCCATTAAGTTAGATTAATACATTCATACTGGAAATTCTAAGAACTCTATAATTATTCAGGTTTCAGAGTAACAGCCGTGTTAGTCTGTATTCGCAAAAAGAAATGGAGTACTTGTGGCACCTTAGAGACTAACCAATTTATTTGAGCATGAGCTTTCGTGAGCTATAGCTCACTTCATCAGATGCATACTGTGGAAACTGCAGCAGACTTTATATATACACAGAGAATATGAAACAATACCTCCTCCCACCCCACTGTCCTGCTGGTAATGGCTTATCTAAAGTAATCGTCAGGTTAGGCCATTTCCAGCACAAATCCAGGTTTTCTCACCCTCCACCCCCCCACACAAATTCACTCTCCTGCTGGTGATAGCCCATCCAAAGTGACAACTCTTTACACAATGTGCATGATAATGAAGTTAGGCCATTTCCTGCACAAATCCAGGTTCTCTCACTCCCTCACCCCCCTCCAAAAACCCACCCCCATACACACACAGACTCACTCTCCTGCTGGTAATAGCTCGTCCAAACTGACCACTCTCCAAGTTTAAATCCAAGTTAAACCAGAACATCTGGGGGGGGGGGGTAGGAAAAAACAAGAGGAAATAGGCTACCTTGCATAATGACTTAGCCACTCCCAGTCTCTATTTAAGCCTAAATTAATAGTATCCAATTTGCAAATGAATTCCAATTCAGCAGTTTCTCGCTGGAGTCTGGATTTGAAGTTTTTTTGTTTTAAGATAGCGACCTTCATGTCTGTAATTATTATAATTATTCAGTGTTTTGACCTCACTAAGCCACTTACAATATTACACATTATTCATTGATTAATACATAGCAGCTCTACAATCATCACAGTGGGAATGCATAAAGCAAGCACTTCAACCAACAGTGTCCATCCCCAGTCACCTGGAATCTGCTTCTGTAATAAAGTACTTTTACAGCTTTCCATTTTTGTGACTGGCAAACAGATCAACTGCTGGGAAACCATACTTCTATGAGATCAGTTTGAAGATGTTCAGATTCACACATGGTGAGCTGTGCTGAGTCAGTCTGCCTTCTTGTTTAGTTCTGTCTATTTCTGTTATAGAACTAGTGTCTCCTCAGCCCATTCCATTACTTCCAAGCATAAGATCCACCTCTGAGTTCTCCCTTGGTTGTTGAGGTTTGCTAGCATGCTGCTGCTGCTGCTATCCAACTGGACCAGAATAGAACATTATCCACGAGGTCGCTGTGGAACCTTCACAGGACAAGCTTCACCACTCAATTCCACAAGGCTGATACTCTCATTCCTACCAATGGAGCTCCAAGTGCCCTGCACTGTTCTGGAACCCAGATGTGTTCTTCACCCAAATAGGCTGGCATCTTTCATGAGTACCTGAGGGACGGCAGGGCAGACAGAAAGACCATTGACAGTGGACCCTCCCTAGGACTGTCCAACATTTGAGACTCCAGTAGTTGGACTGGAACCAACAACCACTCTTTCATGAATAATGGTGTGCAGTTCCAAACCTTCAGCAGAAATTTCTGGAAACCTGATGTGGAATTATGACCATTCCATAAGAAACCATAAGGCCCTACTCCATCAATCAGGCAATCCTATTAAACACTAGATGGGGCCGACTGAAATCATGCCTTCTGGATATAAAAACAATACAGTCCTTCTTCTGAGGGAACCAGTTCTCAGGGGTATTGTTGAGAGAGACCATCTTTCTGAGGAATGGGATATTCCATCTCCTAGATTCAAATCAGGACAGATGCAGTGTCTTTTGGTGCCATAGCAAAGTCCATATATTGCAATCACCTCTGCTTTTGATGCCTGATACATGGTTTTCCCCGGACTTACCTGCCATCTTCCTTTTGGTACTTCTGTGATGTGGATGAACAAAAGGAGCTTTTCTCCCTGTTATTGGGCTTGTAGTGCCTTTGAGGTATGGAGATGTGAGGGTCTTCTTTGGTTTGGATGCTCCTTTTGCCACTATCTTATCCAATTTTTTCTCCAGAGAGGGTAAAGCCTATGAATTTGGATGAGCACAGGGTTTGTCTGGTGTGAGCAACTGCAGTCCAGGACCAGATGTGGCACCTAGCTGAGAATCATACTGTCCAATGAGGTGTTGCTAGGGAAATGAAAGGTGTTGCTAGGGACATTTTCATAAGGGCATAACTGAAGTCAGGATGGGCTTTGTCATCCAAAACTTGTAGGTCATCTAGCCAAGAGACCGTAGCTCTCATAAAACAGATAGCAGCCAGGGTTGCTCGGAGCAACTAAGGCTCAAAGTCCTTACTAAAGGTGACCTCCATCTTTCTTCCCGTTGTGTCTCTGGGAGAAACCCCCTTCAATATGACCATCATATCCTTTGCTACGATGCCATCACAGCATCTACTTTCGGTAGTTCTTAATGGCATTTTTTGGCTCTTGCATCTTACGGCACCTAAGTGCATGCCTGCTCATATGCTTTTCCTTGTCAGGGCACTCCCATTAATCCTTGATTAAGTCTACAAAGGAAGGGGAAAGCGAATTCCTGTATCAGGATGGGATCTGGATGGTATTTGAACTTAGTCTTCCCATCTACTGCCACATTTGGTTAGATCTGTATGGAAGATGCCATTTTCCTGCAGTATCAAACTTATCAGGGGACAACATTTTCCTCCCCTCACCCTGCTGAGATCCTAAATTAGAAAGCTCTCCCTCCTCCTGAGTAGTAGAGGTGGGGTCTGAATAAGACTAGGAAACTTTTAGATATTTTATACTCATTCTCTTTTGTGCCTCCTGCGGGCAGGGGAGGCTCTTCTCCCCCGTTTTGCAGGAGTAACTCCATGCCTGTGGCCACGGTGGGGTATCTCTGCAGTCCCTTTTTATCAAGACACCTAATAAGAGGTTGAGCCCTTTAGATACATAGAATCATAGAATATTAGGGTTGAAAGACTCCTCAGGAGGTCATCTAGTCCAATCCCCTGCTCAAAGCAGGACCAACACCAACTAAATCATCCCAGCCAGGGCTTTGTCAAGCCAGTCCTTAAAAACCTCTAAGGATGGAGATGTCACCACCTCCCTAGGTAACCCATTCCAGTGCTTCACCACCCTCCTAGTGAAATACTGTTTCCTAATATCCAACCTAGACCTCCCTCACTGCAACTTGAGACCACTGCTTCTTGTCGTCATCTGCCACCACTGAGAACAGCCTACCTCCATCCTCTTTGGAACCCCCCTTCAGGTAGTTGAAGGCTGCTATCAAATCCCACCTCACTCTTCTCTTCTGCAGACTAAATAACCCCAGGTCCCTCAGCCTCTCCTCATAAGTCATGTGCCCCAGCCCCCTAATAATTTTCATTGCCTCCCCTGGACTCTCTCCAATTTGTCCACATCCCTTCTGTAGTGGGGGGACCAAAACTGGACACAATACTCCAGGTGTGGCCTCACCAGTGCTGAATAGAGGGGAATAATCACTTCCTCGATTTGCTGGCAATGCACCTACTAATACAGCCTAATATGTCGTTGGCCTTCTTGGCAACAAGGGCACACTGCTGACTCATATCCAGCTTTTCTTCCACTGTAATCCCCAAGTCCTTTTCTGCAGAACTGTTGCTTAGCCAGTCGGTCCCCAGCCTGTAGCGGTGCATGGGATTCTTCCTTCCTAACTGCACTTGTCCTTGTTGAACCTCATCAGATTTCTTTTGGCCCAGTCCTCCAATTTGTCTAGGTCACTCTGGACCCTATCCCTACCTTCCAGCGTATCTACCTCTCCCCCCAGCTTGGTGTCATCTGCGAACCTGCTGAAGGTGAAATTTATCCCAACATCCAGATCATTAATAGAGATGTTGAACAAAACCAGCCCAAGGACTGACCCTTGGGGCACTCCACTTGATACTGGCTGCCAACTAGACATCGAGCTGTTGATCACTACCCGTTGAGCTTGACAATCTAGCCAGATTTCTATCCACCTTATAGTCCATTCATCCAATGCATACTCCTTTAACTTGCTGGCAAGAATATGGTGGGAGACCGTATCTAAAGGTTTGCTAAAGTCAAGATACATCACATCTGCCGCTTTCCCCATATCCACATAGCCAGTTATCTACTCATAGAAGGTAATTATGTTGGTCAGGCATGACTTGCCCTTGGTGAATCCATGCTGACTGTTCCTGACCTTCCTCTCCTCCAAATGCTTCAAAATGGATTCCTTGAGGACCTGTTCCATGATTTGCCAGGGACCGATGTGAGGCTGACTGGTCTGTAGTCCCCGGGGTTCTCTTTCTTCCCTTTTTTAAATATGGGCACTATATTTGCCTTTTTCCAATGTCCTCCCCTTCTGGATCCTAGACTCATTGTTTAATTGAAGGATTCTTGTGAGGAGACTCCCATAATCTTCACAGAAAAGAACTAGTTAGCAGCCCTGCTTTCTTTCCTCGCAAGGAGCTGATGACACTCTTCATATTAGGAGTACTCTGGATCTCTTCTGGACAGGGACTTACTGTATGAGCTGGCCTGATGGAGTCCTCCTTGTCCTTAAGACTGTCTCCCTGAAGTGCTCAGCAACTCCTAGTTGAGCTTTTCTGCATAGCACCTCCGGGAAGAGGGTGTCCTGACATGCTGGTCTAAGACTGAACCCCGAGCCCAGCACAGCACAGGATATAATTTGCACTCTGTAGAGCCTATAAATGCCACTTCACATACAGAGCACTGCTCTGATTCAGGAGCAAAGTAAGCCATCTGTTCAGGCATTTATTTTCCTCAGGAGATTTCTCTATTTCCCTGTGTTTCTTTATCCTTCCCTGCTAAATGTGCACTACCGCCCATTCATCCTAAAACTCTAGGAACACTGAGCCACACATTGGGAAATTTCTTTCCCATTCATTTCTTTTTTGTAGCATTTCTCACAATTCTATCCTCCTGAGCATGGGTTCATTAGCAAAGGGACAACATTTAATTTATTTTTGTCTACAGTTGTAGGGCAGTTAGCATTCTATACATAAGTCACTGGTTGGCATTAAGGTTTTACAAATCATATTTCAGGAGTTTCTATACTGATCTATACTATTCTAATCATTCTAAATGATTTCTGGTGTGAAGCCAAAGAAGGAGTGGAAATAGCCAGGACTTCATTGCAACAGTGAACAGTCTCCAGAATTACAAAGAGGGGAACAGCCCATGCGTCACAGAAATGTAGGAGACGCTGACAGTAAAAACAAAACAACCAATAGGGTGAGCAGCATCATTTTTAACCACACTTATGGAATGAGAACAGAGCAACAAGATTGTCAGCAACCATTTTATTTCCAACAGTGAAGTCAGGAAGATTTGTAGAGATTTTTAAAAATGGCAAGCAGATCTTGTGGAAGAGACCCAACACTGTTTAAGAAGGCAAATCTGAATATAAAGAAGAGCTTCGTAGAAAAATCTGACAGTGCAATTGTGTATCACCAGTTTATAATTTGCAACTGATTCTACCTTAATGCAGAAATGTTACTGCTTCCCAAGGGTAACTGAAGAGCACTAATACATCTCCCCTTCCACTCCCTCCTGCCCAATTTAAGTACTTTAAGTGGACACTGTGCCATATTTTGCAGTTTTAATAGATTTAAGAAAGCAGAACAAAACCTACATCAGACCCTGATCTTGGAAGCTGATCTGCATGGGCATGTAATCAGTGGGTCTCCACATGGGCACGATGGAGATTAGATTACAGGATCAGGGCCCTAGTACTTTATGTCAATTATATTTATGGTACAAAAATATTAACTTAACATTATGGGTTATCCTTCATCCAATCATAAAGCTGAGGACCAAAATAATTTTGGTCCTCTTCAACTATAGCCATTTCTACCACAGCAGTATTACACTCGCATCATAAAATATTCCTTTGAAATACCTTTAAATTCAAGCATGTAACCTTGTTCAAAGATGATTAACACGAATGTTTTTCATTTTGTCAACACACAGAATTACCTGAAGAGTTCTTTTGCTTCTAGGAACTGAAGCTGTGCAAAGTGTATAAAACCTGCTTGCTGCAAGATTCGTTTGTACATTACCTGAAAGATGGGAGAAAAGGTTTGTTAGTTTTTTGAATGGAGTCGTTTACACTATTACTGCAATAGCTAACTACTTCACAAAGCATTCAGTGTATGATATAGAACTATGCTTCTGAATTATTGCACATGATATCAAACCCTCAGCTTATGCATTTTAAATCAGGTTTACTCAATAACAAAGAATTTTAAAAATATTCCCTACATGAAACTTCTGAATATTTAAAACAATTTTAGTCAAGACTCCTGAACACAAATCCAGATTGACAAATTTAACTGCTCACTGCACCATTTGACATCCGACTCTAAGTTTTCAGGAGAAGTCAGGGTATATATCTTAAAAGTAGGGCTGTCAAGCGATTAAAAAAATGAATTGTGATTAATCATGCTGTTAAACAATGTACGATTTAAATATTTTTGTATGTTTTCTACATTTTCAAATATATTTATTTCAATTACAACAATACAAAATGTACAAGTGCCCACTTTTTATTTATTTATTCCAAATATTTGCACTGTAAAAAACATAGTATTTTTCAATTCACCTAATACAAGTACTGTAGTGCAATCTCTTTATCATGAAAGTTGAACTTACAAATGTAGAATTATGAACACAAAATAACTCCATTCAAAATCAAATCAATGTAAAACTTTAGAGCCTACAAGTCCACTCAGTCCTACTTGTTCAGTCACTCAGCTAAACAAGTTTGTTTACATTTGCAGGAGATAATGCTGCCCGCTTCTTGTTTACAGTGCCACCCGAAAGTGAGAACAGGTGTTCACATGACACTGTTGTACCCAGCATCACAAGATATTGACATGCCAGATTCACATGTCCCTTCATGCTTCAACCATCATTCTAGAGGATATGCATCCATCCTAATGAGGGGTTCTCCTTAATAATGATCCGAAGCAGTGCAGATCGACGCATGCTCACTTTCATCATCTGAGTCAGATGCCACCAGCAGAAGGTTGATTTTCTTTCCGTGTTCCCAGTTCTGCAGTTTCTGCATCAGAGAGTGTTGCTCTTTTAAGACTTCTGAAAGCATGCTCCACACCTCGTCCCTCTCAGATTTTGGATGGCACTTCAGATTCTCAAACCTTGGGTCGAGTGCTGTAGCTACTTTTAGAAACCTCACATTGGTACCTTCTTTGCGTTTTGTCAAATCTGCTGTGAAAGTGTTCTTAAGAACATGTGCTGGGTCACCTGAAACTGCTATAGCATGAAATATATGGCAGAACGCAGGTAAAACAGAACAGGAGATGTACAATTCTCCCGCAAGGAGTTCAGCCATAGTAATAAATTGCATTAATTTTTAATGAGTGTCATCATCATGGAACCATGTCCTGTGGAATGGTGGTTGAAGCATGAAGAGGCATACGAATGTTTAGCATATCTGGTACATTAATAGCTTGCAACGCTGGCTACAAAAGTGCCATGCGAACGCCTGTTCTCACTTTCAGGTGACATCGTAAATAAGAAGCAGACGGCAGTACCTCCCAGAAATGTAAACAAACTAGTTTGTCTTAGCGATTGGCTGAACTAGAAGTAGGAATGAGTGGACTTACAGACTCTAAAATTTTACATTGTTTTGTTTTTGAGTGTAGCTATGAAACCAAAAAAACCAAAATCTACATGTATAAATTACACTTTCACGATAGAGATTACACTACAGTATTTGTATGATGTGAATTGAAAAAATTTCTTTTGTTTATCATTTTTACAGTGCAAATATTTATAATAAAAATATAAAGTGAGCACTGTACACTTTGTATTCTGTGTTGTAACAGAAATCAATATATTTGAAAGTGCAGAAAAACATCCAAAAATATTTAATAAATTCAATTGGTATTCTATTGTTTAACAGTGCAATTAATCATGATTTTTTTTTTTTTGAGTTAATCGCATGAGTTAACTGTGATTAAATCGACAGCCCTACTTAAAAGGGGGAAGGCAAAAAAAAGGGAAAGTGCAAGCAGACAGGTAAGAAGAGCCAGACCTTATAACAACTAGAAAGTGCTACAAAACTAAGGTTCTTCTAGTGTTTCTATTAAAACTTCAGAAGGAAAGTTATACTTTCAAAATTTTTACATACTTGGCATACACATTTTCATCAACATGAAAATAGCATTTATTTTAATTAACCCACCCCCACCTATAAAAGCGGAGGTGAAACTGACCAGTGTATTTTAAGCTCAATGTTGATTTAGTGGTGACTAGATAAAGTTATATTCAATGTTTTAGGTATTCCCTGTATTAACAGAAGTATCTGTATTACTGAAAATACAGAGACAAGTACACTTCTCAAATTGCAGTCTGCAGCACACCTGCTGGTGGTCACATGATGCTGGTTCCTCTTGTTTCCAGGAGCATCTACAGTTATGATAATCTGCCAGCTTCACTGACATAAATTGATTTTTACACACTGCTCTAAACAGCGTTATGAAAGATGTCAACAGACACAGTGCTAACAGCTCCAATTTTCAACTAAAGTACCTAGGAAAATTGTAAAGTATTCCTCAACAATCTATTGCATGCAGAAAGATACTGCACAAGAATCAGAGGCCTAAGGCAGGGTGGATTGATTTATAAGTGATTTTAAGTAACCAACTTTAATCATGATTTAAATCAGCAAACAGGAAACTTTGATTTACATTGATATTAATTGTATTTTGCATGTGCAACTTCTCAGTTATTTTCCTAAACAACAGAGCTTCACTCTCATTGGTTCATATAACCATTAACAGTTGATTTGCAACCAAATTTGGTATTCTTTGCTATCTGAGAGGGTATACTATCCCTATACATTTAAACAGTTATATGTATAACACAAGTATTCAAATTCTTAATTTTTACATTTTTGAGATAGACAACGGTGGATGATGCATTTCTTATTTACTAGGTAATTCTTTTACTCTCAATTTGTGTCAAGCTACATTTGAACTCAAACTAGAATTCAGTTAAAATGTATAAAAAGCATTTTAAAATGAAGTATGCTAGATACATAAAGTATCAAATTTCAATTTAACCCAGCTTTATTAAGCAAAGGCTGTAGATAGTGAATTGATGACTTGTTTCTGGTCACTGTGGGCCAGATTTTCAAAGGTATTCAAGTGCCTAAAGATGCAGACAGGTGCCTAATGGGATTCTCAAAAGGGCCCAAGCAGGGCAAGGTGCCCAACTGCCATCAAAATCAATGGGAGTTAAGCATCTAACCTCCTAAGGAGGTTTGAAAATCCCACGGGACACCTGCCTGAATCTGTAGATGCTTAAACCCTTTGAAAATCTGGCCCCATGTCTTTTTTGAGAACTAGCAGGTCTCACTTTCTCCCCAACCTGTTTTTTTCTTAGATTGGGAGTTGAAAAAGCAAGAAAGCTTGTTTTCCTCTTCCAACCTGTGTCTCAACTTTGAGCTAACAAGTCCAAAAGAAATTTTCTCTACACACCTGCTAGAAAAATTTAAACCAAAAGTAATTTAAGGCCACAGCTTTTCTGCACAACAGAAAGTTCCTATATGTGCAAAAAAGCCAAGACAGACTATATATACTCAATGAAATACAAAAGTCATTGTGACATATATAAAGCTTGAGTTGACCTAAGAAGTTAAAGATATTTTCCCCCAGATTCTGCTAAAAAACTAAAAAAGCAGCAGCCTTTAATTCATTAAAATTTGAGGAGTGCTCATTTATGCAGCATATTTTTATTTAAATGATTTTAATAGATTATAGTAAATTTAGGCCTTAATACAGGCTAACAATTTCAAGTTCAAGTTCAATTTTCAATTTTAAGAAAAATGTATTTAATTTATATTAAAACTTTTAAGATCAATTTTTTATCCACCTTGGTCATAATGGAATAGTTGACTGACTTGCCAAGGCTCAGTGAACCCAGTAAAGGGGAGGGTTTATTCATTCTGTAAGATCATTTACAACACACACAAAGGATTGTAAATTAACAGTGACTAAGAAAGGCAAGAAGAGTCCGTTTCAGAAGTCATTTTTCCACCATGCCATTGAGCCTCTCCGTAGTGCTGTATTTCAGGTGTCCCTAGAACTGAGGGCATGTATGAACCATAATATAAATCTTGGAATACCAAGGCACAATGAAGGTTATCAATTGACTAGTGGTACCACTAAAGATCAACACCAACCCAAAAAAAAAAAAAAAAAGTATTCGTGTCATCTGAAGAAGCCATTGAAATATAAATGTTAAATTAACAATTTTGGGTTTTTTTTGACCAGCTAGTTTAACACTATTGGCTCTGCATTTATGTCTGGAAAAATATAAAAAGCAAGCAGCAGCACTCTCTATACTCTGGCTGTTTTCCGGCTGCTAAAAAACTGCATATTATAGTTTGTTGTTATTTTTTGCAGAAGCGTCAATATACAACCTGTTACAAAATAAGTTACCCCACATGCTTCTTTTCCCCTACCTTCTTTGTTTTGTGGATATACTTTGTAAGGACCTTATAAGAATATTCCACATTGTTCCTTTAGGTTCATAAAAGGAAAAATAGCTGCTCTTTGCAACTACAACTGACATGGACAAGTTTACTAAGATTAAATAAAAATGAGGTGAAAACTGGATATTTAAAATAGACTGCTATACTTTAAACAGGTCAAACAAAGTAGCCAGAGGGCAGTGCAGAATAGTAAGAACAGGTTGCTGTACTTGCAACTGTTTGAATAACAATTCACTGGTCCTACAGAATCAAAATAACCACTACAGAGTAGAATGTGTTTCCCAACCTCTGCTAAGTCCGTATATTTTCAAATAAGTTACTAACTTCCAGTAAAATGACCATTTAAGCTCCATTTCATATTTATAAATCTACAGGTGATTTTAATATTTGATAAAATTATATTGTACAAACAATGAAGAATTATTCAGGCAAAGAAATGTGCACCAGAAACATTCCCAAAACAAAGCTCGCATTTGAGTGTTCCAGCAAAACATGTTCATAGTCATGTATAAAGTGCAATTTGCTAGATTTTTTTTTTTTAAACTGGGTGACACACATTTATATCAAGGGACAGAGCCTGATCTCAGCAATGGTAGAAACAGTCACTTGTCCCAAGACTTGCTTAGATGCGGTCTTTGAGCAATACGGCTATCATCATTGATAAATAATCAACACAGAAAAGATGCCCACAAAGAGGAAAAGCATTTTAAACAGAGGGTGCCAGCTCCTAGCATGTAGGCCTTGAAACAACTGGCTTTGTCTGCCTCTTCTCTGTCCAAGCACAACGGCAGGCAGGAGAAGTGACTGACAGATTCCCTTGATCTCTGCCATCATAAAATGACCAACATTAAATTAGCCTCTTTCTTGAGAAAGGTGGAAATGGACAGCAAAGCTAAGACAAAATGTTGGACAAACCACTTTGGAAAGAAAAAAGGATTTGCAGTTTGCATGCTTAAAGTTCAAAGAATGGAAAGGAAGATCAAAATGCTGGGGGGAAAAAAAAAAAAAAACACCAAACACACCAAGAAAGCAAGTGTTGGGTATTCTAAGAAAGAGGAGAAAATACACCTGGTGCAAAATTTGGCAATATTTCTAGTAAAAAGTTTTATAAAGGGATGAGGAAAATACTCCTTTTAAACTGAATTTTACTAAAGATTTGCACAAGAGGCCCTGCTGGGAAAGAAAATTAAACAGGTACTTTGATTATCTGTCATTGCCACAGTCAAAGACAGGAAGGTTGATGCTGCTTCCAAACATCAGCTCTTCGATAACATTTTCAGAAGACTAGACTGTAGAAGCCAGCTGCTCAGAGATGACTTATCTTCCATTTTAACTTGATTTTGATGTTACTGAATGAGGATGGAAACTTTACAGACTGACTCCCTGTTTACCCATCAGTGTTTTCAACTAACTTTTCATTTCATCTTTAGACTGTCGGGATGTGTTCTTCCTGGAAAAGTGAGTGCTTGTATCTATCTATTTAGAAAGAAGACATCTGAGAATCCCCTTCTAAAATTTCATCGCACCTTGCTTGTTTATAATTTTTTTTAAAAATGATGCTTAAATAACCTCGCAAATAGGTGAGAAACCACACTTCTGTTATCCCAGCCCCATCTCACCATGTATGTCTTCCTGAGGAATCAGTTCTGAAGAGAAGTTTTTCCTTCTGGATAGTTGCCTTTATTCATATTAAAAGCATTAAGACAACGTATCAAGCTTGTCTTCAGACTTGTAAACACAGAAGCCCTTTTAGTCTTTTCAGAAGACTAAGAACTATAAAGATAATGAGCCTAAAAAATGAAATGAAAGTTTGGAAAAACATTCAAATAAAGGAAAACATTTGAAATTAGAATTTAGGAGTAACACTAAAGCTAGAATCTGAATTTGTGGATTAAAGGAGTGGTTGATTAGTAAAATCAGATTAGTGAGTGAGTAGGCAAAAAATTTTCTTGACGTCATTCTTGAGGCAAAATTCTATACGCTGTTACAGAATGGAAGTGGACATTGGTTCTGGTGATTGCTATGCAGAGACTGGGTGCACATCAACTGTCAACATTTTTTTTCCAAAAGAAACACATTCCTTATAAAAATCTAAGGAGAAACCTCCCAGCATAGCATACACATCAATGTCACCATCTTGGCTCCTTATTCAAGGAGAAGTTTCCAAAGTTAGCACAAGCTGCTGTGTTCTCTATTTTTAGCTCTTAAAGAGTAGCTATCACACATTTACCACAGCACTGGGTGATTTGACAGCTGTATTATCTGAGTAGGATTAAGCCAGAAGATGGTTGGTTGGTTGTTTTGAGGGAAGGGGTTGTGTGGAAAAATTAAGTCTCAAACTCAAAAGGAAAAGTCTGATGATTTACCTCTTATCTTACTAAGTCTGGTAGGCTGAATTTCTCCTTTTTGGCTTCAGTAAAGTTATTCCAATGGGTAATATTCCCTATTTTCATATTACACTAATTACTATATGTTAAGATTTTTAAACAATTTAGAAAAAATGCAATTGCAATTTTTCGTACATTTGCTTGTTTCCTTTTCCCTTTTCATAAAAACTGGTCTACAATGACCTGGGACAAAATTTTATATAAATATACTTAAGCTTTTATATTATAATATTGTTCGGTCATGGAAACATTTGTCTAACATTTTAATGAACGTTTAAATTATATAAATAGGAAAAAAGTCTTTAAGAGCTGTTACAAAAAATACTCTGTGCGGGAAGCAAAATCTATTTCTAGCCCTGATGCCCTTACTGAAAGAAAACAGATTAAGAAAGCATTTCTTAATGAGGGGACGGATGCAGCCTTCTTTATACACTAAAGACCATATGTCAACTATACATGACAAGACTAACCCATTTATTTTGGGATTCTAGTTCAGCGGTAGAATTGGAATCCCATTGGTTAACATTAGGATAAACACACGCCTTTATTTTCTTTGTGATATTAAAAAGCTTTCAATATGCTTTTGGGAAAACAGGTTTGTGATCCCTTTAAAAATCTGGAATCTGACCTGTAAATAACCCATGGCCAGAAGCCATGGCTAAGAGCTAGCCTGAGTCTGGAGGAATTTTTGGAAGACAATTCTGTTAAAATGGAAGGGTCCAACACGTGAGCAATGTGGCAATGAAAAAAAAAGCCCAAAACCCATGGTCCAGAATATGAAGAAAGAATTAACTATAAAAGTTCTTCTCACCCTGGAAAAACTAAAGGGATACTACAGGTCAAGTCTGGGCAAGGATATCAGTTGTTTTCATACATGCACACTGTGTTGATACCTTATAGTAACGTTATTCTATATGGTGTACATAGAGATTTAAGCAACAACTTCAAGGTAACTGGTTGTCTCCATGCTAACTGCTTTAAGGGAAATGGAAATGGTTTATTGTGCGTGTTTGATTTTACCCATATTCATGTACTTTCATGGCAAAGCAGTAAATAAATCCCAACACTTTCTTCAGATGTCTGGACAATTGTGAAAGTCACATTTGCTTGCATGGACTGAAGTGTTTGAGATGCCTACGTGGAGTAATTTGGTAAATCTTGGAGAAAATGGTTGTTCACTTACGTAAAGTATGTGGGAACAGAGAAGAATGATTTATTCTAAAAATTGTAAATATGTATAACTTGGAAAAACTTTCCGCCCCAAAAGTCCTGAATCATCTTTATTTTTAAATAATGGATTGCAATTAAATATGTGATATGAACAGAGTGTGGTATGGTCTTTCCTGTACTTCATCCATACAACTTAAATGAAAGTAGTACAGGGGAAATTATCTGGCCTCATGGCATGGAAAGGTGTTAAATATAACGTGACACACTGTCCTTGGGTTACTGATCTTGGTTTGCTTCTTTATGATTTGAAGAGCTTGATTTTTTTTTTCCTGCCTATTTTGTTCCTCCGATATATTGGGAATTAGAAGTCTGGTCTTCCTTGCAATGCTTCTCAGACATCTCAAATATTTGCAGACTATCACACCATAAAGTAGTGAGGCTGTTGAATCCAAGACATCTTTCTCCAATCTATTCATTGGGCACTGGACTTAATATCAAAAGAGAATCAAATCCAGGTATAAATCCATGATTAAAATTCCCTTTCAGTTTGTCAAACTTTATTTGCTTGTGAAATTACTACATCATTAGTTCTCCAGAAACGCCATAGAATTTTCCGGACCAAGACAATGCCTAAATGTTTTAAAGTTAAAATAAAAACAGTAGGGGAAGTTAGACAAAAGCCATTCAGGATTTCTTCATGCATCATTAAAATGGGATTGTGATCATCTCTTTTTTTTTTAAAATTTCACAGGTCACCTTCAAAACTCAACATTTACATAGCACTTAAATTGTAGCTTGGGAACTTAATGTATTACAATCTTATTCCCTGGGCAAGTTAGTGATAGAAAGGTAAGGAAGGTGTCACTTGATTCATAAAAATCAATAGAATCATAATTTCAATGGTTTTACCCTCTGCAGCATAGCAGGGGGAGGAGGAGAGAATCACTGCCTTCTCCTGCCCCTCACCAGCTCCCGGTCCTCCTCTTGGTGGAAATTCTGACAAAACAATGTTGTCAGAAATGCGTCAAGTGGGTATCATTAGAAAGCCCTTTCTCCCACAAACATAACAGTTCCAAACATAAATCTAGAATTTGTTTTTTAGATTATATATATTTTGTTTGAGAGTTTATACTTTAACACAGTGATTTATTGCTTACATAAAAAAAAAAGATCTTTGGTAATCCTAGGGAAGTTAGCCTTGACATGGTAGGACTGAAAACATTTATTCATCAAAGTCATCATCTAGGGCAACACTGCTAGACATGCTGTCACACTAATCCTCGCATATCTCCATATAAAGCAGGCTGCTGGCCAAACATTTGAAAGGTGGCGAGCATCTGGTCTTCACACATGAGTATTGGATTATCAGAAGGATTGATTGGTGAGTGCCTGGTAATTCACACACTGCTGTGATCAGTCCAACATCCAAGACCTATCCAGGCCTGAGGGGAGGGTAGTTTGGGATGTACTCAATTATCCTGGAGCCACTGCACAACTTGAAAATTTGCCCTATTAATAGCAGGTAAATACACCCCTCATGGTGGCAATTTCTCTCTATTTGTCTGCTTCTTGGAAAGTATCCACCAATGTAGATCTGCCAGTGTCGTAATGTTTGTCTTCAAATGGTAAACTCCACATATGAATGTCTCCAGTGCATTTATGACCTCACCAGTGACTGTCTCAGCCATTCAGAGCTAGGAGAGGCTCTTTGGAGGCTGAATTAAATGCCTTCCAGTAAGATAACTTGATCTTTTCAGCTAATGTAACAGTAACGTCATAGCCTGAAAAAGTGTGGAAACATGGCAGCGCAGTGACTTTTAATGGTTCAAGTGATAGAAGCATCTGAGGGATATACAGTGATTCTGTTCACCAGTAGTAGGCACAAAAACAGAATCTTCTGGAAGTCTTCGGTAGCATCCCACAGAAAGCACTAGAACATCTGTGTCTTGCGCAAAAATTGAATTTAGTAGCACTTCTCTTTGTGACACTGATGGCATGCAAGAGAATTCTAATGGCAGCCTCCTCATGGGACCTACAAAAACTCCACTGAGCAGCATGAGGCAGCAGCTTCATTATGTTATGCAACAACAAAAATATCTGCGCAATTCTTTACATGCTGGAGCATTTTTCCTGCAAGATGTATGGTTGATTCATCCTTTGTGCGAGTATGAGACAGTAGCTTCTTGCACTGCAACATTAGGGATGTTTATGGAATCAATGATTTTGTATTGGACAGGTGTAATGCTATGGAGTCTTCTTTTTGGTAAGATTTTTAATTGATTCTTCTGCATACATGTCAAACACGAAGTGGATTTCAACATAGGTCCAGTATTTTCTCTGTAGTCTCATAATTAAGTGTTCAACCAAATTCTGGCAGGTGTTACAAGTTTCTGGTTTGTTGAGAGCTTGTCCCTCAGCTATACCGACTACGATTTCTATGCTGAAAGGCCTCTGCTGGCATAAGGCACTGGGTCACATTGTCAGTAGATGCTGGCTTGGGAATACCATGCACAGAATGCACCGGATTGCTTTTGGTCTTGCACATATGCCCGGTATCATACTGCCTGGTAGGTGACACAGCTAAGAGTGCCAAGCTTAGGTCAGACTACCAGAAACTGGTGGTATATTCTATCATAAGATTTCACCAAGTCAAAATACTATACTAGTTATTATGAAGCCATAGACAATCCGTTTCAGACACTCTAACCCCTCATGCACCATCCAGACAAACCAGACTTCTGCAATAAATGATTATTAAAACCCAAAAATCACATGTATTAGGTTCTTCCAGTTCCAAAAACCACACATACACCCCTGGTCAAAATATACTTCAGATCTCAGCTAAAAACCATACTGGCAGCCAAACCTTTAGTAACTAAAAACTAAAGGTTTATTAATAGAAAAGAAGAGTTAAGAGGTTAAAATGAATTGTATAATTACAGTTAAGTTCAGAGTTTGTAGATCATAATAATACCAGTGATGTTAAATCTGACAGTTTGTAATAAGTCTCTCTAGTTCATCCCAAACATTGGGGTCCTCAGTCCATTGTTCAAAGCTCTTCTTTGTTAGAAATCATAATCCAAAGATGTGGAGCAGGAAAAAGACAAATGAATGTCTCAGTCTGCAATTTATACTCTCAGTTTAGGTACATGAAAAGTTAATGGCAAAACATGGAGTCCTGGGTCACATGTGCCTTGCTGAGACATGAGGCAAGCATTGCTTACGTGCTGCCTGAAGAGACATCAGGAGTCGTCCCTGGAAGAGGTGATTGTCCTTAATAGACCATCAAGCAGGCTGGCTAGGCTTGATGTAAATCTGTTTTGAGGGTGTTACCCTCAAACACAACAGGTTTGAGATACAAATACATAGCAAAGTTTCATAACTTCATATTCAATAATGACATGCATATAAACAGGCTAATCATACTGAGCAGACTGTAACTTTTCCAATGATACCTTACCTGATTTATCACAATTGTGCAACAGTGGTGATATATCAATGATGATACATTAGTGAAAACATGGTCACCTCTCTTTTATACAGTGTCACACCTTGTTCCATCACATTCAAACATACATTGTGGTACCATGAAGAACTTGTACTTCCCCAAAGTCTCATACAGATCAGACCACACAGATTAGGATGCAACCAGGACATGAGCAAACAATGATCTGTCTGCAGTTAGCTCTGTAACAGTCCCGACCACCTTCACACTGACTTTCTTCTTTGTACCTGAGCACAGCTTTAGTCTGTTCTTACCTGGAGCCCACAGATGTATGAAGTCCTCAAAACCCAAAGAATTATCCAAGACTCCATCAAAGTCATGATCCAAAGTAGCCATTCAACTAATAACCTGTAGCTATCTATCACTGAAGACGCCTTCCATCTTGACATTAATGAGCACCAGTCAATTATATGCGAATGGGTTGCTAGTAAGAGTAAGTTCATCTTGTAGCTTTAAAATTGCCCCTTCCTGGCATTTAACAGCACCTAATGAGTTTATATCAGCGGTGGGCAACCTGTGGCCTGCCCACCACTGGTTTAAATGGTGCTATGCTTAAATAAATTCTGCTATGCTTAAAGTTTTGTTCAAAATTCATCTGAGTTCTGGGGATTGGAGGGGGAGAGAGAGAAGAGCAGCACTGATGCGGTGTCATACCCCACCAATCTCCCAAAGGCTTTCACCACTCTGTTTTCGTGTTTAGGGCTTCATCTAAACCAAGTGCACACAAGGGAACTGGTGACCTTTTAACAACCCAATTTCCTTTTTGAAATTCTTATATATATACACACACACACACACATATAGACATACACACACCACTGAATCACTTTTTTTGCCAGTGATGACAAATGAACTTGAAGCTCTCCTTCCATTTACAACCATCTATAACATCAAAAAAAAAAATCAATCAAGTATCACATTCTGAGCATTAACTGATAATACAGTACTGTCAGTCGAAAGCCACAATTTAACTTTGCGAGGACTAAATATTTGACATGTCTGTGTTAAAATACACTAAAAAAAAGTTGATTTTGAACATTTTCTTGAATATATTTACATAATTGTTTGAGATTTGCCATGTTTGGGACCATTACGTTCCTGGGAGAAAGGGCTTTCAAATGCTACCAAACTCAACCCATTTCCAATGACACTGTATTATCAGTTTCCACCAACCGGAGGACTTGGAAGGGCAGCGATTCCCCCACTGCCTTGCTACAGAAGGCGACACCATTGAAATTATAATTGTGCATTTTTTTAAAAACAAAAAAAGACACCTCCCTTGCCGTTCTATCATTAACTTGCCCACTGAATTACAGATGCTTCCACACTATTGAGAAAAACCCACTGTTGAATGTCATTATAGTGACCAAAGGAAGGCTCAAAGAGAAGGAAGTCAGAGAAAGAATTAATGGTGCTTTTGAATAATGATAGGTTTCAGAGTAGCAGCCGTGTTAGTCTGTATTTGCAAAAAGAAAAGGAGTACTTGTGGCACCTCAGAGACTAACCAATTTATTTGAGCATAAGCTTTCATGAGCTACAGCTCCCTTCATCAGATGCATGCAGTGGAAAATCTGAATGCATCCGATGAAGTGAGCTGTAGCTCACAAAAGCTTATGCTCAAATTGGTTAGTCTCTAAGGTGCCACAAGTATTCCTGTTCTTTTTGGAATAATGATGTATTTCTACAAGTTTGAAAATGTCATTTACTTGGATAAAAATAAATCTTATTTCGAACAGATTCATTTATTGGGTCAATGTTTTATTACATTTTAATTTCTTGAGCACTTGAAGCTTTTTTTTGCCCCCTCCCCCCTTTTTTTTTTTTTTAAAGAAATATGTTCTTTTATCACATTTGTGGTGACTTAATGCTACTTCTCTGTATATTTGGGTTTCCACTACAAATGTGTTTATTAGTATATTTACTCCACTCTGTCATCGAGGACAGATCTACACTACAAACTACATTGCTCAGGGGTGTGAAAAATCCACACCCCTGAGCAACACAGTTATACCAAGCTAACCCCTGGTATAGATAGTGCTATATCAATAGGAGGGCTTCACCCGTTAACACAGCTACTGCCTTTCATGGAAGTGGATTAACTACACCAACAGAAGCAGCTCTCCCATTGGTGTAGTAGTGTCTTCATCAAAGCCTGCAGCTCAGCATTTTAAGTGTGGACCTGCTCTTAGAAGCCCATGCACATGTAGGAGGAAGGGAACAGATACACTCATCTCAATGGCTCAACAAAAGTAGTTTCCAACTGAGATTCTGCCTCATGAATGCTTCTGCTGACAGCCAATAATCATAGAACTGGAAGGGACCTCGAGAGATCATATAGTCCAATCCCCTGAACTCATGGCAGGACTAAATATTATCTAGTATTCTCTTAAGTCAGCACTGAATTTCACTTTTTAAAAACGCAGCCATAAATCACTAAACCACACATATACATGTGTAACTAATATTGTATTTGTCAGGGGTTACAACAGGTGCCTGAGTCAAGTCTCATGGGTTCTTTCTATTCCTGACTGCCATCACCTCACGTGGTTAGGTCACCTTTGCTTTAGTTTTCCAGCCACCCTGCATCTATGAAATGGGCATAAAGCCTACTTTGCATGCAGGGCCGGTGCAACCACTAGGCGAACTAGGCAGTTGCCTAGGGCGCCAAGTGGTTGGGGGTGGCCAAAAGCACGCTCTGGGGAGGCGGGGGAGCGGAGGTGAGCTGGGGCAGGGGGGCGCGGGGAGGGCCACCTGCAGCAAGTAATGGGGGGGGGGGAGGTCCACGCACAGTACTGCCACTCCCCGGCCCAGCTCACCTCTGCTCCGCCTCCTCCCCTGAGCACGCCACCCTGCTCTGCTTCTCTCCCTCCCAGGCTTGGGCGCCGCAAGCCTGGGAGGCGGGAGAAGTGGCGGTGTGCTCGGGGAGGAGGCAGGGCAGACGTGAGCTAGGGCGGGGAGTTGCTGCATGCAGCTCCCCGGGGCAAGGGAGGGAGCGGTAGGGAGCTGCCGCACGGCTCCCCAGGCCGAGGTGAGGGAGGGAGGGAGGGGTCGGCGGGGAGCTGCCACAAGGGGGGTGCCGAGCTGCCGCAAGGCTGGGGTGGGCAGGCGCATGTTGGAAGTTTCGCCTAGGGCGTGAAACATCCTTGCACCAGCCCTGTTTGCATGTTTGTGAGGCATTCGTATTCATAAAGCATTGAGACCCTTAGATGGAAAGTTGGAGCTAGACAAATTCAGACTAGAAAAAAGGAGCATTTTTTGTTTATTTTTAATAGTGAGGGTAATTAACAATGGAACAACTTATCAAGGGTTGTGGTGAATTCTCCATCACTGGAATTTTTTTAATCTAGAAAGGATGTTCTTCTAAAGAGATATGTTCTAATCCAATCACAATTATTAGACTTGAAGCAGAACATAATCCAGGCAAGTCCTATAGCCTGTATTAGGTAGCAGTCAGGCTAGATTATCACAATGGTCCCTTCTGAATGCCTTAAAATCTAGAAAATGTTACCCAAGTGATAAGATTTCATAAACTAAAAACAAAGATTGCAAAAGAAACTGATCCACATCCACACAATTGTTTTTTCTCCTTAAAACCAAAATGTCTTGTTCGGTAATCTTAAAAATGTGTTAAATAGTTGGACAAGTACTTTACAAAAGTTTGCCCATGTGGTTCTTCACTTATTCTCAGGTTTGGGGTTTGTTTTTTTAATTATATTCTCTATAGACCATGATTTCAAAGAAATCACAACACTGAAAAAGTGAGATGATTTTACCATGGTGAGGCAACCTCCCCTGCACAAGGAGAGCCTAGATAAAAAGCACAACCCATCATTCGCTTTTCTATCTATTCTCTCACCATCTCAATTCTATAGCACAAGATCTCTTTACCAGCATGATAGAACATGCACCATCTTTTAATTAAGCCATTAACATCTTTGAGAAACAACTGCAGAGAGAGGAGACATCCAGGCAGCAGTACTCAGCACTGCCAACTCATAATCACTTCCAACCCGGAGTCAACGCAGCAGCATACCTATCCCCTCAGACCCAAGGAATAGGAGATATTAGATTTCTCCCTAGAGAGCTCTCACTCTTCAGTTACTTCTTTGCCACTGGACCAGCTTCCACATATTTTCATATATGTTCAAGGTAGGACAAACCTGAAATTTCTCTTTTGGAATGTTTCTTCGGGCTGCCTTTGCTAAGATTAGGGCTTCTTCCACTCTGTGGCTGCTTAGAAGATCCTGAATCTGTCTTTCTAAAGGTAATGGCACCAAGATGTACACACCTTTATTGGTAGCTACAAATACCTTTCCTAAGTAGAGAAGACAAAAAAATGGGCAATTGGCATTTTGAACAGTAAAAAACTGATTTCTAGAGACTTCATTAAACGTTAACATTGCTATAGAATACAGAATGATATAAAAATTTAGTTGTCGTTTTTGTTTTCGAGTTCTGAAGCTCATCTTTACAATTAATATATTTAACAGATTTTATACTATACCTTTAAGTTTGTCCCTAAAAAAACTACAAAAAAAATTAAATCCACTCAAACTAGCAATTTTCTTCGTTTTCACAGGCATTAATGTGTGTTCTAGTACAGAAAGTTTTCTGTACATCTTAGTATATCATGAAACAGTGGGGGAAAAAGGTGCACAGCCTGCAAACCTGTATTTGCATATTTGTTAGGGAAGAACCAAAACCAGAATCATCATACTCTCAACACAAGTGCCACCTTGTTCTGTGACCAAGCTCTTAAATCAGACCTAGAGCAACATACAGCTTATTGCTGGTATATTACTGAGTTCTGAGGGTGGTCAGAGTGTTTTGCCTTCCATTGGCTCACAGGGACAGTAACATTGCCTTTGTTGGTACTGCTTAGATGATTCATCCTTTAGTGAACTGTAGACTTGAAAACAAATTCCAGTGCAACCTGGCACAGTTCTACCATAATATACAAAGCTATATTATATTCCATGTAGATATGAAACTAAATCCATAGCTAAAGGAAAGCCAACATGAAATCACTTCTAAAGTTTTTTGGCATTATTTTTATGGATATGACCTATGTTTACCAAACAAAAAACATCGGTATTTTCAATTTTTCCACTATCTGCATTTGACAGCTTTTTACATATAACCTGTTTAACCTGTTTCTGATTATCTTATATGGCAACCAAAGAGAGAGTGTTATAAAGTGTGATTCCATACCTACAAAAGGTGGCAGGAGAAGGAGGAGGAGTCATCTGCAAATGTATTACCACAAACTACTCAACTCACTTACAAAATTTTAAGTTGACAGTGTTCCTTTGAAGGAAAAAATTTTGTCAAATTACAAGTGAGGGCTTCACTGACAGACACCTGCTCCATTTTATGCACAATGGTGTCAGACGACTCGTGCATAAAGTTTGCAAGTGTTACTTTATTCAGTTCAAAACCAAATCTCAAAGAACCTCTTAACTGTAGGTTCTTCAAGATGTGTGGTCCCTATCTGTATTCCACTGGGGGTTACACATGCGTACCATGAGCCGGTAGCTGGAGAATTTGAAAGTAGCGTCCATTGGTCCGCGCAGACGTGCCCTGGCTCACCTCATGCCTCCGACCAAGGGGATAAAAAGCGGAGCAGACCGACTGCCTCTCCAGTTCCTTCTCCACCGTGAATCAGAGAAGAGGATGTGGGTGGTGGAATACAAATAGGGACTACATATCTCAAAGAGCCTCCAATTACACGTAAGTAAACTCCTCCTCTTCTTCCAGTGATGGTCCCTATTGTATTCCACTGAAGGGGATTACCGAGCAGTACTGAAGTAGGAGGAGGGTGCAAAGATGTAAATGGTAGGGCTGAGCAAAGGACAGCCCTTCTCTGCTGATGCCTCCTTTAGGAGTCCTGGACTAGGGCATAGTGTCTCGTAAAGGTGTGAACGGAGCCCCATGTGGCTGCTTACAGATATCAAGAAGGGATACCTCCTGAAGCAATTCCATAGTTGTTACTTGTGCTCTCATGGCATGAGCTCTTATCCCATGGTGGGGGGAAGGTTTGAGAGTTGATAGTGTAGAATGCAGTTAGAGATCCATTTGGAGATCCTCTGAGTAGAGATCACTTGTCCCCCAAGTCTGTTATAATGATGAATAGTCTCTAGGACTTCCCAATTGGCCTTTTACCTACAAAGACCACCACCAAGGACTGCTGGTCATCGAAGGTGTGGACTCTGTTCCTCTGAGGAAGAGTGCAGTTTAGGAAAGAACACAACTAAATGGATTGATTGGTTCAAGTGGCTCAAGTGAAATCTCAAAACCACCTTGGGAGGTGAATTTGGATAAACGTAGCGGAACTTTATCTTCATGAAATACAGCATAAGGAGGATCCGCCATCATCGATCCAAGCTTACCAACCCTTCTGACTGAGGGGAATGGCTACAAGGAATGCAACTTTTGTGGAGAGAAGGGAAATGGAGCAGGAAGTTAGGAGTTTAAAGGGTGGCATTGAGAGTGCTGAGAGAACAAGGTTGAAGTCCCACAGAGATGTAGACTTGTGAATAGGTGGAAAGGTTCTGATTAGGCCTTTCCAAAATCTAGTGGTCAGTGGGTGAGTGAAGACTGAATAATCCTCAGAAGGAGGATGGCAGGCAGTAATCGCTACCAAGTGGACTTGTAAGGAGCTGATAGATAGCCCTGATGCCTTTAGAGAAGGGATACAATCTAAAATGAGAGGGATACCCGAATCTTCTGGAATAATGTTCCTTTGATGTGTCTGAGGAGAAACATCATCTCTACTTAGCCAGATAGCATTGCCTAGTAGAATCCTTCCTAGTGTTAGAAAGCATGTCTCGTATGACTGTGGAACATGAACGTTCTAAGGATGATGCCCATCCAAAAAGCAAGCCCTGAGGTGAAGCAAATACAGATTGGCATGCTTGATCTTGCCATTCCACAAGGTCAGAAGCTCAGGGAATGTTGGGAGGAGGATCGCTACTCAAGATTACATGCACAGGAGATTTAGGAACCAAAACTGTCTAACATAATACAGGGCAATCAGGATAACTCATGCCCTGTCCTACCAGCTTTTGCACAAAACTCGTGACAGGGGTTGTAGCAGAAGGCATGCATAGATCAGGTGATCTGACCAAGGAAGAAATCTCTCGCCTGGGAAGTGGTGACATAGGACTCCTCTGCAGCAGTGTCTTGCGTTTTCTGTTAGTTATGAAGGTGAATAGATCTCTGATTGGGGTTCCCCATAGATCAAAGATATTGTGCAGTACCAAGTCATGGAGTTCCCACTTGTGGTCAATTGAAAAATGTCAGCTGAGGGAGTCAGAGCGTATTTTGTTTTCTGGGAAGGTAGGCTAAGGATAGGGCGATTTGGTTGCCGATGCACCAGTTCCACAAGCTGACCTCTTCTGCGCACAGGGAGATGGATCTTGAGCCTCCCTGTTTGTTGATGCAGAAGACAGTAATAACACTGTTTGACAGCATAAGGACCTAGTGAGTGTGGATGAACAGAAGAAAGGCCTCGGCATGCCTTCTGGACTGCTCATACCTTCAGAATATGGACTCTTGTGGCGTCAAGGTGCCTTGTGCTGCATGGCTGTCCAAGTGAGCTCCTCAACCAAAAAGGGATCCATCTGTAGTAATGGTCCTGGTTTGGAGAAGAGGGGAGAAAGGAGACATCTACTCATACCTGTGAAGGATTTGTCCACCACAGTAGGGAAGAAAACTACATTTGTAGGAATTGCTACCATGAAGTTCATAGGATGGAAGTTCGGAGAGTATACTAACTGGAGCCATATTTGAAGGCAACGAAGGTGGAGTCTTGCGAACACAGTGACATAAGTGCATGATGCCATATGACCTAGAAGAGACAGGCACGTTTTGACCAGTACTGGAGGGTTGATTGCCATTGGGGCTACAGTATTATTCTTGGTCTGAAACCTGTCCATTGGCAAGTATGCCCTTGCAATAATCGAATCGAGGGTGGCCCCAATGAAGTCCAGAGACTGTGCGGGGTGAGAATAAATTTTTTGGCATTTACACTGACCTTCAGAGAAGAGAGAAGGTGTAGCATGGGCCTTCTGGCATGACTTGGCAACAAGTCATCAAGGCAGGGGAAGACAATGAGACCGAGGCATCTGGCGTGAACAGTCACTACTACAAATACTTTAGGAAGCAGAGTGGGATGAATATCTAAATGAAAGTAAAAAGAAAAGGAGGACCTGTGGCACCTTAGAGACTAACAAATTTATTTGAGCATAAGCTTTCGTGAGCTGCAGCTCACTTCATTCATATCAAGAGCTGTAAACCATGTCCTTTTTTATTAATGACATAGCAGGGGCCAGCATAACCATATGAAACTTGAGTTTACAAATGAAGCAGTTAGGGTGGTGGTGGTGGTGGAGAATTATTCGCCATATTTCCTTATACACCAAAAGAAGGGCATAAGTCAAATAAAAGCTGCCCCCTTGGTATTCAGGGGACACATGTTCTATTGCTCCTCACAGTAATAGGGAGTCTGCCTCTTGCTTGAGAATAGTCTTGAGAGTAGTCCCCAAAAGTTAAATGGGAAGATGACTCTGGAGGAGGTAGGGATGCAAACTCATTCATATAGCCAGAATGGATGACATTCAGCACGCACTGATCTATTGTTACTGCACTCCACACGTTGACAAAGTTTACTAGACGACCTCCAAATCGCGTATGAAGGTTGGGTAATGTTGGGCTTAGTGGCTCGAAGCTATTGAGGTCTCATCAAAAATAGTGCTTCTTTGGGGGGTTGAGATTGGGATGCCATACCTATTGCAGAAGGTGCAGGGAAGCAGGTCCTTTAAACCAGCTGCCGTTGAGTGGCAGTTCATAAGTAAGGCTAAGATTATGTCATGGAGGTTACGGAATCTGTGACTTCTGTGACCTCCATGACATTTTCCATTTCAGCCCTGGGGCCCCGGCAACGCCCAGCCACTGGCCCCACAGCTGGGGGACCCTGGAACTGCCAGCTATTACTAACACCGGGAGGGGACTCTGGAGATCCCAGCCACAGTGGGTGCTGGACTCCCCTTCTCCCACAGCAGGGCTGGGACTCAGCCCCATTTTATCACTGTTATTTTTAGTAAAAGTTAAGGACAGATCACGGACTTTAGTGAATTTTTGTTTATTGCCTGCGACCCATCCATGACTTTTACTAAAAAAAACAGTGACAAAATCTTAACCTTATTCATGGGGCAGAGGTAGCCCTATAGTCCTTCCAGGTAGGGATAGAAGGATGTCAGTCTTCTGACTGAATAACTGATTCATTGAAAAAAGAAAAGGAGTACTTGTGGCACCTTAGAGACTAACAAATTTATTGGAGCATAAGCTTTCGTGAGCTACAGCTAACTTCATAGGATACATTCAGTGGACAATACATTGGGGAGATTTATATACACAGAGAACATGAAACAATGGGTGTTACCATACACACTGTAACGAGAGTGATCAGGTAAGGTGAGCTATTACCAGCAAGGGTGGGGGGGAGGGGAGAGAACCTTTTGTAGTGATAATCAAGGTAAGCCATTTCCAGCAGTTGACAAGAACGTCTGAGGAACAGTGTGTGTGTGGGGGGGGGGGGGGAGGGGGGGGGAGAGATGATGATGATTGATGATTGATGATTGATGATTGATGATTGATGATTGATGATTGATGATTGATGATGAGATCCTCCACACTATTCTGAATCTTTCTAGGTAACCCTGACACACACAACCATGTCTCTCTACACCTAACAATGCCAGTAGCCATGGCTCTACAGGATGTGTCAGCAGCTTCAACTGCAAATTTGAGGTCATCTTTGCTATTAATTTGCTTCATCTATCACCACCTGGAAACAAGCTCTGTCCTGTTATGGAAGACTGTCAGTGAACTCTGCAAACTTGGAGTAGTTCAGGAAGCTGTATTTGGCTATACAGTGCCTGGTAGCTGGCTATCCTGAACTGAAGGCTAGATAAGAACATATTTTTCCCAACAGGTCTGGACACTGAACCTCTTTGTCCACAGAAGCAGACCGGGGGTTGCTGTCTAGCCCTTTTGGAAGCTGCTTTGACCACCAAAGAGTTGGGAGATGGGTGAAAAACAAAGATTAGCCCCTTACCAACCTGAGTAGAGGACATCAAGGAGTTTGCTCTAGGATTCCTGAATCTCTTCAAGAGGAATCTGTAGTTCACCAGCAACTCTACGAAGATGATCCTGGAACTGCCTGAATTCACTTGGGTAAGTAGGAGTGGAGTGGGGAGGGAGACAAAAGGGGTTACCAGTTTGTCTGGAGATGAAGACGGAAGTCTTGCTGGATCCAGCACATAATGCTCTTCCTTCTCTGAGGGGAGGCAAAGAGTAACTTCCTAGCAGATCTGACCAACTCTGCAGGGGTGTATTGGTCCCAGGGGCCCCAATATGGCCAGTAGGAAGAGTTGAAAGGGGTATGTGGAGGCATCCTGGCAAGGGGCAACAGCAGCTCAGAGCTAAATGTGGAGATTAATCCTCAGGTAGTGTAATTCTTTTGGGCAGCAGAGGATACGTAGGGTAAGGAAACAAAGGCTCCTCGGTTGCTTTGGAGTTTCCTGATGAGGAGAAAATTGATTCTGGTTCCAGAGGTGGTACCATCAGTGCCACTGGAGAGAAGCTGCACCTCAAGGAAAGAGCAGGAAATGAACTTCAAGTTGTTGACTCCCCAGGTGATGTTATAACATCTCTGGAAAGACCCAATGGAGGGGATTCTGGATCCACCAGTGTGAAGATGTCCTGTTCAGCAGCATGGGACCCAGTCCTCCCCAGTGCAAGCAGGGTCATCTTTGCCCAGACCATTGGAGCCAGAGAGGATGCTGTCGAAGACCGCTATGGACAGGCAGTGAACATCTTTGTCAGTGCTAATGGATCCAGAGGTTTTGGAGGTGTGAAGCATGACGGTACCAACAGATCACATTCTGTTATCAACAGAGCCCAATGTTTAAGAGCTTTCTTGTCAAGCCTCTGGGGCTCAGTACATTCTAAGTCCTCTTGGGTTGAGAGGCTAGGCTTGCTCAGAGCTGAATGCGACTTCTTCAAAGTGGATTTCAAGAAAGGCAGTCTCATGCGTTTGAGAGTGCTTCCTAGGTTCCCGAGAAGAGCTATGAGATCTATGAGGGTAGATTCTCTGGCACCAGCATTGGCCTTAGCAACAGGAGGCTTAATCCTTGCTAAGTAAGGCCACTGTAGGGCAGGGAGGGGAGGGGGAGAAAGTTCCCTGGCCTGCTCTGATTGAGGCCTCATGGCCTTTTCCATGAGGTGTTTTTGAAGGTGGAGTTCCTGCTCTTCTCAGTGTGGTTGGGGAACTTGAGGCAGATATTGCACCTCACTGTGATGTGAGCTTTTCTGAGGCAGTACAGGCAGTGTTGGTGGTTGTCGCTGATCCAGAAGGATTTCTGGCAGGAAGCACAGAGTTTGAAGCATGGAGTCCTGTGCATAGTCCAGTACCCACACAAGGTGGGGGGTGGGGTGGGGGGGAAGAAGTGTTCCCCCAAAGATGAATCTAGCATTAAAAACTATGAAGACACTAGAGGGGTAGCTGTGTTAGTCTGTATCCACAAAAATGAGGAGTCCGGTGGCACCTTAAAGAGTAACAGATTTATTTGGGCATAAGCTTTTGTGGTTTTACCCAAAAAAGCTTATGCCCAAATAAATCCGTTAGTCTTTAAGGTGCCACCGGACTCCTCATTTCTATGAAAACACAAACTATTAACAGTACAAGATACTAAAAACTATTTGCAAAGCAAAATCTTATCATAAGAGACAAAGCTGAAGCTACAGACAGAGGTTCTGACCCGGATCATGTGGTAGTGAGAAGGAACTGGAGAGGAAGTCGGTCTGCCCCGACTTTATCCCCTCAGTTGGGGGCACAAGGTGAGTCAAGGTGCATGCGCAGACCAACAAAAACCACTTTCACATTTTCCAGCTCTGGGCACAGGATGCACATGCATAACCACAGTGGAATACAATAAGGACCATCACTCAAAGAAGAACAAGAAGTTTCATTTGCAATGTTTTATAGGAATATAGGACATAATATTCTTTAGCAAAAATGCTATTAACAGCAGGATAAAGTGTTACATTTAAGGATGTTCTATTATTGTGTGTTTCAGGAGAAGTAGCTTGTTCTTCAAAGGAGTCTTTTTTTTTTTTTTTACTTTATATTATGTCAGCATAAAGTTTGATTTTTAATGTTCCAAGAAATTCATGCAAAGAGATAGGTGTACTAGCTAATACCTTCAAAGTCTTGTAGGATGTGGCCTTCCTTAAAAGATAGGGTCTGTTTTAGTAGTTGATCCAGCATGCTATGCACTGTAATAAACTCATCATCAAGAGCAACTACATAAGGAAAACACAGGGCTGCTCCAATCACATTCTCTGACCAGTGCACAGGAGCACGCTGGGAAATGCCATCCACAGTTGCAAACATACCTGCAAAGAAAGGGAAGAAAGTCTGAAGCTTAAGCCAAAGCCTGCAGTTTTCCAAGAGTCAAGCACTGGAACCTTTCTTGCCATGAACCCAGGATTATGAATAATTTACAAGTGTAAACAATGAAGGACTTCTTACAATGGAAGGGCATTTCTGTTATACTTTTTACAAAACACTGAATCTTCAAGGATCCTGTTGCAATTAGACATTTGTTGATTAGTTATGTTCAAAGCAGGATACAAAAAAATTCTTGCATACAGGAAAGTGATACAAGCTTCATTTCAATGCTTATTCCTCCTAGATGTAAATAATTCAAGTCCAAAAAACTTACAGTGAACTATTTCTTTTAAAAACAAACCATGTGTATGCATTTTGGATGCCCTTTAACCCAAACCAGCATTCCATGAGCCTGTCCCTTCTAACATTGCTATCTTAGTTAAATATATATATTTATATATACTTATATTTATATATATATACCTACAGGTTGCCTGAGCATTCTTCCTCTTGCAATTTGGCCTGTCTACTCCCTTTAACATCTCAAATGCCAGCAGAACATTCCAGTCCCCAAGTTAATTCAATTCACCCATATTTCCTGAGTCAATTGCTATAGCAGAGTGAGGGCCCCAACTCTTTCAGAAGAGAGGGTTTTTTCCCCTTACAAGGCATGCATCTACAAAAATTGAAAAATAGTCCAGAAAGAAAGGCAGAGGTTCTTGCAAAGCAAATTACCACACAAGGCAAACAGAAAAAATACACTGAAAATTTTATAAAAACACATTAAAAATGAAGATACAGTCTCCAAAGTCTTAGTAAATTTTTAGTAAGGCTCTTTCCACTTAATTTATGGTTATTTTCTCTGCTATACGCTACGTATTTTGGATTTTTTCAAGTAGCCATTCAATAAGTTTGACTCATCTCTCTCTTTTGGATCATTTACCACTAATCATACTATAGACTTTAAGAATCTATATCTCCCTCCCCACTTCCTCTCAGATTTATGCAGCATCTCTGTTCGGAGAGAAAATCCAATTAGCACTTCCAAAAATTGTGCAGTAAATTCCTTACGTCAAATCCAAGCCACACTTTTATACAGAATACTCAATATCTAGAGATAATAATAATCACTTAAATTAGGCCTCATAATATACAAAGTTTAGAATGTTTTGGTTTTAGTGATAATTTACAGGTACTCTAGACATTTAAGTCCTCTGGAACAGGTAGAGCCTGGGCAGCAACAATATAGTACTTTCTCAAGCCAATTTCTGCCTGTTTACCTCACCCCTGAATCTGAAAGGCCTAAGTAGCTCGATTACATGTTTGTCTCCATCCTCATCTGAAATTGCCAACATTGGTAGTTTTTGTGATGTGGACATGTGGCTACTGGGAACTAGAATGAAATCAACTCATTTCACATAAGAAACTGAGTAACTATGTGATGGTAACAAGTGTTAGCCACTACTGAACTACACTAGCTTCAAAACTGGAAATGTAGAGGTTTTTCCATTTATCAATCTTCAGTCATCCAGACACCAGCATTTTTCTTTTGAAGCATGCTACTGAGCACGCACATAAACAAGTCAGGAAAACTAAGCCTCACTTTTCTTCTCTTCTGCTTTTGACTTTGTTTGTCAAAATGGGATATGTCCAATTAGGTAAAGTGATAGACCTTTTGCCTACCACAAAAGCTGATGGTATTAGGAGCTTTCCAAGTGGGTGAGAATAGGGAAGAAAACAACTGTATTGGTAACTGATGACTACACAGTCTGAACAACTGTGAGGAAATGCACCACATAACCTTCCTATTCTAGTCTAGTAAGCATGAGTGGAAATGATAGCCAGTATGAAAAAAACAACCCTCATCAACATCTGCTCTAGTCCTGTCTACAATAAGGCTCAAGTATTAGTTGGAACCATGTTTGAAATGATTATTGTTAAAAAAGTGATAACACTTAAATGCCAAGATATACAGAACCTATGTTACAAAGCAGCTGTAAAACTGTACCAGGAAAAGTGCTGGAGGCACTGCTTACAGTGAAGGAGGAGATATTAAAAATAAAAATTTAGAAAGTTACAGTGAAACAGAATGAAAGGGAAGATGTACAAATTCAATAACAGGCAATTTAAGTAATGAGACACAAGCAGTTAGACACTGTCTAGACTAGGGAAAAGGCATGAAAAATGAAACCCAGGCCACGCTTATGTTAAAAACAGAAGAATGGCCATACTGGATCAGACCAATGGTCCATCTAGCCCAGTACCCCGTCTTCCGACAGTGGCCAATGCCAGGTGCTTCAGAGGAAATTAACAGAACAGGGCAATCAAGTGATTCATCCCTTAACATCCTGTTCCAGCTTCTGGAAGTTAGAGGTTTAGGGGCACCCAGTGCATGGGGTTGCATCCCTGACCATCTTGGCTTTCCCAGACCTGAAGAAGAGCTCTGTGTGGCTTGAAAGCTTGTCTGTCAAACAGAAGATGGTCCAATAAAAGAGATTAAAAGAGACAAGGCTGGTGAGGTAAATGTCTTGAGTAATTTTGTATCACCTGCAAACTTTGCCATCTCACTGTTTACCCCTTTTTCTAGGTCATTTATGACTTTGTTGAACAGCAGTGGTCCCAGTACAGTTCCTTTCAGGAGCCCACTATTTACCTCTCCCCTTTCTGAAAACTATCCTTTGTTTTCTATCATAACCAGTTACTGAACCATGAGAGGACCTTCCCTCTTATCTCATGCTTTGCTTAAGAGCCTCTACTGAAGGACCATGCCACCAAAGGCTTTCTGAAAGTCCAAGTACACTATATCCACTGGACCACCCTTGTCAACATTTGAGGACATCCTCAAAGAATTCTAATTCCCTTTACAAAAGCCCTGATGACGCTTCCCCAACATATCTCTGTGTCTGCTCATTCTGTTCCTTACTATAGTTTCAACCAATTTGCCAGGTACTGAAGACAGGCTTACTAGCCTGTAATTGCCAGGATCACCTCTGGAGCCTTTTTTTAAAAATCGACCTCACATTAGCTGCTATCTGCCAGTCATACAATGGTTGATTTGAGTGATGGGTTATATACCACAGTCAGTAGTCCTAAATTTCATATTGGAGTTCCTTCAGAACTCTTGGGTGGATACCATCTGGCCCTGATGATTTATTACTGTTAAATTTATCAATTTGTTCCAAAACCTCCTCTAATGACATCTCAATCTGGGACAGTTCCTCAGATTTGGCATCTAAAAAAGAATGGCTTAGGTGTGAGAATCTTCCTCACATCCTCTGCAGTAAAGACCAATGTAAAGATTTCATTTAGCTTCTCCGCACCCATCTTGTCTTTGAGTGCTTTTTAGCACCAAATGGTCCAGATGCCTCACTGACAGTTTGGCAGGTTTCCTGCTTCTGATGTATTTAAAATAAAAAATGCTGTTAGTTTGTCTCTTTTGCTAGTTGCTCTTTGAAATCTTTTTTGGCCTGCCTAATTATACTTTTACACTAATGTGTGTTTGAACACATAAAAAGATACACTGATGAATTGCTGTTAAACACAACATATTTTCCTACTCTAGACTTAAGTCCTAGATATTATGCTAGGTGAGACAGGAAGAGGGCCTAATCTGTCATTGTCTCTAGAACTTTCATGCAGCAATAGAAACTAAAAACAGAACAGTATTTAGCTAGTTGAGGAAGGCAGGAAAGAAAAAGCAAGAAAATTAAAAAGAATGATCCAGTGCAGAAGTGGTTGAAGTGGATGACAGGAAATATTTGGTGCGGAGTTTCTTTTACACTAAAAGTAAATAAAATAAAATGAAAAATAAAAAGGGGAAGGTAAAAATGAAATTCTTTAGAGAGACTTATTCAGAAGTAGGTGTTAAACAGATTGATTAGATAAAACAAAATATATGTATCCACGTTGATTTTCACTGCAGCACATCAAATCTGCAAGGGCCAGTCTACATTTAGAGCTAGAGCAGGGGAGGGCAAACTACGGTCTACGTGCCGGATTAGGCCCGTCAGGGCTTTCAATCTGGCCCACGGGATTGCCAGCCCTGTGGTAGAGCAGGGCTAAGGCAGGCTCCCTGCTTGCCCTGGCCCCATGCCACTCCCGGAAGCGGCCTGCACCATGTCCCTGTGGCCCCTGGCAGAAGGGGAAGGGGGCAGGTTGCTCCACTGTGCGCTGCCCTCACCTGCAGGTACCACCCCCCGCAGCTCCCATTGGCCAGGAACGGGGAACTGCAGCCAATGGGAGCTTCAGGGGTGGTACCCACAGGCAAGGGCGGCACACAGTGGAGCAATCTGCCCCATCCCACACCCAGGAGCTACCACCAAACATGCTGGCCGTTTCCAGGAGAGGCACAGAGCCTGTCTTAGCCTGGCTGCGAGCTGCTGCCACCCTGGAGCTGCTCAAGGTAAGCGGTGCTGGGCTGGAACCCGTACCCAAAACCCCTCCTGCATCCTGCACCCCAACCCCCTGCCCTGAGTCCCCTAACCCCCTACCCTCAGCTCCCTACCACAGCCTTCCTGCACCCCAACCCCCTACCTTGAGCCCCCTTCTGCACTCTGCACCCCCTCCTGCACCCCAAACCCCTGCCCTGAGCCCCCAGCCACACCCCAACCCCCTGCACCCCATGCTGAGCCCCTTCCTACACACCCTGCACCCCAACCCCCCACCTCAGCCCTACATTCAGGGCCCTGCATACAATTTCCCCATCCAGATGTGGCCCTCAGGCCAAAAAGTTTGCCCACCCCTGAGCTAGAGTGGTAAGTCACAATAACTTTTTGCCATACTATTTTGAGGTTACTCGTGCAAAGATAATCTAGATATTAAGCACAGTTGTCCAAGATGGGGATAAAGGTTCATCCTGCGAGTGACAACAGCAGGATATGGCAGTTGATTCTCAACCTCTGATAACTCAACTGATATATTGATGCATCACTTCACTCTTTTCAGGGCAAACCGGTGGTCTGACCGTTCTAGTCTATATAGGTTTTTATACCATGCTCATCACCATAGTATCTGAGTGCCTTCCAGTAGTGCATTAAGCAACATGACTATGTACGTCAAATGTTTGTTCTCTCATCCTCTCTTCAGAGGAAGAAGCAGATGCACTGGAGTGTCTTAAAACACCCTCCCAAAACAAGTATACTTGTTGGTATGTGTTTATGTAAGAGAAGGGAAGGTCAAAGAAAAGTGCCCTGTATTTGGCCAGATTGGCAAGGTTTGTAATGGACTGTACTTAACACTTCAGACACATAACCAACAAATCCAGTAAATTAAACATAATTGAAACAAACCTAATTGGTAACAGCAGTCTTGTAAATGCCCATAGCGGCTGGATCCCTTAATGCATTTTGCAAAAGCTGCATAAAGCCCTGGAGTTGGGACCTTGATACTTGAGACAGACTGACTATCTCCTTATGCCATATTGCTACATGCTACACTTATGATTGGAGAGGCACTCAAACTGGCTCCCCATCAATCTGAGAGAAGTTCTGGTAGTAGAGTATTCCCTGTGAGGGGCCTTCAGCTCTGAAATGGACTTGCCTGTGATCAGAGAAGTATACTAGTCTTTAGAGCACACCCCAAGACAGCTACAGAGGAAGTAGGACAGAGAAATCAGACCTCCCAGAAAGAGGGGACTTTGATGTTTTGCATGCAGTCTAGTTCTTTTTTCATAGTTTATGGCAGAATTCCCCCAAGGTGTTCCTTTTTAATTTGTCTAATGTAATTATTATTATTATTATTATTCCTGAAGTCCATTATGGAGCACTACTAATTGAGCAGCATCATGGGGAAAATTTAGGCAAGTGAGCAAGGCAATCAAAAAAGTAATTTCTGCTGCTATGCTGCAACATTTATAAGGAACCGAGGTGGAATGCCAGTTCTAAGAATCCTCAAACAACACTTAATGTTAGTATTATAGTGAAGTGGGTGTACCAGTAGTTCTCACACTGCTTTATGAAGATGGGTGAGTATAACTATCTTTCAGTGATGAAGAAGCAGACGTACTGATTTTAACTAGCTTGTCCTCAGTCATGCAGCAAGTCTGGCACAAGAAAATTTGGGTTGCCTGAATCCCAGCTTCAGTCACTATAGCTCGAATTTGATAGCAACCGCTTTTAAAATTTAATTTGGTTCATACTTTTGTTTGCCCTGGGCAATGAGACAGTAGAATTTATTCCACCTGAATTTTTCTATTTCACTATAGACACCCCAGAATCAAATTTATCTAGATCAATTCAAGTTTACCATTTTTAAAGTGTTATGCAGATTTTGCAAACTTGTAAAACCATGCAATAAGAACACCCAGGACTAGTTTTAGTGACTTACTTATCCTTCAATTTTCAAGTATTGCAAATATAGCCTGCAAGGAAATGCAGCATTTATTCTACATTATGGCATCAAATACTGAAGTTACCTCAATCTGGAAAGCTGATCGTGAAATGGAGAGAAACTTTAAATTGGAAGTTTAAAATTTTTTAGTCTCACCTAACCCTCCAGGTCCAGCCAGCAGAAACTCCTGTCTGCCTATCCTTTTCACAATTGGCCGTTTCTCATCACTGCAATAAGGGAACAGATCCTGGGAGATGCCGGTATTATAATTCAATATGATATATTGTGTAGTGAGAGCAAGGCACAAGTAATGACCATCTACAGCCACGGCACAGGGTTGCTCCGGAGTGGACACTTCCTTCACTATCTGGACTCTATCCTCATACACCATAAACATCTGGATGGTCCGCCGTTTCACTGAGATAATGCAAACTTCTACACAAAAAGGGTCCCCACTCATAGGGTTTTCATTTACTGTGAATGTCACAGCTCCCTTGATTCTAGCTCCAGTGGGGATAGGTTCCAGGTTCATCATGTTAACTAATGTTATTGTGTTGTCACAAAGCACCAGTAGCCTGTTGAGTGCTGAAGCTGCTTTCAGCTCACTGACTGCTTTCTTGAAGCCCAAGTATTTATGCAATTGTTTGGTGGCAGCAAAAGTTACTTTTTCAGCTGATATCTTCTCTTCCAGTAGAAAGTGATAGACAAAGCAGTCATTGGTTCCAATATAGAGGTTTTTCCCACAACACTCAATGCATTCAACGTTGATTCGAGCTTTATCTCCCATGAGCATCTCCCGCTCAACAGCAGGAACAAGCTCGAAGGCCTTTAAACTCATTGTGTCTTCTGGATGATCTGCTTTGGAAGGGAGAAAGAAATAGCATTTTATTCACATCCACACAAAAGGAAGGCCAAACATCATCACGCAAAAAAGTTATCAACACAGAACATCAGATTGTCAGTGCTCTCAGAAATATATACTTGAATCAAATAGCAACCATTAGTTTGAGTACAATACAGTTGGCTAAGTTAGCACAGTAGCGAATATGAAAGACACAAAAAACAAACTGCAGTATGTCATTGTAAGGCTGCTCCTGAAACAAAGCAGCCACTAACACCAAATTCCAAAGCAATTTGTTAGAAACTGGACAAAATTGCCAACAGCATCCAACTCAATAGGGCCCTGACAATGACTGGGGCTCCTAGGTGCTATTACAATACAAATAATAAGAGCATCTAAGTCCCACTGACTTTCAATGGCCTTAGTCAATTCTGAAATCATTACCCTCTGTCTTTAATATGTAAAAGGCTTGGCTATCATCAAACTTCTAATGAAGGACAGCCTTTAGGTTGATAAGTTAACATCTCTCACATAGCACTTCATGCCTCTTTGATCAAATTTAAGTTAATGACAATCTAGAATGCCTTTATAAAATTAGCCATTCAGAAATCTTCTGCTTCCAATCATTGGCATATTCCACCCTCAATATGCACATGACATCTTTTACTGTTAAAAGGCAGTGCACAAAGAGAGTATACAACATATAACCCTCGAGCAACCTACATTGTGGTGAGTATATTCAAAACATACTTCTGACTCAAAAGAAGTCACCTTAAAAAGGAAGAAAGGAAAACCTTTAGGGGACTGAATAAATTGAAGTAGTATGTGTAAAGGGTGCAGAGAAAATGGAAGCATTTTGGTTAATTCAAAGCATAGCTTATTTGAGACTACAGCTGGGCGCTCTGGTGCATAAACAAACAGGCCTCTTCCAATTGCTAGATTGTTACTTTCTAGTTTTACCCTTCAACCAATGGAGCTCCCAAGTGGTCACTAGTGTAACACAACAGCAAGCAAACACCTTATTCTGTGTCTACATGTAAAGACACCAGCATATTTTGGGCACTGTAGAAGTAACTTTTCATAGCATGCTAAAAATCCAGACAAGAAACTTGGGGGCACAAAATGCTGCAGAGACAATTATTGCTTTTTCTCAATTTAAAGAAAAGTGATTTGCAAGATAAAAAGTCTAGGTCTAGTTTAGTCAGCCACAAAGAATCCATTTCAAAGCAGAAGAAATAAACACTAAATAACTTAAAATGTTGGTGCTGCAAAACAGCAGTTCAAAATAACCCAAAACTGCAATTTACATATTCCAATATATTGAAACAGTTTAGTACTTTTAGTGTACATCACATCTTTCAAAACTCATTTTGAGAAGGTCAAATTATATTTTTAATTATAGCCTGAGGGCTCAAGTTAAAGCTGGAGTAACACACTACACACAATCCATCGCAAATCTCCCAGATAACGGGAGCTTTGCACAAAAATAAAGAGCCATATGGTACCCTCACATAGTAACTACGTTTTAACTGGAAAGTGTCAGTTTCATTCTATGAGGAAAAATTAAGAACACTACTATTTCTGAACTCTATTTGACTATCTGCATTTGCAATTACTAGATTTACCCACATAATTGCACACCCAATTTATTTGAAAATGTGGCCCACAAAGTGTTCTCATGAGGTTTAAAAGTCAACACCACAAAAATTAATAAAAAGAAAAGGAGTACTTGTGGCACTTTAGAGACTAACCAATTTATTTGAGCATAAGCTTTCGTGAGCTACAGTCAAGCTGCAGCTCATGAAAGCTTATGCTCAAATAAATTGGTTAGTCTCTAAGGTGCCACAAGTACTCCTTTTCTTTTTGTGAATACAGACTAACACAGCTGTTACTCTGAAACAAAAATTCATAGGTACTGTTCCCTGTTCTCAGAGTTATTGGTCACACTACTGCACTGATTCACTTCAGAAGCTTCTCTTCGCAACCATTATCTATGAGCACTTTTCCCTATATGACCGATATATTCGCAGATTGTGAATCTCATGGATCGGGACCTGTGCAAATCACAGTTTTTATTTTAATTTTTTAGAAAATTCACTATAGTGTAAATGGCCAAGTACTGAATTCACAAAGTTTGCATGGAATTAATTTTACAACTAAATGTGGTCAGTTTCAAGGACTGAATGATATTTTCACACAGCTCTATAAGATAAATAATTTTTTTGTAGTGAAGACTTCATTGTAGATATTTTCCTTTTTATAAAAAATGGAAAGATCATGATTTGGAGGCATTTACATGATTTCATGGAAATCATGATTTACACAGGATCCTCCTACATATGGATAACTACTATAAGGGGATGGATCCAACCCACAGTGTGGTTGTTTGATACCAATGTAGATCAGGTGTCAATTATAGTTTCATTATATCCAAATTAAATTTGGAATACTAAAGTTAATTTCCCATTTAACATACCAAATATTAGGCAAACAAGCATGCGCGTCATCGATTAAATCTGAGTAGTGACTAACTTTTCCTACTCAAAGAGGCCTTTGTCCTTAAGAATTGTGAACCACCAGAAAGCAGCTCTCTCACATCCCTCCCTAACAGAGTTGGTGAGGAAGTAGAGTGGGTGACAAACTTAGGCCTGGTCTACACTAGCTGAAGTCGATATACTTAGATCTACTTACCGCAGTGAAGACACCGCGGTAAGTCGATGGCTGACGCTCTCCCGTCAACTCTGCCTGCGCCTCTCGCCCTGGTGGAGTCACCGGAGTTGATGGGAGCGCATTCGTAGTTGATTTATCATGTCTAGACTTGATGAGTCTTGAGCAATTTCCCTCTAATTTGTCCCTAAAACCTGAGAATTCTGACTGGTTTTTAGTCAGCGTACAGACTGATGCTACTCTGAACATCATTTTAATATATTTTAGAGTTAGAGGCCTGTGGGGGAAGTCACAAGTAATGATTATTAGTCCACAAGTACTTAGAGGTAAACAAAAAAAATAAAGTCAAATAAAATGCATGTGTCCTAAACAGCTACCTGCACAAGTACAAGGCCACCAGTACCACCAAAACACTACTATTCATCATTCAGTGAATAAATATCAAAGCATTAAATATGAAAGTTTCCATAAATGTTCCCAAAACAGTCTACTTTTGAACCACTAGATCACAGAAAAATGTAAGCCTTCTCAGAAAGACACCACCAGAAACTATTTGGGGCCAGTGTTTTCAAACCTGGGTCATTAAAGTTAGACTCCAAAATCCATTTTTAATCATCTGCATAGAAGTGGCCTGATTAAAAGGAGATAAACAGTCGCAACTTCAATTTAAGACAGTGAGTTGCGAGTGCTAAGGACCTTTGAAAAATCAGGTCACTTCTATTCAGATGCTTAAAAATAGCTTTAGGGGCATAATTAAAGGTATTCAGGTTTTTAAATCTGGGCCTAGGGCTCTGTCTACACTGCAGCAATACACCTCCTCCTCCCCCCTCCACCCCCCCAAACTCAGGCAGCGCAGGGGGAGGGGGGGAGTGGAGAGAGAGAGACAGAAGGGAAGACACACTGCTGCAGGGCTAAAACTTGCCGAGGAGACCTTAGGGCTCAGGCTGGAGCTCAGGCTCTAGGAGTCAGGGACCCTCCTCACTAGCAATTTCCAGCTCCACAGCCCAAACCCTGCAAACCCAAGCCAGCTGACCCAGACTAGCCATAGATGTTTAACTGCTTTGCAGATGTACTCTGAGACCTAGAAACATATAAGTCACATTTAAAAAAGACAAACTGATTCAAAACTCAGTGGGCTTGTCAGCTAATAGTGACAACAGTCACACACAGAATGATGTTAAGTAGAAGCATTACCAAGCTGTTTTTGACTATGTTGTTTGCTGCTCTGCCTTCACAATCAGTACCTTCTAGATCATTTAAAATTGATCAAAATAAATGTGTACCTGAATGAAAGAGGAGAGCCTATTCCAAAATAGCAACTATACTGGTTAAGAATCTCACCATGAGATCAACCTGGCCAAATTTTCCTCTAGGCTGAAAGGTAACGGAATGTGACGTGATCTTACACACAGCATTTTCCAGGAATTGCCAATTAAATCCCAAACTGAAAAGTTTATCTGTGCTATTTTAGAATTGCCTCTTCACATAGGGCTTAAATTAGATTTCTTACTTTAAGCAATGAAAATAGACCCTCAGAATGACAATGTGAATCTCTAGGGCAATGTAATCACATTGTCCCACAATATTATCAGAAGGAGCCGATGAAGGGAGCTGTAGCTCACGAAAGCTTATGCTCTAATAAATTTGTTAGTCTTTAAAGTGCCACAAGTACTCCTTTTCTTTTTACAATGTATACAGTAAAAGAATTGCACCCAGGTTGGCTGCCAAACCAAAAACCTGAAGAACAGCCTGTAGCCTAGAGTGAAAAGCCAGCCCCTAGAGACTTGAGACTGGCCTTCTCACCTGAAGCTGCCAATATTCACTCAAAGTTCCTGTAGCCCAGGGTAAAAATGCTGATTGCCAGTAGGAGAGCTATACAATTCTGGTCCTGACCAAGACTATTATTTTTTAAAACTTTAGAATGAAGGGGGATAAAAAACAGATACTCAAGTAACTAAAAGAGAAATACAATCTTTCTGTAAGGTAAGGTGCTACAATCAAATCATGCAAGTCCAGGGGAAGATGCTCTCTGGCAATATAGATCTAGTTCCTAGAGAAAATAAGTGATTGGGCTATACAGGAGTACGGTTGCAGAGAAAGTTTTTTCAACTTAAGTACAATCTGTATGCTTCATCTTTTAAAAGTATATCTGATTAAATGTTTTGCAGCATATTGAGTCTTAAGCACATAGCCCTGGAATATGTACCCCGGAACGTGCTGTTCCTTGTAAGTGCCAGATTCCATCTCTCTCAGAAATACCAAGGGAAGTTGTTCCCTACTGAATATCAGTAGTGTGCTCCCTAAATAAGATACAAGGTAGCATCCATTGTAATTAGTATTGTTTCCATTACATTCAACATACATAAAAAATACAATATTCTGACTTTAAATATAAATTAAGAACTTTCTGGCGATATCATTGGAAAGCCTCCCCCCTCTTCAGGCTTTGCCACATTGATTAGTCAGTACAATGTAGTATGCAGTGTAGTTGTAGCCCTGTCTGCCCTAAGATATTAAGCACACAAGGCAGATGTGGTGATCAAACAAAAACACCCTGTTCCCCGTGGGTGAACACTTCCCACAAAGGGATCACTCTCTAACTGACCTAGGAGTCCTTATCCTCAAAGGAAAGGTGCACAACCCTTTCAAAAGATGAGCCTAAGAGCTTAAATTAATAATTCCGCTAGACGCTAAAAATCATGGATTGAATTGACACACAGGCTTTAGGGCTTATTACAACAATCTACAACCCACTAACTTCCCTTTCTGTCCCCTGACCGCAGAGATGTTAAGGGGTCACTCTGCCTTGAAGGGTCCCTGGCAATAGGGGCTAACCGTTCCGCTGGGAGCACCTGTCCCAGCCCCAGAGAAGATCACCCTGCGTGGCTCAAAAGCTTGTCTCTCTCTCTCTCTCTCCGGCAGATGCTGGTCCAACGGACGCTACCACCGCCCCCACCTCGGCTCTCCGGTCTTTACCCCGTAGCGCCCGCCCCGCCCTGCCGGGGCGCAAACCCGCCCCGCCCCGGGCAGGGCAGCTCCCTGCGGCTCTCAGGCACGAGTTGCACCCACAGCCCCGGGCACCCGCTGACGAACCAGCTCCGGCCACACAAAATGGCTCCAGCAAGTTCCCCTGTAGCGCCGGGAGCGCAGCCCACGCCCGGCTCCCCTTCCCGCCTCGGGCCGGCGCTGCCCTGCACACAGGGCCGGGGCCGGGGCCGGCGGCGGTTGGCGGCTCAGCTCCGCCCCGGGGCGTTGAACGCGGCCCCGGCCGGGGAAGAGGCTCCCAGCGGGGGAGGGGCCGACGCTTACCCGGGCTGTCAGGGCCAGGACCGCGGGCTCCAGGGCGGCTTCGCTGGTGGCGGCGGGTCTCCGCCCGCGTCCCGCCCCGACTCCCAGCCTCCTCCGGAGGCGGCTCCCGCGGTCCTTCCGGTCACATGGGAGGCGCCGGCGCGGAGCCCGCTGACGGACGGGGGGGGAAGGGCGGGGCGTGAGGCCGCGGGGCGGGGGGAGGAAAACGCGCCGCCCCCTTGACTTTCATGGGAGCGTGGCCTGAGAGAGCGCGACCCGCAGCCCCGCCCCAGCCAACCTGCCCTCCCCCCCCCACCAACCAACCAACCAACCAACATCCTCTGCTCCCCCTACACCCTTCTCAAACACCCCCCCCCAATCCCGCAGCCTCACCCCCCCACCCCACCCCCCCAGCTCTCCATGCCGCCCCCGCCCAACTCCCCCTGCAGGCCCCCCCCGGCACTCACCTGTCCCGTGCAAGCCACGCCCCCACGCCCTGCGCACAGCTGCTCGCTTCCCCCACGCACTCCTTGCCAACCAACAAGCCTCGCACACGGTTCCCTCCATTTACGCCCGCATGTGGACATTCATTTCTTCCATACCTCACCCAGGGTGGCCAGGCATCCGGTTTTCAACCGGGACCCTGGCGGCTCCAGTCGGCACTGCCGACCGGACCATTAAAAGTCCGGTCAGCAGCGCAGCAGGGGCCTGAGGCTAAGGCAGGCTCCCTGCCTACCCTGGATCTGTGTGGCTCCTGGAAGTAGCCGCCGGGTCCTTGCGGCCCTTAAGCGCATGGGCGACCAGGGAGGTGCCATGCGTTGCTCCCACCCGGAGGGCTGGCTCCGCAGATCCCATTGGCCAAGAACCGTGACCAATGGGAGTTGCAGGGGTGGCACCTGCGATTGCGAGAGCACAATGTGGAGCCTCCCTGGCCTCCCATCTGCCAAGGGGCTGCAGGGATCTGGCGGCCAATTCCTGGGAGCCACTGTAAGTTCCTTGGGGATCCCACACCCCCTCCCGTACACCAACCCCCTGCCCCAGCTCCGAGTCCTCTCCCGCATCCAAACTCCCTCCCAGAGCCTGCACCCCACACACACTCCAACTCCCTGCCCCAGGCCTGAGGCCCCCCCCACTGCATCCCAAACTCCTCATCCCCATCCTCACCCCAGAGCCCACACCCCCAGCTGGAGCCCGCACTCTGAACCTGTTGGCCCCAGCCCAGAGCCCACACCCCCAGCTGGAGCCCGCACTCTGAACCTGTTGGCCCCAGCCCAGAGCCTCCTCCTGCACCCCAATCCCCTCATCCCCGGCTCCACCCCAGAGCCTGCACCCCCAACCAGAGCCCTCAACCTCCATGCATCTCAACCCGCTGCCCCAGCTAGGGTGACCAGATGTCCTGATTTTATAGGGATAATCCCAATTTTTGGGTCTTTTTTCTTATATAGGCTCCTATTACCCCCCATCCCCTGTCCCGATTTTTCACACTTGCTGTCAGGTCACCCTAGCCCCAGCCTGGAGCTCTCTTCCATACCCTGAACCCCTCATTTCTGGCCCCACTCAGAGCCCGCATCCCCCACCCAGAACCCATACGCCACACACACGAACCCCCTGCCCCAGCCCGGAGCCCTCTCCCACACCCCAACCCCTCATCCCTGGCCCCACCCCAGAGCCCTCACCCCCCTCCCACACTCCAACCCCCTGCCCCAGCCCAGTGAAATTGAGTGAGGGTGAGGGAGAGCAAGCGACAGAGGGAGGGGGGATGGAGCAAGAATACCAAAGCAGCCCACCACTGTAGCATTTAATTTCAGAAAGGGGGAACTACAGAAAAATTAGGAAGTTAGTTAAACAAAAATTAAAAGGAACAGTGTCAAAAAGTATATCCCTGCAAACTGCATGGAAACTTTTTAAATACACCATAAGAGACACTCAATTTAAGTGTATATCCCAAATTTAAAAACATAGTAAGAGGACCAAAAAAGTTCCACCATGGCTAAACAACAAAGTAAAAAAAGCAGTTAGAGGCAAAAAGGCATTGTTTAAAAGTGGAAGTTAAATCCTACTGAGGAAAATAGAAAGGAGCATAAACTCTGGCAAGTGAAGTGTAAAAGAATAATTAGGAAGGCCAGAAAAGAATTAGAAGAACAGCTATCCAAAGACCAAAAAAGTTACTGTAAGTAACTGCAAAAAAATTGTAAGTACATCAGAAGCAGGAAGCCTGCTAAACAGCCAGTGAAGCCACTGGATGATCCAGATGCTAAAGGAGCACTCAAGGATGATAAGGCCATTGTGGAGAAACTAAATGGAATTCTTTGCATTCGTCCCCATAGCTGAGCACGTGAGGGAGATTCTCAAACCTAAGCCACTCTTCAGATGACAAATCTGAGGAACTGTATCAGATTGAGGTGTCATTAGAGGAGGTTTTGGAACAAATTACTAAAATAAACAGTAATAAGTTACCAGAACCAGATGGGATTCCCCCAAGAGTTCAGAAGGAACTCAAATGTGAAATTGCAGAGCTACTAACTGTGGTATGTAACCTATCATTTAAATTAGCTTCTGTACCAGATGACTAGAGGATAGCTAATGTGACAATGATTTTTTTAAAAAGGCTCCAGGGGTAATCCCAGCAATTACAGGCTGGTAAATCTAACTTCAGTACTGGGCAAATTGGTTGAAACTATAGTAAAGAACAGAATTATCAAACACATAGATTAACATGATTTCTTGGGGAAGAGTCAACATGGTTTCTGTAAAGAGAAATCATGCCTCACCAATCTACTAGAATTCTCTGAGGGAGGTCAACAAGCATGTGGATCCAGGTGATCCAGTGGCTAGAGTGTACTTAGATTTTCAGAAAGTCTTTGACAAAATCCCTCGCCAGAGGCTCTGAAGCAAAGTAAACTATCATGGGATAAGTGAGAAGGTCCTCTCATGGATCAGTAACTGGTTAAAAGACAGGAAACAAAGAGGAGGAATAAATGGCCAGTTTTCAGAAGGGAGAAAGGTAAATAGTGGTGTTTCACAGGGTCTGAACTGGGACCTGTACTGTTCAACATATTCATAAATGATCTGGAAAAAGGAGTAAACAGTGAGGTGGCAAAATTTGCAGATGATACAAAACTACCCAAGATACTTAAGTCCAAAGCAGACTGCAAAGAGTTAAAAAGGGATCTTACAAAACTGGGTGAATGGGCAACAAAATGGCAGATGAAATTCTATGTTGATAAATGCAAAATAATGCACATTGGAAAACATAATCCCAATTATACATATAAAATCTAAATGAGCTGTCACCACTCAAGAAAGAGATCTTGGAGTCCTAATGGATAGTTCTCTGAAAACATCCACTCAATGTGCAGCAGCTGTCAAAAAAGTGAACGTTGGGAATCATTAGGGAATGTTGGGAATCATTAGGGAAGGGATAGATAATAAGACAGAAAATATCATATTGCCTCTGTATAAATGGATTGAATACTGTGCGCAGATGTGGTCGCCCCATCTCCAAAAAGATATATTACAATTGAAAAAGGTACAGAAAAGGGAAACAAAAATTATGAGGGGTATGGAACAGCTTCCATATGCGGAGTGATTAATCAGACTGGGACTTTTCAGCTTGGAAGAGAGACAACTAAGAGGGGATGTGATAGAGGTCTATAAAATCATGACTGGTATGGAAAAAGTAAATAAGGAAATGTTATTTATCCTTCTCATAACACAAGAACTAGGGGTCATCAAATGAAATTAATGGACAGCAGGTTTAAAACAAACAGAAGGAGGTATTTCTTCACACAATGCACAGCCAACCTGTGAAACTCTTTGCCAGAGGATGTTTTGAAGGAGGCCAAGAGTATAACAGCGTTCAAAATAGAACTAGATAAATTAATGGAGGATAGGCAGGGACGGTGTCCCTAGCCTCTGTTTGCCTGAAGCTGAGAATGGATGACAGGGGATGGATCACTTCATGATTACATGTTCTGTTCATTCCATCTGAAGCACCTAGCATTGGCCACTGTTGGAAGATAGGATACTGGGCTAGATGGACCTTTGGTCTGACCCGGTATGGCTGTTCTTATGTTCTTATTTAAATCAATGCAATGGAGTGAAATACAAGTGACATTATGAGACCTCAGTACAGGTGCAAAGGTCCACTTTCAGAATCAGGGCTTAATTTAAGATATAACAAGATATAACAATTAATTATTATTTATTATTATTTTATTTGTACTTCAGAAGTCCCAGCCATGGACGAGAACTCCAGTGTGCTAGGCACAGTACAAACACAATCAAAAAGGCAGTTCCTGCCCCCAAAGAGCTCAAGAGACAACAGGTGAAGACGGACAGACTAAGGGAACGCAAGGAAACAATGAGAAAGACAAGTAGATATAACAGACAATTGGGGAATGGGACAGGTTGATAAAATTGTGTGGTTACATAGATTGTGCACTATTAATTTGTGTTGAGTCATTCAAAGTCCAAGTTCAATTTCTTTTTAGGTTATTTAATACTGATATATATACATGCATAATTTATTTCCCTTTGCTTTTTCTTACTTTTGTAAAATGCATTAAGTACTTGTGGCATTATAATTGTATGTTGTAATGGCAACATGGTTAATTTACAAACATAATTATTTTTAGTTCTCTATTTTGTTTTTAAATGGGTAAGTGGATTACTAACTCACAGCAATGCACAATTATTTTATTTTACGGTAGCCAAACCTCTTTGGTTATTGCAGATCGTCAAATGTTAATCGTCAGAGCTATCATTTTTATCAGCCAAATCCTGATCCTGTTTACTTCAATAACAAACCTCCTGTGTGTAGCTATATAATTTTTTTGTTTATTGACACCTGACTAAAGTATTTTACTATAATTATTTTTTGTTGGTTGTACCCTGTGACACTACGATCCATAGTCTTCATAGAGATATTATTATAATATGATTATGGCATAACTATAAGGTATTTTATGCAAGATAGGTCATGTGAGATATCATTGAAAAGGTTATGATTTACTGAATATGATTATCCTATTTGTATGCATGTATCATTTTGGTATCTGAAGTTAGGAATATTGTCTATGCATCTATTACAAATGTGTTTACACCTGGGGAACGCCCACTAGGCAGAATGCAATCAGTCTAGACGGCTGACTGGGAAGGGCCATAAGAGAAAACAATAGGCCTTTGAAGAAGTTTATCTCCCAACCTGGGAGCCTTCCTGAGGATGCTTCAAACAGCCTCAGAGTCATGACTACTATGACACTTCAGGGGCATGTGACCAGATCACCTGGTACTGGACTCCATCTTGGAATACCAGTGTTTTTCCACTGAAAGGCATGGGAACCTAGCTTAGAAACAAGGGGTTCCCACCATATGCAAAAGCTATTTAAGGCAGGAGAGTGACATCATCGTGGTTTTTCACTGACTCCCCACCCAAAGAGACTCCTGGAAACACCTGAGGAACAAGGACTGAACTGAGGGGAAGGGCTGGACCCATGCTAGAGGGATTTCTAGGCCAGAAAATCTGAGGTATTAAGCTGCAAGCAAGTGCAGCTTGCCTTTTAAGAGCCTGCAGCCATCTAAAATCATCATTTAGGGTAAGAATTTGCTACTCAGATCTAATCTTTAGTATATTAATCTTAGATTGCATTTTTGTTTATTGCTAGGTAACCTGTTTTAATTTGTTTGCTATCCCTTATAATCACTTAAAATCTATCTTTTGTAGTTAATACATTTGTTTTTGCTTTATCACAAACCAGTGTGGAAGTTATAACTTGGCGTAAAAAGCTGTTGTATATTTCCTCTCCATATTGAGGGAGGGGGGCGAATTTTATGAGCTTACGCTGTACAGTTCCCTGTGTAGCGCAAGACGGTATAATTTTGGGTTTACACTCCAGAGGGGGTGCATGCCTAGGCGGCTGGGAAGTTCCTTCGCTGAAACCTTCCCACTCAGAGCTTATCACATCATCTGCATGGCGGGTGTGTTCCTGCCTGTATCTGTACTGGTGAAGGTGCAGACTGGAGCCTGGGAGAGGGCTTGGCAGGCTGGTCACAGCAGTACAATGTAAAGGAAACCCAAACAGGTGGGTCAAGTGGACTCAGTAGTACCCCAGTTCCAGGTGGCACCATGGGCGTACCCATCACATACCCATTTTTAGTTTTTTCCATATAGATATATATGGTATAGGGACCACCCTTCCTTACAGTCACAATAAAAGCTAATTACACCTGCCTACTGAGTGTATCAACTCCACTTCTGGATTGGCCAGAAAAGGCTGCTTGAAAATGCCGTGAGGTACAGCCCCTGTCAGGACTAAACTTAAAATAAGCGGCACATTTCACTGTTTTGATTGCCAGCCTGGCCAGAATACAATTATATTAAATAGCAACATTTAACATACTAATATAAACTGAAAAATAACTGTTCACCGCACAATTATTATTTTTGTAGGTTTTGCTATGCAAGTAGGCATACCGGTGGCTGTATTATTGCTCTCTATGGACTACTTGATACATTATGATGAAGTATTCCTGTATATGTTCTTCCCCATTGTGCATTGTACCTTTGTGCTTAAGATGTTCATTCACTACATATATTAGGCCTGAGAATTCAACATGAGTCCACTTTATTTCCCAAATGTTAGAGGACAGAAAACTGTACCCTCCCGCTATCTGTACATTTTTGAGCATGTTTGTGTGACAGACTTGTTCTTCCACAGCTAGAGAAGATAAGTTCCTTTTCAGGAACATGTCTTTACCTTCTCCATAACCGAATTTCCATTTTTCATATCAGGACCTCTATCCCCACATCTCCAACTAGTTGAGATCTAGCCAGGAAACTCCTCTCCCATTTAGCAATTTGGAAAGGGAAAAGGGGTTGAGATCCATATGTTGACAAGCCCTCCTGCAATGCACTATTGTCGCATGCATATACAACAATATGAGTTACCAAACACGTAAAAATATAATTTGTGATTCATAGAGAAGTATTAAGGTAAATGGTAACATAAATTGAAAGGAACTAATGGGTCTACACTATTCTTTTTTTTTTTTTAATATATTAAAATACTCTGAAGTTTAAACTTTTTTACACTAGGAACCGAAGGTACTTTGACAAATGAATGGAAAGGTTGGTTTGATTTTAAAGAAATATTTTTAAACTGCTGTAGGTGGGAGAAATACAAATAGTGACTTAAAAGAATATGGTATCTTAAGGTTTGATAAAACACGGCAAACTTATTTAAAATGGTTACAAATACAGTGGGTTTTTTTTTCTGAGTAGCTTATAAGTAACAACTAATTAGTAAGTAAATGGTATATGTCCTTTCTTAGACCCTAATTCTGCAAACATTTATGCAGGTGCTTCATTTTGTTACTATAATTCCACTGATTTAAATGAGACTGCTCACAGTAATAAAGTTAAGTGCATGCATAAGTGTTAGAATTAGGATCTTAAAATGGTCATGGATGCAACTGCAAAGAGGGAATCATTATTGTTTATATAATGCCAAAGATGAGCATGATGCTTTACAATATAAAGATGGATTCGTTGACCTAAAGAACATACACAAGATTTCCGTTCAGCTACGGTGGTAACATGGGCTGCTAGAAAGTTTTAGAAATGATTGGATAAGTCCATAATGGTCAGACACCAGTAACCAGTAAAACAAGTCCCTGGGACAATTATTATCTTGTCCAAGATGTTAGCACTGTCGCATGAGAATTGGCCTTTTATTCTTTTTCTTGTGTTATATACACCACTGCCCTCTGCTGGATACACGGTGTTAGACCTGTTCAATTATTTGTACAGTAGAACCTCAGAGTTATGAACACCTCAGGAATGGAGGTTGTTCCTAACACTGAAACGTTCGTAACTCTGAACAAAATGTTATGGTTGTTCTTTCAAAAGTTTACAACTGAACATTGACTTCATACAGCTTTAAAACTTTACTATGCAGAAGAAAAACGTTGCTTTTAGCCATCTTAATTTAAATGAAGCAAACACAGAAACAGTTTCTTTACTTCGTTAAATCGTTTTTTAAACTATTTTTTACTAGTTTACATTTAACTCAGTACTGTTCAGCACAGAATTTGGGTTTTTTTTGGTCTCTGCTGTTTGCGTACTTCCAGTTCCAAGTGAGCTGCGTGGTTGACCGGTCAGTTCGGAACTCTGTTGTTCGTAACTCTGAGGTTCTACTGTAAATGACAACAGACACAGAATATCTTGTATGCAGTGTAGTTTATTCCTGGCAGAATTCTGCACTGAAAAATTAAAAATTCTGTGCACAATATATTATTTGTCAAAATAATACAATGTAATCATGCCAGTTTCAATTATTTTGATAATTTATTTCAAAATACCCATCAGCAAGTATGTCTGTAACAATACAAGAAACAAAAAAATTCAGGAAACATTTTTTGACAGATAGATTATTTATTAGGCATATTAATACAGAACTTTGCGTAATAATTAATTTAAACTACAGAACAGAAACATATTTCCCGTATCCCTCAGAAGCAGTGCAAAGGCTTAGGGGAGTCAGGGGTAATGGAGGAGCTGAGGGAGAGGAAGGTAAGTGCTGGGAAGGAGCCTGGGTGTGAACTTGGAGGGTTGTTGGGTGTGGGTGGGAGAAGTATGGAACAGGTTTGTTTGGGAGTGGGGAGGGATATTGAGAGAGTTGGGGAGCCTCCCCCATGTAGACCCTGGCTGACCCCTAGCTTCTCCCATTCAGTCAGGCACAGGTTGCAGAGCAGTTTTTAAACTAAGAATGAGGGAAAGCTGATTGCTGCAGAGGAGCACACGGATCAGACAGAGACTTCTCTTAGAGGAGAGTCTACTGATAGAGATTCTCTAGGTTTTAGTCAGGAGGAGAGGATGGAAGTGGATAAAGTATCAGCCAGATCAGATGAGAAACATTCACATAAAGAATCTGACACATCAGAAAGGGGCAGACAAATAAACAGTGACAAGTTTTTAAAGTGCTTGTACACAAATGCTAGAAGTCTAAATAATAAGATGGGTGAACTAGAGTGCCTCATGTTAAAGGAGATATTTATATAAGAGGCATCACAGAAACCTGGTGGAGTGAGGACAATCAATGGGACACAATCATTCCGGGGTACAAAATATATTGCAAGGACAGAACAGGTCGGGAAGGGAGGGCGGGGGGGAGTGGCACTATATGTGAAAGAAAATGTAGAATCAAATGAAGTAAAAATCTTAAATGAATCCACATGTTCCATAGAATCTCTATGGATAGTAATTCCATGCTCTAATAAGAATATAACAGTAGGGATCTATTATCGACCACCTGACCAAGACAGTGATAGTGACGATGAAATGCTAAGGGAGATTAGAGAGGCTATCAAAATAAAGAACTCAATAATAGTGGGAGATTTCAATTATCCCCATATTGACTGGGTACATGTCACCTCACAATGAAATGCAGAGAGAAAATTTCTCAATACTTTAAATGACTGCTTCTTGGAGAAGCTGGTACAGGAACCCACAAGAGGAGAGGCAATTCTCAATTTAGTCCTGAGTGGAGCGCAGGATCTGGTCCAAGAGGTAACTATAACTTGGAAATAGTGACCATAATATAATAGCATTTAACTTCCTGTGGTGGGAAGAACGCCTCAACAGCCCAACACTGTGGCATTTAATTTCAGAAAGGGGAACTATGGAAAAATAAGGAGGTTAGTTAAACAGAAATTAAAAGGTACAGTGACCAGAGTGAAATCCCTGCAAGCTGCGTGGGCACTTTTCAAAGACACCATAATAAGAGGCCCAACTTAAATGTATACCCCAAATTAAAAAACACAGTAAAAGAACTAAAAAAGAGCCTCCATGGCTTAACAACCATGTAAAAGAAGCAGTGAGAGATAAAAAGGCATCTTTTAAAAAGTGGAAGTCAAATCCTTGTGAGGTAAATAGAAAGGAGCATAAACACTGCGAAATTAAGTGTTAAAATGTAATAAGAAAAGCCAAAAAGGAGTCTGAAGAACAGCTAGCCAAAAACTCAAAAGGTAATAACAAAATGTTTTTTAAGTACATCAGAAGCAGGAAGCCTGCTAAACAACCAGTGGGGCCCCTGGACGATCAAGATACAAAAGGAGCACTTAAAGATGATAAAGTCATTGCAGAGAAACTAAATTAATTCTTTGCTTCAGTCTTCATGGCTGATGATGTTAGGGAGATTCCCAAACCTGAGCCGTCCTTTGTAGGTGACAAACCTGAGGAATTGTCATAGACTGAAGTGTCACTAGAAGAGGTTTTGGAATTAATCGATAAACTGAACAGTAACAAGTAACCAGGACCAGATGGCATTCACCCAAGAATTCTGAAACAACTCAAATGTGAAATTGCAGAACTATTAACTATGGTTTGTAACCTGTCCTTTAAATCAGCTTCTGTACCTAATGACTGGAAGATAGCTAATGTAACGCCAATATTTAAAAAGGGCTCTAGAGGTGATCCCAGCAATTACAGACTGGTAAGTCTAACATCAGTTAAACAACCAGTGGGGCCCCAACTATACATACAATATGATGGGGGCTAATTTAGTTACAACTAATCAGGAAAGAGATCTTGGAGTCATCGTGGATAGTTCTTTGAAGACGTCCACGCAGTGTACAGCGGCAGTAAAAAAAGTGAACAGGATGTTAGGAATCATTAAAAACGGGATAGAGAATAAGACAGAGAATATCTTATTGCACTTATATAAATCCATAGTAAGCCCACATCTTGAATACTGCATACAGATGTGGTCTTTTCATCTCAAAAAAGATATACTGATATTAGAAAAGGTTCAGAGAAGGGCACTAAAATGATTAGGGGTTTGGAACAGGTCTCATATGAGGAGAGATTGAAGAGGCTAGGACTTTTCGGCTTGGAAAAGAGGAGACTAAGGGGGGATATGATAGAGGTATATAAAATCATGATTGGTGTGGAGAAAGTGAATAAGGAAAAGTTATTTACTTGTTCCCATAACACAAGAACTAGGGGCCACCAAATTAAATTAATGGGCAGCAGGTTTAAAACAAATAAAAGGAAGTTCTTCTTCATACAGCGCACAGTCAACCTGTGGAACTCCTTGCCTGAGGAGGTTGTGAAGGCTAGCACAGGGTTTAAAAGAGAACTAGATAAATTCATTGAGGTTAAGTCCATTAATGGCTATTAGCAAGGATAGGTAAGGAATGGTGTCCCAAGCATCTGTTTGTCAGAGGGTGGAGATGGATGGCAGGAAAGAGATCACTTGATCATTACCTGTTAGGTTCACTCCTTCTGGGGCACCTGGCATTGGCCACTGTTGGTAGACAGGATACTGGGCTGGATGGACCTTTGGTCTGACCCAGTATGGTCATTCTTATGTTCTTATGGCTCCGTCCCCATGTGTCCCTGCACCCCCACTCAGCCATCCCCCATGGTTCTGCTCCCCATCCCTACGTGACCCTGCACCCCCACTTAGCCACTTCTGCTCCCATGGCCCTGCACCCCCATACACCCAGCCCCATGTGGCCCTGCACCCCCACTACCATTCAGCCTCTGGCCCAGTCTGTTCCCCCAACTAGCCCTTCTGAACCCCAGTCTATGTGATATCCCAGTAGTCCCATGTGCCCTGCTCTGTTTTCCCCCTTCCCCCCGATATCCTGTGCCTCATCTGGCCCCACGGGCAGGGTGCTGTGAGGAACATAGCTTCTCCTCTTCTCTACAGGCTGCTATGACTGGTCCAGCAAAAGATATTACCTCACCCACATTGTCTCAGAGAGAATGTTCACATTTGTATAGAATGCTTTTGTAGAAGGGAAGGTCTGAGTTATACTTATTTAATTAATGAATTAGAGAAATACCTATTGCTGTGGTACCTATGTAGTTTGTACATGACTTTAAACTCAAATTAAATAGTTACCCAGGGTGAATGGTAGGGTAGCATTGATCACACAAACTATGTCCCTCCATCCTGTCTCAGAATGTGTCTTTTCATCTTGATTTTACAAGGTGCTGAGCAATCTGGCCCTAATCTTGTAAAGCATGTGCCTAATGCCACTGACTTCAATGGAATGACTCTGAAAGGGATCAGGGGGTTATAATAGATCACAAACTGAATATGAGCCAACAATGTGATGCAGCTGCCAAAAAGGCTAATATAATTCTGGGGTGTATATAAGACATGGGTGGTAACTGTCCTGCTCTGCTCTGGATTGGTGAGGCCTCAGCTAGAGTACTGTGTCCAGTTCTGGGTGCCACACTTTAAGAAAAATATGGCCAAACTGGAAAGTATAGAGAAGAGTAACAAAAAGATAAAAGGTTTAGAAAACCTGTCCGATGAAGTGAGCTGGAGCTCGCGAAAGCTCATGCTCAAATAAATTGGTTAGTCTCTAAGGTGCCACAAGTACTCCTTTTCTTTTTGCGAATACAGACTAACACGGCTGTTACTCTGAAACCTAACCTATGAGGTGATGGTAAAAAACTGGGCACATTTAGTTTTGAAAAAAAAGAAGACCGAGGGAAGACATGATAACAATCTTCAGATATGCTAAACGCTATTATAAAAAGTTTGGTGATCAGCTGTTGTCCATGACCACTGAAAGTAGGACAAGAAGGAATTAATGTAATGTGCAGCAAGGGAGATTTAGGTTAGTCTACTGACAAACCAGCCAACCTGGGGATGATCCATAACAATTTAACAAAAGGCATTGAAATGTAATCAACTTGAGTGAATTTCAAAGAGATATATTAGACTCGCAATTGTTAACAATTATTTGTGCAATTGTTAACTCATTTATTTGTAATAATAGAAATCAAGGGTAGATGCTAGGTGTGACTACAATATTATCTACGTTGTCTTCAGCTTAACTATCTATGCTATAATGAAGTACTGGCTGATTGCCTTATGTGAATGAATCCAACTAGTTTACCTGTGTATGCATAGGAAATAGAAAATTAGCTTGAAAGCAATGGTCCACAGACAATCTGCACTCCCTATTCTTTCTGGGGGGAAGGTCCTGCTTTGACCAGAGGCTTCTCAGCTTGCTAGAGAACTATAAAGGGTCTGATCCTGCCATCTCTAGTCTGCTTAAACTTTGAACAGGGAAAGTATAAGTCATAAGACGGAGAACTTCCAAATAATTATTTGGAATATCCTGGAAAATGCATGGATTTTAACAGACATTACATCTAAGCTGCCTTTGAATTCTGACCTGAATCCAGAAAGACTTTTATAAAGCAGCAGCCTCCCCATCTCTGCTATGAAACTGTCCTGAGGACTTGACACATATTGGTATGTATATTGATCTTTTAATCATTTGCAGCTCTCATTCTTTTCCCTTTTATTATTAAACCTTTAATTTTAGTTACTAAAAGATTGGCATCAGCATAATTATTGGGTAAGATCTGAGACTCATATTGGCCTGGGGCTAAGTGTCCGATCTTTTGGGATTGGTGAACCTCATATATGATAGGTTTCAGAATAGCAGCCGTGTTAGTCTGTATTTGCAAAAAGGAGTACTAGTGGCTCCTTAGAGAGTAACCAATTTATTTGAGCATAAGCTTTCGTGAGCTACAGCTTACTCCTTTTCTTCTCACATATGATGAATCAGGTTTTTAGTAACCACTCACTATATTAGATTTGGCAGTCTAGATGGGAGTCATGGGCTGGAATTCTTGAAGGGGACTATAATTGGCTTCTTACTAATTAGTATGGTATTAGAGAAGCTGTTTCCTTACTGGCTTGGTGAATCTAGTCATTATAAAATAAATCACCACTTTTGGGGATTGTCTGCCCTATTCCTCACAGTCTGCCCTAAGAGTAGCATTCTCAATATGGCCCATCCAGGCACTGCGGTTACAGTTAGATATTAGGAATTTTTTTAAAACTGTAATGATAGTTGAGCACCAGAATAGGCTTCGAAAGGAGGTTGTGGAATCCCCTTAACTGGACGATTTTAAGACCAGATTGTACAAACACCTGTCAACAAGGGTCGAGAGTTACTTAGAGGAGTCCAATGGCACCTTAAAGACTAACAGATTTATTTGGGCATAAGCTTTCGTGGGTAAAAAACCACTTCTTCAGTCTTTCAGGTGACGTGTGGATACAGACTAACGGTGTGGATTGCACCCTCAGCATGTTTGCGGATGACACTAAACTGGGAGGAGTGGTAGATACGCTGGAGGGTAGGGATAGGATACAGAGGGACCTAGACAAATTGGAGGATTGGGCCAAAAGAAATCTGATGAGGTTCAACAAGGACAAGTGCAGAGTCCTGCACTTAGGATGGAAGAATCCAATGCACCGCTACAGGCTAGGGACCGAATGGCTAGGCAGCAGTTCTGCAGAGAAGGACCTAGGGGTGACAGTGGACGAGAAGCTGGATATGAGTCAACAGTGTGCCCTTGTTGCCAAGAAGGCCAATGGCATTTTGGGGTGTATAAGCAGGGGCATTGCCAGCAGATCGAGGGACTGATCGTTCCCCTCTATTTGACATTGATGAGGCCTCATCTGGAGTACTGTGTCCAGTTTTGGGCCCCACACTACAAGAAGGATGTGGAAAAATTGGAAGGAGTCCAGCGAAGGGCAACAAAAATGATTAGGGGACTGGAACACATGACTTATGAGGAGAGGCTGAGGGAACTGGGCTTGTTTAGTCTACGGAAGAGAAGAATGAGGGGGGATTTGATAGCTGCTTTTAACTACTTGAAAGGTGGATCCAAAGAGGATGGATCTAGACTATTCTCAGTGATAGCAGATGACAGGACAGGGAGTAATGATCTCAAGTTGCAGTGGGGGAGGTTTAGGTTGGATATTAGGAAAAACTTTTTCACTAAGAAGGTGGTGAAACACTAGACTGCGTTACCTAGGGAGGTGGTGGAATCTCCTCCCTTAGAAGTTTTTTAAGGCCTGCCTTGACAAAGCCCTGGCTGGCATGCTTTAGTTGGGGATTGGTCCTGCTTTGAGCAGGGGGTTGGACTAGATGACCTCCAGAGGTCCCTTCCAACTCTGTTATTCTATGAGTCTATGACTTCCTCTGATACTTGGATTTACTTCGTCCTGACTGCTCAGGGGGCTGAATCTGATCGCTAAGTCCCTTCTGTGACTCTCTGCTTAAAATTAAGAATGTCCTTAAATACTTTACTAGATAGCAATTAAAGCAGGCAGCAGGATCCTGTCCCTTGCGGGGAAGGAGTGCTGTTGCTTCAAGGCATTAAGGCTGCGGACAGCTACAGACAGTGCAAGACCCCCGCCAGCAAACCCTACAAGGAGGCAGCAGAGCAATCACTGCTCCGATGCGCGTCGCGGGGGACTCAAGTCAAGCTCAGCGGAGCAGACCGCAGCTCTACCAAGCCCCACGTGCTTCGCCCCAGCGGCGCGCACGAGAGGGAGAGATCGATCGATCGATCGGCAGGCGACCGCTTCGCGCGTGAAGCAAGCGCGGCGAGCTGAGCGCGCAGCCCCGCCCCCGGCCGAAGCCGTCGTCATTGGAATGTGTAACGCTCACGCACGCGCGGCTCTTGGCGCCGGCCTGGGCGGAGTTTGACGTTCCTCCCCTCAGTCCGTATTGCGTCACTTCCTGCTCACGCGCCACCCCGCAGCATTGTGGGAACGGCCGCGGGAAGGAATCGCCGCGGGAAAATGGCGGTGCAGGGGGCGGCAAGGGAGGGCGGCGGCGGCAGCAGCAGCAGCGGGCGGGTGAACTCGGACCTGTTGCTGCACCCGGAGCTGTTGTCGCAGGAGTTCCTGCGGCTCACCCTGGAGCAGGTGCGGCCTGGGAGGGGGGGCCCTCACCGAGCCCCAGGGAGCCCGCGGGGCGCCCGCCACCGCCGGAGGGGGGATCCCTGGGCCAGGAGAGCCCCGCCCGGGCAGCGAGCCTCTCGCCGGGAGCCCTCCGACCCCGGGCCCCGCAACACGTCCCCCCCGGGTCGTGCCGTGTGCCAGCCTGAGCCGGGCTTGGAGGCGGGGAGGTCGCTGCTGTAACCCAGCGCGCCCCGCCGGGCGTCGGGACCCGAACTCGAGTCCCTCCTCTGGTTGTACCCGTGTGACGGTGGGAGCCCGTGTCACGCGGATCGATGTTTCCCCATGTAACGGCCTTTGCACATCGCAGGCAGGCCCCGGAGAGGCGCTGGCCTCCTCCACCCCAGGATAGAGTCCGCTTCCATTTTAAAGCTTTATTTTAACAACGCATTGTCGGTTCGGTTTGGAAAACTTGTTCCCCTTGAAAGCTGGCAGATTTGCCAGAAAGTAAAAGAACATTGGCACGAAGTTAGAAGGGAATTCGTCAAACTGTTGGGTTTTTTTAAGCGTACATTATTAAAATACCCTGATCCGAAAGTAACTTTAAGTAAATATATTAGTGTACGTCGTTGTGGACAGTTTGAGTTCAACTCCTTCTCCAGTTGAAGTCATAGGGGTTTATTTGCTATCAGTTTAAGTGGAACTAGAATTGGATACCGTTACCCTTAGCTTGTTAAATGTTACCTATGTGAGTAGTTACCCTGAATTTTAATGTGCTCTCACGTATAGAGTTATAGGCATAATGGTTTAAAGGTTCAAGGCCCATGTGTGTGGGAGAGTATGTTTCATTCTCTTGGTTGGTTGTATCTTAGAAAATCAGCATTCGACTATAGATAGCTAATGGAGATCTGCCTTCCACTCAGATGATAGACGCTTGTGTTTTGGGAGCTGAGGAATCAAGAATCCAGATCTAGGGACTTGAAAGACCACCTGTGTGTGATTTTTATGAAGAGGTAGTAGCTTTTCTGCAAATAAGGTTGCAAACCCATTACAAGGTTGGCTTGATCCCTTTTGTAATTCAGAGAAATTCTCATAATTTAAAATGTTTGGCATTGAGATTAATTGAACTAGAATGTGCGCTGAGAATTATTTAAACCCGTTTTTTCAGATGACCTAACAAAGGCTGTGATCCTGCTGTTGGGTCCATGCAGGTACCTCCTTATACCTGCATGGAATCTCACCAATGTATGTATTGATAATCTGCAATGTTCTGTAAATCATGTATTTCATTACTTGTTTAAAATGTTAGTTATGCTAAATTAACTGTTGAAAAAGTGAAATGCCATTAAAGTTATTTGCATTTGGAAGTTTCTCCTGTTAATAGTGGCTATGTTCCTTTTCCCACAGAAGAACATATTAGTTGAAAATAGTGCAAAGATCGACAAAGATGGCCTCACTAATCTCTATGTTCAACATGCCATACCATTGCCTCAGCGGGACTTACCCAAAAGTAGATGGGGGAAAATGATGGAAAAGAAAAGGGAGCTAAATGAAACAAAAAATGAGAGTAAAAGGTAATTCAATTGTGCTTGTAATTCCTGGATTGCCGTTGGCACATTTTGGAAAACAAGATCAACCTAATTATTTTCTACTCAGTTCATAAAACTTGTAAATTGCAGTTTCTGTGCATGTTGCTAGCACTTGCAGGGGATGCTGTGTGTGAGATTTCAGAATGTATTACCATAATGGTGACCCAAAAGGGGAAGAAGTTCAACTGTAGCAATAAAATGCTGATAATAGTAATACCTAGTTCTTATACAGTGCTTTTCATCAGTAGATCTCAAAGCACTTTGCAAAGGAAGTAAGCATCCTTATTCTCATTTTACAGACGGAGATAGATAGGGGATGAAAAGCTTAGCACTTGTCATGGTTAATAGTAATAGTTGTTACTATTATTACTTGTAATTGTTACTATTGACATTACTGTTACTAATTGTAGTTGTTAGTTACAGTTAACATGTCTCAAATCAATATCCACTCATAATATAATTACCCTATATCATTCACACTCAGTTGGTTATGTCTACTTTACAGAGGCTATACTCATGTAGGTACGTTGCTGTAGCTATGCTGGCATAACCCTGTAGTGTTGGTGCAGCCTTGATGGAAGGGGTTTTTCCATCAGCATAGGAATACCACTTCCCTGAGCAATGATATTTCCATTGACAGAAGTATTATTTCATTGATGTAGCTTCGTCTACATTGGGGGTTAGTTCAGAATAGTTACATCAGTCAGGGGTGTGGATTTTTCATACCCCCTGACTAATGTAGCTGTGTTGACCGAATTTTTAAAAAGTAGACCAAGCCATAGTAATTTATGCTTGCTTGTATGCTAGGAATTGAGGAAGGATTTTGGGCACCAGTCTGCAACAAAAGTGTGTGTGTTGTATCTAATTCAAGACCACTTTTTGAGTTGAATAGCTCTTCTCTCATATAAGGCCTTAAACTCAACCTTGATCAGAAAATAAAGTGGTCTGAAAATTTTATTTTATTTATATTTCAGTTCCACACTGTGGTCCTAATTCTGTAATATGATGTTCATGGGCAGATCTCTATACCCATGCCAAATTGCTGTGATTTTTTTAAAGGGCTTCCCTGTGCTTCACATTAAAGGTTCAGGGCCTCAGTTTCTGACAGCTTTGTGTGAATGCAACAGATAGACAACTAGATGTACTCATAAAGAAACTGTCTGTATTCACGCACTGTGCAGTACTTCAGCCAGTGAGCAGACATAAGCATGCAATACTGATCTCATACATCAACAGTGTTTTGAAACAGCTGAACAGGACTTGAGTTTTTGGTACAGGCATGCAGATGAGCACACCAAGAAACCTACATTTCTTAAGAATTCCTGTACCCAATTTTACCACTATATATAGATCTCACATGTGAGTGGAGTTTGAGTTCGCACATTAGAAATAATTATGATGGTACAAATAAAACTTGTTTAGAGTTACACACATTTTATAATAAAAAGTAATATATGAAGACCAAAGAATAGAAATAGGCCCATTTAGACAGCCACTCTGTTTTTGGTAAGGGTTGCACTGTTAAGGTTATTTTATTGGTGTTTAATATATTGTATGTTGAAAGTCCAATTACTGTTTAGGTGCTTCCTATTGATTAGCCACTATTAGGCAACTTCAAGACTTTTCAGTAGTTAACCTTCTGTTCATGTTCAACGCTTAAATAATTTTGTCTGGCGAGTGTTTTATTGGGTTATCTTTTTACTGCTAGCATTCATGATGCACACAGTGTGGAGAGGGTAGGAGACAGGCTGCTGAAGGCTTTTGAAAGTTCTAGACTTAGAGCAGTTTTGGTAAGTAAAACTAAAATGAACATAGAGAAACTTCAGTTATTGTAACACCCTAGTGAGATGAATCAAAGTAGTTCACACGCTTTTAGGAGTGTATAATGTCCCCTTCTCCATTTCTGTTGATGACCTTGTAGTAGAACCAATATGGTTCTACTTTGCATGAGATGGAGCAGTATTTGGAGAGCTTCATAACCATCCTCTGTGTGCTGTAGAGTTCAACTCCACGAGGCTGCCTGAGTGTTGCTGTAAAGAAGGGTTTTGTGAGTGTGGGGGATAAATCTACCAGCTATACCCCGTAACACAGTATGGAAGCTGCTTCGGTGATAAAGCTGAGTTGCTGCTAAAGAGCAGCTTGCCTGCTGTGGAGCTTGAAGGGAAAGGATTCTTGCCTCGCCCTACCAGACCTTGATGAACTCCTCGGAGCACAGCACAACTGTTTAGACTGTGTGCTGGGGCTCGGAGTTGGGCCTTAGACAGTTGATACCTCTCTGTTGTTTCAGGATATCTGTCTGCAGGCTCAGGAAGACAACACTACATCAGTTTGCATTTTGTTCACATTCAGCAGGTAATCTTCACAACTTTAAAGATTACACATTGAATTGTTTTTGAGTGGAAACTGAAATTCTGCAGAAACAGAGAGTTACCTGATTGCCCAGAAGAAGTTTCCTGCTTTAGTGGCTTCTTTAGGAATATCTTCTAAATAATATATCACTCTGTCATTTGTGATAACAAAGGGTGCTGTTACTCCTCAAAAATACAATATGAGTGATCCCCACAATAATGAATTCCAAATATCCTACCTAAACATATATGTAGCTCCTGAGTGTCAGTATCCACAACAATTACTTAAAAGCAATCCTTAACTAAGGAATATCTGCTACATCTTTAAGCATGTTAAGGAAAGAGACTGAAACAGATACTATAGCTTTGTATACTGGTTTATTGGGGGTGGACTTTGAAGATAACTATTATGGAGTGCATTCAAGATTAGGGTGCTGTTGTCAGGAATAAAAGTTGCAAGGAAAAATCCAGAGTGAGTGGTAGAGATTAACTCTCTTCATTTGTGTGGGTAGGTTGCTTTTATTAGGCTCTTTACGTATTTTGCTCATTTAAGTGTTAAATTAATGGAATCATTAAACACAATTGCAGTATAATGAAGGGCAAATCCGAATGGCCAGCTTTGATGCACGGTCAGTTAATGTTGTCCTGTGAGCATGGATGCATATGCACTCTTCAGCTGTTGTTCCTTTCATTTTTAAAGAAACGTTGGTAAGTGCTATCATCACACAGCAGATCTCTGGAATTTCATTTATTTTTATATTTAAAGGCTATCAGCAACTCCATGTTTAGTGGCTATTCTAATGATGATGTAATTGAATCAGATGGGTGTCATGACGTGGGTATTAAACATGATTGTATGTAAAGTATATTCATTCTTACCTACATTTAAATAACCATGTATCTCTAAACCACTCATGTATAGCCACCTCAGTGATACTTATGTTATAACGTAACACTTTACTTGGACAACTTCTATGAAATGTATCACAAATATAAGGTATTGTCACAAATGAAAAATCAGTAAATGGAATGGTTGACGCTGGAATCTGTTCATTAATTTACAGATTTTCAGGTTTCCTGGTGATTGTCTTTTCCATGTCCCTGAGGTTTAGAATGCTTTTAGTCCTTACCTCAGTGTGCGTAAAAGGACAGTTATGTTAAAATCATATGTTAACTTTTTTGCCACGTATGCTGTTTGTTTGCCTTTTGAATTATCTTTTGGATATACACAATTTGACAGTGTTTCTCTATTTATAAATAAAATATTTAATTAGCCAGACTTGATTGCATGTAGATTCAAAAGCATGAGCAATTCTAACAAAAAATAAATTAGGCCTGCTATTTTGGCTCAGGAACAATTTATTTCAGAAATAGCGGTTGGGTTTTTTTCCTAAATATTTTCACTAATTGTCTGTCTAGCCCCCATTTGGGCCTTCTCACTGTAAGAATCATGAATAAATGCAGATGTTAACAGTGATTTTTATAAAATTTCAAATTGACGGTGAATCTCAACTTAGACGAAGAGGGCAATTCACAGCTCCTCAGATATTTGCCTTATATCTGGAATAACTTGTATCTCTTTTGATACTGTCAAATCCTAAAATAACTGTAAACGGCAATATTAAGGCTCTGCTAAATTTGACAGTCGTATTGTTTGGAATGAGTTTAAATAGGGTAGCTTGATATTTTTGAAGCAATTGCTTTAATTTAAATTGGAGCGAGTAAAACAGTTTAAGGAAAATGACTGACAAATATTGCCAGGTTGGGCTAGATTAATTTTTTGAATTGTCTGTTTACATTGCATATATTCCTGAGTTATTAACTGAACTCTTGATGATCTAGTTTGTATTTCTGAGAACTTTAAAACTTGTATTTTCAGTGTTACAACTGTGGAAGGCTTACGGAAACGGCCACTAATTGTATTTGATGGCAGTTCAACAAGTACAAGTATAAAAGTGAAAAAGACAGAAAATGGAGCTACTGATAGTCTAAAACCTCCTCCAGCTGGAATCACTGCTGATACTTTTAGGAGATTATCTGTTCCTTCAAACGCCTCAACATACATTTCAGCCTCCAATTTATCACAGGAGGCTAAACTGGAAACTGGGAAGAATAAGGATAAACAGAACAGTGTTCCAGTGACTAATAGTATATTGGCTAATCTGAAGTTGCCACCTTTGACCCCAGTAGCAGGAGCTGCTGTTGTGAAATTAAAGAGAGCAGCTCCAAAAGAAGAATCTGAATCAGCGGTATGTATGTTCACACCACTGTCTAGCTTTTTGCAAATCTTTTCCTTGAGCATATGAAGGAGCAGGTAGGTCCTCAGATCCCTTTATTGAGAATCCTTTATAACATTATAACTGTTATATTTTAGCTTTATTTGAAAGTCATTTTATATAATTTGGTATACACATTACTGTAGTACATACAGTATGGTTGGTAGTGTGCAAACACATAGGAAGAGACAGTCATTCCCCTGAAAAGTTTATAGTGTAAAGAGACCAAACAGACAAAAGATGGGAAGGTAAACAGGGGCACAGAGAGATGAAGTGACTTGCCTAAAGTCGCATAAGAGCTGGGATTCGAATGCTGATCTCTTGATTCCCTGTCCTATATCTTATCCATTAGACTGCCCTGCCAGTAAAATAGTAATTCTTTAGCACTCATCACTCATATTAATAACTAGCATTGCAGAATCACCTAGGAGTACCAGTCATGGGCCAGGATCCCATTGTCTGGGTACCTTTCAAACAAAACAAAAAAATGATCCTTGTCCCAAAGATCTTACAGTCTAAGTACAAGACATGAGACAACAGGTGATTAGATGAATGAGCACAAGGCAACGATGAGATAATACTGGTCAGTATGATAGCTCTATCAGCATATCAGCTGTCTAGCCATTATCAAGTTGCTTTTCTAGGCATTGTTACCCAAGGTTTTCAGAATCCAAAGCTGTGGATTAACTCTTTCACTCCAGGTGGTTTTAGGAATAAATCAGTGGGAACACAATGCTTCCATCTGATGAAATATTGATACAAGGAAGCGTGCTCTTATCTAAAACTACTATTTATTAGCTGTAAGTGCGCACACACATGAGCAATACGTTTAGGACATCCAAAATAATTACCTAGAATCTGAGATGGTATTAAGTAATTAGCAGCAGGTCAGCAATGACCGCTTGCTTCCCTGCCGGGGAGTATGGTATCAGGAAAACGTCTCTTATGATAGCTTCAGCTCCAAAGTACGGTCTATTATCTAGTCTTTTTTTATCACTAAATTTTTACAGAACCATATCTCATAGCAACCCCCAATGGGTCATTACTTCTTCTAATTTCAGTCAACTAGTTATCAACAAAACATTCCTAGCAGTCTTAGCCATAATAAGCTTCTACACCAAAGGCACCGAAGCTCAAAGTCTCCATCCACTTATTTTCTTTGTCTTATTTATTTTTTTATTTATTTTATTTCATTCCTTAGAAGGCTTTATTTCACAATGAAGCAAGACTCAAGACCGCATTATGGCTGATTGAGTAACACTTAGCAAACTCCTGTTATCACAAGACCCTGTGACCCCATAGAACAATCTCAGCTAATGGAGAAAGTGGCCCCACCCCCAAAGAAATGTTCAAGTCAAGAATCTCTGAGGAATGCTGGCAGCCACCATCAGCCCCAAATGCTCGCTGATCACTATTTTAACTTCTTCTCCAAAGATGATACCAGCTTCAGCTACTGGTCTCCAGTTACTTGGGAAAGCAAGTCTTCCTTTAAAAATCATCTGTGCTGTTAGGGAACCTTCTCAGTAGTTTGTTCACTGTCTTTGGAGATAAGTTTCTCATCTGGCCCAGGGACTCCTGTTTAAGTCTTTCCTTGTGCTCCGCATCTGTCTTTGCCATACAGTCATAGAATGTCTGGATCTCCTTGGCACAGACTGCATCGCTGAACTCATTCTGCTTCCAGCAAGCCATCGGTAATGACATCTCTGTGGTACACGTTGCCTCTCCCAGGTGCAGGCGGTGGTTCGCCACCTGGTTGGCCAGCACCAGGGGGCGGGTGGGGCACATGGTGGGGCCCACCTCTGCTGCCTGGTGGCCAAGCGCCCGAGCCAGGCCGGGTACACAGGTGCTGCCATGGTCCTCGCAACGGGCCGTAAAGTGACAGACACCTGGTCCCACGTGACCCCCGTTCCAAGTTTGTTGAATCTTTTCTCCCCTCCTCCTATTCTGATTAGCAGAAAGTGCAAGCCTGTAGCTAGTATTTGACCTTGCCTCAAAAGCCCTCCTTGTCCAAATTAACCCTTAACTATGTGGTGTTCTATTTTATTAATTCATGGTGGCTGAATGCACACACTATGGCTGCAATTAGTGTGATCAAATTCTGGTGTAACATACCCCTCAATTCCGGGGTAACAGCACCACAGCAAAGAAGAAGGGATTTGAAGGAGTACAATGGGGTGGCTTTATGGATGTTGTTGGGGAGCTCCTCATGCATGAGGAGCAACATGGGAGAAAGCATGAAGGTGCTTGAAAACTTAACGAGGGGGCAGTGAAGGCTGGTGTCATTGGCGGAGCAGAGGCAGGAGTTAGCATTGCGATAGCATATGAGAGATGGTAGGTTGGGGAACAGGGTTTGAAGGGCCTTGAACTATGTCTTCACTTTCATGTTTGATGCACTGGTTAAGTAGGACCCAGTGGAGCAATACAAAGAGAGATTTCAAGTGACAAGCTGAGGAAGTGATCTTCACAGCAGCATTTTGAGCATTTTTGGCTGTGAGTGGGGCAAGAGAAAAGGCCACTCAAGGCTAGAGAAGAGGATGTTGCAGGAATCAAGACACACTATTGAGGGTCTGGATGAGTCAGGTACTCATTTGTATGTTTAATCTCAAAGGCAGCTCTTCCAGCAGCACTTCAAAGCCATGCTGAAGCACTAGATCAATACTGACCCAGCACGAAGCTGAAAAACATCACTAAACTACTACAGTGTTCTTTAGAGATCTTTTAGTCAAAACTTAAATAGGTTTTCGAATTTGTTTGGTTCACAGCACAGAGGTGCTGTATGGTACGTCTACAGGTTTTGTTCACCTATTAAATATTTAATAGAGCTGTCCATTAATTGCTGTTAACTCAAGCGATTAACTCAAAATTAATCACAGATTTAATTGCACTGTTAAACAATAGAATACCAATTAAATGTATTAAGTTTTTTCAGATGTTTTTCTACATTTTAAAATATATTGATTTCAATTACAACACAGAATACAAAGTGTATAGTGCTCACTTTATAATACTTTTGTTACAAATATTTGCACTGTAGAAATGATAAAAGAGAGAGTATTTTTTAGTTCACCTCATACGATACCGTAATGCAATCTCTTTATCATGAAAGTGCAACTTACAAATGTAGAATTTTTTTTGGTTACATAACTGCACTCAAAAACAAAACAATGCAAAACTTCAGCACCTAGAAGTCTACTTAATCTGACTTCTTGTTCAGCCAATCTCGAAGACAAACAAGTTTGTTTACATTTAAGGGAGATAATGCTGCCAGCTTCTTATTTACAATGTCACCTGAAAGTGAGAACAGGCATTCACATGGCACTTTTGTAGCCTCATTGCAAGGTATTTACGTGCCAGATATTGCTAAACATTCGAACGCCCCTTCATGCTTCTATGCTGATGATGCTTGTTAAAAAAAATAATGCATTAATTAAGTTTGTGACTGAACTCCTTTAGGGAGAATAGTATGTCTCCTGCTCAGATTTACCAGCATTCTGCCATATATTTCATGTTATAGCAGTCTCGGATGATGACCAACACGTGTTGTTCGTTTTAAGAGCACTTTCTCTGCAGATTTGACAGAAAACAAAGAAGGTACCAATGCGAGATTTCTAAAGATAGCTACGGTACTAGAATGAAGGTTTCAGAATCTGAAGTGCGTTCCAAAATATGAGAGGGACGAGGTGTGGAGCATGCTTTCAGAAGTCTTAAAAGAGCAACACTCTGATGTGAAAACTACAGGATCCAAACCACCAAAAAAGAAAATCAACCTTCTGCTGGTGGCATCTGACTCAGATGATGAAAGTGAGCATGCGTCGGCCTGCACTGCTTTAAATCGTTGTCAAGCAGAACCCCTCATTAGCATGCATGCATATCCTCTAGAACAGTGGTTGAAGCATGAAGGGACATATGAATCTTTAGTGCATCTGGCACGTAAATATCTTGCAACGCTGGCTACAACAGTGCCATGTGAACACATGTTCTCACTTTCAGGTGACATTGTAAACAAGAAGCGGGCAGCATTATCTCCTGCAAATGTAAACAAACTTGTTTATCTGAGTGACTGAACAAGTAGGACTGAGTGGACTTGTAGGCTCTAAAATTTTACATTGTTTTATTTTTGAATGCAGTTTTTTTGTACATAAACTTACAAATGTAGAATTAACTTTCATGATAAAGAGATTGTATTACAGTACTTGTATGAAGTGAATTGCAAAATATTTATTTTGTTTTTATAGCACAAATATTTGTAATCAAAAATATGAAGTGAGCATTGTACACTGTGTTCTGTGTTGTAATTGAAATCAATATATTTGAAAATGTAGAAAACATCCAAAAATATTTAAATAAGTGGTGGTCTATTATTGTTTAACAGTGCAATTGCAATTAATTTTTTTAATCACTTGGCAGCCCTAATCTAAATAAATTCGTGTTCAGAGTTGATTACCACTGACATTCTTGAAATCAAAATCTTTACTGCAGTTTAGATTGTTTTGTAGTCTGTTAACATAAATAATTTAGGCCTCAGTTTAGCAAGATATTTAAGCATGCGCTTAAATTTAAGCATGAGGTGTCAGTGTGAATACTCATGCTTAAAGTTACGTATATGTTTAAGTATCTTGCTGAATCAGGCTGTAATGAATGAGCCAATGGTTTAATTTAACTTAACTATTAATTAAGCAATGGCTTCAGAGTTCCTAGAAGAAAAGTATAAAATAGGAGTTAGTGTTTCTTGGTCCTTGAATTACCATGTTCCAGACACTTATTTAAAATTCTGTCAGTACAGCCCAAATTCCTCATGCAATTTTAATTTGGTAATACTGTTTACTTCCTGTCCTAAACTCTTTTGTAGTGTTTGGTTGTATGGGAAGTGATTCGTGTGTGCATATTTGAAGGATGGTATATAAATGGAAGATATTTTAATTGATTTTAAGAGGGGTGTATCTTCTGTCAGAATAAGTGACTTCCTGTTTTGCTGAAATTTGGTGCACAGGTTGTTGGTCATGAGCAGACTTTTTTTCCATAATTAAAGAAAACTGTGTACATAAGGTAGTAAAGAATCTTCAGCATACGAGAGACGCTGCTGTTGGGAATGTTACTGTGCAGCATTAAACTAAGTCTCACCAAGGACCAATGTTAAAAAACTGTTTTGCTAAAGTGGCAGATGGTTCCACTAGTATGAAACCCAACAGACTTCTTGCATATTGGTGCTTTCCATTTCAGGCATGCTGCTGTTTGTTTAAGAACCACTCATGGTGTTGGTGTTAATTTGTAAAGTCTGGTCTGTGTCCTGATTACCTTAAAGACCATCTCTGCAACTTCCCAGTGGCTGAGATCAGCTGAATTGCTGCTCACAACATCCAGATTTGCATTCTCAGTTTGGTGTCAGCATCTGTTTTGAACTCTACTTGAGTCTGGATCCTGCTCCCCGTTTGGTCTGCCAGAGCTAGTTTGACTTTCAGGGTATGGTGCAAAGTCCATCTGTTTATTCAGGTGTTTGCCTGTCTAACCAACTGAAGACTGCTTCATAGTTCCTTCTTATTTTTGATGACTGTTTGAGATTGATTTGGAGGTTGTCTGTTTGCTGCCAATTCTTATGAATTTTTTTATTTTTAAATTTGCAAGTGCACAGAGGCTTAAGCAATGGGTTCCTCATTTATACGTGGTAGTGTAAAGAAATACCTGTTTTTCTGTAGTTGTAATTTTTCAGCAGTTTTACGCAAGTAGTCTTTTAATTGTCTTTAGAATAGAGCAGCATTTTTAAGATTCTTTAATTTTTAAAAATTAGATTTAATTATATTTAATTTTAAGAGTAGATATTCCTATATTTGCTTTAAAACATTCTTAATGGATCAGACCTTAGTTTAAAGTTCTTATATGGATGTATTTCTAAATTACTTATGTTTTCCAAGTAAGAGGGATACTTTTGGTAAACGTGCTCACCACCACAAAAAATGAATGAGTTTGCAAGAGGTTAAATTTATCAGCCTTTATAGTTCTTCTTCCTTTTTACTTTCTGGGTAAGCCTGACATTTTAATTTCCTCCAGAAGATGGCATCAGAAAGTTACTATAATGTTCTCAGCTATCCCTCTCTGGATATTGTACAATAACTACTAAATACTGTCTAGTGCAGCACATCTAATATTAGTTGTATACTTTCTTCTATTCCAGAATGACCTAAAACCTACAGAAGCAAAGAAGAAAATCCAGCATGTAACATGGCCATGAACTAGTGGGGGTCCTGGAAATGTAAATATATCATTCCTGTAGTTCAGAACAGTTGAAGTACATTTCTCTTTAAACTATACAGGGATTCACATTGTTGTGGAGTTTTCTTAAGTTTGAAAGCTCCCTAATATAAAGCTGGAATCATAGTCTCACCAATCACCTTAAAAGTGTCTACCTTCTTGCATTGAGAGTGGTTTCACTTTCCCTTCCAAAGGTGGTGGTATTACAAGATACTAAAAAAACCTGCTTTTGAATTTTCAATTATACTGTAGTTCATTTCCTACGTGTCTCTACAAAACACCTTTGTGGGTTTAAAAATGTTCATATTTTATACTATACAGCTAAATTCAGTTTAGTAGATCATGTCCTGGCTAAATACCCAACACAATTGTTGAGGTTCCAGGTGTATGAAAGATTGTGCATCCAAACCCTTTTTGGGTTCCAGAAGATAGTTACTTAAACAATATAGTATAAAATCATCGGATTGACAGGTTTTATTCTAGAGAAAAAATTATTTTTGTTATATAGAACAAAACTACAGAATTGTATTTGTATTACATTTTAAAATACAGGTTAAGTTGGTAATAACAGATGAACTATGTAACATCCTTGCTTCAAATTGAAGCTTCTATAGTCATTTGAGATGAAAAAATGCACATGGAAGCACATTATTAGAATCTATATTCAGCATGAATCTGAGGGGAAAAAATGAATGGATTAGTGCCATGCTCTTATATACAAACTTCTGTATGCATGTGTGCAACACATTTCTTTTGTTATCCCCGTTATTATAATGCTTGTTAAAATAAGTGGGAAATCCTAGAATGCGGGCCAACACTCTCCTCTCATCAACACATAAAGAGGTAACAATCACTGCAGTGAGTTAGGATAGTATACTCTTAACAATGTCTTGCCTCTTTCATACCTGTGAGAGTTATTAAAATGAGATCTTCAGTTTTTCTTTGAATCCCAGTGGATTCCATTTAGATTATTACTTGTGTGGTGTAATACACTGGATTTGGTCCTATGTCCATTAGAATCAATGGCAAAACTATTGATTTTGGTGGTTAAGTGGGCCTGATCCTTCACGTACTTTGAGTGTATGTGGTAAACAGTAAAGCTTCTATATACAAAAACTAATTTGAAATCTTTGTTCCTCCCATATGAAGGCCTTTCACCACTGAATTTAAACATGAAGAAATCCTTGTTCTGGCTTTATGAGCCATTTGAAAATGCTGTCAGCAGTGATCTGAAAGCTTACTTAGAATTTTTTTAAATGTATATGTATTGAAAATATGAACAGTAGTCTACATCGGATATGGCTGAGACAGGAGTTTCCCATTCATTATTGTGGAATCAAAGGCACTTCTGAATGCTGTAAAATAGTAAGAATGGTGTGTTTTTTTTAAATATTGTGTGCTTGTTTCCTTTTACTAAACACTAAAACCTGTGTGCAGGTTTTATACTTCAGTACAGAAAAGTTTCACATGTTAATGTACATTTTGTATGTAAAGAGTGGTCTTTTAAGTAGTTTTATCTTATTTAAATAAACTGAATTAAAAGTAATCTTTTTCAGTAGTGTAGATCTATTTTGTAATGAAATTAAACCTGTTGAATTGAAATAGTGATGTGGAAGTGTACTCGAAGTCACTGAGACGACTACTTAAAGTTAAGTATGTTCATAAGTGTTTGCAATATTGCAGTTGTAATTTTGGTAAACGTTACACCTTTTTTACTAAATCATCCCATAAACCTAACTTAATTTTAGAACACTTGTCACAATAATTATTGTGACATCTTACTCGGGACAACCGGAATTGTGAGCCACCATGTTACCACTCTGCCTTTGGAAGAGTGAACTTTGCTGCTGCTGCTGAGCTATGTTTCAGCTCCCTGGCACACCAGCTTGACAAGCTTGACACACCTGCCTTTCCAACAAATGCTTCAGGACTCTGCCAGTCCAAACCTTGCATTGAAGGTAACCATCATTGAACCCAAGTTCCCTGGAGATGTCCTTCTGCAGTGTTCAGTCCCTCTCAACAGACACTCACAGAAGTTAAGTTTGCTGCTTCCAAAAAGACAGAGCACACATTAGTCTTAAAATAGCTGAAGACTTACACTTCTCTTCAGTATAACAGCACTGAGAGTTTTGTAACAAAACAATAAATTTATTAACAAAGAGTGTATGTTTGAATGATTTCAAGCAAGAGTTAGAGATATGAAAGGTAGGTTACAAACAAAACACTCTTTCTAGTGACTAAAACAACTTCAGAAAGTTAGTCTTTGTCTAAGCAGATTTCCCACCTATAGCCAGTTCGCAGAGACATCAGCCTTCTTAGCTGAAGGGATCAGATTTCTCAGATTTCAAGAGCTCTGGCTTCGTGTGTCCCTCAGGTGATTGATGCCAAAATGGCTTTCTGTTTCTGCTTATATTTCCCAAAGTCCATTGTCTGTTCAGGAGCCTGGAGGTACAGCCTCCATCCCCAGTTGTGATAGTTAAATGGTCATCTCCCTCACATGCTATTTTGATGGCTTTATTTATCTTGACAGGTTTCAGAGTAACAGCCGTGTTAGTCTGTATTCACAAAAAGAAAAGGAGTACTTGTGGCACCTTAGAGACTAACCAATTTATTTGAGCATGAGCTTTCGTGAGCTACAGCTCACTTCATCGGATGCATACCGTGGAGTTTCCACGGTATGCATCCGATGAAGTGAGCTGTAGCTCACGAAAGCTCATGCTCAAATAAATTGGTTAGTCTCTAAGGTGCCACAAGTACTCCTTTTCTTTTTATTTATCTTGTTTGTAGATGTACTTCCATTGTTTTTGGCCTGACCTTGCTCCGTTTACATTGGAGACACAACGTAGTCAAGCAGGTAAAACAATATTCATTTGTCTAGGACAGGCTGAGCTTATGCATTGCTTGCAAAACACATTTTAAAAATATATTTCCAGCACATACTATAGTTCTTTATACACCAGCCATCCGTGCATCATGCAATAATATTAATGACCAGCATCTTACCAGTTTGCATACAATACCTGTGTGACACCTTTTATAAACAGATTATGATAGCAGTGACTTTGTCCATGTAAGGCACACTTTCTAGCTATTCCCTAATTAGAGCTCCTTGAATATAAATTGTTTGTTCTTGAAAGAAAGATTATGCAGTTTAGGAAATTATTTGAAAGGTAGATACATACATTTTCAAACATATTACATAAAAAGAAGTAAATTGGCAAGACCGTTAAATTATAACCTTTTTTCATATTCATGTCATGTTAAAAATTTAACAACTTTATTATCGGGTATATGGATCTCTTACAAACCACTGCAATATTTAAAATAGCTTAAAGAATGAAAGTAATCAACAAATATCTGACCAAATACCCAGCTCTATATATGTCTGTCATTGGTATATTTCTTCTAAAGAGCTATTTGTTCAAGTATACATTCCTTGTGTCTCTATGGTTCTGTGATAAGAGGTCATATTTACTTAAAGGTTGTTTTTTTGTTAAGGCCAGAGGGGACCATTATGTCTGGTTTGGCCTCCTTAACTATGCTCCAGGGAAGAACTGGCTTTGTGTACCTTGGATGATGCTAGATTTTAAGTTGACTCCCTTCCATCCACCCCCACCTCCCCCCAGTTGTGTATCTAGAAGTAAGTATAGATCACTGTATGTTTAAATCATCTGAACAGCATTTTTAAATGTTTAATTTTACTCAGATGAACTTTCTGATATTTTCCCCACAAAATAAATGGCCACATGTCTGCATGCTACCCATTTAAAAAGCAAATCAAATCAAAGAACATCAGGGGGTTTTTGTTTTTAACCATACAAGATAATGGAAAAACTCTAGGCCAGATCTAGCTTTTTCACTGCTGACAATAAAACCTGGAGAAGGGAGTTCAGGGAAGGAAAATTCTTCAAGATTCCCCTTGAAAAATTTTCCATTCTGTCTTGGCTTCAGTTTTGGCTCCTTGAGGGATAAGTCATTGGGATTCATAGAAGGCTAGGGTAGTCCCTCCGTACTTGCTTTGGGACATCAACGTTCCCCTCTGCTTTCTTGAAACTATATTGCTAAGGCAGTTCCTGTCCGTGGCTGTTCAGAGGCTTCATCCATCACTCTTTTTAAAATGGGTTCTTTAGGGTTTGCCCTCTCTTAAACCTATATATCCTAACTCTCAAAGGGGGCTGCAGAAATCACTGCTCTCTTCCCTTCTGTACAGAGCAGGGGAGATTTAGACATGAATTCCAGGTTTTCATTTGATCAGGTTATGGCTGGTCCAGCTCTCTGCTGTAGAAATGAGTTCCACTGCTGTATTTTGGTTCACCTTCTGAATTTTTCTTTCAGATGTTGATTGCTTTTTGAACCAGTAGCTTCTGATGCACACCTAATTTGCAAAGTTTAATAACTGCAACAATAATTCTAATAAAATCACTTGTGGTGTTGGAAGTGAGACAGTAATTCCATGTCCATGTAATCTAAATACTGAGAGGTAATACCTTTATGAAAAATGTGAGAGCCAGTCAGTGAGATGAAGTTAATGTATGTTGGGGTTATAAGACTTTCTTGTATGAATGTATTGCTCGAGTTTAATAGGGGGCTGTGGGGGAAAGCAAGCATGGAAGCAACACAGGGGTTCCCGGCAAGCAACCTCCAAACCAACCTTGAGGGGCAGTTACAAGCTGGTGGGACAAAACATTGTCTTCAGCCAAAATGCAAGCCTTGTTTTGCCAGGGTGGGAAGCCAGAGATCAAAAGAACACCTAACAGTCAAAAAGCCCTTTCTGGGGGAGTCAGTTTGCGGAAGGACAGGTTGACACAGAAAGAGATTCTGCAGAAGGGTCCGAAAGATTTTGTGTCTTTCCCCAGATCCAGGAAACGGTAAGTCTTAGGGAAAGGCAGATATATGCATATAAGCTGGTTTATTGTTTTTCAAGATGGTTTTTCTCTGAAATGCTGTTCTATATAAACAATGCTTTGATTTAAGAAAGCTGTTTGGTCACTAGTTGCCACTGCTATTACTCCTGGAGGAAACAGGTATGCAGGGAACTGAGCTTCTGTCACACCTGCTGCTTAGCACCAGTAACTACAGCCCAACGCCTGGTCTGAGAGTGAGAGAATCATATGATTCCACCCACAGAGACAGATGATGGCTTAAGACCTGAGAGAAGGGGATACACTCAAAGTGACTAGGAGGGATCAAAGGTATGGTTAGTCGGGTAAGTGTGACAGTGACTTCTGGGTTATTCTATATTGTGCACAACACAGATATCTAGTGTACTTGTTGATGGTTCGGGTCCTCACTTTTTTTTTTCCTTAACACTGTGAAGAAGTTCAGGTCCCAAGTGTGACCTGTTTAAAACTATTGTTTGATCCCAGATACATTGCCACCTTAGCATGAAATTAGAAAAACATTGACAGGATATTACATATAAAATTGTGTTTTATGTCCTCCTGGCTATTTTTTAACAAACACTGTTTCCAGAGTTGTACTGACATTTCTAAGGTTACTAGTACACAATGATGATGAATATATTGTTTTTTTAAAAAGTTAATTTGAAATTTTGGCCTGTCTCTTCCCACCCCAAACCCACCTGGTAGATGGTCTTGAAGAGATTGCTAGGGAGCTGTGCTCTGCAGTGTGCAAGATTTATGGTAATCTCTATGTAGCCTCTCTTTGCCCTGACCCTTTCCACTCTAGTTCTGCTGCATGCAGGACATTCCAGAGCCTTTACTTAGAGGGCTAATTCCTGCAGTCGGAAGCTCAGCAAATTGGTCAGGTTACAGCTTCCTGCAGGAGCCGCACTCAGGAAAGAAAAGCTACAGGAGGCTTCCATCTTGGAATATCCTGAGGAAGAATGCCTTTATGTGGTTTTGACAATGCTTTTTTTCCAGAAGTATGAGAGGGATTTCTCTTATTCACTGTGATTGAACTTTTAACTAGAATTAAACCTAAAATAACAGTATCTTGTAAGAAAATTACAATTTATTTTCTGCTTCCATATTAGTTTTTGAATATTGTTATTTCTCTGTTTGTTTTAAATGAAGGAATTTTGTGTAGAAGGTAGAAGAACATAATTACAGTTCATTTGAGGGTCACATGATGCCCAGATAGTTGGAGAGCATAACAAATGGCATGTGCAACAAAAAAAATGGACTACATTAGTACTTCAAAAAAAATCCATTGGTTTCAAAGTAACAGCTGAATGGTGAGAGAGGTTTCCAACATACAATTTATAAGTGTATTTTTCTCTGTCTTTGTAGTGCACCAGCTTACACTGCTGGTGACATCACATGAACTCTGTTGGAGCATGAAATTGGGCTGTCAAAACTTTTCAGTCTATTGTACAGTTTCTCAAAATTTAATTTTCTGACCTTGCAGCGAATGATGTAAAGGTAAAACAGACCTAGGATACTAGAAAAGAGCACTTACCTTTACTCCTGAGGACAGCTGTATGCTTCAGCAGACAATAAATTAAATTCTAAATACACTGCTTCGCAGTGTTGGGTCAACCAGCATACTAATCTAAAATTGATGGATTTAAACAATAAACATGACAAACAGGGTAGTTGAATCTGACTTTATATCTCTGTGGATGAAAAGTTTGGAAGTCTGTTTCATGCCAAAATTAGTGGAATTTGGCCTCTACCCAAGTACCCTTTGAAACTGTCTTGATATTTTAGGAATCCCATAGAACTTCTGTGGACCAGCAGTGAAGAGATTAATTTGGCCTGGCTACAACCTGCTCATTGCGGTTTTCAGTGTATACCTTGAAACATGGATTATTTTTGAATCTTTATTACCAATATAACCAAGAATTTGACATTGCTCCTTAAAATAAAAATGAACTTTTCTGGTGACCAACAACATGGAAGCATTTGGAAGGTTTAGACTAGCAGATAGTAAGTACCCTGTCGTATATGGGAACAATCTTGTCAACAGCTGTCTGGGATGCAAACATGGATACAGAAACGAAGTGATCTATTCTGAAAGTATGTAGAAAAAAGTATATCATCTGTGCTTAAGGTTTCCATACATCCAGGCACACAGTTCAAGGACAACTGCTACCATATTTTGGAATAATTTATTTACAGTGCCTAGAATATCACTTTTCTGGTGTGCTGCTTGGAGAGCCATCTTGAATGCAATCAGTACCATGATCAGATACCATGGTGATAGATGCAGTATAAGGACCTAGGTGGGTAGTATTGTATGAGTGCTAAGTGCATTTTTGCTCATGTAGAAAGTCAGTGATAAAAATGATAGGGTTCACTTATCTGATACTGTAAAACCAAAATTGTTTGGGACTGGATGGCTTTTTTCTTCATTGAATAATGTGATTGTGCAGGTAACTCTCACATATACAATTAGTTCACAGTTCTGTTTGCAAAACCGCACTACTCTACTAATTTTAGTTTTTAAAGGCACTTCATTGCAGGTAATAAGTAACCCATGTTGGGTACAAAGATTTCCAGAGTTGCCTTTTCTCTCTTTATTCTGAAAGCTGATTTGCATCGGTAACTATGACAGGGAAATTCTTATATTCTGAAAGGACGTTCGGTATAATTAACTGACTGAATACAAATTACTTCCATCTGGAAACAGGTTTCAGAGTAACAGCTGTGTTAGTCTGTATTCGCAAAAAGAAAAGGAGTACTCTCTAAGGTGCCACAAGTACTCCTTTTCTTTTTCCATCTGGAAAGTGCATAAAGAGAGTATTCACTGTCTGACATGGCCATTATTCTTGAAGTTTGTGCCAGGAGTCTCCTTCAATGGATTGTTTTCCATGATAATATTCCACTGCCAGCACATTCTGTCACCCACAATTTTCTCTGCTGGAAATCTAAACTAGAAATGGTGCCAGACCAAAAGGTGTTGGACATGAATACACATGTTGCAACAGTAGCTATGCAAAGTTAAAATTAACATTTGTCCTGGAAGGGAAATTACTTTGTGACTTCTGTACAAATAAATCTCTGGTGTGTTCTCTTAAGCTCTTAAATTGTCCGCTAAATTTTGAGTTTAGACCTAGAAAGAATTATGTAAATTAAAAAAACAGCATATGGCTGGATTAAAGTCTTGCCTTCACTGGTGAGGCTAAACCACCCCAAAAAATTCATATACCAGTCAACAGATAAAGTCCATTCATGAATACATTTGGAGATGTTAATTTAGTTTTTCTCCACCAGTAATGTTTATTACAAATTTATACCACTTGTAGCATAGTGAGTGACCTGTTCAGAAGTTGTCTTGTATTGAGCAATCACAGTAACTGAACTGAAATATTTGTAGGTAACATGAAGACTTTGGAAGGTATGATTGAATAAAATACAAGTTGATAAATTGGAGAAACTGGCTGAGATTGAAATAAGATTGAATACAAAGACATAAAGAGGTTCATCTCTGAGGAATAATCAAATTCACAAATATGGTATAGAAAAATGATAGGTAGATGATAAAAATAGCTTAGAGACAGCTCTCCCATTTTATAAAAGCCTTGTATAAACTTGAGGGAGGTAAATATTATCTCAGTGTTACAGGTGGGGAAATGGAGCTATGAATTGAATTACCCAGTGCTGCATGCACAGACTCAGAAAAGTCCCCATTTCTCAGCTCTAATTTCAGTCCATTAAACCGTACCATTAATAACAGAAGGATCTGTAGAGCCCTGCAAATCCGCTTTATAGTTGTGGACCATGTTTGCGGATCACGGATTGTATGCAGATACAAATTATGTATCTGTACAGGGCTCTAAGGAGCTGAAGGCAAAAAATAATGGAAACAGGGTCAGCAATGGTACGTTGTTTCAAAAAAAAAAAAAAGAAAAAAGTTTAAATTAGGATGTACTTAAAAAGTAATGTGTAAAACAAGCCAGGTAACTATTACACTGTATCCAGCTCTGAGTGAGGTTGCAGCAGACAACTGCTGTCACCTGTGAGAACTATATTTAAAAAAAAAACATGGGGAGAGGAAAGGACAAATTATATTTTTCAGTGTTAACGAGGCTCCTACTGTCTGCAATTCTGGTCCCCCATGTTTTAGAAAGATGAATTAAAACTGGACTGGGGTAGGGCCGGGCTACTAGGATGATCAGAGGAATGGAAAAGTAACCTTATGAGAGGAGACTCAAAGAGCTTGGCTTGTTTAACCTAACCAAAAGAAGGCTGAGGAGAGATGTATTGATAAAGAACAATCATATCAGAGGGATAAATACCAGGGAGAGGGAGGAGATATTAAAGTTAAGCACCAGTGTTGACACAAGAACAAATGGATATAAACTGGCCATCAAAAAGTTTAGGCTTGAAACTAGATGAAGTTTTCTAACCATTAGAGGAGTAAAGTTCTGGAACAGCCTGACTACAAGACTGAGCTTGATAAGTTTATGGAAGGTATGGTCTGATGAGACTGCCTACAGTGGTTTGTGGCCCATCTGCGACTGCTAGTAGCAAATATCTCCAGTGGTCTGTGATCAGACACTAGATGGGAAGGGCTCTGAGTTACTACAGAGAATTCTTTCCCAGGTGTCTGGGTGGTGATTTCTTGCCCACATGTTCAGGATCTAACTGACTGCCATGTTTGGGGTGGTGAAGGGTGCCCTGGGATCAGATTGGCAGAGAAGATAGGGGGGTTTCACCTTCCTCTGCAGTATGGGGCATGGATCACTTGCGGGTTTAAATTAGTGTAAATGGTGGATTCTCTGTAACTTGAAGTCTTTAAACCATGATTTGAGGGCTTCAGTAACTCAGCCAGAAGTTATGGGTCTATTAGATGAGTGGGTGGGCAAGATTCTGTGGCCTGTAATGTGCAGGAGGTCAGACTAGGTGATCAGGATGGTCTCTTCGGGCCTTAAAATCTATGAGTCCTTAATCCTGAGCAGTGTTTTATCCTGCGGGACTGCCTGTGATACACTACTCATACTCCAGGGAAGGATTTGACCTATTCCCTTTGGAGCAAGGTCCCATCCTGGTAATGCTAAAATACTACCTGGCAGCATAAATTAGGCTAAAAGACTACAACATTTCAAATCAGAAAGAGATTAAGAACACTATAGATCAGAAGCCAAAATAAGTTGTGTGTTAGATGAATATTGGGTGCATGACTTGAATGTGTTGTGAGGGATGAGGCCAAAAGCAGAATGCCTTCAACCATCTGAAAGCTGTTCATTACGTCTTTGGCTATTTACTCTTCAAATATCCCCCTAACCATAGTTCATGTTGCTTTTTTGTTTAATTTTGGGTTTCCAGTTTGTAATGAATAGATCAACTAGCTCTGGCTAAAGGCAAGAACTTTGCACTCTGAGCTTCCAGAGAAGAGACTCAATTATATAAGAACATACCCCTAGTAATTGTGAACCATTATTAGGAAAAATTAGGGCTAAAACACTTCTGGAGATCAATGTCTGCAAATGCTTTCAGATATTTCATGATAAACTAGGTGAGAAAACCAAACCAAAACAAAAAATTGCTGTGTTTTACCCATAAAATCATACAATGTTTTGGACATGGTCAATATTTTTATATAAGGCCATGCGGATTCTAAATTGACCACCTGTCCTGAAAATAAAGTTTTTACATCAACTACAATTTAGAAGAATCCTTTTTACCATATTTTTAAATACAGCAATTGAGCATACACTAATTATTGTAGTGGGTGATATTACTTGGTCTTTTTGCACATTTCAGTTACTATTTATTTCTCTTTGGAGAGCCTTCCACCCATTGAAATCCATGGGAGATTACCTGCTATTTTGGTGTGTCCATTTGAGGATAATTATCAGAACCCTGCAAATTCACTAGTACTTCAGGGAAGTGAGTTGTATTTATATGGCTTATGTTGTATTTTTTTAAACTTTGGAAATGTTCTATGTACACTCTACTTTAGCAAATGTTGACACTTTAAAAGTAATAAAATCAAAATCACAAAAAAATTGAATTTATTAAATGATTTTATTTTAAGAAATACAATATGCAGTGTAATTTCAATTGATACTGACAATCACAATTTGTACTTCACACAATGATCATCTAGTCATGCAATAAAATATTTGTTACAGAACACTCCCACTTAAATGATTAATAATCCTTTTCTCCTAGTTAAGGCATGGTACGGATCCTTGAACACTGATACACGCCCTACATTCTCATCTTTCTACACACTTGACAGCACACTGCAATTACACATTCCAAGAACACTAGGCTTGAACTCCTGGTCCTATTGAAGTCAAACCGAGTTTTGCCATTTACTTCAGTGGTTCAAGATTTCACCCTGAATCTCTATCTATGAAGTTATAGCACATAGCCATTGTAATCCTTCAAACATATCACTCCCTTAAAGACTAAGGTTTGTAAATTCAAATATTCAGTGAAGAAAAGAAAATGTCAATAACAGCCAAAACATTTCATATCTCAAGTCTTGCACTGATCTAGGTTAACAGTGTAAATTCTTAACCATCAACAATCCATCTAGAGATTCTGAAATCATTTGTTGCCTCCTTCCCAGTCCACCTTTGGATTTAGATAGTCAGAAGGAAAAAAAGGTTACGTGATGTGAATGGTACTGAGAAACACAGAAGAGTAGAGTCTTCATATGGTTGACTAAAGCTAGTACACAACATCGCATGTTTCAAAAAATATGTCTTGCACATTTTGTCTGCAAGCACAGCTCTGCTTTCCTCCTTGTTTTAAACTTTAAATATCTTTCCCACACTCGGGGCAAAGGATGTCATCCCTTTCTGTGAGGAAGCCGCGGCCCACTAATGAAAGAGAACACTTCTTACAGTTAAAGCAGTCATTATGCCACTGCCGTTCTTCAAAGGAGATATACTTGGTTCCTCCGAGTCCTATTTAAAAACCAAAAGTGATAAGGAAAAACAATGGAGTACCAGTCATCAGGTGGCTTAGTGTAAGAATGTATTTGGGGACTACTATTGATATCAGATATAAGGCAATGAAAAACTTTTTGTGAGAGAGAATTCCATTCCTGCTTTGTGTTAGTCTAATTTTGCCATCCTTACACTTGTTGAGTAGCATCCTAGGGCTTATCTACAATTAAAACACTACAGCTACGCTGCTGTAGAGCTTCAGTGTAGACACTTCCCTTTGTCAGTGGGAGAGGTTCTCCTATTGGCATAGGTAATCTACCTCTCAGAGAGGCAGTAGCTAGATGAATGGAAGAATTCTTCCATCGACCTAGTGCCGCCTACAGGGGGATTTAGGTCGGCTTAACTATGTCACTCAAGGGTGTGGATTTTTCGCATCCCTGAATGACATAGCTGGTTTGATGTAATTTTCTAGCATAGACCAGCCTTTAATCTTCATGCTACTCAGCGTGAGTATGAACTGGACCTTAAGTGATGGACTTGAGCCTTAACTGATGGATTTGACAGAGAAATGGGGTATAATGTACAGGAGGGAGTCAGAACAGAGAGGAAAGATACGGGTTACAGAAATAAGATAACACGGTTATTCAGTACAGGGATACATATGTCCTGAAAGGTTAGGGTTTTTTAATTTTTTTTTAATGTGAACTTGCTCAATTGTGAAGGTGACATTGCAGAACTGGGATTGAGTGATCTGAGTAGAACGAAGGGAATGGTTTGACAGTTTTGATGTGGGTGTGTCAAGAAAGTGGAACCATGAGAAGAAAGTGCAAAAATATTTGAGAGAAAGAGGTGAAGGGGCCATTGAGGATGGCCTCATTGGTGAAGCAGAAGTTTGGAGGAATGTAAAAGGGGACAAGGGCCCAGATTTCAGGATGAGCTATGTGTTGCATGACCTTGGAAGCAAGAACAAGCTGTTTGAACCTGATGCTGAGGGAGCAGTCAGAGAAGAGACTGAAAGGATGTGTGCAACGTGGTTGAATTGACAGGTGAGAGATGATTTTGGCAAAAGTATTTTGGACAGTTGGGAGGGAAGTGAAGTTAGTATCAAAAAGCTCAAAGGGGGGAGATTGCAGCATAAAGATAGACAGGAAATGTTGAATTTCCATGATGGCAAAGAAGTGCTAAGTGTGCCATCCAAAGTGGCCTATTAGTAATGGCAGGAGAGGTGTAAGCAGACAGGCAACGAGTGAAATAATGGCGTGGAGCAGAGCAGTGGTAGTGTCAGATGAGAGAGAGACTCAGAGTTGTGGCTCAGAACCTCAGTCTTGGACTGTATAACTCACATGTCTAAAGCATTGACCACCTCACATGGAGGGTTATATTTTTATGCTTAGTGATGTTAATTCAGCACTATATAATTGTTCTCTTTAATATTTTTATATTGAATGGCAGTGACTCAAAGCCTTGTGATTTCTAGGCACCTATCCTGAAAATCCAGGAAAACCCCATTGCAGTCGAATATGAGACGTAATTAAATGTACTTTCTATTGGGAGGGAAACTACAGTTGGTAAGTACGGTAGTGTCTCAGAAATAATACCATATGGGGTATGTATGTCCTACTATATGCAAAGCTGTCTTAGGATATGTCTACATGTTCCCTGGAACTCAAATGAAAAGGAGAAAAATTCAAAGTAAGGACTCATTCAAATTTTTCCAAGACCCCAAAGACTGCTCAAGTAAAAGTGCTCAAATTCAGGATATGATAAGATTGGGATACTTGTTGTCTCTTAAATTAAGCTGACCACTACATTGCTCACAAATATTTTTAAAATTAATTGCTTTCGGAAGATCATGGTGGTAAGACACCTACCACTGATGGGGTTGGTGCATCCCGCACACTTTTTGGCATAGAGATTGCAGAAGCAGCTCAGGCAATATGCAAACTCATCCCGGGAGGTAAAGCGCTGTCCAGACAATTGCTTCTTGCATCCAGTACAAACAAAGCACTCCTTGTGCCAGGGCTGCTCCCGGTACGTCACACCTCCTGTCGTGATAGCCTGTGGGGTTGGGGGGTTGTTGTTTTTTTTTTTTTCAAGAATAAAAGAGGTTTTGTGAGGTCACCTTCTTACTGAGGATGACTTATTTTTAAACCAGGTATAACATTTATGATTGCTGGCAGGAACTGACCTTGAGACGGAAGACTTGGTTTGGGATAAGTGATTATTGTGCCCAATTATGCAAAGTCTCATCCTTAAACTACTCATTTGCTCCCTTTTCATCTTGTAATCTTGCTCAAACTTGTCCGCTTTGTATATAAAACCCTTACACCATTCTGCTTCATTACCATGTTTTTCTCTACTCCTTTCCTTGTGCTCATCTCAACGTTGGCCTCCTTTCCATGCTTTCACATAATCCCATCCCTGGTGGTGAAATAATTTATCTCTGAAGCTTCTGCTGTCTGAAACAGCCTTCTTTAATTTTTCCTCCTCATCAACAAAACATTTAATTTCAAATCTCTTCTGAAAATGTCTCTCTTCTCCTTTGCTTGCATCTCTTTGACCCAGTCCTGGACATCCATCACATAATGAGTCATTCAAACCATCCCACTGAAGTCAATGATACTAAATTATGTGAGCAAGGAATCAACCACAATCAATCCTTCGGGTTGCAGGATCAAGTCATAATTTATTTCTTCTGCTGGTATTTTTAAATTCTAATTCACTATAGAATGGTGGCATATGAATTGTAGGAAATATGTTGTGCAAACAATTGACCTGATCCCGCAAACACCTGTGACTTGTTACTGAGTAGTGACTTCAAAAATGTTGATTTCAGAAAATATATGCTATAAACATGGCAACTCTTTTTTTCTTTTTTCCTCTTGATCTTTATGGTTGGGATTTCCAAGAGGATTCAGCATGAGACTAACTCAGCTCCTGTTGAAGTCAAGGGGAAAATATTATTGATTTCAGTGGGAGCTGGGTTGGACCACTGCGGAGTGCTTTAATTTGAAAATTTCACCCTCCATGCCTTTCCCACACTCAGAGCTAAAGATGTCATCACCTTGTAGGAAACATCTCATGGTAATGAGCATTGAACTTGTTAATAAGGGTTTGCAGGGCTGGACCCTAAAGTTGTACTGCATTTCCTAAGGTCAGTTGATTTTATCATTGTTTTCATAACAATTTATCTCACACATAGGAAAAACAAAAAACCCTCCACCAATTTGGTAGGTATGACAAATTTTTAAATTTGAGATACATAAATTAAGAATAATACCTTCTTACACTGGACACACTGCATGGCAAACTGCTTTTCATAGCAGGGTACGCAGAAGTTTTGATTATCTTTGGGAATGAAGGTCTTTGTTCCAATTGGTTGTTGACAACGATGGCAGATAAAGCAGGTCTCATGCCAGCTGTTGCCCTTATACTCCATCTTGCGCGTACCTGTCATGAGATCAAAGCACAAAATGAAGCCCTTCATGCTGACAGTTATAGCAGTTTTAACCATTGTAGTTTTTAATTGGTTCTACTGATTGCTAGAACTTGTGTAGTGATTAGCTAGCATAGCAAGGAGTTAGGTGCTGTTCACAGAGGAAGTTTCCAGAGTTTGCGAGTTATGGTAAGGAGAGAGGAGTAGCTACAGAGAGCCACAGGCTTCCTTCAGATGGCACTGTGAGAATTCATTCATTAGGAATTCTTGTGAAATCTGCAGTATTAGCCTTACCTTTGCTCTGTTCCACGCCTTTTATTAAAGTCCTACAGTTATTTTTTCATTTAGAAGCGGACGAGTCTGATGGAAATGCCAGTTATGTTATTCCCTGACCCTTTTACATAAGAACATAAGAACGGCCATACCGGGTCAGACCAAAGGTCCATCTAGCCCAGTATCCTGTCTTCCAACAGTGGCCAAAGCCAGGTGCCCCAGAGGGAATAAACAGAACAGGTAATCATTAAGTGTTCAATTCCCTGTCGCCCATTCCCAGCTTCTGGCAGAGCCTAGGGACACCATCCCTCCCATCCTAGCTAATAGCTATTGATGGACCTATCCTCCATGAATTTATCTAGTTCTTTTTTGAACCCTGTTATAGTCTTGGCCTTCACAACATCCTCTGGCAAGGAGTTCCACAGACTGACTGTGCGTTGTGTGAAGAAATACTTCTTTTTGTTTTAAACTTGCTGCCTATTCATTTCGTTTGGTGACCCCCTAGTTCTTGTATTATGAGAAAGAGTAAATAACACTTCCTTATTTACTTTCTCCACACCAGTCATGATTTTATAGACCTCAATCATATCCCATCTTAGTTGTCTCTTTTCCAAGTTGAAAAGTCCCAGTCTTATTAATCGCTCCTCATACGGCAGCCATTCCATACCCCTAATAATTTTTGTTGCCCTTTTCTGAACCTTTTCCAATTCCAATATATCTTTTTTGAAATGGGGTGACCACATCTGCATGCAGTATTCAAGATGTGGGCGTACCATGGATTTATATAGAGGCAACATGATATTTTCTGTCTTATTATCTATCCCTTTCTTAATGATTTCCAACATTCTGTTCGCTTTTTGTGACTGCATGTTGAGTGGATGTTTTCAGAGAACTATCCACTAGGACTCCAAGCTCTCTTTCTTGAGTGGTGACAGCTAATTTAGACTTTATAGGTATAGTTGGGATTATATTTTCCAATGTGCATTACTTTGCATTTATCAGCATTGAATTTCATCTGTCATTTTGTTGCCCAGTCACCCAGTTTTGTGACATCCTTTTGTAGCTCTCGCAGTCTGCCTGGTACTTAACTGCCTGGGATTTTTCCAATAAAACATATACTAGTTGGGCCAGGACATACCCATCACATCCGCTCTATGCCTTTGAAGTCTATAACAAAATCGATAACAGTCTTCTCTGATTTAAACAATGAAGCATCTGACCCTGCGAGCATTGTTGGCTGGCTGCATGCCCATTCAAACTTTCTCTGAGATCAGTTGCCTTTAAACCATGCTTTTTGTTGAGAAAAGGAGAAAAAACTTGAAACAATCTTAATTCTTCGGAGTCAGAAACCTAAGCCCTCTTCTTGCCCCAGCATTTCAGAGGTTGTTCTTAAGCATTCCAGACAATATCACAGATGCCACATTTTCACGTGCAAACTTCATGTACTGACGCATATTTTTCTCTATGTCAGCAAATTAGAACAGGAATAATCCAGGCCAGAAGCAAAATATAACTACAAAAGAAATTACTACCATTTGTATTGTCAAACAAAACGTATAGATCATATGTTTACATTTAAAAGAATATCAATTTGCAACAAGCTGATCAGGTATTAGCTGGTGGCTAAAGGCATGATTCTGCCCTTTGATGACTGATTTCAGTGGATGCCAAAAGCATTTATCCAAGGATCTTCCCACCTCTCCTTCCCCAGATTTTAGATCTTTCCCTTAATAGCCCAGTGTGTCATTCCTTCACTTACTTTTTCTCTTCTTATATTTCTAAAATGTGTCCTGAGACATATGATAGGACATGTTTTAAAAATGAAACATTAAATAAAGAAATAACTGATTCATAGCAAATATGTTATTTGACAATTATCTTGCTTCATGACACTTCAGTGCCTCAGTGTTTCTTATTTTATTAATGCACTACATTAATAATAATTTTCAGATGAGACAAAGGAGCAACAGAATCAGTCCCTAAAGAAAAGAAATATCTGGCTATTAATGAGAGGAGATCTGGAATCTGAGAGGGGTTGCATGCTGGAGCAAAATATTTGTTTTCATATCTTTGGTTGGGAGGCAAGATGCATTGGGCTCTAACTGAGGTAGTGATGACAATGAAACACAGTCCAGTGAGGTTTCCTTGTTAATTTTATATCTGCCAGACTGAAATCAGTGGAAGTTTAGGCTGTGTGGAGACTGCATGATCAGTCTTGTAATTACTGTAGTGTTTAATGTAATGTCACAAAACTGCTTTATCACATCTAAATTGAACATTCGGTGCAGCAAAGTAAAGACCAAGAGCAGCATCAATAACCATCTAGACATGTATCTACTCTCTCCTGTCTGTCTAGGGTCTTCCTGAATTAATCCACCTGGGCGCTGACCCCGTTGCTGCATCACCGCTCATATAGCACACTAAGGAAGAAGATGGATACTGCACGTGTAGCTCTCTGCTCACAATGGTGCATGCAGTGTAGAGCAGTGGTTTTCAAACTTTTTTTTCCTGGGGACCCAGTAGAGGAAAATTGTTGATGCCCTCGACCCAACGGAGCTGAGGATGAGGGGTTTGGGATGTGGGAGGGGCAGAGGGCTGGGGAGCTGGGGTGAGGGCTGTGGGTGAGGCCAGGAATGAGGGGTTCAGGTTGTGGGAGGGGGCTCTGTGCTGGGGTTGGGGTGCAGGAGGGGGTCAGGGCTCTGGGCTGGGGCTGGGGATGAGGGGTTTGGGGTGCAGGAGGGACTCTGGGTTTTGGGGTGCTCAGGGCAGGGGGTTGAGGTGCAGGGGAGTGCAGGGCTTGGGCAGTGTGGCCCCATGAGCCCCCTGCCTAGAAGCCAAACCCACTGCTGGCCGCTTCTGGGGCACAGTGCGGTGTTGGAAAAGGTAGGCACTAGCCTGCCTTAGCTGGGCAGCACCCCCGTCAGGACTTCTAATGTTCCGGTTGGTGGTGCAGGCCAGAGTGACCCAGCGCCTGACGTGCCATGACCCAGTAGGGGGTCACCACCTGAACTTTAAAAAACACTGGTGTAGAGCAGCCTGATTACCAAGTGTGCTGGTGGCTTTCACTGCATACATTAGGCAGGGATGTGGTTGCAAAATTTTTCATTAATTGATTTCCTGTCTGGGTTGTACGCTTAAAATAAATGGAGCACACCAAACACTAGGAGATGACTAATTTAAAATAATGTTCATGAACACTCCTCCTCACAATTAAAAATGACACAATTAGCTATTAACATACAGTTTGTATGGTAACTTCCAACTTATCTGTATGTGTGTATATATACATATCTTACTATATGTTCCATTCTATGCATCCGATGAAGTGAGCTGTAGCTCACGAAAGCTTATGCTCAAATAAATTGGTTAGTCTCTAAGGTGCCACAAGTCCTCCTTTTCTTTTTGCGAATACAGACTAACATGGCTGCTACTCTGAAACCTGTCAATTAACTATAGTTCTCAACTAATAAAACACAAGTAATGTATCTATGCTCCTGAAAAGGGGAAAGAGAGTACAAATGTGGAACCCTAAGCAATTTTGGCCATCTGCTTTTAAAGACTTTTGCATTATTTCTATTTGTACATCCTATCTTATATCCCAAGCCCCTGCAATTTTTATGTCATGGCCTGTCAGGCACCCATGCCAATTTTCACGTGGTTAACATGAGAGTGCCAGTTCAGAAAGGATTCAGCTGGAATAACATCCTATCGCTGATCATTACCAGGCATACATAATGGATTCCTGAATTTTAAGAGTAAAAACTGGTTTTATTATCTATTTCTAGACCCAGCCCCAACCTCTGCCCTTTTAAGCCTTCAAATTGTTATGGAATGTTATGGCATTGTAAACAACAGAGCATGTTTAATGGTCTCTTACCATGTGCCCAAGTGTCAGCTGTTAAGAGGCAGCTGTTTCTTGGATAGCCAAACTTGACAGGGAACTGGTTCCCTCGTTTCAGACTCAGGGACTCAACAGCACTTTGGAGGTAGCCTGGCTGCTTTTTTTCACCTTTCATTGAAAAGCTAAATGGGGAGTATTTAGCTCCCAATTTAGCTATTTAAGTAAAAAATTAAACTTTAAAAGCACCCTGTTGCTCTTCAGATGGTAGCAGCCAGTCAAGATAGCGTACAAGAAAGAAAGACAACACTAGACAGACAAGGTGTATAAGAACTTTGGCTGTCCAGGCTGCATATATAGTGTACAAATTGATTATGGCACGATGTGAATGCTTATCAAAAATTGAATTAAAAATAGAACTGAGACTTACTTTTCCCCCTTTCTTTGTATTAATACATCTCATTTGTATAATTGATGTATGGAAATCTATTATGTGAATTAGGTGATCTGGATAACTTAAAACATAGGTTATAAAATCCCCAAATGGCCCATCAGATTATGAATTAGGACATTCAGTACTGTAAAGATGTTTGTTACAAAGGAGGCTGGGGTTAGTTTTGATATTTGACCCAGCTTTCTTTTTTTTTCTTTTTTTTTTTTTTTTGGTCTCATCCAATTTCCTGCCATTGCAGCAGCCTTGGCATTTGGACACCTTCATCTCTCCCTCTGTCTGCCAGTGGCACATAGTTTAATTTCCTGAGGACTGAAATGCTTTAGTATAACTCAAGTCTTTGGGCTTAATATAGGGGCATCTGAAAATGAATAGCCTGTGATATACAGAAAATGGTTCCTTCTGGCCTTTAAACCATATAAAATGAAATGAAGTTGAGAGACTGTCAATGACTTCAGTGGGCTTTGGGGCAGGCCTTAAAGTACAGACAAATGAAAATTGGTATATCCTAACCTGGCATGATAGTCTTCTTACACTCATTGCATTTGGAAGAGTATTCATTGGAATAGCATTCAGTACAAAGTAGATGCTCCTCTTTTGCAGCAAAAGGTTTGTCCACCAATGAGTTCTTGCACTGGAAGCAGTGGAAACAGGTTTCATGCCAGTGCCGGTCCTTGTAGGACAGATCCTATAGAAATCCAAAACCACAGAATAAACAGAATGAATAATTTGCACAATTGTAAGTTGGGAGAATAGCCAAGCATATTCAAGTCTGAATCACATAGCCAAGTGTTGAGGCTCATTCATACAGCTCAGGAAAACAAATTGTCTTGCTTGACAATGAACTGAATTGCTGTGGTTACTCAAAAGGGCAAAAGACAATTCCATCTTCTTTAATAGGCTTTAAACAAAACCCCCCAAACCACGTAACCTTTTTTTTTTTAATATCGCAGAGAAACAAGTAGTCTCATTTATGTATTTTCCCTGAGAATTAAGTCATTAACAGAAATATAATATATTTTCTACCTCTGTCTTGGCCATTGTTGTCTTCTAGGTCATTCCTTCTTAACATGGGTCTTGGTAGAAATCTCTGTTCCACGTTCATCTCTGGTATTAATTCCTTTTATTAATGGATTTACACTGAGGATTGAACTGGCCATGTATCTCTCCATTTTTTAGGACTAGATTTAGTTCAGTTTTACTAAGACGCTAAATATGGGTCAGAACTGTTACTACCACTTTGCTGCTACTTACATTGCTACTTTGCCATGGGCACCCCATATAGACGCAATGTCACATCATTTCTGTAGGTGCCACTCTAGAATTGTCTGATACTAAGATTGGCATCACAGTTCCAAACAATATTTCTTCCACTGAAATGTCAGTGCAGAAAATTATTTTAAAGGATTGTCCTTTTAGAAATTATTAAAAACCCATGTCCACTGTAACTCCCAAAGTCTTTGGTGTTTCAGACAAAACCCAGATTCAAACCATCCCGGTTTTACAAAATAAATCTCAACTGAAGAGGTTTTGGAAAAAAAAAAGAAAGGAAAAGAAAGGAGAGTGCAACCCCTTTGCATTTTTGCGTAGGTTGAATAATCAGAATTCTTGACTTACCCAAGGGCATCTGCCTCTTAAATGTATAGGATCTCAGAGTTTGCATTGATTCCTGTATCATGAAAAGGCAATTTTTAAAATACACTGGAAAAACTAACCTTTCACTTTCCATTTAAAGACTTACCTATAACTGACAAACTGCTTACACTAAATTATATTGGTGAACAGAAGAGAGAAGAATGAATCAAGGAATGTCAGCAATTTTCTATCATCAGTGAGACAGAACATTAACAGTGGCACAGGGAGAAAATCTTGTTTGAACACCTGCCCTGCTCACCTCAACTCCCTCAAAATCTTTTTTTCAAGTAGTCATTGAGGATGTTCTTGTTTTTTCCAACTCTTGAGGTCACACAAAGTGTAACACCCATAGAGATTCCTATTTCACTGTTTTCAAAGAGTTATTCATACAACTTGCTCTGTTCACGTCAGACAAAACCTTCTGAAACAAACCAGTTTCTGATCCTTAAATATCAGATTTTCTAACATCAAAATGAAAAAAAAAAACTCTATCTTGTTGAAGAGATTGATATTTACATTACTTTCCTGAAAGGAAGTTGAACAACTTAATCATGATCTCCAAGGAATAATATTTTTCCTGAAAAAGTGTAACCTAGAGCCAACAGGGAGTTTTCCAAAATGTGAAACTTGCTTGCTGGAAAATGGAATGACTGCAGATCTATGTTCTTTATTGTTGTCTTTTGTGAAACTGGGGGCATTTTTAAACTTAGGAAACTGGAAAAATAAGAATTTATCTCTTCTTTTTTCTTTTTCTTTTTTTTTTTGCTGTGCTCTTCAAAGTATTTTTTACCTCCAAAGTTGGTAAAGTGGGTATCTGTTAACTGCTTCCCCCCCGCTTTTTGCTTATATAAGCCTCGCCAAAAATGTAACTTGTACTTTTTAAAGTTGGAAATAATGAAGCCCATGCCTTTTCCTTTTTTTTTAACAGTAGAATGTTCTTTGTCCAGAAGCCTCTAGAGTAATCAAAGCTAAACAAAGCTAGGTTAAGTCTTGAAGTGTAATGTAGACCTATTGGCTTAGAGAAATTGCTGAGCTGTGGTTGAGCAATGGTGTGCAATGGTGACTTGAAGCCAAATTATGTCCTACCGCTGGACCAGTCTCCAGTGCAAGCTAGAGCAGCCTCAGACCTCCTCTAATTTGCATTGGCTGCTCACAACTGCGAGGAGCTGTTCCAGCAGCAGGGATCATGGATATAAAGACACTCGATCCATCCTCACTGCATGGATGAGGCCAGGAGGGAGACATAAAACCATTACCATGGTAGTATGACATTCAAGGATCCCCCAGCACTAGAAGGCATCCTCAAGAGACTGGTTAAGCTGGCTTCATACCTGCTTTGTGCAACCCGAGTGGAGCAAAGCAGCCAGAGTGCAGATGAGGATCTGTCCCAACGTGTCCATTGACCCTGATTTTTTAAACCAGCCTCCAATATTGTGGGTGAAACTTTAGAGGCTGTTTTTGAAAATGTATGCTAGCTTGTGCCAACTGATGTACAGTTAAGAGATCCTGTTATCCTGTTAATATGGGAAGCAAGCACAGGTGAGAAATGTAGAAGGATTACCCTGGATGGATCATGGGTCTCTGACCCAAAGTGTACACATGCACATTTGTTTATGGTATGAATGTTGTATAGCCTATGCAAAGAAAGAGCACGCTAGCCAAATCTGAGGGATATGTGTTACTGGTTAAAGCAGAAGGGGGAAATTGCATGCTTCTGCAGAGCTTAAAAAAAAGCCTATAGCAGAATCTACAGGGAAAATATTTAGCACTTAAGTAAGTTACTTTTCTTCTGAGCTCAAAAAATAATTTTCCTCCCCTAGCTGGTTTCATTTGATGAATAAAACCCCCCTAATTTAATAAACTTGTTTGAATTAGAAACAGGATGGGGGCGCTTCTCAGCCTGATCTTTCCACAAAGGTCAGTACTGCATTACATAATGTTGTCCTCAAAGCAAACTTCTCCAAATCAAGCCTTCTTATGTGAGGGTGAGATCGTATTTTTTCCATAATTCTTCCAAAATTTACTCATTCAGGAGACAATTTATTTTTCCTCTTCTGTGATATGACTGTAGGTGAATAACTTTTTTTTTAACTGAACAAAATCGTAAGATTAGAGTTACTCGGTTTTATAAGCATAAATCCCTTATTGCCCTGAAACAGTATTGTTTTTTTGTTAGGCTTTACTACTCAAGCCATTGTGTTTTCCACTGAACTTGGTCTCCTCAGAGACCACAGTAGGAAGAAGGAGATTAGAGAGGTTATGAACAGGAAAGTAACCAAATATATTTGTGTTCATGAGTTAGTGAAAACATCAGCATTTTTACTAGAAACAATGTTCTCCTTAGAATCTAAGGCAGGAAGAGTAGGATACAATTTCAAAGTTTTGTGTAAATTTTTGGTGTGCAGGTCCTGTGGCTGAGTGATGCACTACTAAAACCAGCACCTCGCTGCTTAGAAAATGTACAGGTGAAGGTCCTTGGTGTCTTTTTCCCTTCACAACATAACACAGGATATCAGACAAGTCAGATTTTCAGTGCCAAAGCAAAATAAGAATTGCAGCTCAGCAAAGGATTGAGATTTAATTGAAGTGTTGTTAAGATAACCATCCTGTTCCATATATTACTGTTGGCTCCATTTTCTGTTTGCCGTGCATATTTAAGATTGATCATTTTGATTAATTTTTGGCCCACCTGCTGCCAGAATAGCCTTCCACAACAATCCTCTTTTAATTTTTTTCTCAGATTTTGCCAACAAATTTTTTCATTCCTGTGTACATCATCTTACGGTCTGCATTAGAAAGGTGAGTTGTGGGTATTTCCTGTATTGATGATGATCTCTGCGCCAAAGAGACTGCAAAGAAACTATTTTTAAAAACTTGTAAAGAATGCTAAGATCAACTCAAAAGTCAAATTTAAGCCGTTAAGCAAATGTGAATATCTGAGGTTTTGAAAATTTACAGAGGAATTTCCAGAAAGAATGTTCAGAGTTTCAAGCAAGCAAGAGTGGGGAACAATAGCTGCAGCACAAGTCCACCAGTGACTTGGGCTTTGAAACCTAATGGTTTTGATACAAATTCATTCTTTCTTAAGAGATGATCCTAGGAAGCTGTTGGCATATGAATAATGTGCAATGGCTTTGAAAGCAACACGGGGGTATTTTTTTAATGTCTACTAGTGCTTCCTGCCATTCAATACACAATGTTTTTAATCTGCCTGTCAGAGTTTTATAAACATTAGCTAGAAATGCTTACAGTTAACACGATGGCCTCAGGCCAGATGTATTGTTAACATCACATGGTGTCATTTAGTTAACTGTGTTTCTGTGAAAACCAAAATTTTCAATAAAGTACCAGTCTGTATAATTTGTGAATTATATTCATAGTCATCCATTCAAGTACTATAAAGAGATTGCAAGATTTAAAAAAAAAACCTTTTTTTTTTTTCAGTGTAAGGCCCTGTCTACACTACCCCACTTATGTCGGCAAAACATATGTTGCTCAGGGGTGTGAAAAAACACACCCCTGGGTGTCATAAATGTCACCAGCATACGTGGTGGTGTGCACAGCGCTATGTTGGTGGGAAAGCTTCTCCTGACGACACAGCCTCCACCACTTGTTAGGGGTGGATTTATTATGTCGACAGGAGAGCTCTCTCCCATCCGCATGGAGTGGCTACACAAGTGATCTTACAGCAGCCCAGCTACATTGGTACAGCTGTGCTGCTGTAAACTCACTAGTGTGGACATGGCCTCGATGTCTTACAGAGAGGGTTTAGTGGATTGTGTTCTGCGTTGCTGTGCTGGAGACCCAGAGCCTGCCTCTCCTGTCCTCTCACAGGCACCTATTTTACACCGCTTTGACTCCATAGACGCTACTCCTGACTTACACTGGTGTAAATCAAAGGAGGATTAGGCCCCTACTGCCTTGAACATTGTGTGCTCATTTACACCTGTGCACAGTGGATATGAAGTGTTACCAAAGCAAATACGTCAACTGTACTTGTGGTAATATTTTACACCCACTTTCCACAGTTGAAAAAGACCCCTCAAGGTACAAAGCGGTGGAGAATGAGGCACCCAAATCCTTATCCCAGTTCTGGCCTCTTGCTACCTGGCTATCGGGTAGTAGGAGTCTGAGGAAACAATGAACTGAGCCACTTGGCCATTGATAATAGAAAAGTGCTATGCAGAACTGAATTAACCCATCACTGGGCCCTAGGCACGCATACACTTCTGGGCCATTACCTTCTAATATGACTCCCTGCAGCAAGTCACAACATCACTCACTCAAATTTAGCCCAGTGCCACTCCATAATTTGAGTGAGTGGCGTTGTGACCTGGTGCAAAAAATCCCAGTGCCGCTCATATTTGAGCCAAACTGCCCCTACTCACCACCTCCCCAAATTTGGGTTCTAAGCATGTGCCTAATTTGCCTATATGTTAATCCAGCTCTGTGCATGAGGCAAAAATGAACGCTTTGCCAGCTGCAGAGAGACTCCTTGGTTTAGAAGCATGGCAGTAGCTATGACCAAGGGCCTACAGGGAGTATCAGAAGTCCATAAACAAATAGAGATCCTCAGGACTCCATCAGTGACATTGAGGACTGGGGAAAAAAGTAATCTTACTTGGTTGTCTTGCTTCTACTCTCACTTACACCAGTGTAACTTCAATGAAGTTACTCTTCATTTACACTGGCATAAGTGAGAGGAGAATCAGGCCCATAGGGTGTTTCTTAAATGTATCAAATTCTAGTTTGAAAATTTTCAGCTGTATAGAAGCTATACCTGAATAAGAAAACAAATACAGATCCTTCATTGGCCTTCGGTTTTTATTTTATATGCAGTAGATAAAATGATTAAAATCAGCTTCATTCTAAACTCACATCACGATGCTTGTCAATATTGACAGGTTTCAGAGTAACAGCCGTGTTAGTCTGTATTCGCAAAAAGAAAAGAAGGACTTGTGGCACCTTAGAGACTAACCAATTTATTTGAGCATAAGCTTTCGTGAGCTACAGCTCACTTCATCGGATGCATACTGTGGAAACTGCAGAAGACATTATATACACAGAGACCATGAAACAATACCTCCTCCCACCCTACTCTTCTGCTGGTAATAGCTTATCTAAAGTGATCACTCTCCTTACAATGTGTATGATAATCAAGTTGGGCCATTTCCAGCACAAATCCAGGTTTTCTCACCCTCCCCCCCCTCCCCCCCCCCCCACAAACTCACTCTCCTGTTGGTAATAGCCCATCCAAAGTGACCCTCTCTTTACAATGTGTATGATAATCAAGGTGGGCCATTTCCAGCACAAATCCAGGTTTTCTCACCCCCCCTCCCTTTTTTTTTTCCAAAAACCACACACACAAACTCACTCTCCTGCTGGTAATAGCTTATCCAAAGTGACCACTCTCCTTACAATGTGTATGATAATCAAGGTGGGCCATTTCCAGCATAAATCCAAGTTTAACCAGAACGTCGGGGGAGGGGGTAGGAAAAAACAAGGGGAAATAGGCTACCTTGCATAATGACTTAGCCACTCCCAGTCTCTATTTATGCCATCATGTGCCAGCAATGCCCCTCTGCCATGTACATTGGTCAAACTGGACAGTCTCTACGTAAAAGAATAAATGGACACAAATCAGATGTCCAGAATTATAACATTCATAAACCAGTCGGAGAACACTTCAATCTCTCTGGTCACGCAATTACAGACATGAAGGTCGCTATCTTAAAACAAAAAAACTTCAAATCCAGACTCCAGCGAGAAACTGCTAAATTGGAATTCATTTGCAAATTGGATACTATTAATTTAGGCTTAAATAGAGACTGGGAGTGGCTAAGTCATTATGCAAAGTAGCCTATTTCCCCTTGTTTTTTCCTACCCCCCCCCCCAGGACGTTCTGGTTAAACTTGGATTTATGCTGGAAATGGCCCACCTTGATTATCATACACATTGTAGGGAGAGTGGTCAGTTTGGATGAGCTACTACCAGCAGGAGAGTGAGTTTGTGTGTGTGGGGGGGGGGGGGGGGTGAGAAAACCTGGATTTGTGCTGGAAATGGCCCACCTTGATTTTCATACACATTGTAAGGAGAGTGGTCACTTTAGATAAGCTATTACCAGCAGGAGAGTGGGGTGGGAGGAGGTATTGTTTCATGGTCTCTGTGTGTATAATGTCTTCTGCAGTTTCCATAGTATGCATCCGATGAAGTGAGCTGTAGCTCACGAAAGCTTATGCTCAAATAAATTGGTTAGTCTCTAAGGTGCCACAAGTACTCCTTTTCTTTTTGCGAATACAGACTAACACGGCTGTTACTCTGAAACCTGTCATTTGTGTGTGTGGTTTTTGGGAAAAAAAAGGGTGTGTGTGTGTGAGAGAACCTGGATTTGTGCTGGAAATAGCCCACCTTGATTATCATAGACATTGTAAAGAGAGTGGTCACTTTGGATGGGCTATTACTAGCAGGAGAGTGAGTTTGTGTGTGGGGGGCGGAGGGTGAGAAAACCTGGATTTGTGCTGGAAATGGCCCAACTTGATTATCATACACATTATAAGGAGAGTGATCACTTTAGATAAGCTATTACCAGCAGGAGAGTGGGGTGGGAAGAGGTATTGTTTCATGGTCTCTGTGTATATAATGTCTTCTGCAGTTTCCACAGTATGCATCCGATGAAATGAGCTGTAGCTCACGAAAGCTTATGCTCAAATAAATTGGTTAGTCTCTAAGGTGCCACAAGTACTCCTTTTCTTCTTGTCAATATTGTTATTTTTGTGTTTTTTTGGGGGGGAAGGGGGCTGTTTTAAGACCTGTGGGATAGATCCATCCTGCAGTAAAAAGAAAACTATAATAGTAGAAATGATTTATCTGTTTTGTTATTCTTTCCAATAACTTTTAACAAATCTTCACTGAGAAACTCTCACCTTCATTTGCAATACTGCAGTTACATTCTCCACAAAGACAGTTTTGTCTTTTCCTTACACTTCGAAAAAACCCCAGTCATCTGAAATATTAAAATGTTACTACCTACCTTTATCAGCCATTAAAGAGCATCTAGTTTAAAAACACAGAAGATAAGTATATTGGATAACACCCACACTCCCTAAATCCATAAAACTGAGTTGAAAAGTTCAGCCTGAATAATTCCTGAATACTTTGTCTGAGATTTGTTGAATTCAGTCCAAGGTTTGGGATTCTTGAATGTCAACGCATGGAAATATCTTCTCAGGGTATTAGAAAGAGACATTAGAACAAAAGTGCATTCTAGAGAGGGGCAGAAATATGATTTCAGTTTATCAGGTCAATCAGACTCTCTCCCTTCCCTGTTCTGTGTGTTTATGAGCTATAGAAAAGTTGGCACTGAATTTACCATTTCATAGATTATTGCCTGTTCCCTGCCATAGGTAGCAAAACCTTCTCTCCTATCTCCTAAAGGGGCCCTCCCAGTGACTTTTCAGTTGGGCTGGGTATGACACAGAGGCCCACTGAGGATTCACTACTTTGCGTCAGCAACTCTTGTCAGGCCTAATGTACTCACTACACCTCACACACTGGTGTCATAATCTGGATCTAGAAGATGTCATATATCATTTGAGAACTAATGACACACTGGTGATTAATATAATTGTGAAATGTGCGTGTTAACACTTTTTGAGGAATTATGGATGTTCACTGAGTCTGTGACCAAAGGGAGAAAGAAGTTTTCTCCCAGACAGGAGGGAAGGCAGCTATCTAGCTGTCTCCAATGTAAATTAAGTAAGGTGTGACCAAAGACAAAGAAAAACACATTTACATGCAAGGTAAACAAAGCCACCAGGTGAGCCCTAACTACTTAACAATCTCAGTGGAGGTTGGAGATTGCACCCCCAGGAAGCCTTCCTGCCTCTTGAAGCAGGGCCAATGAACTCTGGGAAGATATAAGCAGGGAGAAAAGGACATTTTGGCATCCATCACTTGAGGAATTAAAGAGGTCAGAGCTCTTGAAATCACAGAACGCTGGATCCTTCAACCAAGGGGGTTGAAGTCTCTGGGAATTGAGCACAGGTGAGAAACTTGCTGAAATTAAGTTTTAGTCTTAGAAGCGTATTTTTACTTTTGTTTGCTTGTGAACCCTTCTAGCTTAGTGATACTTGATATCACTTAAACAGAGGACTTCTTGTTTAATAAACATGTGTTACTTCTATGATAAACCAGTTCAGTGCTGTGAATAAAATAGTGTTTGTCAAATCCCAGTTAAATGAATGAGCTGCTGTTCACTGTCTCATTAAAGGAGAAGTGAACTTAACTTCTGTGTGTTTCAGGAGAGGGCTGGACACAGCAGGGCAGACAGTTTTGGGGAAATGCAGGGCAGGGTGGGTGGGGGGGAATGGGGTTACTCTGCAAAAAGGAGCTGGAAGCCATGGTGTGACCTGCATGCTTGCATGCTGTCTGTTGGTGTTAGGGCTGTTCGCCACAGCACTATAGCATTAAAAGCACACAGAGTGGCAGGACAGATGGTGACATAACCCCTTACTGGTCTGCATTGAACCCTAAAGCGTCACAGCGGGTGAATGAATTGGGAAGAGAAGAACTGGCATTTGTAACAATTTTTGAGAGTCCAATCTCCTGACCGCACCCCTTAATAGGTGCCTAGTCCTTAGACCCCCCCAGTGCACTTCCATGCCCCCCCCCCATTGCATTTCCACCACCCTAGGTCAACTCTCCATTGTAATTCCACCATGAAAATCATAATTGTGCAAACTGCTTATTGGCAGTGGTTTGTGATTGTTACATGAGCAATTTGGACATGGAAAATGTATATATGAATGTCTGAGGTAAGTGGCTTAACTACTACATTCTAAACTGGACTAGGAAGGTTTTGAGATTATTTCTGGGGTCCTATACATAGACTGCAGGATTGTACCCTATTCAATATGGTTTTGAAAATACAGGCCACCACTCTTGGGTTCAGCTGAGCCATGCTCAGTGCAGAATCGGAGGGGAATGGGGAAAGATGACCTTATGCCATGTTTGCAGCTCTCTGATTCCAGGGCCAGACAGTGATGAATTTGGCCTCCAGTGTAAGTTAGAGGAGAGCAGCCTTAAAGCTGCTTTAAGAGCTGCCTGTGTCCTGAAGGAGTCATTTTGGCCGTCACCAGAGAGCTGGAACAGAGGAGCACTCTAGCCAATCCCTTGCCCCTGATCACATCTGCTAACCTGGGGGGTGGGGTGTAGAGCTGGTGTTCCTGAGAGAATACATTTATGCAGGGGTGCAATGGGCGCGTATCTACCTCACACATGTGGTGAAAGGATTAGTGTGGGTCTGAGAGACCAGTTAACTTGTCTGGTTGCATAACGCCCAGATGGGGAGAAGCTAGGTGGTGCTACAAAGGAAGGAAGTCTGGAGCTGCAGGGAGAGAGATAAGAGCTTTGCTATCACTCTCTGAGAACTATAGGGTAGAGAGACTTGCAGGAAGCCCAGGGAGAGAAGATGGTTGGAAGACACAGTACTGGAGTAAGGTCCTGTGGCTGACTCTGTCACAAGGGCAGGAACTGGACCTGTGGGAAGGAGCTCTGGGAGGTGTTGCTCATTACAAAGAGCCTGGGAAAGGGCTGGGAGAAAGGCCGGAGGAAAGGCTAATAGTAGGAAGGAATCCAGGGAGGCTGTGATCAGATGTCTGGCAAAGCAGATCTTGGCTGCTGATCCTAGGGTCCCTGGACTGGAAGCCAGCACAGCAGCTGAACTTGGGTTCCTCTACCAGCCTTGAGAAGGTGGCATGAAGCTCCCCTGACATACGGGAATAAGGATGATTTAAAACCATGATTGAAGGATGTAAGGACCATCAGGCCTAGGGTCGGGGCCAGAGACCTGGTCTTGGAATTACTTCTTATATTTTTTGTTACCCCAGAAGAGGATGGGACTAAAATGATACATGGCCAGAGGGCTGAGTCACGAGATGGGGCAAACTGCCACAGCACCATAGTGACCGTTGCCAGAGGGGACTAGAGAGGAAACAGCTGCTACATCATGCAAAGAGATCTGAGTGGTGAGTCCCCTACTACAGTCGTGCAGAACACAATGCCATCCACAGCCTCAGAAACAACCCTGACATTATAATCAAAGAGGCTGATAAAGGAGGTGTTGTTGTCATCATGAACACGTCTGACTACCAAAAGGAGGCTGCCAGACAACGCTCCAATACCAAATTCTACAGGCCACTTTCCTCAGATCCCACTGAGGAATTCACTAAGAAACTGCACCATCTACTCAGGACACTCCCTACACTAACCTAGGAACAAATCAACATACCCTTAGAGCCCCAACCGGGGTTTTTCTATCTACTACCCAAGATCCACAAACCCGGAAATCCTGGACGCCCCATCATCTTGGGCATTGGCACTCTCACTGAAGGACTGTCTGGATATGTCGACTCTCTACTCAGATCCTACTCCACCAGTACCCCCAGCTATCTCCGTGACACCACTGATTTCCCAAGAAAACTACAGTGCATTGGTGATCTTCCAGAAAACACCATCCTAGCCACCATGGATGTAGAGGCTCTCTACACAAACATCCCACACACAGATGGAATAGAAGCTGTCGGGAACAGTATCCCTAATGATGCCACAGCACAACTAGTTGCTGAGCTCTGTGACTTTATCCTCACGCACAATTATTTCAAATTGGTGAGAATATATACCTCCAGTCCAGTGACACCGCTTTGGGCACCCGCATGGCCCCACAATACGCCAACATTTTTATGGCTGACCTGGAACAACGCTTCCTCAGCTCTCGTCCACTCACATCCCTTCTCTACCTACGCTACATTGATGACATCATTATCATCTGGACCTATGGGAAGGAAATCCTGGACGAATTCCACCACGATTTCAACAGCTTCCACCCCACCATCAACCTCAGCCTGGACCAATCTACACGGGAGGTCCACTTCCTAGATACCATGGTGCAAATAAGTGACGATCACGTTAACACCACCTTATACTGAAAACCCACCGACCGCTATACCTACTTCGTGCCTCCAGCTTCCATCCCAGACACACCACACGATCCATTGTCTACAGCCAAGCGCTGAGGTACAACCGCATTTGCTCCAACCCCTCAGACAGAGACCAACATCTACAAGATCTTCACCAGCATTCTCAAAACTACAATACCCACACGAGGAAATAAGGAAACTGATCAACAGAGCCAGACGTGTACCCAGAAGCCTCCTGCTGCGAGACAAGCCCAAGAAAGAAACCAGCGGAACTCCACTGGCCATCACATACAGTCCTCAGCTAAAACCTCTCCAATGCATCATCAGTGATCTACAATCCAGCCTGGACAATGATCCTTCACTTTCATAAGCCTTGGGAGGCAGGCCAGTCCTTGCCCACAGACAGCCCGCCAACCTGAAGCATATTCTCACCAGCCACTACACACCGCACCTTAGTAACTCTAACTCAGGAACCAATCCATGCAACAAACCTCGATGCCAACTCTGCCCACATTTCTACACCAGCGACACCATCACAGGACCTAACCAGATCAGCCACACCATCACCGGTTCATTCAGCTGCACGTCCACCAATGTAATGTAGGCCATCATGTGCCAGCAGTGACCCTCTGCTATGTACATCGGCCAAACTGGACAGTCCCTATGTAAAAGGATAAATGGACACAAATCAGATATTAGGAATGACAATATACAAAAACCTGTAGGAAAACACTTCAATCTCCCTGAACACACAATAGCAGATTTAAAGGTAGCCATCCTGCAGCAAAAAAACTTCAGGACCAGACTTCAAAGAGAAACTGCTGAGCTTCAGTTCATTTGCAAATTTGACAGCATCAGCTCAGAATTAAACAAAGACTGTGAATGGCTAGCCAGCTACAAAAGCAGTTTCTCCTCCCTTGATGTTCCCACCTCAACTGCTAGAAGAGGGCCTCATCCTCCCTGATTGAACTAACCTCGTTATCCCTAGCCTGATTCTTGCTTGCATATTTATACCTGTCTCTGGAAATTTCCACTACATGCATCTGATGAAGTGGGTATTCACCCACGAAAGCTTATGCTCCAATATGTTTGTTAGTCTATAAGGTGCCACAGGACTCTTTGTTGCTTCTACTACAGGGAGGAATTCCTGGGTAGCCAGTTGTTAGTTTTATGGACACTTTCTGCTACAAGAGTGTATGAGACATGCATGTTGTCTGTTTCATAACTCCCCTTCCTCCCCATGTTACCTGGGTAGTGTTTTTATTGTTAAATGAACAGCTAAAATATTAACATTTATCACTTGGAGAGAAACTCAGTAACATTTTTAACCTATTAAACACAAGGCTGATGTTCTAAGTTTCCCCTAGATGGTAAAAAATACTCTCCAGTTTTCACCTGAAGCACTTCACTTCCATTCAAACAACGCCAGCTGTGTAAAGCAGGTAATTATTACTAGCCCTTTTATAACCCATAGAGAAACTGAGGCAGAGAGGTTAAACCCTAAGTTTTCAAAAGTGACCCTATAATTTTGGGTATTTCACTCTTTTGGGTGTCCAGCACTGGAACCCTAGAGCCTTAGGGGTGCTGAACATCCGCAACGCCAGCCAATGGGAGCTGTGATTACTCAGCGCCTTGGAAAAGTGGGCCTGGGCATAATCAAGTTAGGCATCCAACATTACTGGATATTCTTGGAAATCTGGACCGAAGCACTTCCTGACAGGTGTTGAGCTCTTTTAATTCCCCTGGATCTCCAAGGAGGTGCTTAGCACTTTGGAAGGTCAGGTTCTTAGTTACCTAGTCAATAAGATGTTATGGAGCAGACATCTTCCACCCAGATCCCTCTATAATGTGGTGGGGTTCCCTTGTGGAGGGGTGCATGCTTTATGCAGGGAATGGACCTATCCAATCTATTTTGACAGAAGTGATGTCAATGAAACACAAGTCCAAGGTACCTTACAATCACAGCCAATTGGTTTTTTGCATTCCTCACAAGTGTTGGAGTAAAGGCTCTCGTAACACTTCACACAATAGGGGCTCTCCTCTCTCAGGATGTACTTCTTGCCAAACAGGGACTCCTTGCAGTAGTGACAGTCAAAGCGTTCAGTCATTTTGGTGTCTAGAATCCTGACCTGTCATGAAGAAGAAAACAAGCAGGTTCAGACTTATGACTTATTATCTTGAACTCCAATGAAAGCAACAAGATGGCATAGATCCCCTTCAGACCTATTGCATTGTACCACACCTATACTTAATTTGATGCTAAGTAATTTCAACACCTTTTTATTAATTAATGAATTAAATCCTCATGTGAGGGGAAATTAGGAACATAAGGATGGCTGTGCTGGGTCAGACCAGTGGTCTTTCTAGTCCAGCACCCTGTCTCTGATAGTGGCTAGTGCCAGATGCCTCACAGGAAGGTGCAAGCATCCTCATAATGGACAGTAATGAAATAATCTGCCCACAGGAAGTTTTCTTCCACAATAATGCTTACAAAGTTTGATTCAGCAGAATGGTCTTGCTTGGTGAACAACCTGGTTAATCTGAGCTGTTTCATCCAGTGTCCGAGTTGAGCATTTCTTGCTGTGAAGAGTTTTCAAGTTGTTTTGTGGATTATATCATTCAGATTTGAAGTGAGCTTTCTGCACATATAGAAATACAGTACAGACCCGTTTATGCGTGAATCCGCTTAAAGCGCCTTAGTGCCATGCCTCCCAGTGCTACCTATTTAACACGTGAGACTCGTTAACACGCAGTACAGGAACTTGCTATGTAGCACTACAAATTTGCTCACTAACTCACTGACCTAGAAAGCGACAGGAAGTGCGGAGTGGAAACGTGTTGTATGTCTTTACCAATATTGGAAAAGACTTATCACACATGCTTAGTCATTGTCACACTAGAGAGATATATAATATATAGTAGTTTTATATAGTAATTTATATACTACATTAGAAAATTTTAACTGTAGGCCTAATACAATGGCAGAGGGCAAGTGTCAGCGTTCCTACACTGCAGAAGAAAAGCCAGCTGCAATAGATCGACTAAAAAAACCTAGGCCAAAGTTTCAAAAGATGTTGGGACTCCCGAAGCAACTCTCCGAGGATGGCTAAAAAATGAATCTAAATGGAATGGCTTTGTACTAAATATCGATTCTGCAGCGGGGCTTAAGTGAAAACATGTGTGTTATTCAGCAAATCCCACAACAGACACAGCCATGCACATGGGGTTTGCTCAGGAAAGGCTGAAAGGAATGCCGCTAAGTGGGCCAATCCTTCAAGCCCAAGCGACAAAATATGGAAATGTAATGAGGGATGAATCATTCCAATCCAGCAAGGGGTTTATAAGTCGTTTTAAAAAGCATCAGGGCATAGCGCAGGTATCTATTTCTGGAGAAAGCCAATGAATCAGCTGCGAACGCGTTTCCTGCCGAGTTAAAATCTACTTTACAAAATGAAGACTACCATGAAGAACAACTTTATAATTGTGATGAAACAACTTTATTTGCAAAACTGCTACCCGATAAGACTTTAGCCTTTAATTACGAGACACAGAAAACAGCTGGATTTAAGAAGATAAAAGATCGTGTAACTCTTCTTTTTTGTAGTAATAAGATGGGCAGCCATAAGCTTGCCCCTCTTCTCGTTGGCCGCTTTCATAACCCTCACTGCTTTAATCATCTCAATAGAGCCAAACTACCAATAATATACGCTAACAGCAAAAATTCTTGGATGACGAGACACATTTTTCAACAACTGGTTCCACAATAGCTTTGTTCCAGCTGTTCGTAAGCATCTGCGGTTGAAGAAACTCTAAGCCAAAGCACTTTTGCTACTTGACAATTGTCCATCCCATCCTCCAGCCGAATCACTGGTTTCGGAGATTGTGTCATGCACGTCTTCAGGCATTTCCGAATCCTTGAAACAGTTAAACATGAAGGAAATTATTTATTTAGTTAAGAAAGCTTGGGATGGAGTAAAACAAAAGTCCATTGAAAACTGCTGGATAAAGGCTCTCGGTGATGCCTTTTCTGTCAAAGACGGTTCAGACTCGGAAAACTCCAGCAGAGGCACTGATTCAGAGCCAGACTTTGAAGGATTTTTGGAAGAAGATGTCCTACAAACACGCACACAGACAAAAGAGGATAAAGGTAAACTTCTCTTTCAAATGATAAAAAATTTTAGTTTGGATATGTCACCGGAAATCATTACCGAGTGGCTGGAGATGGATGAAGATTGCCCGACTTCAGAATTTCTGTCCGAAGAAGAAATATTAACGGGCTGCGAGGCTACGTCAGACCGCAAAAGTGATGGTGAGAATTCTAATAACGCAGGCCCTAAATGACGATGATGAGGAGGAGGAGGATGTCGTTGAAAAGGTCAAAATTTCGCCCTCAGAAGACCTCAGTGCTGTAAAAACTGTTGTAAGATTTATGGAGGAGCAAAATGTAGAAAATATCGAAATCATTCATCTGCAGCGAATGACAGACTGCATAAGAGAGAGAGAAAATGCGAGCCAGAAAGAGCAGAAAATAACGGTGTTTTTTTCTAAGTGAATCATAGATACTTTTTTCAGTATGGCCCTCTTAACCCACAGTCCATTAACACGTGGTCATGATGGCTTGACTCCCGACGTCCGCGCGTAAATGGGTCTGTACTGTAGTTGAGTCAAATATGATGGGGAGACAGAGTGCTTTCTCTGTGAGGTGTGGCCTGGCCATTGCCAAAAGTCCTGAGAATGGTGTGCAGACTGCAACCTGGGAATTCAGTTATGCTCCTGTAGCTGTACAGTAATTATAGCAGCAATCATAAGATAAAGGGGTAAGGAACTGATAGCACAAATGCGAGATCTGTAGGCCTAGAGCTATAAGAATAGCTTAAGCAGTTACCATAAGTATAAGGCCTTTCAGCCTGCATAACAGCAGTTACTCAATAAGCTAGCATAAGTAAGTAAACTAACGGTGATCTTAAGTCACAGGATGGCATAAGATTCTGTTCATTGGTTTGGAACAATCACAAGCGTTGCAAGAAGACAGTCTGTACCTACCAGTTTTAGAGTATTTTTTTGAGGAAATATTGTAGATGCCTAACCACAGGTAACCATAGTAATTCAATTGATGTATGTTAATAACCTTTGCTTAATTACAGTACTAGCTATAGGATAAGGGTTAAAACCATTCAAAAATTACTTCAGAGTGTGTAACTGTCTGCCAGGGAAGTGGTTTCCCATGTGGACTGCAGTATACCTGTGCACCATACTCGAACTGTTTGCCCGTTGGTTACCAGATGAAGATTTAAACTGCTTTTGGTCTTATAAAGCCTTAAATGGTTTGGGTCCTAATAACTGAAATGACCATCTTCCTTACCTAAAAGAAAAGGAGGACTTGTGGCACCTTAGAGACTAACCAATTTATTTGAGCATAAGCTTTCGTGAGCTACAGCTCACTTCAGCGGATGCATACTGTGGAAAATACAGAAGAATTGATTTTCCTTAAGATGGAAGTGAAAATAAAGTTTCCTCGCTTAGTTAAAAGACAAACAATCAGTTCATCAAAAGCCCTGAAACTGGAACTAGCAACATGAATTATTATTGACCATATTTTCCTCACTGAACTCTCTGTGCACATATTTTGTACAGGATTACAGGCAGTTGATGGCGTTACGGTGTTAGCAGCTCTCGGTTTCTGTAATTTCAGATAACGGAGGACAGACTTTGGGAGGTGGAAATAACTGGCCCAGGCCAGTTATTTCCACCTCCCAAAGTCTGTCCTCCGTTATCTGAAATTACAGAAACCGAGAGCTGCTAACACAGTAACACCATCAACTGTACTGGGTGGTGAGACCTCACCAACAAAAGACCAACAAAACATGGTGAGACCTCACCTGGAATACTGTGTGCAGTTCTGGTCTCCCGTGTTTAAGAAGGATGAATTCAAACTGGAACAGGTACAGAGAAGGGCTACTAGGATGATCTGAGGAATGGAAAACCTGTCTTATGAAAGGAGACTCAAGAAGCTTGGCTTGTTTAGCCTAACTAAAAGAAGGTTGAGGGGAGATATGATTGCTCTCTATAAATATATCAGAGGGATAAATACCGGAGAGGGAGAGGAATTATTTAAACTCAGTACCAATGTGGACACAAGAACAAATGGATATAAACTTGCCATCGGGAACTTTAGACTTGAAATTAGACAAAGGTTTCTAACCATCAGAGGAGTGAAGTTTTGGAATAGCCTTCCAAGGGAAGCAGTGGGGGCAAAAGATCTATCTGGCTTTAAGATTAAACTCAATAAGTTTATGGAGGAGATGGTATGATGGGATAATATGATTTTGGTAATTAATTGATCTTTAAATATTCATGGTAAATAGGCCTAATGGCCTGTGATGGGATGTTAGATGGGGTGGGATCTGAGTTACCCAGGAAAGAATTTTCTGCAGTATCTGGCTGGTGAATCTTGCCCATATGCTCAGGGTTTAGCTGATCGCCATATTTGGGGTCAGGAAGAAATTTTCCTCCAGGGCAGATTGGAAGAGGCCCTGGCGGTTTTTCGCCTTCCTCTGTAGCATGGGGCACAGGTCTCTTGCTGGAGGATTCTCTGCTCCTTGAAGTCTTTAAAGCACGATTTGAGGACTTCAATAGCTCAGGCATAGGTGAGAGGTTTTTCGTAGGGGTGGGTGGGTGAGATTCTGTGGCCTGCGTTGTGCAGGAGGTCGGACTAGATGATCATAATGGTCCCTTCTGACCTTTATATCTATGAATCTAAGAGCGGACAGGTGTAGTGTATTAAATTTCTCCCCGTAGGAATGTGCTACTTATGAAGCACCAGGACTGGCAGTCGTAAGTAGTGCACGTATGTAGCACATTCCTATGGGGAGCAATTTAATACACTACACCTGGGTTGGGAAAGCTGTGCCTCCCCAAACAGCCTGGCCCCCCATCCCCTGTCTGCCCCCTCCCACTTCCTGCTCCCTGACTGCCCCCCTCAGAACCACTGACCCATCCAACCTCTCCTGCTCCTTGTCCCCTGACCGCCCTCTCCCAGGACCCCCCGCCACCAACCACCCCCTCGGAACTCCACCCCCATCCAACCCCCCACTCCCTGTCCCCTTACTTCCCCGCCCCCTATCCACACCCCCGCCCCCTGTCAGGCCCCCTGGGACTCCCACACCTATCCAACCCGCCCTGTTCCCTGACCCCTGACTGCCCCCTGGGACTCCCTGCCCCTTATCCAACACCCCTCGCTCCCCGCCCTCTTACTATGCCGCTCAGAGCACCAGGACTGGCAGCCATAAGTAGTACACCATAAGTAACACATTCCTATGGGGAGAAATTTAATACACTATACCAGCCCTCCATACAGTTTCGGAACCCCAATGTGGCCCTCAGGCCAAAAAGTTTGCCCACCTCTGGCCTAGACGCTATTTAGGGCTTGTCTACGCTTAAAACACTGCAGCAGTGCAGTGTAGCACTTCGGTGAAGACGCTACCTATGCCAACAGGAGGGGTTCTCCCATCGGCCTAGGTACTCCACCTCCCCAGGAGGCAGCAGCTAGATCCCATTGACCGAGTGCTGTCTACACCAGGGCTTAGGTCAGTTTAACTGCATCGCTCAGGAGTGTGGATTTTTTCACACCCCTGCGCGACATCGTTATGCTGTCCTAATTTCTTCATGTAGACCAGGCCTTAATAAACTAATCAGATTGCTTCACTCTTTATCTAGAACTCCCTCTTCTTGGCTGGTATCATGGATAGAGCGTAAGCTCTTTGGGTCAGGAACTGTCTTTTTATTGTGTTTCTTCAGTGCGTAACACAACAACGCCTCCAGCTGCTACCATACACAGGTGCCGGCTTCCTCCGAGCCCCATGGGTCTCAATCCCCTGCCCTCCCACTTCCTGCCCAGTTCCACCCCCTCCCCCGAGCATGCCTCATCCCCGCTCCTCCCCCTTCCTGCCAGCGCCTCCCGCATGCCGGAGAACAGTTGATTGCGGCGGGCAGGGGGCACTGGGAGAGGGAGGAGTTGATCGGCCGGGCCACTGGCAGATGGGGAGGGCTGCCGGTGAGCACTAAGAATGCACTAATTTTTTACCGGGGATGCTCCGGCTCTGGAGCACCCATGGAGTCAGCGCCTATGCTACCATAATACAAATTAATAATAATACCGTTGCTATTTACATCAGTACTCATCAAAATCCTAGTAATAAACAAGCCTATCCCATCATAAAATCTCACTTCTGCCATGATCCACATCATAAATAAAGCTCCAAAGGAATACAGAAATTCTCAGGCAACCTTTTCTTCACAGGCCTGGAAAAAAAGATGGACGCTTCAGCATGCCCAGAATGTTAATATGTCCAGGTCCTGCCATGCCAAGTAGGGCAGTGATTGTAAGACAATAATCAAAGAATAATTTAATACATTAACTTTACAATGTGCTTCCTTTCCTTTTTCCATTGAGTAAGCTCATTAGAAGAGAAGTGGTTACTAAAATTTACACTGCCACACTGAGAAACACTAAAAAGAAAAACAATGGTAAAAGCAAGAGGGAAATATCCTCACTATAAAATGTAGGAGACAAATTATATTAAGAGACTCAAAGCTTTTAACTCTCACTGTAATGGCATACTGAGATATGGAATGAAATCCAGGCACTGTTGAAATCAGTGGCAGCTTTGCGATTGACTTCAGTGGAGCCAGGATTCCACCCACAGTCTGTACTCCTGTGAGCATGAGATTCTGCTAACCCTCTGTTTAGAAATTAAGTGCTCCTTGGAGGTGTTCAGACACTTCCCACACATGTGATTCTTTTAAAAAACCGCTGTGTGCATGTAGGATTTTTCAAACCTTTTATTTTCCTTCATTCAAAAAAGGAAGATTTCTGTCTGCCAACTCCACTGACAAAGTCCATGCAGACACGGAGCATTTGGAAACTATTTATGTTAATGTTCCAAAGGCTAAACTGTAAAGATTTATGATGTCCTTTGTAGTTACGATGTACCAGTCTGAACTATACAACAGATTTACTGCCAAGAGATGATCTTTCCCGTAACTTAGCAGTTATGGGCACAATCGTTATCAATCATCTTGTTGCACCATCTGCCTGCGAATTTTCCAAGATCTAATAATTTTTCTGACCAAGACCATAATTCTATGCAGGCATCAGAGGCTAATGTTATTACTTTTTTTGTTTATTTGAAGAAGAGACTAAATGAACATTTGCCAGAAGCATTAGTTGGAAAAGAAGGCATAAAGGGCAGATGGAAATCCACCTGAATTGAGCTGTATGGACCCTAATATGGAATAGATATTGTACAATAAACTAGGGTGATTCTATGGACTGGCTGGCTGATGGGGAGAAGGAGATAAGATTGCTCACCTTTGAGCGCCTATTTGAGTTCTAAATAGCCATTGGGCAAGGAGTATTCGTTTATGGTGAGTGTTATGCCTGATTCTCAGGAAGAGGAGCTGACTGTCTTGCTGTAACTTGTTCTGGCCCAGATGGAGCTATGCCGATTTGCACTGGCTGAGGAGGTGGACTTCCGTGTTTGCTGGGCTTTGTCATTGCACACCATTGCTTTTTTTAAAGTCTATTTTAGGGCTTTCGGTAGCACCCATGTGGCTCTCAGGAGGGTTAGTCTGGTCTTCAGTATGAGGAACCACAAATGGCTAAAATATGTTGAAGTTGAAGGTCTGTCAGGCTATGCATCTTTAGTGAAAGATCTCAGTTCTCTGCACGTGCTCCTGTGTGTTGTCTCAGAGGTGGCTGATTTTGTGGCATTTTTGGCAATTAACTGTCCGTGTTTCTAGTATGTGGTAGTGTCGCTTTCATGTGATTCTTCTCTTTCCTGGCATGCAGTCCTCTAAAGGTTTCCAGATTTAGTCTGCTTTACAGAGCTAATAAAGACAACAGGAGAGTTAAAACACCTGGGGCGAGATTGTACCTAGTCCAGTGTGGAAAGAGGGCAGAAGGGGCTTTTCCTGCTTTTTGCCCCTGGGCAAGGGCTAGGTATAGTCCTGGACCTTGCATCCCTAACATGTAAGGACCAAGGAAGTCTAGCCCCGGCAATGACACTCGACTCACAAATGGATCGATGCGGGGCACTGGTCTGTGCTGCACCCTGGGGAAAGGTGCAGTAGTGGGCACTGCTGTGCGTATTCCACAAGCACAGTGTCTCAGAGTGGCTGGTGTTGTACTTCTCCTCCATGAAGGTGCACATTTCCCGTCCTTGGCTGAGGGGGAGGGAAAAAGAAGAAGAACTTTTCAAGGATACTTCGATGTTAACCTGAGTACCAACACCCCATTCCAAGCATAGAGACATCCCATCTTTCTGAAGGTCACTGACTCCTAGAGGGGAGTGGGCAGAAGCTTCCTCTTCTGCACTTCCTTTCATCATGGGGAAGCATGACTTCAACAATCTCTTCCATTTGGTGACCTGTGTATCCTGTATAATGACAGCTGTACTAACTCTGTTAACGGGTGCTTAACCACTCTCTGTGTAAACTTTGCTGCTAACTTTCTTTCTCAATTGGCTGGTTGTCCACCTCTTCTTTCTTTTGTCATTTCTTTTGAAGGGGAAGGGAGGGAAGCCTCCTAATACCATGGTACAGTGATCTTCTTGTAAGCAGGACCCAAGGGTTTAGTGGGAAAATTCAGTACTGTGCCTTTGAGAAACCAAAGCATCTTAAGAGATGCTGTTGCTCTCTTTCAGAACATGCCCAGCCTCAAACCCCATGACTGTAGTCAGACTGTGATCTTGACCAGTAAGTGCTGATAGAAAAAAGCACTTTTAACTTTATCTTTTAACTGTGGATTTGTTCCTTGCTTCATGCGCCTGGGGGTGTGTTTCCAAGAATAAAACAAAGAGTTTGGAGCTTGCAAAAAGCATTCTTAAGACCTCCCAGAAGTCATTCAGCAAAACCAGGGAAAGCATGGAAGGGTGCATCACTCTACCTCTCCAATAGATAAATAGAAGGTTTCTCAGTTTGGTACTTTACACAAACATTAAATAACAATGATCTATCTATATATCAAGGTATTTATATAGCCCCTAATACCATAATATCTGAACACCTCACAATTGTTAATGTAGTTACTCTCTCTGTGCCTCAGTTCCCCACCTGTAAAATGGGGATAATAGTACTTCTCTACTTCACAGGGTGTTGAGACTATTAGTCACTTGTCCATGGTCACACCAGACATCTGTCAGACCATGGTCTTTGAACCCAGCCTCCTACGACGTAGGCTAGAAGTCTAATGACATATCAGCTGGATGTCCAGATCCCAGTTGAGTCTCTGTGCGGGTTTTTTATCTCAACGTAAGTTATTTTAAAAAGTTACAATCCATTTTAACACCTCAAGTAATTCTGTGTCTACTTTTAAAATTATAAGACTTTGAAAATAATGGATCATCTATTCTGCTGAACAAAAATGTTTAAGAATTAAACACATAATGAAGAAGACTTTGGGATGAGATGAAAAACTATACTAAAAAAGAGGGAGAAAGAGTGACTTGTTCCATTCATGGTGATGCAGCATTAACTCACATAAGCCCTGAAATGCAGAAGTTTACATTCTTATTGCAGTGTTAAACTCACTCAAGTTGCTTGTATTATTATTAGTGTGTACGTTACTACTCAGCAGCCTAATTATTATAATAAACTATTCTATAGAGAGGGGCACGTGCAAATTAACAATGAAATAAGAACCATCATTTTTTAGCTTTGTGACAGGCAGGGGTACTTGAATATTCAGCTTTGAAGGAAACCTGCAGTGTTTCCTGATTAAACCTTTTTCTATATACTTACTCACATACATAGCTAAATACTTTTGATATTCTGATTTCTCTGTGGCTGTTGGTGTACCTCTGATTTATTCCCTGGAGGCTGCCAATATCCTACTATCTTCTACCCTCATTTGGGGTAAAATTGCATCACAAATAACTCAGTATATGTAAATGCAACATAATTTTAATTGTGCAATTTTAAATCAGGCAAAAAATGTAAATAAGGTCCCCAGTCCTTGGGGCTGACTGAGCTGCCATCTTTCTATCCTCCACCCATATGCTAAAGCTACCCGGGACCAGCTTATTCCCCAGCACAAGGTGAAACAGCCTCATGCCTGCTCTGACCTACATGAGTTTGTAACCAGCCTCTGGGTGCTGGAGGAATGGCACTGAGCAGACCTTATGCCTGCTGGGGATTCCCAGAATGGGGGAACCCCCAGCTGCTATTAAGGCAGCTTTATGGCTCATTTACAGGGAAGAAAAAGCAAGGACCTCTTCTTAAATGGTCCCAGTTGAACTTCAAAGCCTACCACCTTCCATCTGGTGTAGGTATTTACATCAGTGTGAGCTGGAGATAACATGCTGTCCTTCGAATATGACAGTGTTTCACACCCAGCTTACACAGGAGTAAATGACTACACAAGGTTCAGCTTATTTAATGGAGAATTGAGCCAAATGGACTTACTTAGGTGGTTATGGGTTTTGGAACTGGATCTTAATTTTTTTCTGAAATTAAAGCTTGACTTTACAGACTGCAACAAAATTTGTCATGAGATCTTATAATTGCAAGAGCTGTAACTTTTGTCATAATCCTGATTTTCTCCAGCTCCTGATGTTCAAACCTAGTGGATTTTTTTTTTTAGGACAGTGTCATGCAAGTTTCTATGAGACATTTAAAATCTTCATCATGTAAACTGTTACAGCTCCAGTCCCTGTGCTTGAGTGCCTGTCTCTGTGGGTGGGGAAAATGTCCATGTTGATTTCACAACCAGGCTTCATTGAGCTCGCTTAAAAATCATAACACCCTAGTTAGGAAGCCGGAAAGCCAGAGGGTACAGGCCCTGTCTATGTCCAGTATCCTTGATAGCATCTTAGCTGAAAACTCTTCAGTCAGAGCTAGCCTAGGTGTCTTGCTGCCAAAGGTGGAAAATGTGTTCAGTGCTTCCCACTCACCCGAAAGGTGCTGCAAGCAAAAAACCCCAACCTCCCTCACACCCCAAACAAACAAAAAATCCAAGCAGAACTGTCAAGCACCCTCTCCGTACCTGCCCCCAAAATGCGGATTTGGCACCTCTAAGTGTTGGCATCCAAAGCAGCCACCCTGATTGCCTGACCCTGTCTTCAGGACAGGAACTGTGTTTTGGAGCGTCTATGTACATTCTCCTAGAGTATAAGTAGCAAGCAGTGATAATCGACAAAAAAAATCATAGCAGAGGTGGAACCTAGCTTGTATATAGTGGCATGAACACTGCTAATTGTCTGGTGACCACATCATGTTCTGCAGAATGTAAATCTTCATTTAAACAGAAAATCTAGCCCTATGATTGCTAAAATATGCAAGCCCATAGTGACCATGGAAGATTTGAATGTTCAGCAAGAGCTGAACCATCTGAGCTGCCCTATTCATCTCAATGAAGTGTTAATTCTCAACCTAATGATAACAGTGTAAATACTAACATTGTTAGCTGTTTCACTGTTAATAACTTTAGTATAAAACATCCAGATGTTGTGGGATTATGGTGAAGTACTCCCACTTTTTTCTCCACTATGACACCTGCTCAACAGCAATTCCCCCACCCTCCAATCATTTATAATTTTATTAGTATCCAGCTAATTGTTTTTCAAACTTGGTCAAGGCTATACAGAACTCTAAAATGAGCTCTACCTACAAGCCAACTTTCAAAGCCCACCCTTTTTCAGTTATCTGCCCGGGATGGGGAAACGGGTAATAATTTTTATACAGTGAAAAAAGTGAGGCGGGGGGAAGGGGGTGCTGGCCGGGGTTTCAAATCCAAATGGCTGAATCAATTTTTCTCAAACTTTCAGGAGCCAAAAAGTCATAATTTGGCTAAGGAAAAAGAAATCAAAGATGTTAGCCCTAAAGGAGAGAGCTTCTGAAATGTAGAAACAAATGAAAATAAGGGATCATAATAGAAATTTAACTGCAAACTTAATTACAAAATTCCCTACCAATTGGCTGCAATAAGCTATTTGATGGTCCTTATTCTTCGTTTGATATGCCTAAGCCAACTCCAGTTGAAGTCAACAGAAACTGCATATGCATATCCAAGGGAAGATTTTGTCACATTATCATTACCTAATCCAACTTTGCTAGTTATAACGCTTATTATTTGTAATCAATCCTCTTAATCAGCATACCTCTAGTTGTTGTTGAACAACAAAATGACATTTCTTGTGTATATTTCTATTATTGGTTTTCCTCTTTGGAATTGTAACTGGGTCTCAGTATGAACCTTGTTATGTATATGGAAATAGGACGCTGTCTTGTGAACAATATATCAAAACCCAAATATTACCTTGGGGAGAGGGCGAGGGTTTAGAATAATAATTAAAGCAGAAAAATGAAAGTTAACATTATTTATTGAAATGATCTTTCCTCTCTTATGTGTACAGAAAAATCCATGATAATCCACCTACATGATTGTGGTTTCATACACATTTTATACATATATATGGCAAAAGGAAAAAATTCAGAGCTATTTATTGCTTTTCATTCCAATCAAATCTCTCCAAATAAAAAAGTACACCCTTTTCCTGTGTACATTTTGTCCCTGGTGTGGGATAGCAAATAGGCAAAGCTACCTTTGTTGTATGTGCATCAGCTATTGCTACAGTGCAAAAATAATCAGCTCTTTTGTTGGGCTAGGAAGTATTAATGGAGGTGTTTTTTCAACAAAAAAACAAAACAAAACTGAGCTCCTACTTTTACGACCTCTCCTGTGGATCAGATAAACATACAATAGCCTATAGAATAGTAAAAATAGTAACACAATAAAATGGCTCAATGCCTCATCACCTTGCTTAAGATATCACTTACAGATGGACATACAGAAGGATCTGCTTTTATGAAAAACCCTTCTTCCTAGCCTCTTCACAGCCCTACCTGTGTTTTTTAGGGGGGATTAACTATCTCCCCTTGCTCCTATCCTTATCCAATACAGAACACTTTTTAAGATTAAACATCTCTCAGTCTGCACCCTTTGTTATTTAAATCAATAACTCCTAAGGTATAGTCAATGGTGGGGGCGGGAGGGGGGGAAGGGATATCTACTTACAGAGCAGAAGCGGGCAGTCAATGTTTCTCCCTGGACCAGGCAGGACAGGGAGTCACATCCATTAACAAATATGTAAGGAGAGCACCTGGCCCTACTTGTAGAATACAGCTGCACAGGTAACCAGGGATTTCTACAGCCTGTGAAGGACAGCTCTTCTGATTTCTGCTCTGCAGCCAGTATTGTGTGGAAGCAGGCTGCTGCCTTCAGAGTCTAGTGAAACCCCTCTGTATCATTTTACCATATAAGGAGACAAAAGCATCAGAAACACTCCTTCTTTTAGGATCTGTGCAGCTGGCATTCAACACTTTTTCTTCCAAGGATGTAGATTTTTTTCCTCCCCCTTCCTAACCATACTGTCTTTGTTGGCCCTCTTCCGAAAATGGCTCCCCCGCCCCCCCTCCACACACATTTGCTTTTTTAACCCCATGATGTTTGTTAGAAATGGAGCTTTGTTAAAGCCCAGTGAGCTCAGCTTGCAGAAAGAAAGGCTGAGAGCAATTCAAGCACAAACCCTTCGCTGATTTTTCTCCTCACCTGGCTGGGAAAATGAAGAATTTGGTTAGAAGTACTATAAGAATCTGCTTGCACTGGCTCTTCTGCCAGCAGTTTCACGCTTCTCTAAACAATGGATTGATTTACATTGTTTCTCTTTCTAGGTACTTGATGGATAAGGTCTCTGGTGTTCTGAGGAGCATGTGTGTATAATGGGTGCACCCGTCCATGAAGTCATAGCCCTTCCTGCTTTTTTTACCCCCTTAGTCGGGGGGTGGGGGGGTTAGGGGAAGGGAGGAAAGGTGAAGCAACTGACATTCAAAATCTCCCTTGTGTAGTTGGAAGCCAAAGAAGCAGGTTGCACACCTAGGGGACCATACAGAGAACCCTTCCAATGGCCATGTGTTAAATAAAGGGGGGACCATTAATCCCAACATAACCAGGAAATAATTTCTCTACTTCAAGCCTAGTTTCATATTTCAACCCTTCTAACAGAAACATATTAACTTAAAAATAGTGGGGGTCCTCAGAAACCTCCCAGGGAGAGAAGAATTTGGATCCAAAGCTCATTAGCGGTGTTTGTTCTCTACCCTTGTGTGCAGTTCAAGCTGCTAATATTTCAGTAACGATGGACACGCTCCAAGAAGGGTAAGTTGTTCAACTTAAAGAAAAATTGCCAGGATGAATATAAACCCCGTAAACTTCCCGCTGGGAGCTACTGCTGATGGCGCTGCAGCCCCTCCCTATGGGTGGCACATAGGTTAGTGGAAAAACCAATGAAGTGCTTTGTTTTGAATAGCATTGGTGTGTATGTGTGTTAGCAAGACTTCTCCCATGTGCGGTAAGGGATTCACAATTTTGTTGCTGCAGGTGCATCCCCCTCATGAACTTGTACAGTACTCTGCTCCATGCTTGGGATGAAATGCATCAGTAACAGCTCTCTCTCTCTCTCTTTTTTTTTTTAAACAAAATCTACACCAAGCATGAGCCAGCAGTCCTCATGCGGGCAAAACACCCACTGCATAAAATGAGCGAGCCTTACACTTCTCTTAGGAATAAAACCTACTTCTTAAATGTTGTTTGATTCATAGAAATGCTAAAAGGGTTGTCTAGCCATATGCTCTTGGGACCTTTAAAACACAGGCAATGTGGCCTAGTGTATAGAGCACTGGACTGGGACTCAGAAGATTCCTAGCTCTGCCACTGACCAGTTGGATGACCTTGGGCAAGTCACTTTGCTTCTCTGTACCTTAGTTTCCCAATCTCTAAAATGGGGATAATGATATTGGCTTCCTTTGCAAATTACCTTGAGAGCTATGGATGAAAAGAGCTGAAGAAGAGCTAAGAATTACTTATTATCCTAAATTCAGCAGTTTAAGATAACCCACCACAAATCCTCTTTGAACAATCTCTGACCCCTAGAGTTACAATTCCCAACCCAGCTCCCATTTTCAAATGCCTGGGTAAAAAGATGAGCCTAGCCATGAGCCCTGAAGGTGATCAGATTTGGGCTGTATGAGATGTTATTTCTGGGTCTCTCTTGAAATAGGTTGTCAAGGTTCCTTCCCCACTCTGAACTCTAGGGTACAGATGTGGGGACGTGCATGAAAAAAAACCCTAAGCTTATTTTTACCAGCTGAGGTTAAAACTTCCCCAAGGTACAAACTATTTTACCTTTTGTCCCTGGACTTTATTGCTGCCACCACCAAGCGTCTAACAAATATAACAGGGAAAGAGCCCCTTGGAAACGTCTTTCCCCCCAAAATCCCCCCAAGCCCTACACCCCCTTTCCTGGGAAAGGCTTGATAAAAATCCTCACCAATTTGCATAGGTGAACACAGACCCAAACCCTTGGATCTTAAGAACAATGAAAAATCAATCAGGTTCTTAAAAGAAGAATTAAAGAAAAAATAAAAGAATCACCTCTGTAAAATCAGGATGGTAAATACCTTACAGGGTAATTAGATTCAAAACACAGAGAATCCCTCTAGGCTAAACCTTAAGTTACAAAAAGACACAAAAACAGAAATATACATTCCATTCAGCACAACTTATTTTATCAGCCATTTAAACAAAACAGAATCTAACGCATATCTAACTAGATTGCTTACTGACTTTTTACAGGAGTTCTGACCTGCATTCCTGCTCTGGTCCCAGTAAAAAAAAAACACTGACAGAGAGAACCCTTTGTTTCCCCACCACTCCAGCTTTGAAAGTATCTTGTCTCCTCATTGGTCATTTTGGTCAGGTGCCAGCGAGGTTGCCTTAGCTTCTTAACCCTTTACAGGTGAAAGGGTTTTTCCTCTGGCTAGGAGGGATTTAAAGGTGTTTACCCTTCCCTTTATATTTATGACATAGGTTTAGGTAGCATTTTCCTTGCTTTCCTCTTTTTCCACTAGTTTTATTTCCCTACATCACCCTCATCCACTAGAAGTAGCCGCAGTGCCAGCAATCTTTCAATGGTATTTCTGACTTGCTGCAAATTAATGTAATGTTTAAAATTCTAAGCTATAATGTATACTGGCTGTAGCTGAGCTATTGGAATGAAATATTTGGGGGTGGAGGGCCACATGCTGCCCTTTAGATGATAAAAGAGCTTTGGCCAAGTATTTAATCAGTTTTCCAAGTGAGAAGGGCAGAAGAACTTCTATTGGACTAGGCTCTGGTTGACTTTTGGAGGCTTTGTGCTTGCCGTGGGACACTGGCAATGAATGGTCACATCACTGCTTTGTTTTACTGGTAATTATTTTTAATGGGACAGCAGAATCACACAACCATTCTCTTCTACCACACCAAACCCATTGAACCCCACACCCCCGACATTCCTAATTCTCATTCCTTTGCCAGGGGAAATGTGTCGTGATTTTGATTTCCACAAAGCTAGTCTGAGTTGTACCCATATTATTTTCTTGTTATGTGTCTTTATTGTGATTTTCTTTTTTAACGCAACAAAGTAAATGACAAAACCACAGAATGATGCTATTGGCATGTGGGATGTTGCAGTTCACTTCAAGAATATTCCTGGGGCCATTTTGCAACTTAAACTAGATATTCTTGTAGTTTTAAATTTAAAAAATGATTTAGCAAGACAGGGAAATCGAGGTCCAGGCCTGCTCCCTCTAAAGTCAATGGAGTTTTGCCCTTGGACTTCAATGGAAGGAGGATTGGACTCATCACCAGTATTCTCACAGATGATTTGCTTTAATAACCTAGTAAAAGGGTGGGGGGAGAAAGCCCAGTGCAGAATTTCTTATTAGGCCATGGCCTGAACTGAGTAATTATAATCAGAATTTGCTTAAAATCTAATAGTTGTGTCAAATACCGAGAGGTGAGCCCCTACAACTCCTTTGGCCCAGAATGATTGATTAAGTGCATACTAGGAACTGACGGTTTAATGAGAAACATATCGCTTACGGAAGGGTACAACTTTACTTTACTTACACTTGACTATACTGTACTGTTTGCTTGGTGTGGATTTTTTAAACACTTCTTTTCCTGTTGCTTCTGTATCGCAAGAGTGTCCTGACCAGAGGTGTCTGCCTGATGTTCAGCGTAGCCTTAGTCTGCAGTGAGAACAGTCTGCTTTAGTCTCATATAAACTTGGGAATGGTCCACCTCACCCACACATAGGATAAATGTAGCTGCTCAGGCTTTGTCTTCTACAAGTTAGCATCTTTCTAGAGAAACGTATTTAAACATTTTTCTTGCAAGAAAGGCACAATGTCCCTGATTCAGCAAAGCACCTAAACATGTGCTTAAATTTAAGCATGTGTTTGGCCAAATCAGGGCCTACCCCAGTTTCCCTGGCCAGTGTAGATAAGTCCTATATTAATTATAAAATGGTTTGCAGAATTTGCAGGGAACTGGGCTATAACCGAATTTCTGTAGGGCATTGGATAAACGCATGGCGAGGGGGCTAGGCCAGGATCTGAAATCTGTCTATCAAGATTCTCCTTATGGGCAGGGCTTAAACATCCAGATAATTTTCAAAATGCAAACTCTTCATTTTTTGAAATCAATATTTGCATGATTTATGCAATGCAAAGCAGTAGTGCTTCAAAGACATGGTCATTCTGATGTAACAGCAATGAGCAGTCCTTAAAAAGGGAGGCAAGAGGTCCACATACAATTTTATTTATTTATTTGGACTAATAATACATATGCAAATTAAGCAGCTTTCCTACTGGCAGAGTAAATAATAACGAAAAAATAACTAATTAATAAAATAATTACCAATAAAGAACTTAAATATTCACTTTCCTCCCCAAACATTTTGACCTCCAGGCCTCTCCCCTTTTCCCCATAAATCTGACATCAGAGATGAACCTTGCAGCATGTCCTGAAGTTTAAAAGCCACCAGCTATTTCGTACTTGTGGGGAGGATGATTTCCAATATCAAGAAGCCCTCATAGAGAAAAGCTCTGCAAGAAGCTCCCTTGCCTTTAAATCAGAGGGGCTCAGGCTAAATACTTCCGGTGATCACAACTGCAGCAGTATATTATGAGGAACAGGCAATTTCTCACATAGGCCTTTAAGGGAAACTTACATTTGCATATCAGATTAATACGACAGACACCTTTGCTGCTGATGGTGCTTTTGGTGCTTAAATAGCTATCTGCGGATGCAGTCACCCAACTGGCAGAGTCCATTGCGCAAATATAGACATTAAATCGCAAATGCATTTTTCTGCACAGGTCTGCTGAAAATCTTCTAAAAATGTTAGAAGTAACTGGCATACAATAAGGATTAATTAAGGTGCAGCACTGGAGCAGCTGAGTGGAGGAGATTTAAGGTATTCGGTCTGACTTAGCTGTAGGAAGAATTCCTCAGGTGCACTGGGTGAGCATGATGAACAGCACCCCTTCTTGAGAGCTGCAATATGTGCTCCTTACCATGTCTGCCTTTAGGCATCAAGAGGTACACAAGGGCCAGAGTCCTGGCCATTTCCTTAGCCTCACTGGCCACACTCCTGATGAAGCATGAAGTGCCACAGGGTGCACTAGCCTGTCTCCTGATGCACTCAGGGAGTACTACAGGCAGTATTCTGACTGGTTCATTCCTGGTTGTGTTGTGAGGGGTTGGGAAAGTGGTTCTTTCCCATGGGCTGGAACACTTGTGTGGGAAAAACAGAACTTAGTCCTGAAAGTATAAGTAGCATTAATTTCCATCCCATTGTTTGTGGACATTTTATATAGCATTTATGTAGCTTTACATCAAATTGTATTAGTTTGGGTTTTCTCAGTGGTATGTGTATTGTAGCAATTTCCCAGTTCTTGAAGTTGACAGGCATATTGGCAATTTTCTCCACTTTGGTCAAAAATACAAACAGAACAAAGGTTGAGAAAAGGGGGCGGGTGGTGGGTAATTATATGCCATTCTCCTTTCCCCCTGCTAGAGCCATGAAATTGCTTTAATTCAAAGGCCTGTGAAAATAAAAACGCAACGCTGCAAAGTTTGAAAACTGCTCAGTTTCTGGCTGATTCCATGAACTGCTGCTGTATTCTGGAAAGTTTTGTGCTATCAAATTTTAATAAAAATTCAGCAAATCCCAGGATCCATTTAAGAAAATTGCTATTTTTGGCATTAATGCTCAGAGAGTAATATGGAATCATGCAAACCTTACATTTTAGTCAAATAAGATTAAAACTGTCGAGCAATATTTAAATATTTCTGAAATTTCATCATCATGTGGGACGTTTCAGGTGTTTAACATTCCCCAAACAGATTTGGAATACAGATTCATAGACTTTAAGGCCAGAAGGGACCATCATGATCATCTAGTTTAACCTTCTGCACATCACAGGCCACAGAACCTCACCCACCCAATTCTGTAATAGACCCCTAACTTTTGGCTGAGTTACTGAAGTCCTCAAATCTTGATATTAAAAACTTTAAGTTACAGAGAATCCGGCATTTACTCTAGTTCAAACTCGCAAGTGACTCATGGCCCATGCTGCAGAGGAAGGTGAAAAACTCCTCGGGTCTCAGCCAATCTGGCATGGGGGGCGGAAATTCCTCTCTGACCCCAAATATGCCCATCAGTTAGAGTTTGAGCATATAGATGAGACCCACCAGCCAAACACCTGGGAAAAAATTCTCGGTAGTAACTCAGAGGCCTCCCCATCTAGTGTCCCCTCACCAGACATTGGAGATATCTGCTACTAGCAGTCACAGATGGGCCATATGCCACTATAAGCAACTTCACCAGACCATCCCCTCCATAAACTTAATGAAGCTCAGTCTTGAAACTGTCATAAATATAAAGGGAAGGGTAAACCCCTTTAAAATCCCTCCTGGCCAGAGGAAAAATCTTCTCACCTGTAAAGGGTTAAGAAGATAGGATAACCTCGCTGGCACCTGACCAAAATGACCAATGAGGAGACAAGATACTTTCAAAAGCTGGGGGGAGGGAAAAACAAAGAGTCTGTCTGTGTGATGCTTTTGCCAGGGACAGAACAGGAATGTAGTCTTAGAACTTAGTAAGTAATCTAGCTAGATATGCGTTAGATTATGATTTCTTTAAATGGCTGAGAAATTAAGCTGTGCTGAATAGAATGGATATTCCTGTCTTTGTGTCTTTTTGTAGCTTAAGGTTTTGCCTAGAGGGATTCTCGATGTTTTGAATCTAATTACCCTGTAAGGTATTTACCATCCTGATTTTAAAGAGGTGATTCTTTTTTACTTTTTTTACTTACTTCTATTAAAATCCTTCTTTTCAGAAACTGAATGCTTTTTCATTATTCTTAAGATCCAAGGGTTTGGGTCTGTGGTCGCCTATGCAAATTGGTGAGGATTTTTACCAAACCTTCCCCAGGAAGTGGGGTGCAAGGGTTGGGAGGATTTTGGGGGGAAAGACATTTCCAAACAACGCTTTCCTAATAAATAAACCCAGATAAACGTTTGGTGGTGGCAGTGGAAGTCCAAGGGCAAAGGGTAAAATAGTTTGACCTTGGGGAAGTTTTAACCTAAGCTGGTAAAAGTAAGCTTAGGAGGTTTTCGTGCATGTCTCCACATCTGTACCCTACAGTTCAGAGTGGGGAAGGAACCTTGACAGAAGCCCATTAGGATTTTGCCCCCACTGCTCCCCCTTGGGAGGCTGTTCCAGAACTTCACTCCTCTGACGGTTAGAAACCTTCACCCAATTTCAAGCCTAAACTTGTTGATGGCCAGTTTCTATCCATTTGTTCTTGTGCCAGCATTGGCACTTAACTTAAATAACTCCTCTCCCTCCCTCGTATTTATCCCTCTGATGTATTTATAGAAAGCAATCATATCTTCCCTCAGCCTATGGTTGGTTAGGCTTAAATAAGCCAAGCTCCTTAAGTCTCCTTTTGTAAAGTAGGTTCTTCATTTCTCTGATCATCCTAGTAGCCCCTCTCTGCATCTGTTCCAGTTTGAATTAATCTTTCTTAAGCATGAGACACCAGAATTGTACACAGTATTACACCAGTTTTCAAGGTCATCCAAATCTTCTTGTATGATATTCTGGTCCTCCTCGATATTGGCAATACCTCCCAACTTTGTGTCATCTAATTTTATTAGCACACTCCCACTTTTTGTACCAGAATCATGGATGAAAATCTTAAATAAGATTGGTCCCAAGACCGATCCCTGAGGAATGCCTCACTGCTGGGCTTACAATTTCAAGTGCCAGTTCCTTTAATATTCTTGGATGGTGATGATCCGGGGCCCCTGATTTGATCCCATTAAGTTATTTGATTTCCACCTTGGACGTTGTAATTTCTGTTTCCATATCCTCTATTCCATTGGCCGCCCTGTCACTGTCCTCAAGCTCCTCATTACACTGTTTAAAAACTGAGTCAAAGTATTTGTTTAGGTGTTGGGCCATGTCTAGATTATTTTTAAGTTCCACCCCATCCTCTGTGTTTAGCAGGCACACTTCTTCTTTCTTTCTTTTCATCTTATTTGTATGGCTATGGAACCTTTTACTATCGGTTTTAATTTCTTTTGCAAGGTCCAACTCTGCTTGATTTTTGGCAGTTCTCACTTCCTGACCTCCAAGAGAGAGGTCGGTAAGGAAAGCTATCCCATCTGTCATTCTTTGTAGGCTTTCTGCTTTCTCTTAATAACCTGTTTGAGATGCCTGCTCATTCAGTTTGGTCTGCAACCCTTCCCTATGAATTTTTTCCCCCTTGCTTGGGATACAGGCTTCAGATAACTTCTGCAACTTTGACTTAAAGTAATTCCAGTTCTTCAGTACAATCCACTTCCCTAACTAAATTCCCTTAATTTTTTTAAGTTTTACTTTTTTAAAATCAAGGACACTAGTTGCAGACCTAGTTTTGTTTATCCTTCCATTTAGTTTAAACTGAATTAACTAATGATCACTCAAACCAGGGATGTCTTCTACAAACATCACCTCTTGTTGGTGTGGTCCCTATTTGGTAAAGAAATCTGTCGGCTATCACATCCAAGAATATCTGCGCCCAACCATTATTATAGCACTTATCCTCCAATCTTTATCAGGGAAATTAAAGTCTTCCATAATCACACAAGTTTATTTTATTAAAAATGTCAAAGAGGTCTCTGTCTATACCCAAACAGGATCCTGGGGTTCTGTAGCAGACCCCAAGCACTATTGCAAGGGAACCTCTGTTACTTTCTTCCCAAGTGATTTTGACCCAAACAGATTCTGTTTTATCCATTCCATCACTTCTAATTTCTTTACAGTCTACCTCACCATTAATATACAATGCTACTCCACCACCATTACTTTTATTTCTGTACTTGTGGCACCTTAGAGACTAACCAATTTATTTGAGCATGAGCTTTCGTGAGCTCATGCTCAAATAAATTGGTTAGTCTCTAAGGTGCCACAAGTACTCCTTTTCTTTTTGCGAATACAGACTAACACGGCTGTTACTCTGAAACCTTTTATTTCTGTCTTTTCTGAAAAGCACATACCCTTCAATACTTGTATTCCAGTCACGACTACCGTTCCACCATGTTTCCATTATCCCTGTAATATCTGGGTTCACTTCCTAAATCAGTAGGTTTAGTTCATCTATTTTGATACCAGGCTCCTTGCATTGATGTACAGAGATCTTAGTAGTTTCTGCTTGGCTTTGCCCAGATTCCTCACCCGATTAGGCACAGTTGTTATACTGCCAGTATTGCCTACCTGACTGACTGTTAGTGTCACTGGTATTGGCACTGTCTTTCCTCTTGTTATCCATTCTCTTACCCTCTGTTGTTCCTTTCTCCATTGCCGTATCCTATCCTACTTGATTTTCCTCCTGCTCAATATTAGAATGAGGAGTGGAGATTACATGAGCATCTCCCAACCATCTCCCCTGAATTCCTAGTTTAAAGCTCTTTTAATCAGTTGTCCCAGTCTCCATCCCACAAGTCTGTTTCCCTCCTTACTCAGGTGGAGTCCATACCATGAGAGCAATCCTCTTTCTGTGAATGCCTCCCAGTGGTCAAACATCCCAAAGCCCTCCTTACAGCACAACTGCCTGAGCCAGTTGTTCATCGTCATCGTCTTGTCTCACCTTCACTCTCCTTCTTTAGAGATAGGTAGAATCCCACCAAAGATCACCAGAGCCTCCATTTCTTTAAGCATTTTCCCTAGCCAGGCATATCAGGCCTCTTCTATCAGGTGGCACTTCATACAAAAAAGCATCTTTCAGGTACTCCCTCCACATCCCATAGCTTCCACATCCCAGCCATCTCCCTTGTCTCTTCCATTCCTTGGATCCTTACCACTGCTGTGTCTGTAGCTGTTCTAGCCTTCCCTCCTAAGCTTCTGTCCAAAAAACCAACTCTCCTCCCCAGAAAACCCAAACAGAACACCACACACACCCTTCCCAAACTTCCTGGACAAACTCCCATTCAGACTCCCATTTTCAGCTCTGCTTGCTGGCTCCTCTGCCACTGCTCCTGGATACGCAATGTATAAACAGATTTTTCACTGTATTTCTCATCTTCCCTCCTCCCCTTCAAGTCCCCAGTTGCAACTCCTATTTGCAGTCATCTGAATTTTCCCACTGAGTTGATATAGAGCCTCTGGGGCAAGCCCTCAGCTGGTGTAAATTGACATAGCTTGATTTCAGTGGACAGCTGAGGATCTGACTATTTGCTTCTGAAAGACCCAAGGCTTTTTCTTCTGCTGGGAGAAAAACGTGCTGCAGTTTATTCCTAAAGCAATCTGAAAAGGGTTGTATTTTTCGGAACTCTGGGCAAACTTGGAGAAATCATATTTCCATTCAATAAAGTTTGCTTTCTTAACATGTTTGAATAGTTTTCTCACACGGTCTTTAACAGTTACTCCTTTGCTTCAGTGAAAAAGTGACAGACAGGTTCTCATGGCTTGGTAGTTTTCAAGAATGTTTATTGTAATATAGAGGGGAAAACCAGTCATGTCACTGGGCTATTTCTGAAATGTCAACTATTTCCTCAGAATGTCTGTGCATTGTTACTATGTTATAAGACAGGAGATATCAACAGTAATAGTTTAATTCAAGGTAACCAGTCTCCAGTGGAGACTGAAAGTGAGCAGGCCAATGTGACACAGTTCAATATGTTGTTTGTCGGTGTGTATGAAATTACACTTTGCCATTCATCCTCACGGGTCATCAGGCTCTGCAGAGGGTCTGCGACAGATGAAGCAGGTAGGAAGACAGACAACTGCTGATGGAAACCTCATTCCAAGTCTTGCTGACTGTGTTATAAAGATCTCTCCACTTTGAAAAGCCGAGGGGCTGGGCTTGTGGTGCTGCTGTGAACGGAGCAGGTCAGAGGAGGCGATAGTGTTAGGACACACAAGGAAGCTGAAGGGAACATAAGTGAGAGTGATGCAGGGTCTCCCAACTAATGACAAATTCCTATTTTGATGATGATCTGAGTCTTGGGCAGCTAGTGAGGCTGAGGCACTGCATTAAAGCAGCTGACCGGTCCCATACTGGGTGAACAGCGCTGCGAGAAGAGACGCCTCAACTCTGCATGGAGCAAAGAGAGCAAAATCCTCCTGGTTCCAACTTACATCTGACCTTCCCTTCTGGTGTTGCTCACAGACCAAGTCAACTCCTCCTGTGTCTGATCAGGAGTTGGGGGGATGGGGGGAACCTGGGCCCACCCCCTACACCAGGATCCAGCCCAGGACCCTGTGGATAGCATCTGTCTATGTCTCCTATATCAGCGGCATGACAGCTATAGCTGCAACTCCCTGAGCTTCTTCCCCATGGCCTCCCCCCAGCGCCTTCTTTATCCTCACCGGAGGATCTTCCTCCTGAAGCCTGACCACACTTGTACTCCTCAGTCCTCCAGCAGCACACCTTCTCACTCCCTGCTCCTTGCATGCCCTTCCCTAACTGATGGGAGGTCCTTTTAAAACCAGGTGTCCTGATTAGTCTGCCTGCCATAATTGATTCTAGTATATTCTTAATTGGCTCCAGGTGTCTTAATTAGCTTGCCTGTCTTAACTGGTTCTAGCAGGTTCCTGATTGCTCTAGGGAACAGAAAACTGTTCATCCAGTGGCCAGTGTATTTGCCTTCTACCAGACTCCTGTACCCCACTGGTCTGGGTCTGTCACAGTTCACTTCAGCTCTGGTTCAGATTCTTGGCAGAAACAGAACTGCACAGAAAGAAAAACTGAAGGGAAAAAGTGGAAAGAAAAACTATAGAATGAGTCAGAGGGTGAAGAACTATAAAATAAGTGAAGGAAACACTGAGTGAAAACAAGGAAACTAGAAAGACATTATCGGAAACATAATTGTAAAGCTAAATGGCAAAAGAAACTAATGAAAGAGAATCACAGGTCATAATACTACAGTCATTATTGAAGCAAAACTTGCACTGAGTTCAAAAGGGGAGTTTTTTCTCTATAAGGACTGTAGAATCATAGCCCAGTTTTCCTCTCTGGATGCTACTATTTTTGAAGACACGGTTTAAGAAGTACTGCTCTATCTCATCCCACAGTATTCTTGCCAGCAAGTTAAAGAAGTATGGGCTGGATGAATGGACTATAAGGTGGATAGAAAGCTGGCTAGATTGTCGGGCTCAACGGGTAGTGATCAATGGCTCCATGTCTAGTTGGCAGCTGGTATCAAGTGGAGTGCCCCAAGGGTTGGTCCTGGGGCCGGTTTTGTTCAATATCTTCATAAATGATCTGGAGGATGGTGTGGATTGCACCCTCAGCAAGTTTGCAGATGACACTAAACTGGGAGGAGAGGTAAATACGCTGGAGGGTAGGGATAGGATACAGAGGGACCTACACAAATTGGAGGATTGGGCCAAAAGAAATCTGATGAAGTTCAACAAGGACAAGTGCAGAGTCCTGCACTTAGGACAGAAGAATCCAATGCACCGCTACAGACTAGGGACTGAATGGCTCAGCAGCAGTTCTGTGGAAAAGGACCTAGGGGTGACAGTGGACGGGAAGCTGGATATGAGTCAGCAGTGTGCCCTTGTTGCCAAGAAGGCCAATGGCATTTTGGGATGTATAAGTAGGGGCATAGCGAGCAGATCGAGGGACGTGATCGTTCCCCTCTATTCGACATTGGTGAGGCCTCATCTGGAGTACTGTGTCCAGTTTTGGGCCCCACGCTACAAGAAGGATGTGGATAAATTGGAGAGAGTCCAGCGAAGGGCAACAAAAATGATTAGGGGTCTAGAACACATGAGTTATGAGGAGAGGCTGAGGGAACTGGGGATGTTTAGTCTACGGAAGAGAAGAATGAGGGGGGATTTGATAGCTGCTTTCAACTACCTGAAAGGGGGTTCCAAAGAGGATGGCTCCAGACTGTTCTCAGTGGTAGCAGATGACAGGACAAGGAGTAATGGTCTCAAGTTGCAGTGGGGGAGGTTTACGTTGGATATTAGGAAAAACTTTTTCACTAGGAGGGTGGTGAAACACTGGAATGCGTTACCTAGGGAGGTGGTAGAATCTCCTTCCTTAGAAGTTTTTAAGGTCAGGCTTGACAAAGCCCTGGCTGGGATGATTTAATTGGGGATCAGTCCTGCTTTGAGCAGGGGGTTGGACTAGATGACCTCCTGAGGTCCCTTCCAGCCCTGATATTTTATGATTCTATGATCATAGAATCATAGAATATCAGGGTTGGAAGGGACCCCAGAAGGTCATCTAGTCCAACCCCCTGCTTGAAGCAGGACCAATTCCCAGTTAAATCATCCCAGCCAGGGCTTTGTCAAGCCTGACCTTAAAAACTTCTAAGGAAGGAGATTCTACCACCTCCCTAGGTAACGCATTCCAGTGTTTCACCACCCTCTTAGTGAAAAAGTTTTTCCTAATATCCAATCTAAACCTCCCCCACTGCAACTTGAGACCATTACTCCTCGTTCTGTCATCTGCTACCATTGAGAACAGTCTAGAGCCATCCTCTTTGGAACCCCCTTTCAGGTAGTTGAAAGCAGCTATCAAATCCCCCCTCATTCTTCTCTTCTGCAGGCTAAACAATCCCAGCTCCCTCAGCCTCTCCTCATAAGTCATGTGTTCTAGACCCCTAATCATTTTTGTTGCCCTTCGCTGGACTCTCTCCAATTTATCCACATCCTTCTTGTAGCGTGGGGCCCAAAACTGGACACAGTACTCCAGATGAGGCCTCACCAATGTCGAATAGAGGGGAACGATCACGTCCCTCGATCTGCTCGCTATGCCCCTACTTATACATCCCAAAATGCCATTGGCCTTCTTGGCAACAAGGGCACACTGCTGACTCATATCCAGCTTCTCGTCCACTGTCACCCCTAGGTCCTTTTCCACAGAACTGCTGCCTAGCCATTCGGTCCCTAGTCTGTAGCGGTGCATTGGATTCTTCCATCCTAAGTGCAGGACCCTGCACTTATCCTTATTGAACCTCATCAGATTTCTTTTGGCCCAATCCTCCAATTTGTCTAGGTCCTTCTGTATCCTATCCCTCCCCTCCAGCGTATCTACCACTCCTCCCAGTTTAGTATCATCCGCAAATTTGCTGAGAGTGCAATCCACACCATCCTCCAGATCATTTATGAAGATATTGAACAAAACTGGCCCCAGGACCGACCCTTGGGGCACTCCACTTGATCTCCCTGAACTGAAGATAGTTGGGGGCTCCCTGTTTTATATAAAGATTCTTTTATGTGGTAGCGATTTATTTCTGCCCAGTGACATGGTTTGTCTATTCCACATATAGCATGAGAGGCTCAGAGATTGAGTCTCAGACATACGTTATGATTAAAAATATTAACTCAAGCCATGCACTTTGAAGTAGCAGTCTTACCATTCATCCTTCTAGCCCCATGTTCCTTTTGAACTCTATAAATGTCCAGTCCCTTCTAAATAATAGGATTCAATACATTAATTTGTTGCTGATGTTGATTCTGATCTCTGGCCACTTATACATAACATTAACCCACAACAAGTCCACTTAATTATAAATGAAAAAATGCCTCTTAAAATTGCTATACACATATATTGGATTTCTTCCTGTAATGTTTTCCATAAACAGGCTGCCTACATGTGTTTTGAACTTCATGGGAATGGCTTTGTTTTAAAATAAAAATGAAATTTGCTGAAGCAGACTGCTTTCCAGTAAATAACATGATATGCCTTGAAAGCTGAGGTGACGCTGATGCCAAAGAATGCCACTTTTGAAATTATTACTGAAATGGTAGAAAATATAAATGTGTGAAGTATTCAGGCCTGGGGTGGGATGAAAGGGACTCAGGCACTCAACTGCTATTAAAAGTTAAATGGGCCTCTCACAGTTTGTATGGCAACTTCCACCTTCTCTGTATGTATATATCTATCTATCTTCTTACTCTATGTTCCATTCAAAGCATCCGATGAAGTGGGCTGTAGCCCACGAAAGCTTATGCTCTAATAAATTTGTTACTCTCTAAGGTGCCACAAGTACTCCTGTTCTTTTTATTAAAAGTTAAGGGGGGTTGGGTGCACAACTTCTCTAGATGTTCTTTAAAACCCCACCTATAATATGACTTGTCTGTCCTATTGTGGTTTTCATTCATTTTCTGTTCTTTACAATAGTCTAAGCTGTTACATTTTAGAATGATGGTGTGCTAGGTTCAGGTTCCATTCTATTTTTAGAATGTGACTTTCTTGTAATTAATACATAGATATTGTTCAGAATAGCAGTACTCTTTTCTCTTCTTCAAACAATCTTATCCCACCACTCTTATCCCACCACTTGTTTTCAAAATATTAAATAAAGGTATTTGAAGCTGATGGTTAATAACTGAAAAGATTGATGCTCAAATTTATTTTTCATATTCAGAACCAACATTCAGGATTTTATTCAGGTTGGAAGGACTACTTGGACCATTATAGTACCAAGAAGGTATTCTATTTGCTTACTATAGAAAATAGTAAATGTAAGGTGCGCGCGTGTGTGTGTGTGTCTGTCTGTATCTGCCTGTCCTGTTACTCCACTGAGGACAAAACATTCCATGTGAGTGTAACAAAGGTAGAAAGTAGACAAGAGAATGGTGAAAATATTTATATACCCAAGGCCTTGTAAAAAAATGAGTGCAACAAAATTAGGTCAAGAAAATACATGTATCTAGGCAGATGTCATCAGTAAGAAACAAAAAGGAAAGAACTCATAGTGAATAAAACTTTTTACTGTGACTGTGATAAAATGTTAGTCACAGGAGTATTGCCGTTTGTCCAAGAAGAAAAGTCACAACTTCATACGCCAACAATTTTTGTTATAAGCACACACTTATTTTTATTGTGGAAGCACAGGAAGAACCCCTTTCAAGAGTGGGAGCACACTGTGCTGGATGCTGCACAAACACACAGGAAGAAGGTCCTTGTCCAAAAAGCTTACAATTTAAATAGATAAGAGACAATAATAGGCAAATGACATTAATACAAAAGGTGAAAGGTGTATTTGTTGTGACTTCTTTAATTTATTTAGTTAAACTGTCTCGGTCCTTCCCCTACCTCCCCCATACCACATCGTCCAAATGTCCCAGCTAGGCTGCAACACCACTAATGCCTCAACATATCATTGCTCCATCCTGCCCTCCCTGTGGAAGTGTAACCCATGCCTGCTTGGTGTGACACTCTGTCCCCCTCTCGTGGCAGCTAGACCAGCTAAAGACCCATGAGCCTGCTCCCGGGTTGGCTAAAAGATGTGTGTGTTTTAGCTCATGCAACAGCAGCTCATGCATTAAGCTCCAGAGGTCCCATGTTTGATCCCAGCCACCGCTGACCGGGATCTGCCAGTGTTACAGATGCAGCTATAAAGGAGAACTGGTAAGTGGGCGAGAAATAAACATAGCCAATACGATGGTAATTATGTTAGCGAAGGTGTCTAAAGGCCATGGGCTTTCTTGCTCCTACAGCCAACACTACTCCTGCTGCTTCTCCCCATCACTGAGGAATGTGTGTATTGGACAGCAGCTCCTACCGCACGGCTTGCTACGGGTCAGGGGAGAAAGGTGGAATGGCCTCTCTTCCCTTTGCAAAACATAGATCTTGAAAGTGTGTGGTGACAGAATTCAATGTACAGGATATTAAAATAGAGTAATAACAGCCTTGGCATGTACCATACATAATGATTTTCTTCTATAGGTTGCAAAGAGCTTTACAAAGGTGGCCAAGCATTAGTTAAACACTTTACAAATGAGGTATCTGATGCATGGAGAGTTTAAGTGCCTTATCCAAGATGGCCTAGTGAGTCAGTGACAGTAAGGAATACAGCAAAAGTCTCCTGAATCCCAGTCCTGTGCTCACTGAATCTAGCCAGCAGTGCCCAAACCGGCAGGTACACCAGGCGGAGCCAACTGGCCGTGGTGCTGGCTATGCCTCATTTCCAGTTGCTTTTACAGGCATCCAGACTTTTCATTGCAAAGAAGAACCTTGGCACCTGTGGAAACTGATGGACAGAAGGGGCAGGGTAGCTGCCTCTCTTAATGGGAGCTTGAGCTGAGGAACAGGAGAAGCAGCAGTGGCAGAGATTGGGATGAGAGGAGCACCTCACAGGAAGGAGAGGCACCACCAGCAGGGTGGCTGGCAGAGAGGCGTGGCAAGTGGTTAGCAGAGCGGCTGGTGGAGAGGTGCGACCAGCAGGGTGGCTCATGGAGAGGCATGACTAGCAGGGTGGCTCATGGAGAGGCATGACTAGCAGGGCCGCTGACGGACAGAAGCTGGTGGAGAGGGCCAGAACAGAGGCCCTCAGAGGCGTGGCAATTGGCCGTTGGGGTGTCAAGTGAGTGCCTGAGCAGTGCAGCATGTAAGGTGCCCCCTAACTCTCCCCCCCCCCTCCACCTCCTGCCTTCCACACTGGGTAGGATGTGAACTCTGCGGATGAACCTCTGAACTCTAAGGTTGCACTGGCCAAGGACAGTCACTGTACATGGGGTACAGAAAAGGGACAGCCACGTTAAAGGGACTTTTGGGTTGCTGGACTTAACACCCTGAGGGGAAAAGGACACTGTCCATCTTACTTGGGGGTGGGTCTTTTGCTCATGGTTTGTGTTGATGAGCCCTAGTTGTGGTGTTTTCCCAAATTAATGCTGGGTTAATTTCCTCCTTTTATTAAAAGTTTTTGCTATACTCAGACTCTGTGCTTGTGAGAGAAGTATCGCCTCTTAGAGGCACGCAGAGGGTGGTGTGTAATTGTCCCAGGTCACTGGTGGGGGCTCGAGCTGGTTTTGTGTTGTATTGTTGAAAAGGAACCCCTAGATCCTGAACTCGGCCCTTGTTGCTGCTGGCTCCACCTGGCAGAAGGGTTACATGTGTATGTTGCCATCGGTAGCAGGAGCTGAAAGAGGGGATGGAGAATGTGCCTCTCCATTTTGGAGCAGCAGCAGCAAAGAGCACTGTTGAACGCATGGCCTCCATGCCTGAAGGCTTGTCTATACGTACTTTCATCCATACCAGAAAGGTGTGAATTCTAGGGCAACCTAGTGTATCATTCACTAACTAGCCTGTGTGGACCATGCTGGCGTACACTAAAAGTTTTCTGGTGAGCAGGACAAGTGGGGTAGAGGGTGGGGATATGGGGGAAGGAGGTGAGGTGGAGGGAAGAGGCAGTGGGGAAGGAAAGGGAATGGGATGGGGCAGGGGGCAGATGTGGGATGGGGAGGAGCATAGGGGCAGGGGGGAGAGGAAAGGGGATGAGATGGGGAGAGGAAGAGGAGGGGAGAGGATGGGGAAGTGGGGAAGGGGTGGGGGGGAATGGGGGAAAGCAGGAGCCCTGCATGCAGCATCTCTCAGCAGCAGCAGCTGGTGCTCCCCTGTTAAGCCGGCCCATCCGCTCCCAGCACCGGCAGCCCACCTCCAGTGGGTACCCCTGCCATAGGTACCCCCTCTAGTGCTCTCCAAATACCCTCTTCAGCACCACCAGATATCCCTCCCAGTACACAGACACCCCTCCAGCACCCCCCACATACCCTCTCCAGTGTCCTCTATTTGGGAACTTGAAATATGGTAACCCTAGGGGTCGCTCTGTTCTCACAGCCTTGGTTTTGGGAGCTGGCGGGAGCGAGTCTTACCTGCCAGCAGCCGCCTGCCCCCAGCACCTGAGCTGGGCACCAGGTTTGCACGGCTGAGCTCAAAGCTTGGGCTGTGAGACCGAGATCCTGGCAGCCATGGGGCTGGGACAGGGGAGCAAGGGTCGGTTCTGCTCTGCGAGCAGGGAGTGTGGGGAGCAGCTGCAATGGCAGGTCCCTGGGCAGTGAGCAGGGTGTGACTGGGCTGCTGAGAGGCAGGTGCCCCAGGGGAATGAGTCCTCCAGGGAATAGGGAGCATCTCATGGCAGCCAGGCTCCATGGGCAGCGGCCAGCTCCAGAGGGTGTCACCAGCCAGCGCTGAGCTCCTTCAGGGAAGAGGCAAGAGTGTGCCAGGCGCTGCTCAGCGCTGTGCCCAGCTGTGCAGACCTGGCCTGGCTTGGAAAACAGGGCAGGGAGGGCTGCTGGGAAGCCAGCCAGTGTCCCGGCTCCCACAGTGTGGAGAGCCAGGGGTCCGAGCGGCTCCTACCAGCTTCCGATCTGCTGGCTCCGGGCAGGAGGCAACCATTTGCAAACTGTGGGGCGCATCCCCCTAGGAAGGTGTGCCCCACAGTTTGAAAATCTCTGTGCTAAATAGGAGGCAGAAAACTGGGTGGGGGGCCATGTGACCCCACATGCCCCCCACCACGCGTCACCGCTTCGGGGTGAAAATATGGCTGCACGCCCTGGGCGCTAAAATGCTTAGTTACGGCTCTGCCCCCCAGTTGCCAACTGTGACACCTCGCAGCCCCAATGGGCGTGGCACCTGAAATAGCTTCCCTTCGGAGCCTGTGGACAGGAGCAGTGTGCCGTGACACGGAAGCAGCATCCCTGAAACAAAGTATGATTTATTCACTCTCCAAAGTGTATTTAAAACAAGAAACTTAAACACCTGCTCCCTCCCCCGTGCTTGGCATTCACCTCAAGCCCCTTGGTAGACATGACTTAGCCTTGGTGCCACTCTATTTTCTTGGGGACCAAGTTACAGCCTGCTTGTGGTAGACCCAGGCTCTCAGGTTTTGACTACACAGCAAAAAAACCACCCCATGGCTGGTCTGTGCCAGCCGACTTGGGTTTGCGGGCCTTGGGCTGCGGGGCTGTTTCCCTGCTGTGCAGACGTCCGGGCTCGGGCTGGAGCCTGAGCTCTGGGACCCTCCCACCTCACAGGGACCTAGAGCAGGAGCAGTGAAAGCTTCCTAAAAGTGGGGAGGCCACTGGGGCCCGAACTGTGGCCCCACTCTTTCCCCACCCCCACTTACTCTTCTCTGCCTCCTCTCCCCTGCCTGTTACTTGCCTTATGGATGGTAAAATGTGTGGGGCTATGGGCCCCTGGTCCCCCCTGTTCTGGCACCCCTGCTTTAGAGCCTGGACTTCAGCCCGAGCCAGGCATCTACACAGCAGTGCAACTGCCCTGCAACCCAAGCCCTGCAAGCCTGAGTCAGCTGGCACGGGCCAGCCACGGGTGTCCAGTCACAGGTGTCTAGTTGCTGTGTAGACATACACTCGGATTGACAGAGGGTCTCTTGTATCCCTATCAGTACTCACCGATGCTCCCTGAGCAGCTTCTCTCAACTCATTCAAACCCTGTAGGCTGGGGTCCTGTAATAGTTTAATATACAAAACTGTTCTAACCTGAATGGGGCCAGGTAGGAAGTATTTCCCAATTAACAGCTTCCCTATTTTTTCCTCAAGGACGCTCATCTGTGTCATTGTTTTACTTTCCTTGCTTGGTTCCTCTACCAATCCCTTTGATCCATTTCCATAGCAAGTAACCCATCATAAACAAACACACAGATATTCACCATATCCATTAAAATAGTACAGCTATTTCCCACTTTGTCACATATGACAATAACAGGATTTTGTCTATACTGTAAGGTGAAACTGCAGTAGTAAATCTAGTTCCTCTTTACAGTGTAAAGCTGTATGTTACTGTATTGACACAGCTATTGCTAGTCCTGGTAGATTTGTTTTTGCAATATTCATAGATGGTGATGTGATTTCCTCATTATATTCCTTTACACTACAAAAACGTTATGGTTTTATTTACAATTGTGACATCTTACTAAACCTGAATTTTATTATCACAAAGCTCAGTAATGCTAGTGGGACAAATCTTGAAGTCCTTTCTCTAGCAAAAGTCTTACCAAAATCAGTGGGAGTTTTGCCTGAGTGAGGACTGATTAAAAATGGAGGGCCTCGGGCTGTGTCCCAGTTAGGAACTCCAAGGTCTCGCATGTTAGAATATCATTTTGGCTGTTTTTTTTTCTCCTTTGAGTACCTTGTTACCAGACTTAGTTAACAAAGTGCTATCTGCAGAGACAAAGTCCGCTCTCATTACACATTTATAACCCTGTAGAAGATTGAGGGCAGAATCTGATGATAACATGGTTGCACAAATAATTGAAGAGATACTCTATTCCTGGTGGTGATCCCTGAGCTAGAAAAAAAAGCAGCTTGACATTCAGGTCCCAGGTTGACCTTGCAAGGCTGCCAGTAAATCCATCATTATCTGAGTAAACTGAGCATGCTTAGTGTAGAAATCACTGAGAAGTGATAAATGTGGAACTCTGCCAGGCCACTTTTACAGTCTCTTTTTGGAAGAGAACTGGATTTTCAGCCTGGGTGCAGTGGGGAAGAGTTAAGACTGAGCACGGGAATGCAAAGGAACAGAGGTGTTTTGTGAGGGCAAAGCTGACTGCAACATGTTTTAAAAGATCAGAAACCACATCCTACCTTTACCAGGAAAATGGTTTCTTTTTAATGTTTAAATTAAAAAAAAAATCATTACTACTTTAGCAAACAAAGAAAGGAAGTTAAAAAAAAGTGTAAAATGACAGAATCCTATGTTCTAGGTGGTCAACAGCCATTGTCACTGGAGCTGCTTTGATATGTTTGAAAAGTGGTTCAGTAAAAACATATTGTTGTTCCAGTTCATGGCATCAAGCCATGATAGCACCAATGATCAGGCAAAATCCCATTCAGATTGTCTGTTTAGAAAACCTATTAGCACTTCCATCACAGATTCATTTTTGCAAAAATATATAAGGTGGTATAAACGTGCAGAGGCCTGAAACTTATTCTAGACTTTTTGGCCTAAAAGTACAATGTTCTTACAAGTTTAAAATAAATGTGTCTGTTCTTATGAGGCGATTGTCTATATCTATTATATTTTAAAATTAGCCAAATGGAAAATAACATTTTAGATATATATATTTACACTCGCTGGTTTAAAATGTTATTTTCTATTTGGCTAATTTTAAAATTATTTCTGTTCAAATAATGAAGTCTGGCTGGTGATTAGTGCACAAATATAGTTTTATGACTTTTTGGGTTTTGGAAATGAAAAATTATGAAGAACACCCTGAGGTAAATTTCTACAGAATCACATAGTGCATGAAACAAAGAAAATTCAGTACTAGATTGCCAACCCCAAAGACTGCTACCACCAGATCCCTGAACTGGAAGGATCACCTGTAGCAGGATAAAGGAGTCCAGGCTCTCTGCCTGTTCAGTCCTTTGCCTCTGTAGAGATGGCCAACAAGGTTGCCAGTTTTTGACGGTGGTTGTTATGAGATGCACACCAGCCCAGTAGGAACTGGACTGAGTTGACCATCAGATATAGCTTTTAGTCACTACTGATCTGGGCTGGATACAAACCTGAGGCGATTTAGATGTTAGGGGCTCTGTATTCCATTGCCAGGCTCTTGAGTCACCCAGACCTTCAAACACAGACAATTGCTAACAGGGTCCTACGCGTAACAGGAAAGCCAGCCTCCGGCACCCTCTCTCTTGAATCTATTCTCTGTGTTTCACTTCCTTTTCACTTATAAGGTGTAATTGTTTCTGTAGAGTATTGCTTCCTATTGCAACTACAATCTTTCTCCAGCTGAAAAGGAAGAATTCATGACTAAAAGTGTTTCTCCCACCAACACCGCCTTCTTTTGACACAACCTGCTCATTTCTGCACTCCCAGACCCGCAGATTGGAACCTGCCTTGAAGAGTTGAAAACAGCATTAGGAAATGGAGCTAGAGCAATAAGAAAGGCCCAGTTCACCTCACCAAAAAAAAAACAAAAAAAAAAACAGAATAATTACAAAGCGAAAGAAGACAAAAGGGAACAATGAGAGGGAAGTGGGTCACATCTGTATTATTACAATGACTCCATATTGCATCAGTTTTGCAATATGTTCCTTGGGAGGACACTTGCTGTCCTCATCCTCAGGATTCAGGAAAGCATCCTGGTTCACAAAAGTAGAAGGATGGAGGAATGACTAGTACTAGCCTGGGACATAGAAGAGCTGGGTTTAATTCCCTGCTCTGCTACAGTCGTCCTGTGTGACCTTGGGCAAGTCACGTAGTCTCTCTCCATTCCCTATTTGTGAAATGGAGATAATAATACTTCTCTATCTCACAGGTAGAGACGACTGGTACGTGCTGATGGGGGTGGGGAGTGCAATTTAAAGGTTCACCCCACACACACGGTTTGAGTCGCGCCCCTCCCTCTTACCCTCAGCGGCCCCTCTCTGCAGCTTGCAGCTGTTTGCTACTGCCTTTCTCTCTCTAACTTTGTTCTGCACCATTGGTGCCAGACAACAGAACTTCACTCGGGCTTTCCTGTTGTCCCTTATTGGGCCCTACACAGCCTCCAAACCCTTCTCAGCTCCTAGAGCTAACAGTTATTTCAGAAGGTGAGTCTCGTGCCCCTTTGTTTCCCCATCTTGCCACAGCATCAGTGGAAACAGATAGATAGGACTGCATTGTGATAATGTCCTTTGTACTTTCGGAGTTAAAGTACTCAGGGTTAGATAAATGGCAGAATAGTGGGTTACTGTGTGGTGATATTAATTAGTAGGGCTACTATTTTGTCACACAGGTCATGGAAATCGCGAATTGAATAAAGTCTGTGAAACAAAGTGGCATTGCAACCTGGCAAATGGGATTGCAGTGCCACACAGGTTTGGCCCATCTGCCCCTCCACCTACAGGGAGCACATAGGCCAAACCTAAGTGGTGCTGTGACCATGTGTGCCATGTTGCAATGCACGGAGAGGGGATCCAGACTCAGGCCCTCAACACACACACACACCCCAACCTTTCAGCATCTTCTGACCACTGGAGTGAAACTGCGGTGAAAAAATGTCAACAACAAGTGCAAGCAAGGTGGGAAATATTTGGTGACCTTTCTGGGACTTATCTATTTTTACCTGCACCTTTGCTATGAAATGTACTAAAAATGTCCAAAATTGTATCCTTATCCATTAATAATGTAGGAAGTCAAATGAGATACATCTGATTTTTGCTACAGTCCTGTGGAGGAGTTTGACTTTGCTTTGTTAGCTGCAAACTGCCAATCAGAAGCATGCTATCTACGTTACACTGAAATCCTAGTTTCCTACAAGGGAAGGTGCTCAAATTTAAATTAAAAAAAAAGTTAAAATTCAGTAGTTAGAATTCAGTATCAGTTTTAAAGGGAAAGTTCTAACTTGAATATATATATATTTTAAATGTTAGAAGTAGTTTCAGAATTTACCTCTGCTCCGCTTGTACGCACGTGACAATGTGGTTTGGAAAATCATATTTTCCTATTTTTTAGACATCCTTTACTCTCCCCTGTTGCCATATGAAAGAACAACACAGAGAATTACACTTAAAATGCTGTCAAAGGCACAAAGTAAACAAACTGAAAAATAGAAGGAAAATACTTTTTCTTCTAATCACTTTCAGTTGTAGTAATCTGAGGTAATAATTGTAATCGTAATCAGCCAATCAATTTCCAACAGAAGTTTGGTTTGTATTTGTATTTGTTTTTTAAAAATTCACAGTGTCCCTTTAAAATATATATCATTTAACTTTTCTTCCTTCTATGTTTGTGTAGAGAAATAGTCTATAGAAAATATGTAAAGTTGATCACACTTTTTTTAAAAAGTAGGGACTATGTATAATATGCAGCCAAACTTCCTAAAACTAATCAGTCTTGTATGATGAAATGACATTGTTGAAATTGCCCTAGATTTATCATTGTCAGACTGAACTCACCAGGATACAAAGATAAAGTATTACAGCCAGTAATAATTAGTCTAACATAAAAACAACTGTCTGAGGCAGTTCAGATACTACTAACTTCCTATGGTCTGATCAGACTTTTTTCATTTAGCTAAAAAGAAGGAAGAACAGTAGAGAAAAATATTAACATTTTGTACTGTTACACACCTGTGCAACCTCAGTGCCATTTAAAATAAAAGGAAAAGGGTGAAATTATGGTCTCATTGAAATCAATGGGAGATTTGGGCAAAATTCCCCATGATTTCAATGGGACCAGGATTTCACCCAAACTATGGTCTCTGTTTATTTTTTTTCCTTATAAAACAGCCCTTTAGAGTTTCTATATTGAACAACTGTTTTAATGGATTTACTCTCACCACACCTCTTGCCAGCTACTGTCAAAAGTTTGCCTTGTTCTGATTAGTTGGATATTTGGAAGGGAAAAACAAAGTTATTCATCCATTAATCATATTTTTCAAATGCTAGTTATTAACAAAGAATTATTGTTAAGGCTGCTTTTTAAATTGATTAATTTTTGGTTTCTCTTTTTCTCTCTCTGTATATACAAATTTCACTTTTAAAATCAAATGCAATGAAAAGCACTAAATTCCCTTTTAAAATATCCCTGCATCACACTGGCATTTTTTTCAAAGTAACATAAAATGTAAACTCATCTTTGGGCCAGACACTTATAGAAAGCATCTGTAAAATCAAACTTCCAATTCTTCATTGTGGATCCTTGCACTTGTTGCTTGTTAAGGGCGAATAAAAATCCCAAGAAAGGGTCAATATGCAAAGCTGATGACATATTAACAATAATTGCCTAGCAAGAATGATTGTTTTATTTCTCTCTGTTTCTGCCTAGAGGTTAGACCCGGGAACTGGGGATTTGAAGACCAGGGCAAGACACTATTTTGATGGAAGTGGGGCTGTTCTTTAGTATGAATACTGTATTGTAACTTGGTTACTGGGATGTTTACTGTAGGATTATGTTGATTTAGTTTTTGTTGGAAAAAACATGCAGGAAGTCAACTGAAATATTGCTATGGACTTCAGTGGGCTTTGGATCAGGCCCTAAGTGTCCTGATCTCCAGAAGTGCTGAGAATTTACAATGCTGATGAAACACCTGGGAGCTTGGAACTTTGAAAATCAGCCTACATTAATTTCAATCCCTCAATAATAGTATGGTAAATAACCTTGGGGCACAAAACTTGTAAGTGTTGGCTTTTATCCCCAGATGTACAGTCTGGGCAATAATTCTTTCTTGTCCATGTAAAGCACTTTGAGATCCTTGGTTGAAAGGTCCTCTCAATAAAAGCATTATTCTATATAAAACTGTGAGTATGTAAATGAAAATACACACAATCTTCTATACATGTATGCAAACAATCTTATTTTTCCAAAGAGGTTTCCTTGTATAGACTTCACTTGAAAATTAGCACTCTCAAGAGATCAGGATAACGATAATTTAATGTAACGTTAAACTGATAATTGAAGTTTGGCAGGTATTGCTAATGCTATTTCACACGTTAGTTATGAAGAATTCCTGCTTGACACTTGAGTAACACAGCAGTGCTTTTCAATTTCTTCTTTTGCACAGTTGCCATAATCCATAAGTAATTGTTTAAACATGTAATCAGCATCATCTGTAATTTGCCCCAGGCCATTTGGAAATGGTGTCAAAGAGAAAAAGCTGAACAGCAATATGGTCGTTCTTTGGATTTTGCATCCAGTTTCCAAATATTCATCAGTCAAGGAGAAGGTGCTGACAGAGAAAAATGTATCAAGAGCTTTCTGCCTAAAGTCATTCAATTTCCTATTCCAGAGAAGGAAAGTGGCTATACTTACAGATGGGTGTATCTTTCACAACATGAAAACATGACACTATATTATTAGTGCTGAAATGTAAAGAGCAATAGTTATTTAGCACCTGGCTCCCACCAGCAGGCTGACAACTTAGAGAAATGAAAATGGTACATGTACTTTGTTAGACAGCAAGAAATAAACAAGCTATTCAATGTCCACTCCCTGTAAGAGGGAAGCATCTAGCTCATCATCTATACATAGAATGCTGACAATCTACTTCCCCTCTGGGGGCGAGGAGGAAGGACAGTAAAGAAACTGTTATTTGCTCTTACCTTGCTGCAGCCTGGTGATTCTTCTGCTGTCTAGTCTGAGAATGAGAGTACAGGAACTAGTGCAGCGGCTTATTGCTGCATTGGATTACCCAAACTATGTATTTAGTAATTAGACAGTCAGGCCTTTGTTAGCTAGATGAGCTATAAATACACTATCTCCAAAGAACCAGCCATCTACAGGAGATAAGAACCACAACACCTCAGAGCATCCAGCCTTTTAAGGCAGCGTAATTACAGTCAACAAGACCTGGAATGGAAAGGAGCTGCCTTGCTCTTAGCAACCCCCATCCCTTTGTTCTGTTTAATTTGGAGACAGCTGAGATTTATATATACTTACCCATCTGTGTAAAGTGCTTTGGAATCCTCTGCTGGATTACTGCTTAACTATTAGTATTTTATTATAAATATCTGAACAATAAAAAAGCCTCATTTTCAAGTAAGTTTTATTTATCACATGAGAGCTTAGGGCTTAATAAAGACACTTAGGAAGTTTCTATTAGTCTATGTATATAACAGAATCTCAGTTCCTTTAAGTAATCTAGGTAGGGTATATAGCCCCATTGCCATAGAATCTGAGCACCTCACAGTCTATAATATATTTACTTTCATTACACCTCTGTCAGCTAGGAAACTGCTATTAGCCCCACTTTACAAATGGGAAACTGAGATCAAGGTCCTGTCTATATGGCGACTTAGTATGCAGCAGCTGGGGTGTAAATCTACAGCGCACTAGCCTGCTGTACACTAACTGACCCTGGGGCCCCCACTCTCATGCACTAGAAGTCCATAGCGCACAGCAGCTCTAAGCACTCTATGATCAGGAGTTAGGATCGGCATGGACAGTTAGTCTGCAGCAGGCTAGTACACTGTGCACTGTAGATTTATATCTCAGCTTGCCACATACTAACAATTCTCTGTATAAACAAGCCCTATGTGACTTGCTCAAGGTCACACAGTAAGTCTGTGCCAGAACTGAATTGAACTGAACCAAATCCCAGCTAGCTCCCTAACCTCTGGATCATCCCTCCTTTCTAATGAAGTTGTTACATCAGTTTAAAGAACTTTCATGCATTTAGGGAACTAAAGACCTATTGTATAATCACAGAGATTAGAGATGGAAAACATTAGATAGGCCTCAGTCATGTGCTGAGAACTATATGAGCAAAGCCCTGAGCCTGTTCAGAGCCTTGTTGACTTCAGTAGGGGCTCTGTACAGGTGCCGGGATCTGCCCATGCAGTTCTCAGGGCAGGCCGAGCACTACAGTCCATCCCGTTACCAATGTAATATACCTACATCACTGTGCTGACAGGACAGTTGCCCCAGAGTTCATAGATTTCAAGGCCAGAAGAGACCATTGTGATCATCTAATCTGACCTCCTGCATATCAGAGGCCATAGAACCTCCCCCAAATAGTTCCTAATGCAGAGCTTTTAGGAAAAAAACATCCAATCTTGATTTTAAAATTGTCAGTGGTGGAAAATCTACCACACCCTGAGTAAATTGTTCTGAAGATTAATTACTCTCACCATTAAAAATGTATGCCCCAGTTCTAATCTGAATTGGTCTAGCTTCACCTTCCAGCCAATGTATCATGTTATACCAGTGATCGGCAACCTTTGGCACGCGGCCCGCCAGGCCAGTGGGAGCTGCGATCGGCTGAACCTGCGGACGCTGCAGGTAAACAAACCGGCCCGGCCCACCAGTGGCTTTCCCTGATGGGCTGCGTGCCAAAGGTTGCCGATTCCTGTGTTATACCTTTCTTTGCTAAATTAAAAAGCACATTATTCAATATTTGTTCCCCATGTAGGTACTTATAGACTGTAATCAAGTCACCCCTTAATCTTCTCTTTGTTAAACTAAATAGATGGAGTTCCTTGAGTCTATCGCATGTTTTCTAATCCTTTAATTATTCTTGTGGCTAGTCCCTTAACCCCTTCCAATTAATCAACATCCTTCTTGAGTTGTGGGCACCAGAACTGGGCACAATATTCAAGTAGCAGTTGCCAAATACAGAAGTAAAATAACCTCTCTACTCCTACTCAAGATTGTCCTGTTTATGCATCCCAGGATTACATAAGCTCTTTTGGCCACAGAGTCACACTGGGAGCTCTGTTCAGCTGATTATCCACCCCCGCAAATCTTTTTCAGAGTCACTGCTTCCCAGGATAGAGTCCCTCATCCTGTAAGTATGGCCCACCTTCTTGGTTCTTAGTTATATATGTTTACATTTAGCCGTATTAAAACACATATTGTTTGCTTGCACCCAGTTTACCAAGCGATCCAAATTGTTCTGAATTAGTGATCTGTTCTTGTCATGATTTACCACTCTCCCAATTTTTGTGCCATCTGCAAATTTTATCAGTGGTGATTTTATGTTTTCTTCAGGTCATTGATAATAACGTTAAATAGCATAGGGCCAAGAACACATTTCCATGGAACCCCCACTAGAAACGCACCTGGTCGATGACAATTCCCCATTTACAACTACATTTTGAGACCAAAGTTGAAGTTAGCTTCCCATATTAAGCCTGATTTTGAAATCTCACCATAACTTCCAGTCACAGGGTGACACTGGCCCTTTAAGAGAGAAGAGGCCAGTGTCCTGGACTAGCAAACTGACCCCAATTGGTCTTACAAGAGAGCACATGAGCTGTTGAGGGGAGAGATCAGTATATGAGAGCTGCCAGAGACCAGGAGACTGTAGGCAGTCCCGAAAGTAGTTGTAGGTCTGGGGGAAGGCAGGAGAACAATAAGAGGGATTGACGGTTGACCTCCCCAAGCCAGAGAGCCAGGGCCTGATAGCTGGTGAGGACAGAAGGCAGCTGAGAGAGTTGCCTGCTGACTTTGAAGACAAAGCAGAAGGCTGAAGGCAGAGGGAGCAGCGAAGGGCTTACCTGCTGATGTCTCCATGCTGGAGCCAGGTGGAGCCACGGGAGCAGTGGACAGGATTGCCTGTTGGCCCATCTGAGACAAAAGGTTAATGGAATGGGAGGGGAGTAATGGATGTTCTCCTGGGAAGGAGGCACTATCAGCAGAGAGGGGTGGAGGTTCCAGCTGGGAAGAGCAGGGTTTCACTTGGGTTGGGGTGGCTGTCCTGGCAGAAGGACAGAAGAGGACCAAAGAGGAGCCCAGATGTGGCACAAGACACCAGCATGTGGCATGTGGACATCAAGGGACTAGCTGTCATGGGACTTCAAGAACTATAGGCATTGAGTGTGATAAATAGAGTCTGATTTGGGGTTTTTGTTAGTGAAATAAACTGGCCCAAAGGAGGGGAATTCCTGAGGCGAGAGAGGTTGCATGGAGTTACTGGGGACTGTGAAGGAGGGAAACTGAGGTAGATGCACCTGTTCTGCCACCCACTTCCACAAGAGGCTGCTCCAGGAGGAGTCATCCTGTAACACATCCCCCCAAAAGAAACCAGTTTGGGGTTTTGATAATATCGCAAACCATGTGCCAGGTTTTCTGAAAAGTTGAACCTAAACTGAGTTTTGAGCAAATCGGGGCAAGTTAAGGTTTGGATGGAACTATGCTGGGCGGTATGGTTTTGACTCCAAACCAATCAGAGCTTGGTGTTTTGGGGTTCATTCTAACACAAGAGCTCAAAACAAAATATTCTCTAGCGTGCCAAATAATGCAAATTGTCACATGAATAAAGTTTGCTGGAACTTTTACACAGCTGTTTCCTAGGAGTTTTCCATATAAATCCCCCACTTTCAGGCATCATGACAAGGAGCATGATCTGAAAATTTAGATTAGGAATGGGAGAACTATCCCATGGTTTCCTAATGAAAACATTCTTCATCACAGAGTTAGCAGCCTTGTACCACATGTTACTGTAGCTACTGTGTAAACAGTCCTTTCTCATTTCCCAGAACAATAAACAGTTATGAAAAGCTGTATAAGCATCAAGAATGCAGCAGTTAGGATATGTTTTTGGACAGCTCTGGAAAGCCTCAACCTTTCACATTAGCCAATTTTTTGTTTTAGTTATTCAAAGGTCCCAGCTACACTATAAAAATAAGCTGGATGAAACATGTATGCAGTGTTGTTATAGCCATGTTGGGCCCAGGATATTAGACCTGAAGAAGAGCTCTGTGTAAGCTCAAAAGCTTGTCTCTCTCTCTCTCTCTCCAACTGAAGCTTGTCCAATAAAAGATATTAACTCATCCATTCTGTCTCTGGTTGTCCCCAACACAGTTTCATCTTTCAGTGTGTTTTCATGATGCCCCTGATTCACGTTAAATTCCCAGGCTTTAGCATGATTTACAGGGCACACTTAGGTCCCATGTACACTACAAGATGGAACCATGCTGGCGACAAGCATGCTGTAATTTGGTCTCCTGACCCAGTTCATCTGATAGCATAGACAGGACCACAGGTGCAATGGTAAAATTGCAATACAAATGTACCAGTCTCTGTAAAAAATGTAACTCACCCATCTTTTGTCATGATGATTGGTAATAACTAAGGGAAAATATATTTTACTCACCTGTCAAAGTATTTTTCCAACTAGAATTTTGTGGCTGGCACACCACACCCCTGGTTTAAACTGCTTCTCCTTCATTTTGGGGTATTACATTATTCATCTTTAGAGAATACTGGAAGAAAAAAGTGGGTGGGTTGACAGAGTGCTAAAATACCTATATAACCTCAAGGCTCTGGGCCTGATTCTCCTCTCACTGATGCTGTTAAAAATGGAGTGACTTCACTGAATAGGAGTGGGAAGAGACTCAGACTCATGATCTGACTTTGCCTGAGTTGAAGTGCAGAATGATATCATGTTAATGATGTAGAAGATGTATCTGAACGTATATTTTTAGGAAGCAAGCACTACAGGAAAACAAACTCAAACATGCAAGTCAACTATCTATGACGTGTCAAGGCAACAGCAGGTGTTGGTATTGGAATTTCTCTGCTGTTTAAATAAAGAAACAAATTGTAACCTAAAGCACAGTAACCCTGCAGCAAACAGTGGACCTGTGCAGTCTAGCCTCATTTTAAATCTCAAGTCCCTACTGCGCATCTATTAAAGAAAACTGGAAGTTATGTCACTGACTTCAGTAGAAGCAGGTTCTGGCACTCATTTTGTGGAAGTCATGGAAGCCTATAGAGCTGAGGCATATAGGACGAATGTAAATCTGAAATAAGGTCAGCTCAAAAAGCTTGCCTCTCTCACCAACAGAATCATAGAATATTAGGGTTGGAAGGGACCTCAGGAGGTCATCTAATCCAGCCCCCTGCTCAAAGCGGGACCAGTCCCCAATTTTTGCCCCAGATCCCTAAATGGCCCCCTCAAGGATTGAACTCACAACCCTGGGGTTAGCAAGCCAATGCTCAAACCCCTGAGCTATCCCTCCCCCTGCACGCTGACTCTATAAGTCTGGTTCAGGCTCCCTTTTTGCTCCTTCGGGTGCTGCTTTCCCTACAGCCCATCACCGCCTCAAGTGGGTGCCATGGAACAGAGGGGCTGCATGGAAAGGATGAGGCACCATTTTACGAAACAATTAAGGGTCTGTGATTTCAGAGCCACTCCTTTAGGGCTCCCCTGTCCTGCTCCAGAGTCTGTGTAAACAAGAATCCAGGGGCCAAATATTTTCTGAACATAAACAAAAATGGAAGGGCAGGCATAAATTTCTTCTTCACTGCTAGATTGATCTGCCCAGCAAATGCCATAACTTATACAGGCCCCGGCTCAGCAACTGTCTCCTGGCCCTGGCCTTTACCGTGGTGGCTGAAATACTTACTCGTTCTGGTGTAGTTGTTGGTTTTGGATCATGCTAATACTTCTTCAGTCCACATCTAAATCCATCCTTATAATCCACCAAACTAAATCCTGATTAATCCAAATAGGTTTCATTTAACAGCATACTTCGATACAATTATCTGCTGGTTGTGACAGCAAAAGTATCCAGGTAACTGACTGAATCCTAAACACAGAGGGGAAGGTAATTCAAATGGCTCATTTACACTCCTATGCTGGAAGACCCATTAACTTGCACATATTGCAGTAGCTAATTCTGGTGGTGAGCATATGTGCACACACCAGAAACGTTCTGCTTTTAGGGCTCCTGAAGAGAATATTCAATTTATCAGCTAGTAAATTTAATCGAGGGATGCATAGTTGGGTATGCTGGGTATGCTGAGCACAGGACTAAGAGTCAGGAATTCCTAATTTCTAAACCAAATTATTTTAGTTTGCAAATTCAGCCAAGCAAGGAGCTGTCTTACTTTACACGTCTTACTTTACACACAAACATTGTAAAATATAGCAACATGGCTATTGACTTTTTCTATTTATCTTTATTATTGAAATTTATCTTATGGCATTTTGATAGAGGAACAGCATGGTAGTAGTGTGTTAAATCCATTGACTGGATGCATGGAATAGTTCTATGGGGAAGGTTAGAAGAAAACTGTAGAAGTACCTTTTTAAAATCTAGAGTACTACTGAGTTCTTAGAGTAGCCGAATGCTTTTTAAACAAAATTAATGCAAATTACATTGGTGTAAAAATATGCTTTAACCTCACAAAAGATAATTATGATGGACTTTTTAAAATGTCTGTCCACTGGGTACGACTATAATAAAAGAACTGGTCACAGGAATACATTTACCTGGTTCTTTGAATATGCAATTTTAAACTAGGTTAAGGATTTTTCTCCTTCTGTTAACTAATCTTTTATTCACCATTAGCAATGTTTGAGGTTTTTTAATTTATTTAAACAACAAAAAATGAACAGCCAAGACTCATCTGTTCTTCACTGTTAGAAAAAAGCTGTGAATTAGCCAGAAAGCTGAGTGTTCAATTTAAAGAAAATTATTCATTCTGCTTTTAGTCTAACCCCTTAACTTGTATGCAGGGTGGATAGAATAAGGGGGTTGGACTAGATGACCTCCTGAGGTCCCTTCCAATCCAGATATTCTATGATTTTATAAAGCACAATACACACTTAAGGCAACATATAGATAATTTTAGCCTAAATGGTTAAACTTTGGCTGCTAAAAAACAGAGTCTTATAATGGAAAGTGTTAGGCAACCTTATCCACAGCCATCATTGCCTGTCTGCCTATAATAAATATTAATGATTCCAACAGGGGATTGACTCACTGCATCAATGTGGGCAAGACACATACGACCACATTTTCAAAAGCCATGAGTGCCAGCAACTAGGGGAGCTGTAAGTGCTCAGCACTTTTGAAAATCTAATTAAATTTTCTGTGATTCAAGGATCCCTATTTTACAAATGGGGAAACACCTACCTCACAGGGGTTTTGTGAGGATTAATTAGTTTACCAATACCCCTAGGGCCTTAGTGCCACTTGGGAGCGGAAACTTCACATAACTCCCCATCTGAGGAATACTTCTGACAAAGGGGAGTCCCCAGCAGGCAAAGAGCCAGCAGAATTAGCTCCTATGTCTCCTTCCCCACAGTCCTTGGCACAAGGGGCATGCTGAAATGAGGAGGGCTAGTGGCTAGAGCACAAAGTGCTCTGGCAGTACCCAGCTGATGTTTGATCGTTAGGGCACCATAGCCAGTTTACATATGTTAGAGAAGCCCATAGGCTGCTCTAAAATGTGGCATGTCAGAGAATCAGGGTGTCATAACCAGTTTTCTGAAAGCACCCCCTTTCCTGTGCCCAGCTAAAACTAGACACAGCAAAGAATGTGACTCTTCATGTTTTCCAACTGCAATATATTGTGTGACTTTATCAGATTTGTATTAGCAGTTCTGGCTGCCCTAGACAACCATCATCCTATTTACAAATATTGCACTGTAGTGAATTTATTATCCCTAGGGACATATCCGATAAGAATGAATCTTTAGTTGTAAAGTTAATATGACATTAATTACCTTCAAAGATATTTCACAAAATGATGCTTTACTAGAAAGTACAAAGCACGGGAGGGAGTCATGATGACTTTGCTTACCATAAATATTCACCTAAACTCTTCAACAAAATGTGTAAGCACAGTATCATCTCCGCACAAAATGAAACAGAACAATAGAATCTCTAAGCTCAGTATTCCCTTCGTGATGCCATAGCCTGGATGTAAATGCAGTGGTTCAGTTTTGCTGCAAACACATGTATGTGATTTGCAACAAGCATGGGGATATTAAAAAGCTATGTTTGAAAGCAGCAACTGTTGCCTTTATGTCCAATTTTGTTTTATATGCTCCCCATGGAGACACAATCAACTACATAACTGGTAACCCAATCCCTGGCAGTGGTTTCCTCCAATGTTGTTAGAAGTGTGGTCCAGCTTGTGCTCATAGTGCTATGCCCCTTTTAGTCCAGTTAGCACAACGTGTGGAATTTCACTTGAGAGCCTAAATTAGATATGTAAGTGTGATAAATAAAGTGTGTGTGGGGCAGGGAAGCTCCCTTTTTGGAACACCCCGCCAGCCAGTTAGCTATAAAGTCCCTTTTGGTGGCTTCTCGCTTTACCTGTAAAGGGTTAAAAAGTCCCCAGGTAAAGGAAAGAGAGTGAGCACCTGACCAAAAGAGCCAATGGGAAAGCTAGAACTTTTTAAAATGGGAAAAAAGCTTTCCCTTTGTCTCTTCATTGTTCTCTCTGGGCTAGAGGGACAGAGAAGCAATGCTGTAAGCAGCTTTAAGCCAGGTATGATCATAAATCATCAGCTCATACCTAAAACTACTTATCTGAACTCCAGATGTGTAAGTAGATCAAAATGTTCAGCTAGATGTGATCAGGTTTATTTTTTTAAGGCTTGTGGATCTCCTCTGTGCTAACCCCAGATGCTTTTGTTTGCTTGTAACCTTTAAGATGAACCCCCAAGAAAGCTATTTCGGGTGCTTAATTTTTGGAATTGCTCTTTTAAAATCGAGCAAAAGCCTAAGTTCCAGATGTATTTTCTTCCTTTTTGTTTTTAATAAAATTTACCTTTTTTAAGAACAGGATTGGATTTTTGGTGTCCTAAGACATCTATGCATATGCTGATTGATTAGCTGGTGGCAACAGCGAATTTCCTTTGTTTTCTTTCTCAGCTCTTCCCCACAGGGAGCGGGGGAGTGAAAGGGCTTGAAGGTACCCCATAGGAAAGAATTCCCAAGTGCTCCTTCCTGGGTTCAAAGTTTTGGGTTTTTTTGCATTTGGGTGGTGGCAGCGTTTACCAACCCAAGGTCAGAGAAGAGCTGAAACCTTGGGAGTTTAATACAAGCCTGGAGTGGCGAGTATTAATTTTTAGAATCCTGGCTGGCCCCCACGTTCTGCACTCTGAGTATATATTACGGAGCATGTCTACACAAACATTTAGCTCGTGGCAAGCTGGGGTGTGAATCTAACCTGTCCTAGCCTGCCATGGTCTGTGTCCTTGTGGACACTCCTGATGCACACTAACAGTTTATTGGTGCACTTTAGTCCACTCCCACTTCAAAGCAGAGTAGATCAAAGTGCAATAACGAACTGTCAGTGCATGTCAGCAGGGTCCACGTGCATACAGTGTGTGACAGGCTCGTGCAGGATAGGTTCACTCCCCAGCCTGCTGTGATCTAAATGTTCATGTAGACAAGCCCATAATGTAAAAAGAAAATAACTGGAGCTCCATGTTTGAGGAGGGTAGTGCACTAGGTTTTTTCCCACTCAAGACTTGTATTCAGATTCCGAGTAGGTCACAAATTCATATGAATGCTTATAAGGGTGGCCTTATCCTAATTCCCATTTATGTACATCACAAAACCATCCCTTAGTCATCAACATCCAACTTAAACTAATCTATAGGTAGGGTGATCAGACAGCAAATGTGAAAAATCAGGACGGGGTTGGGGGTAATAAGAGCCTATATAAGAAAAAGACCCAAAAATCAGGACTGTCCCTATAAAATTGGGACATCTGGTCACCCTATCTATAGGCTGCTTTCACCTATAATCATAATTATTTCCTTGAGGATTCTCAGGGTCCATCACCACGGTGCTCCTCTCATCACATCCTGTCCCCTGGGCTCTCAACAACCCACAGTGATAAGCCCTGCAGTCACCTTTCCTTTAACTTCCTTTCCATCTTGGACACTCTAGATCAGTGGTTCCCAAACTTGTTCCGCCATTTGTGCAGGGAAAGCCCCTGCTGGGCCGGGCCGGTTTGTTTACCTGCCGGGTCCGCAGGTTCGGCCGATCACGGCTCCCAGTGGCCGTGGTTCGCCGCTCCAGGCCAATGGAAGCTGCGGGAAGCGGTGCAGGCCAAGGGACGTACTGGCTGCTGCTTCCAGCAGCTTCCATTGGCCTGGAGCAGTGAACTGCGGCCACTGGGAGCCACAATCGGCCGAAACTGCGGACCCGGCAGGTAAATAAACCAGCCCGGCCCGGCAGGGGCTTTCCCTGCACAAGTGGCGGAACAAGTTTGGGAACCACTGCTGTAGGTGTCTCGCAGTCAATCAACTCGCCCATCCACTCCAGGGTCACACATTCGACCTATTCCTCTCAATCTCTTCCTAGCCTTGCCATCACTGTCTCTAATGAGACTATTAACAAACACTCCCTCTTCAGATCTGCACTTCTTTTCTTAGCCTAATGCCCCTGCCCATCTGTCTCATTGTTACTATAGCTCCCTAGAACACCTTGGACTCCTCACTTTTCAATCTAGTTGGCATGGGCCCGCAAACCCAAACTAGAATTTGTCATCTCTTGCCGCTGTTTAACAGCTCTCAGTGATGCTGGAACATTTCTGTGTCACGGAAGCAGGCATCTTATGGAACATCCATTCAAATCAATAAATCTCCCAGGCACATCAGGTATGGCCAACACTCAAAGCTCAGGGCAATTGCTTAATCTTGCTGGAACCACTGTCCACAAAAATGCGGAAAATTTGCAAAGATATTTCATTTTTGAACATAACCATTTAATACTTCAGTTATGCTAGAGAGTAGACGTTCTCTCTCTGAGCTGTTATTTCACTGTCTGGCTCCATTCTCAACAGGAGGCCAATGCCTGGGTTTAACTTGTAAAGGTTAAATTCACAACCAGAAGAGGATCATTTTTTTCAGAAAGAAAACTTAAATTCTATAGATTTCTGAAGAAAAAAATTGATCCCAGTACTGTGGGCTCCATAGCCCCAATTCTGTGCTGTGGCTGAGCTGAGCTTGATCCAGCTCCAGGGAAGAGGCAAATGTGGTTCTGTGCAGACCATCCAAAGCAGACGAAACAGTAGAGAGTCCTCTGAAGTGGAGACATGAGGTTCTCCCTGTTTTTCTAGCTTCCAAGAGATACTGCTTGATAGCTGTAGCCTTTGCCTTGAGAAGTGTCCCTTGAGAAGACAGGAATGTAAAGCAGATGCTAGATCTGATGCTGTCTCCCCTCTGGACAAGCAGCAGCTTCTGCACTCCTTCCCTGTCATAGCCAGATCTATACTGACCCGATGGCAGCTGGCAGGTGGGAAACACGGCTGCAGAGATCCCTTTGCCTTACAGAAAAGTTTATATGGAATTCATAAGGATAAAATCCTTGGGGTCTTAGACCAATTGAATGTGGTTCTACAGCAGCTACTCTAAACACCGCTAAAACTGAATAGAGTGAGGTTGGGATATAGGTTTGTCAAAACATCTTAGAGAGTTCTGGAGAAAGGATGTAGCTCTGTGTTCACTTTCACCGGATGGTTCCAAAAGCCCACAGAAAGTTTTCTTTTTCTATCATATCTGATAGGACCTCGCTATAATGGCTCCCTTTGACCAAAATAAGAGCCTTGGTAAGTGGTCATCTGAAGCAGTCAGTTAGCTCAGGTGCTCCTTCCATTTTCAGTGTTTTACCAGGGTTTCCTCAAGTTGCTATGATGGATTTTCTTGGTAACAGGAAAACAGGCAGGCCTGATGCTTCCCCACTCAGTTTCTCCATTTGCTTCCTCTCAGCTTCAGCCTCCACCAATAATCAAGGTCTCTTTAGAAAAAAGACACTCGTGTTTAAGAATTAAGCAGAGAATCCAACAAAGTTGGTTCCCTCCAAGCATTTACCCTGTTGCTCATGGCAAGGGAAATGATAACAAACTGCACCGTCTCACCAGTGTAACTCTGGCTTACGCCTGGTTTCCAGAGCTTCCTCCCTAACTTCCAAAAATCTTGAAAAGCTAGCAGAGCTGATTGCTCAGGCTTTCATTCATAGCTTTATGGATTTTACAGCCAGAAGAAAATGTGATTATCTAGACTGACTTCCTGTATAACATAGGCCGTAGAACACCATCCAGTCATTCCTGCATCCAACCCCCAGAACTTGTGGTTCCAAATCACAGATTGATTTGTGGACTCACTTAACAAAAGATGAACTAGCTCCTTGGAGTGAAAGCAGGCACCAAACAACCAAGGGCATCCCAAATAACACTATAATAAACATGCCAACTATTAAGATAATGCCACTGGGATTAGTGCTGGGTCCCAGGCTATATCTTTACATTCCTTATATAAAAAATTGGCTTGTGACACTGAAAGTTACACGTTCATGCCTGCTGTTCGTACCAAATTTAGAAAAACTGCAACTTCTGATGAACACTACAGTCATACAGAACTACTGTGATTTAATTGCAAGGGCTGCTAAATGGCAACTGTAGCATGAACACAGATACTGAACCCAGAGCAATGAACTAGAAAGAATAAAACTTTGTTAAGAGAATTTCCAGTGAGATAAGTTATTTTGGATTTATTATCTTGCTAAAGACTTTCACAGTTGCTTGGAATAAAAGCAAATGGGACTGTAGACTAGATTGTAGTAAAAGCCTATGTAAACTAGACCCTTTGCACTAGAAGACAGCATACATGGCTGCAAGGGAGTGAAGTGATTAAAGTAGGTTGGTATATTACTTTATAACTATTGCACTCCTGTATTGTATAAGAATGTTTGGATTTCCATTCCTCCTAAAGAGTGTAAGCCAAGATTTACAAAAGTAACTAATGATTTTGGTTGACTCACCTTGAGACACATTAAAGACTGGTTTTCAGAGGGTTGGCATTTTCTGAAATTTTGGCCCCTTTCAAGTATCTAAAAGTAGGGGCCCCCCAAAAAAAACGGAAAAAGGAGGAACCCAAATGCTACATTAATGACAAATATCTAAAAATATCCATGGAATAGAAATAAACCGAGTGACTATAATTTAATTAAACTATCAGTTTAAACTGTCCAAGTGCAGCTTTTAGACTTTGTGGAAAATATGAGCACAGATAATTGCATTAGCTGAGAATAATGAGCCAAATAGCAATGTAAGACTAGAAAGGCAGAATGTCCAGTGTAATCCAAACTGCCAAATCCTGGGATTATGGCACTTTCCTTGTCCTGTCATGGACAGCTGAAGAATTCAAACCATAAATGTTTATTTTTGAATGGGCATCCAAAGGCACTCCTTAGATCGTTTGTTGCTGTTTAATATGATTGTGTCTATTCCCTTAATACGCACTGATATTAGTCAAACCAGCATTTTATATTCCTTGAACAAAAGCCATTTGCAAGAGAAGAAAGAATGCAAAACCTGGACTTTCTATTAACAAAATCTAGGTGATTTTATGTACACTTCAGGTCTATTCAAGGACAAATTGACCTGGCACATCTTACCTACTCTCAGCATGATTTTTTTCTCCATTGACATTGTGTATATTAGAAGATTGCTCCAAATTAAAAGATCTCTTGTGAGAAAGCGAGCTCTGCCTCTGAAATGACTGAAAGATTGGGCCCCAAATGGGCTCACTGGGAGTTAGATTGTAAGGGTACAGTATGTTGTGAGTAACACATAACATGTGGCTGTGCTGCCCAGGGAGCAGACCAGAGAATGAATTGTGGCTGTCCGACTCACACGATACCCTCCATTGTTCCCACCTTCACTCCAGTGGGGGGAGTAACACACTACAATCTATATCAGTAGCCAATTATTGTTTCCTCCTTGCTGGTTCGGCAATGCTGGCTGGCTCGTTGCAGGTACAGGTGCAGCCAAGGTGCTTTCCATTCCCAAACCCAACCTGTCTACATCTGGGAGGATGGAGGGTGGGGGGTAGCAGCTCCATTAGGCCTGCTCTCCCCTTGCTCCTGGCAGATGTGAGTAGCCTATATAGGGGACAAAAGGGGCATCTTTATGTTCCCTTACTTCCCTATTCGCTTGTGTGTAGAGACAATCTTGTCTTCAGTTTTAGTGGTGGTGAAGAAAGGTCTGTTTTAAGCAGTGGGATGATATGGAGGGAGCACTAGAGAGATACTGTAGATCATCTGTTTAGTAGAACAGTCATTTGTGAAATTGGAAAATTATATATTTTTTAAAAAGTAGTGATATATGAAAACTATTTTTCAAATATATTAAAGGGATGCCTGTTAATCCTGAAAGAGGATCATAAAAAAACAGATTGTTGTATGAGGAAATCCTACCCAGGAAAATAGAAAGGAACTTACAGTCTGGTAAGTCAAGTGTAAAAAGTGTAATTCGCCAGGCCAAAAAGGAATTTGAAGAGCAACTAGCAAAATACACAAAAACTAACAGCAAACAATTTTTTTAAGTACATCAGAAGCAGGAAGCCTGCCAAACAATCAATGGGGGCACGGGACGATTGAGGTGCTAAAGGAGCACTCAAGGAAGACAAGGCCTTTGCGGAGAAAATAAATGAATTCTTTGCATTGGTCTTCACATCAGAGGATGTGAGGAAGATTCCCACATCTGAGCCATTCTTTTTTTAGGTGACAAATCTGAGAAACTGTCCCAGATTGAGATGTCAGTAGAGGAGGTTTTGATAATTTGATAAATTTGATAAATTAAACAATAATAAGTCACCAGGACCAGATAGTATCCCCAAGAATTCTGAAGGAACTCAAAAATGAAATTGCAGAACGACTAATTGTGGTATGTAACTTTCACTTAAATCAGTTTCTGTACCAGATGACTGGCAGATAGCTAATGTAACAATGATTTTTTTTAAAAGGCTCCAGAGGTGATCCTGGCAGTTATAGGCTGGTAAGTCTGACTTTGGTACCAGGCAAACTGATTGAAACTATATAGTAAGAATAGAATTATCAGACACACAGATGAACACTCTGTGTTGGGGAAGAGTCAACATGGCTTTTCTAAAGGGAATTAGAATTCTTTGAGGGTGTCGACAAACCTGTGGACAAGGGTGATCTAGTGTACTTGGACTTTCAGAAAGCCATGAGAAGGTCCCACACCAAAGGCTCTTAAGTAAACTAAGCAGTCATAGGACAAGATGGAAGGTCCTGTCATGGATCATTATCTGGTTATGATATGAAACAAAGGGCAGGAATAAACAGTCAGTTTTCACAAAGGAGAGAGGTAAATAGCGGGGTCTCCCAAGAATCTGTACTGGGACCAGTGCTGTTCAACATATTCATAAATGATCTGAAAAAAGGGGTTAACAGTGAGGTGTCACAGTGAGGTGTCAAAGTTTGCAGACAATTCAAAATTACTCAAGATAGTTAAGTCCAAAGCACACTGCAAAGAGTAACAAAGGGATCTCACAAAACTGGGTGACTGGGCAACAAAATGGCAGTTGAAATTTAATAGTGATAAATGCAAAGTAATGCACATTGGAAAACATAATCCCAACTATACATACAAAATGATGGGGTTTAAATTAGCTGTAACCAGTTGAGAAAGAGATCTTGGAGTCACTGTGGATAGTTCCCTGAAAACACCTGCTCAGTGTGCAGCAGCAGTAGTCAAAAAAGCTAACAGAATATTAGAGACTATTAGGAAAGGGATAGATAATAATATAGAAAATATCATAATGCCACTGTATACATTCATGGTATTCCCCCACCTTAAATACTGCACGCAGTTCTGATCACCCCATCTCAAAAACAGATATATTAGAATTGGAAAAAGTACAGAGAAGGGCAACAAAAAGGGTTAAGGGTATGGAACAGTTTCCACATGAGGAGAGATTAAAATGATGGGGACTGTTCAGCTTGGAAAAGAGACAACTAGTTGGGAGATGAGAGAGGTATATAAAATCAGGACTGGGGTGGAAAAAGTGAAAAGGGAAGTGTTATTTACCCCTTCACGTAACACACGAAGCAGGGGTCACCGAATGAAATTAATAGGCAGCAAGTTTAAAATAAACATAAGGAAGTACTTCTGCACACAGTGCACAGTCAACCTGTGGAACTCATTGCCGAAGGATGTTCTGAAGGCTAAAAGTGTAACTGCATTCATGGAGCATAGGTCCGTCAATGGCCATTACTGAGGATGATCAGGGATGCAACTTTATGCTCTGGGTGTCCCTGAACTCTGAGCCCTAGTCTACACTAGGACTTTAGGTCGAATTTAGCAGTGTTAAATCGATGTAAACCTGCACCCGTCCACACGATGAAGCCCTTTATTTCGAATTAAAGGGCTCTTAAAATCGATTTCCTTACTCCACCCCTGACAAGTGGATTAGCGATTAAATCGGCCTTGCCGGGTCGAATTTGGGGTACTGTGGACACAATTCGACGGTATTGGCTTCCGGGAGCTATCCCAGAGTGCTCCATTGTGACTGCTCTGGACAGCACTCTCAACTCAGATGCACGATTGTTTGCCGTTGCTCTGATGCAGGGAGGGGTGACTGACGACATGGCTTACAGGGTTGGCTTACAGGGAGTTAAAATCAACAAAGGGGTGGCTTTACATCAAGGAGTATTTCAGGCAGGACTTCACGGAGGGCTCCAATAAGAAATGGTGCACCTAAGTTATTGTTCTTATTGGAACAAGGAGGTTAGTCTGGCCTCTGATTGATACATGGCTAGATTTACCTCGCTGCACCTTCTCTGTGAGTGACTGCAGTGTGACCTAGTGGAATGAGTCCCCTAGACGGGGGTCGGGGGGGGGGGGGTTACAAATGAGTACAAAACAAATCTGGTCTATTTCTTGTTTTGATACACTCCATCTATCTTTTACATCTTTGGCTGGCAGCAGACAGTGCAGAAGGACTGCATGCCATCCACATCTCATGGCTGCTCGGCAGAAGGTGGTACAATAGCACTGCTAGCCATCCTCATCTCTTGCCTGCCCGGCAGAAGATGATGCAATAGGACTGCTAGCAATCCGTATCGCCTGCCTGCTCACCATAAGACAGTTCAATAGGACTGACTGCAGGACTAAAGAGAATGACCTGATCAAGTCACTCCAAATTTAGTCCCTGCACCCATGTCTGCCCAGGCGCTCCTGATCACCTCACACAGATGACCAGGAGTACCTCAGACATGACGATGACGGCTACCAGTCCTATTGCACCATCTGCTGCCACAAGGCAATGGGTTGCTGCTGCTGTGTAGCAATGCAGTACCGCGTCTGCCAGCACCCAGGAGACATACGGTGACAGTGAGCTGAGCGGGCTCCATGCTTGCCGTGGTATGGCGTCTGCACAGGTAACTCAGGAAAAAAGGCGCGAAACGATTGTCTGCCCTTGCTTTCACGGAGGGAGGGAGGGAACGGGGGCCCTGACGATATGTACCCAGAACCACCTGCGACAATGTTTTAGCCCCATCAGGCATTGGGATCTCAACCCAGAATTCCAGTGGGCAGCAGAGACTGCGGGAACTGCAACCCACAGTGCAACGGTCCGGAAGTCGACTCTAGCCTCGGTACTGTGGAAGCGCTCTGCCGAGTTAATGCACTTAATGCACTTAGAGCATTTTCTGTGGGGACACACACACTCGAATATATAAAACCGATTTCTAAAAAAACTACTTCTATAAATTCGACCTTATTCCGTAGTGTAGACATACCCTGACTGCTAGAAGCAAGGAGTGTACGAGGGGGGATGAATCATTTGATAATTGCCCTGTTCTGTTCATTCCCTCTGAACCACCTGGCATTGGCCACTGTTGGAAGACAGAATACTGGGCTAGATGGACCATTGGTCTGACCCAGTATGGCTGTTCTTATTTTCTTAAGTTAAAATATGTATTTTTCAACTGTTTTTAAAAGACATTGTGTGGTGCAGGTCTCTGTTAAATTTAGTTGTATGGCTCTAACGGGAGAAAACTATCCATATGTGAAAGGGAACAAATTTGTTATTTTTCAAACACCAGTGGCCCAGTTTATATGGCCGTTATTCACACCAGTAATCTGCACTATGGGATTTATTCCAAATAGAAAAACAAGGCTTACTACAGCCAGAACTCAGGTTAATACAGGTTAGGCTGTGACCAAACTAAACAATGATAAGGCTTCTGTTAGAGAGAAGGCAGCTCAGAGGAGCTCTCCTGCCTGTTCTCCTCCTTCCTCATTGCCCTTTTATTTCCCTCACTCCCCCCTGGGGAACTGGCTGTAGACTGCCAGTTCGGTCATTAATAGCATTCCCCTGCAGGAACTCCTGCTGCTCATTTTGGATATCTGCTGGATTTCATTAGCTAAAGCCCCCGCAGGCTGCTCCTCTCAGAAATCACAATGATAAGAAAAACATAACATTCAAAATAATCCAGGCATTAGATTATGAGTTGCTGTGGAAGAAAACATGCTCCCACTTCTCACCACCTAGCTATTTTCCTGGCTGTCTATTTGTAGGTGGAGAAATCAATGTATTTATTTTTCCTCCTGCAGCTTTTATGATAAAACATTCCTGAAACAAGAGTCTGAAGATAGGAGTTGCCCAGCAGTTTTACCATGTGATCCAAAACTCTTTAAAGTCAATGGAAAAACCTATACTGACTAAAAAAAACAACAAAAACCACCTTTGAATCAGGCCCTTATTGTGGCCATGTGCCAAACTAGTGACCCTTTCTAATTTCTATCTCCAGTGATTGCTTAGATGCAGTACTTGAGGTGAAACTTAAGTTTTCTTAGAAAAACTGCATTGCATTATAATTGTTTTCCCTGCTGGTAGAAATATGATTTACTACCTTCTCTTCATTTCAAGGGGGAACACACAAGCAGTAATCATTATCTGGGAAGAGAAAGGGTCTGGCTTCCTTCCATAGGTTTCTGAGAGTTTTGTTGTTTTTTTTTTACCACCAGTGCAGAGTCTTCCCACAGGCCTTTGATTTCAATTTTAAAAGGTTAAAAATGCCTAGAACCTAAACACAACATTTTGTTCAACCCATTTTATTTATTTATTTACCTTTTCCCAAATTTGTTGAACATTCTGAAAAACTTCATTTTTAGTTTGGATGGGACTGATTTGATTTTTTCTTTATTTGTTTGTTTGTTTTCATTTCCAGTGAACCAAAAAATCAGTTACTCTCCCAGTTCTACATAAGACCTCTATTGTTCACTGCCTTGAGCTACTTTTAGGTCTTAAGATTTTCATATATGTAAAGTTAAATGAAGTCAATTGGCCACTTGAAGTTACAGAAGTTCTTGTGAGCATTTTATGTTGCATAGATTCAAAAGACAATTGTGGCTGCAAGGGTTATAAAAGTACCAAGCATTTATTTGTTGGAGTGTATATTGCATTGTTAAACCCATTACAGGACATGCATCACAGCTGTACAATTTATTTATTTTGCAGCTCACCTTGCACTGATCAACCGGCAGTCTAAATGAGAATTCTAGGCAAAGACAGCGGTCTAGTTTGGTATGTACTTGACAAGGCGATGCTGCCTTCCTGGGGCTGCCCATCTTGGTAGCATTTCCCTTCCATTCCAGCAATAGTTCAGGGGCCACCATCTTGGCAAGTAGCAATGTTGCATATCTCCCCGGTTGTCTTTTTGCCTTTCTGAACAGGACCCTTCTCTGTCTCTGACTCAGAGTAATATCCTCCAGTGCAGGGATGGCTGCAGGGGTGCAAGCAATAACCTGCCCTTTGGGAAAGCCTCCCACTCCCTTACTCCCATCCCCCTAAAATAGTGTATAAGGGTAATTTAAAGGGTACTATTTCGCCATGGTGCAGGTAAGCCCACTTAGTGAGGCATTTTGAGTTGTTGCCCCTTATCTTCAAGTACGCCCGAGGCTGAAAAGAGCGCAAGACAACGGAATTCCAAATTGAGCATATTTGGAGAGAAGTAACATATTCTAGCATTGTTGACATGGTGACTAATATTGCTACAGGTTCCCCTGTTCTCCTAGCACCTGGCATGGCATGGCCCACACAGACAGGACGGTTATCAGTAGCCAAGTGCCTGGCCAACCTTCCAGAGGCGAGAGGACAAGGACGGAGATGTATGCTCACCTCATGAATGGGTCCCACCAGAAGGCAAAAGTCCCCAAAGGTATGGAGGCAAGCATTCATCCTGCAGGACAAGAATGAGAGAGAGGAGGACAAAGAGCCTGCCAAGAAGCTGTCAAAGGAGCACATGGATCAACAGGGCACAGAAAGGGACTTGCAGGGAAGGATGCTGGACATGATGCAAATGCGGACAAGTTTCCTGGAGAACATGGTTACACTGTGCTCATGTGTAACACTCCAACATAGTCCTGTCCTACAGCCAGCTGAGAACACAGGGCATTGAGAGCCTCCTTTCAGTCACACAGCTGCAGGACACAGACCGTTCCCATGCCATCCCACCCCCCAAATAAGGTGAATAGCTACCATCCCACCTATGGATCTTTTATGCCTTCATCTGCACAAACATGTTCGCTCTGCACTGTGGCAACTTCTGCACCATTCTAGTCAGTTTTGAGTTTGCACTGTCTTGTTAGGTGGCACAGCAATATTTTGTTATTGTTTGCAATTGCACTCAGTTGAAAACTGTCATTAAGATAAGGATTTGTCTCTCCCCACTACCACCTGTTCTTAATAAAATCAGTTCATTGCATTGTAACCATGTCATTCATTTACATTCCTTTCATTCATCACATTGCATTGATTTGCCCCCCATACATCCTGCTCTCAAAATACAAGCACAACGCTTCTGGCCATTGGGACATTTGATAGAGGCCTCCTCGCCACCTCTGCCTGCCACCCCTCAGTGAAGCTCCCTCCCTTGCTGTCAGAGCAGTTGTGCAACACAAAGCAGAGCTCTCTGAGAAGCCTCCATATTTGTCATGAGACACTGCCACCTTCCTTTCTGTCTTCCAAATCCACGCTCCGCAGTCACTCTACAGCTGCTCTAGGGACAGTTAAACAGTTCCTTTCTCCAAGTGTCCAGTAAAAGAGCTCCTAAGCCAGGGAAGATGGAGGTAAGTTGGGTCTGCCAGAGTAACAACTGGAACCACAACCCTATTAACATCTTTAGTGGGCTTTGGGGAGCTAAAGTGTCATTTTTCATTGCATAAAAAAGGGGCAAGTTTCTAAAGAGCCTAGCATTGTGGCCCTTTCCAGGCCACCCCACCAGAATGTTAGTGAAGCCGCCATGGTGGTAAACTAGGCCTTGCATGAACATGAAGAAATGACACTTTCTGTTGATGAATGCCAAGGCCTGGGGGCAATGGAGGGCAAATAATAGGCTTGTGGATCCCATCCATGGTCCCTATATAAACCCAAGCATTCAACGCTATCAATAACTTTCTTTTTTATGACCCAAGGCAACAACATTCTCTCAACAGCAGCACCCACCTCCATGAAAACAGCCCCAACAGCTGATTTACCAGCACAAAACTGGTTAGCTGCTCAGCATCAGCAATAGAGGGTGAGAAGCTCCCAGCTGGCAATTACCGCACACTTTTCCACACTGTGAGAGGAAGGGACTCTACAACTGGTGTTCCAGCTCCAGGGGGAGCTCTGTGCAGATTTCCAGGAAAGTAGCCACCCACATCCTGAAGTTCTGCAGACACTGCTGGTCATCCCAAAGCCTGCAGCATTAACCTGTCCCACCAGTCAGCGCTGCTTGGCCAGACCCAGAAGCAGTGCTCCATTGAAGCTGTTTCAGTAAAATGTCATGCAGGAGTACCTGTGTCCTCCGCTAGTGATATCCATGTGGCCTCTTGCTAGTTATGGCGATCTTCCATATTCTCCAAAGCCACTCACCTGCATGAGTGCCATTACGTCTGGTGCTCCCTTTTTGTATTAACAATGGTCAGGATCCCTAGTGCTCAGCAGTGTTTCCCCCAGGCTGCCTGACAACAACCTGAAAATTTGTTTGCCAATGAAATAATGTGAAAATGACTGGCTAGTGAAAAACCAGACCAGTGCTGGGATATCATTGAAGGAACCAAGGGAGTTTGACCCCAAGCCTCAGAATTCTATTATGTTCCAATAAGTATCCTACAATCCACTGAAATAAATAACCCACCAGGCCTTGAGCCTAGTGACAGTATATTGCACCCTGGGATACCTGTCCAAAATGCTGTGCATTTATTTTGAAAATAATGGACACCATGATTCATAACGGAAGTAATGTAAGTCATTTTAAACAAAGCAGCATGGGGATATTTGTTTGGTTTAGTTATAGCTGTATAATTGCAACAAAAAAAACCCCAATCCTTCCCCTGTATCATAGACTATCAGGGGTGGAAGGGACCTCAGGAGGTCATCTAGTCCAACCCCCTGCTGAAAGCAAGACCAATCCCCAATTTTTGCCCCAGATCCCTAAGAGACCCCCTCAAGGATTGAGCTCACAACCCTGGGTTTAGCAGGCCAATGCTCAAACCACTGAGCTATCCCTCCCCGCAAGGCCAAAGCGTAGAATTCTGCAGCGCACTCCGAAAGCGCTTAGACGCTGGATTAGTTTGACTTCCCCTGGAAGCTGGCTGTATTGTACAGGGTCTCGTTTGAATAAACATTCCGTGATCATAAGTAATTTTTGGTGTATACATAATCTTCGGAACAAAAACACTGTGTCAGCATGTGGGTACAGAAAACCAGAAACAATATGTCAGCAACGAGACCGTAGGCCTCTTGAGGAAAGAGCCATTTTTCTTTCTTGAGCCTTCCAGCAGTAAGCCGCCTGCTCCAAATATTGCAGCTGGCTTTGTGTTTAATTATCATGTATTTAAGGTGACGTTCTTTTTTGCTATTTTTGGTGTGCATACTTTCTTAGCCAGCATATCTATTGCAGTGGACCTACGAATATACAACGATGTGCATTTGCGCAGGGAAGTTTTAAAAACATGCAGTAAGTTTTAGAAATCTGCACACTGCATAGCAGTGTAAACAAACCTTCGGGGCCCTAGTGTATTGAGTCTGTTGCTGGTGTCCAGCCCTGTATTCTTTGGTATATACAACATCTTACTGGAATTGTGATAACACTGATTTACAGAAAAAGCATAATAAATAGCAGCTGTTTTAAGTTAGAGAATATCAGCATCTCTTCTGATGCAGCAAGACCCTTGCTAAACTGATTCCTGATGCAAAAACTAATTCCTAAACACTTCTTCCATCATTCTTAGAGAAGACTGTTTCCAGATATCCCAGGCACTACTTGAAAATGTCTGATGCTTCTTTTGTCAAGATCTTCTGTTTTCAACTATAGATTTGTACTCCAAACAAATATTTGCCAACGGAGTTCCAGCTTCCTTGGAAAGTAATGAAATTTATGGGCATTGGTGGTGTTAGGGTGGACAGAATCAGTATTGTAAAAACCAGACCTTGTGGTTTTAGTGACGCACAGATTATAATCACAAACAGCAGTGGCTGCATTCCAGTGGCCATGACGGAGATAAAAGCAATGGTGAAGATTTGTAACACTAATTATTTATGGAAGCATGCTCTCCACCTGCCCAAACCTGTCATCGTGAAATTGCCTTTAAAGATCACCACAATAGTCATTGCCCTACAAATGTTCATTCAGTTATGTTTACATAGATGAATGGTGACACGTCAAAAATACTAGTTGTCAAGCAGTGTTCCTACTCAAATGTAATAGATCTGGAGCTGATATAGCTCTGAGTTTGGGACCACTTTGTGTTTCAGTACAGCTATTGTGTTACCTTGTTTAGGGCTCGACTGAGTCATTAAGCTCAACCTAGAGTAAGACTGACACATAGCTCTCCTGCCCCAGAAAGAGTCCCAGGAGGGAATTGTGCCTCAAACAGGTACAATTCTTCACCTGCCTCTCACTTGTTCTGGGGAAGAAAGTAGCTTCACAATTGTTCAAATGCAATTTATTTTGCCCTGTGAGCCGGGGGTGGAGCCAAGGCTCCTCCCACTTCCCACCTGTCTCCGCCCACTGACTCTCAGCAGGGAGTATTACGTAAGCAGCCCATTATCTCCCCCAAACCCTAGCACCTAGAACTGCATCTAAGTTGTCCTTACTCAACTGAGCAAAGGAACAAGTTTGAGCCCCTTCCCACTCCAACAGTGATGATTAAGGGCAAGGGACAATGCAGCCCTTAATAATTTCAAATGCAAAAATTTTCACGAGCTTCTGGGTAAGGTACTTACTAAGTCACCAGATGGGTCAAGTGGACATTTATGTTCTTTTGCTCTAAGGTATCATCACATATACACATGCAAGCAGAGGCAGTGCTAGCCCATTGGGGGCCTTATGCAGGAATATTTTTGCCTCCCCCACAACACATTATAGAAAGGGAATAGGGGGCCTCCATGAGTGGCCCGGGGCCCTAAGCAATTGCTTAGTCTGCTTATGTCTAGCGCCGGCTCTGCATGCAGGCATGTCTGTTCTTTGTGCTGTATACTTAATGTGTATCAAATAGTTTGTTTATATTCGATTCTCTGTCATTGTAATAGGGGACCCGATCTATTCCTCCCTCTCCAATGAAATACTGTAGGCTAATCTGGATACATATAAATACATTCCTGTTTATCTTCCTGTCTTATGTATGGTTGCCCACACTATGGGTGGGAGTTGCGGTGGGGACTCGGGATGGGTAGAGTGGAGAGGGTTATAGGAGGTCTAATATATATATATGTTTTTTAAACAATACAGTACATAGAAAGTGGATATCCTACATAAGCCTTGCAGTGGTTTGTGCTCCTAAGGATCTGACAAACACAGCTAGAGTCTCCGTTTAACCTAATGCAGCCAACTCCTAGAGTCTCTGCTAGGTACACAATACTGAACTACAGCTGTGGTGTGTATGTACTTGGATCTATCTCATAGAAATGATGTACATTCTACTAAAAAACATTTTTGTCTGTACAACACAAAGTTCAAGTCGCCATGTGTAAGCTATTGTTCAGTGAATGCTATTCAATCTCCTTTATGCCTGAGCTGCAGTAGAGACGACTCTGTTAGGGTCCTAGCTTCGGCTTGTTAGCTCAAAGTGTAAAGACTTAGGCATTCAGCTGTGAGAAATCTTAGTTCAGTCTCCAGTACTGGTTAAGATGGCAGCTCTCACACAGATTAAACGTGGAACTGACTCGCAACACCAGACCTCAAATTACATATTAAGAAAAAAAATATGATTTTTCAACACTCACTTATGGAAACAGCAAGCAGTGGGGTTTGTTTGTTTGTTTGTTTGTTTTAAATGGAGCTTTAATGGCCAGATCAGAAAAACCAAAAATGGGAAGCATCCGGGGCCACATTTCCTTCTCTTTTTCTTTCCTAGGACTTTTCCTGCTCTAGACATGTCCAGGCTGCAGGCTTCCTTCCAACCATTGTTTTCTCTTTAAAGGGATATTGTGAACATTTTTAATTCTGATTATGAAGCTTACCAGTGGAAGGGAGGTTATTTGTATGTATCAGAAAACATTCCTTATTGAGGGCTTCAGCTGGGAGTCCTGAGCATGACCAAGCATGCTCTTCATGCCCCAAAAATGTTACGGTCAAGCATGTGAAAAATTCACTACTGTCCTCCACATAGCCGACGATTCGTTGAAATGGAAAGCACCTATTACAACTAAACATTTGGCCCAGAATCATTAACTATATTTTAATAACCAGCCAAGTGATATATCTTTACTTGCAGTCAGTTAAACAATTTTTAGTGAAATCACGAAACCGTCTTTTGCAACTATATTAGAATGGCAACCATGCACTGTAACACATATTAGAGTTATACTGGATATGAATCTCTGGGTCAATGTAAAGGAGCCTTAAAGTAGGTGTAAATATAATTTGCTCCCACTGTGGGGCAGGATACAATACGCCGCCAGAATGGTGTCAAGGGGCCTTAGAGAAAAGGAGAATCTGGCTCTCTATATTGAAATAGCACAAAGCATCTGTCTTAAAAAGGTGTTATAGCCAGTAACTTCAATGTTAACACCCACAGTCCAATTTTAATTTGCAGCAGCGGAAAAAAATTAATGGTCAACATGAATTTTCTGGCATTTGCTACTTTAAGTCTGATCTACAGTATGCTATTTTAAAATAGACTTTATTTTAAATAAATTTATTTTTTAAAGAAAAGTATTAGAAAGAAAGGTTATAAAGCATATTATCTACCTGATCTTCCAGGATGTGACACGTTAGCCTAGACTAAACTTTGACAGCCAAATTATTAAATGGAAGTTTAATACTGAAAGTGCTGACACACCCTCAACTGGACAGGCAGGCAAAAGAAGAAGAGTAAGTTCTTCCTTTCTATCCTCTTATCACTGCTGTCCCAAAGAAGGTGATCTCATTAACCAAATAATGGACTCATTCAAACTCAGCTGCATTCATCCAGTGGATTTCCCACCATTTATCTTTCAAGGAATGTTGCTTCTGACTCCGTGAATTGCTGAATCAAATACCATCAATCAGATGATACTGCCTGTACCTGGCGGCAGTTCTAGAACCAGCCTGAATGCTTTTACACCTGGTGCACACCAGCCTGTCGCTTGTACAGCTTCACCATGAACTTCAGAAACTTGAGATTTCCTGGTGTGTCTGTATACACCATCAGCACCTCCATTCATTTCTTTAGAGATTAACTCCTTTACCCCAACACACAAACCATGAGCTACTATGAAATGCATTTAGCCAGGTATTACGGGTCTGTTTTAGGGGCTGAACTCTGGATCTTGAATTCTGAACCCCTCGCGTAGTACGCGATTCAGCAAAGTATCCCAATTCAGGACAGCACTTAAACGTGTGCTCAACTTTAAGCATTGGCTCAAAGTTAAGTGTGTGCTTAAGTGCTATCCTGCATAGGCATAAGCATGCTTTTAAATGTTCTCATGAGTCAGAGCTTTAATATGGGAACTTTTGTCTAGCTCACAGTCCTGCAGAATGAGCTTAGTAATCCATTAAAAAAAAAGCTTTCATAATTTAGATGGTGTTCCCTAAGATAATTTCAATGTTTGGCTTTGATGCGTACACCAGACATGCCAAACTCGCAAAAAAAACTGCAGAAATTGGGCTTGTGTTTGGCTTAATTGGCTTGTGAGTTGCTTGTTGGCTAGTTTTGGCTTGTAGCTTGTTGCTTCTTTTTTTGATTGGCTCCTGGCAAGCAGGGGCAAGAGGGGGCAAGCAATGGCAATGGTGGGAGAGATTCAGAGGTGCCCAGTGGGCCCACCACAGTCCCAGACTGCAGGCCAGAGGGATCTAGTCACATAGACTGTTGGGGTTCTTATGGATTGGCTTGGTTTGGCCTTGTTTTGAAATGGGATTAGCTTGATTTTTCGCTTATTGTGAAAGTCAGGGTGCTTACTTACTGTGTGAAAGTTGGCAACCGTGGCATTCACCTCTCATATTTTGATACACATAACAATTAGTCATGTGCAATAGCCAGGGTAGCAGTAATCTTAGAAGACTGTTGTAATTAACTGATTACTCTTGAAACAGGAGATTTTGGGCTGAAAGACATACAAGAGGTATCCTCCGCTGCCTCCTTCAATATTTTTAGATGTTATGTACTCTCTCCCCCTCAATTCATAATTTAAGGACAAGATTCTGATACCCTTATGTTCTTTGGTAGAAGATGCCTATTTTCTTCAACAAGACAACTTGTTTAGTAGGGTGCTACTCAATGTGAGTGAGAATTTTGCCTAGTGTCAGACATTTGCAGATAGCAATTGTGTTCATGGGATATATTGTTTGGTAGACTAGAATGGAAAGTGCTCCCTGGGTTTTAACAAGATTTGGACCTCTGCTAGGAACTCATACCCCTTGATTTGGTATTTACGGCATCTTTTCAATAAGTATTATATTGCACTAAATTACAGCTGGAGGAAAATTTTCCAGATTTAGCTTTAAAAAAAATGTTTCACTAAATTTTCAAAAATGTTTGGGTGCTGTTTTTCAAATGGCAGATTGAGCAATCACGATTTTTCAAAATTCAGTATTTTGACAGAATACTTTCTGCCTTTTTTAAACCAGCTTTGCACTCAATACTGTTCGATTTAAAGCTTTTAGAAAAATCTTACACACAGAGCAATACTGAAGAGCCCAATCTTGCAAAAAAACAAACAAAGAAACAAACAAAAACCATGAGGAAACTACTTGTGGCTGCCCAGAGCCTCTTTGGACTCACTGAGGCTGCATGTGGGCACAAGTGGCTGTCTTTGCCAGATCAGGGTGTAAGTGACCTCATGACACAGCGTGGAATTCATGTACCTTTTGGCACCTTGCTTCTTCTACACTGCAGAAAGTGAACACGCAGCATGACTTTCAGTCATGCCCTTGCAAGGATCCCAGCCTCCTGCATGTGTGTGATTGCTGGTGAGGTTTGGTATTGTTTGTGAGATTTCAACAATGCAGCAGCACTTGCTTGGAGAGCTCATTGGCTTTGCCTTTCTTTTTTTTCTATATAAAATTAGGACAGTTAAAATGTCAGGTTTCATTTTGGCTTTGTCTATCTGTGTATGGCACTTATTTGCTCCCCTCACCATAGTATCTGAGCACAAAATCTTTAATGTTTCTAACCTCACCACACCCCTGTGAAGAAGAAAAGCACTATTATCCCCATTTTATACTATGGGAAACTGAGGCACAGATTTTATTTCAATGGGAATGAGTTAGGTGCCTAAATACCTTTAAGAACCTGTGCCCAGAAATCATGGGAATGAGGCACCTAAATATTTTTGAGGATCTGGGCCTAAAACACTTTTTGGAGGCAAACAGGATTTTTGTGACAGTAGGAACTGAACCCAGATCTTCAGCTACTGCTCCAACCAAATGCAACAACATTGGTTTACAACACGAATAATTTTCCTTTGAAGACTAGCCCTTTCCATAGCCTTCAATAAATATAACTATCCAAATTAGCTACCCCTCACTCACCGAATGAAGCAATGCTGTATCACCTTGCTAATTTGCACTAGTGATTGAGAAATAAATGGCACAGTGCTGAGTTTTGCACATGGGCAGGTAAGCAAACATATACTGTATACACCAAAAACAGAATCACACATGACAAAAGGGTTTGTCCTGGTTTGTTTGATAAGTATGATTGAATCATATGTACTTCATGAGTTCTCTCATACTTTAAGGCACGTATTGTAAGGCAAGACAGTGGCTGAAGCTTCACCAGGAAAAACTGCCTGAGATACCAAATCCCTGCAGCTGAGTTTTGTGAGGCACATACTATAAAAGTGGGGTCTAGGTTAATCTGGAGAGTTTATAAACTGGGATGACGGAGTGGGAGGAGTGGCTAAGGAGGCTGACTCTGTCCTGAAAACTGGCTCTGAAGCCCTAATGGTATTGTAGAGTGATCCTTAGATAATAAGAGCTGTACCACCCACTGGAATGGGGAAGACTTAATTTTCCCTTTGAAGTCTCTTGTCCAATTAATCAGGAGGTCCAACTTTCATTAAGTTATAAGCGCTAATGGGAAAACAGCCATAGGTGATCAATGAGAACTAGCAACCTGTGGATTCTAGCTGTGTTAGAGGGAGTCATTCAAGTGGCTGTCTCCCTTACATTGTGGGAGATCCTCTCCTTCCCCAGGGTAACATTGCTTAGTTACCAGAGAGGGTTTTATGTAGGCATTTACAAGGTTCTGTTTTACTACCCTTCTAATTCACTCTGGTTATAGGGCTGTTGGGGGGGAGTGAAGAAAAATGAGCTCCAGTTGTTCAGTTTGTGGATGACTTCTGTATTTTCATCTTTCTGTCATTCTCTCTGAGGTAATTAGTGCAGTTGAGTGACTTACTGCAGCCTTTCATGAAGGGCATGTTTTAAGAGGGTAGTGATCATAAGTCCTCAAATAAAAGGCTAAGTTAAAACTAGTACTAGGATACTGACTTATTCTGTAAACTTTGTACCTGTTCTATTGTAGTGGACTTCAAGCAAAGAATAGGTATCTTTATACAAACATAAAGGCTCTTTCTATCAGTCAAGTGACACTTCTGGAACCAGTGAAACCTGGAAAGGAATGTAAGACTACCTAAAAGGTAAGGAGCCTAATATGTTAGGAGAGCATGCCTCTCAGAATGTCAGTTTTGATTATGACGCATGGTCAAAAAGATCAACATAACCTAAAATATTGATATTGCGTTCCTGTAGGATTTAGGATTTGAACATCAGCAGTATGTTTAGCGCTGTATAGAACATAATGGAATATAAATTCCTCAAGGCAGGGACTACCAAGTGTGCCATGAAATGCTTCCTTAATCGTTAAGATGAAATAAAATGCCCTCCACCTGCAAGGTCACAGATTTAAAAATATTCTTAAATTCAGCAATAAATGAGTATGGTTTGGATCTCTTCAGTGCAGGGCTTCAAGCCCTAATATCTTCCTTGACTTGAACTGTGCTTTGCTGTGTGAAAATTGTGACTTCCCCAGAAAGAGGTTTATCAGCCAGACCAGGAGACCTCCTAAGAGAGAACTAAAAACAAAAGCTGTGTCTGGACATTAAAGATCTGTATCAGAAGCAGTGGAAGTGCTAGGCCTGTGTCATTTGTAGCCACTTATGTCCTCACCAAAAACCCAACCCAGTAGCTAGTGTCATCTCTGATTTCCACGTTTAAGGTCCTGTTTGTGTCTGGTGGCAGCAGGCTGTGATAATGATTGAAATCTCTAAAGGTCCTTACCCCCTGCCTAGAAAGTTGATTTCTGTCTCCGCAGTTCATTTAGCTAGCACATTAAATCTAAAGCATGTGAGTTGAATGTGGGCCATAACAGTTTTAAGGAGGGAGGACATATCTCAGACAGGCAGGATATGAGTGCAACACAAAAGCCTGTGAATAAATAGCTCAAGAACACATAACAGGGTACTGGGCCCTAAGGCACACACACACATCCCAGTGAACCTGTTACAACACTGAGAGTTGTCAGCACCGACACATAACTAGGAGCAAGCATGTGACCTATGGGAAGTTAATTATAAAGTTTCCTCCCTCTCAGGTAGGAGCAGTAGAAAGGAGAGACCCAGTGTCAGGCAAACCCTAGTGTCAGTTTCTCCAAAGTATCAGGAAAGGCAACTAAAAGGAAAAAATGCATCTACTCATCCAGCTGAAACTCATAAGGCCCTGGGTGGTGGTTGGTACCTTGTTCTTTGACTTGGTTTGTGCTGGTTTTAAGCTTTGGAAATAAAGCAAGCCCTGAAAAAAGGATGTGAAGAGACCTGCAGTTGGGATTTTACTTTTCCATCTCCAGGTGGAGAGTCTTCACACCTGCCTACACGCCCTGCTGCAAATTAACATGGGTAGGAAAAAGGCTGGATCAGGCCCTGTCCTTTTTAACTTGCACAGCGCCATTTATCTCCTCTCTTTAGAGGCTTTTCCGTGTTTGGTCGTCACTATCATCCTAGTGTCCCACAAATATTATTGAATTTATTTTCACAAGGCCAGGAATATGGCCTCGTTCTGAGTCCCAGTCCAATTTCTTAATGGTAAGGCTGTCCTTTCTCTCTCCATTATTTAATGCTGGATCTGAAAATTTTTTATTGGTCATTGTACTATCCTAGAAATAAGAGGTGTTACTGGCAGGTTGACAACGCAGGCTCATCCTCTTCAGTACATTTTCTTATATCTTGTGCAGTTCAGCATGCATGGAGGAAAGGGCTGTCTGCTTGTGAGAGGTTGAAATTATGTGTCATGGTTACAGAGTGAGCTACACCTCTGGTCTCTCTGAGTGCATTTCCTCAGGCATCAAGCCTTGGGCTTTTACCTCTTCTGGGGTGGGATAATGTAATTCTCCTACTCATAGACCAGGCCCTGGGCTACAGGACTCTGTATCGATTGTGTTTACCCAGCAAGCCCAACTGGGTTCAGTGCCTGGTGTTCTACCCTTCAGGAGCTTGTGACCAGATAGGATTAAACAATACTTTGGTTTAAACAGGCTAACAGTAGGAATAAAGCATAACTTGGGGGTGGGGGAGTGCCTGAGAGTGTTGGTTAAGGAAAAACTGGTAAACTAGGGTACACTGCACCTTTGGGTACAGAGGATCTAGAATTTCTTTTAGAACCAGTGTCAGTGAGCTTGCCCCATATACTCGGGGGGGAGGGGGAAGGGGGAATGCTCAGAAGCTTATTTTGAACAGCACATGCAGAGTCTAACACTTATGTCATAAATATAAAGGAAAGGGTAAACCCCTTTAAAATCCCTCCTGGCCAGAGGAAAAATCCTCTCACCTGTAAAGGGTTAAGAAGCTAAAGGTAACCTCACTGGCACCTGACCAAAATGACCAATGAGGAGACAAGATACTTTCAAAAGCTGGGAGGAGGAAGAGAAACAAAGGGTCTGTGTCTGTCTGTATGCTGCTTTTGCCGGGGATAGAACAGGAATGGAGTCTTAGAACTTTTAGTAAGTAATCTAGCTAGGTATGTGTTAGGTTATGATTTCTTTAAATGGCTGAGAAAAGAACTGTGCTGAATTGAATGACTATCCCTGTCTGTGTGTCTTTTTTTGTAACTTAAGGTTTTGCCTGGAGGGATTCTCTATGTTTTGAATCTAATTACCCTGTAAGGTATATACCATCCTGATTTTACAGAGGTGATTCCTTTACTTCTATTAAAAGTCGTCTTGTAAGAAAACTGAATGCTTTTTCATTGTTCTAAGATCCAAGGGTTTGGGTTTGTGGTCACCTATGCAAATTGATGAGGATTTTTACCAAACCTTCCCCAGGAAGTGGGGTGCAAGGGTTGGGAGGATTTTGGGGAAAAAGATGTGTCCAAACTATGTTTCCCAGTAAACCCAGTTAAAGTTTGGTGGTGGCAGGGGCAAAGGATAAAATTAATTTGTACCTTGGGGAAGTTTTAACCTAAGCTGGTGCATGAAAACCTCCTAAGCTTACTTTCAAGTCCCTACATCTGTACCCTAGAATTCAGAGTGGGGAAGGAACCTTGACAACTTACATCTCAGATCAGTGTTATCTGAAGTTGGAAGGTGGCCAAATGACTAAAATAAGCACTAGTCATCAGTAGAGCTCAACAGAAGCCTACTACCACGTTTGCGTTGTCGTAGGGTCCCTATTTCTCCTTTTTGTATTGATAAGAGGCTTGTAATCTGTTCACGAGACTAAAATGCTAAGGAGACTTCAATTTTGTGATTAAAGGGCAACGAAACTTTGGCACATGAGGGAACAATGCTATTTTTGACCTGGCTTGGAGAGCGCTTGTTCCAGTAAATACATATTTCAGTGTACAAGGATTCAGTCCTAATGCTGATACGGTCTTCAAAAAGCTTATATTCAGGCATGTGGGGTGGGTAGGAGGGAATTTCTCTAAATACTGGAGTTTTGCTCTAAAGCATATGCCTTTCACTCATCCATTTAAGCCAAGAAAGGCAACATAATGAAACATTCCTAAAAATTAATGAAAACCAAATAATTACTATATAAAGTTAACCACTGATTATGAATGACTAAAATGGGGGGGGAACCTAGCTAAAGATGTACTTACATTGTAAGCTCTTTGGGGCAGGGACGTTCTGTTTGTACAACGCCTAGCACAGTGGGGTCCTGTTTCATGAATGGCTCCTATGCCATTATTAATAGGTTTAACAATGTGGGTATCCCTTCAGAACTGGTGTTGTCTTCTTATAGACAGCAATTTCTGCATATTTATATGTATCTCACAGCAATGAATATCTAAAAAGGTCCTGAATGGACTTCAGAAGCTTCACAGTGCACCCCCAGTCAAGAACTGGTTTGTAGGCTGAGAAGTAATTACAAGACCTTTTTTCTTTAAAAGGTGGGAGGAGGTATTGTTTCATATTCTCTGTGTATATATAAAGTCTGCTGCAGTTTCCACGGTATGCATCTGATGAAGTGAGCTGTAGCTCACGAAAGCTCATGCTCAAATAAATTGGTTAGTCTCTAAGGTGCCACAAGTACTCCTTTTCTTTTTGCTTAGAAACAATGCTACAAAACAGACTCCTCTTTTCACTGTACTTTGTGTGTATAAAATGGAGTCCTGCTAAATGTAGCAGGAAGCTGTATGATGCTCCTCATATACTCCATTCAATACAAAAATATTTGTCTGAAAACCAGAAACTAAAAGACAAGGTTCTAGCTAGCATACCCATAAAAAGAGTGGAATACATGGAAATGCACAATTAAGGTACACCAAACAGACTTAATAAAGCCCTTGTATCTAGGGCACTCTGTTTGTTTGTACAGCCTTCAGTGAAAACAGGCAGGTGTCATGTTAGTAGTCCGGGAATGCTGGGAATTAGGAATGCCATATCCCCTAGTTAAGTCTGGGAAAACTGCAAGTCAGATTTCAGCCTATTATTTTGACAGTTGCTGTGGTATCTGAGCAGCTGTGTGTCACTTCCCCATTTCCATTTTCTAGTCTCTCACATTTTCCAGAAAATCCAGAAGTAAAGACATATTATTAATGTGAAATAAGAAAGATTCTTAAACAAACTGTCTGTCTTCCTTTCTGATTCTTAAACCTCAGAAAGGAGCAATAAAGGGTAATATTTCTTTTCATTACAGTTCACCTTTAAGGAAGACTTTGCTGTGCAGTTCCTGTCCATTTTAAGTCAATGTAAAGCAGTGTTCTTATCAGGGTGACATTTGGGTTTTTGGCTACACCAGGAATGTTTCCTAGTAGCTAATCATGTTATCCAAGGTGTTGCTTTCATATGTCCACACTTCGCAATCCCTTCCCAAGAAATGAGATTCTGAGAATTTTCTCTGTGCTGCTGCTGCTTGTGGATGCATCTTTAGAAATAATGACTTGCCATTCACAATCTTCAAGTGAACCAAATAGCCTGCGAGGAGTTAATTGTGTAGAGTTCAGGCATTCATTCAAGGTTCTCAATAATTATCCACAATCATGTGTATGCAATGAACAGTGGCTTGGGGTGTAACACCAGAGAGTCACCAACTGTTCGGAGAGTCTGTTTGTATTGTATCACCTTGCAGTGAGATGAGTGAAATGACCCTTAATTTCACTGGCTTTGTGTCATCACAAGCATTCTTTGTTAATTTTAGATACCACTAGTAGCACTCTGCTTCTAGTGTGGCTGCATAGCATGATCTCTTATAGCCTGCCCAACTTTTAGTAACCTGTATGCTGTCAGCAGTCAAAGCTGCCTGTAAGCACCATCTGAGGGTCTGACAAGGATTTCCAGACCATAAGATCTTTCTGTTGAAATTTAGTGTCATTAGGTAAGTGAAATTGTGGCCCATTGTATCAAATCACTTCTCTGCACTCTAATTTTCCTCCAAGAAAGCTTAATTCGTATCATGGCTGGGTTTTGGACCTTGTGCTTCTGTGTACACTGGTTCAGCCCCTCATGCTAGCAGTGGCCCTTTACTCCTAAAGATGAGGCAGGTTTCTATATACTGTCTTTGCTGTTACTACTGTAAATGGCTGAGACAGAGGGTGTGTCCGGAGGAGGAGGAGAATCTTTGGCCTCAAAAGCCGAAACATCTGCTGCTAGTCTCTTACTGTCTGCGAACTTCAGTCAACTAACTCAGAAGGAATTAGGTTAGATTTAGGTTGTCTCTTTGACAAAAAGGTTCTTGGAAAATCCAAATGTGCAAGAGTTCCTGGAAAATATATGAAAGGGAAATAAAAATCACTTTAAAATGATAAAATTATTCCTATAAGAGAAGGCTGCTACATTCCCTACTAACCAACACAGGACAATCCATTTTAAGTTATTCCAGGTAGAGGAGGATTCTTGTTGCATCCAGAATACCATAACCAATATTTGTAATGATGCATTAAGTAAAAGAGCATTTCTTAGTTTCATCTGTATTCATTTTCCCTTCTCACTTCTTTTCCCTATTGATTGTTTTCTAAAATGTCATCACAGCAATTCCTTTAAATCTCAGTGGAAATTCTAAAGGAGATTCTTACTCTTCAGTGCTCATTTCCCATCATCAGTACTTGATATTTTTACATAATAAACTATTTTTTAAACAAAGAAAAATCTTCTCACCTTGAATTTGAAGGCTTTGTGGGTTGTCACTTCTGGAATTCTGGGGGATTCAAGAGAGGCTGGCCAGGCTCACTGCAAGGTCTCTCCTACACCCAGTCTGCTCTAGGAAAGCTCTCTTTCACTCCAGAACAAATGAGTATGGATCAAGTGGAATGTGTCACTCACTCTATGGGATTGAGCTGAATTTTCTTGGTCTTTAGCTTCTAACCTCCAACAACTTTTGCCCTCCATTGGTTCTCCGCCAGACCTTTATAACCTCTATTCACTGTAAAAGCACTTCTAGCTGTAATCTAATGCTGCAGTAGCAACGTGCTGCTCTCACATAGAAAATCCTGTATTTGGAAGAGTATTAGCTCAAGAAGGCTAAACAGTACTGAGTAATTTTACAGAGACAGCAGAAGTTGTAAGGCCTGGTCTCACTACAAAGTTAGGTTGATGTAAGTCACCTTGCATTGACCTAGTTGTGCATGTGTCTACACTTAAATTTGTCCCCTGCTCCCCTTTACACAGACATTTTAACACCAGCTTCCAAGTAGTGTTGAGCTCTTCTAATAATCCTTGTGTTTGTTCAAACTCAGCAGACCGTTACTCCACTTCCACCTGGCAGCAACTTTCCCCCTTAGATTCACAGATATTATGCAGGATACAGTGGGCAGCTATAACCAGAGAGATGGTTTGGTTTTGGTTTTTCTCTCTGGGATCCAATTCTGTGAGTAAACAATGCCATCATCACTTCTATCTACCATAAGCACATTCAACTGTCATTCTGCACTTGCTAAGCTGGTAGTTGAATCTTTCTTTGTCAAGGTGGCCACGGTACAGGTTCATGAGCAAGGGGTAGGATCACTATTGGCATTTCACCATTCCCAACAGTAATCTGCAGGTCAGGAAAGAAAGTCCCTGCTTGCAGCTTTCTGAAGAGTCCTGTGTTCTTAAAGATGAAAGCATCATGTACCTTACCTGACCAGCCAACACTGATGCTGGTGAAATGTCCCTGGTCCACCAGCTCTTGTATAAACATAGAAAAGTAGCCCTTTCTGTTGATGTATTCTGTGGCAAGATGGTAACAGGGTTATGTGAGATGCATGCCATCTATTGGATATGCAGGCGGTCTATGGCTCCACCACAGTTCAGAAACCCCATTGCTATAAATCCATCCACTACATCCTGCCATTGCCAAGACTCAAAGTTCTGTGTAGCAGGAGACTATTAAAGGTCCTGAACACTTGCATGACAACAGCCCTCCTAGTGGATTTTTCAACTCCAAAATGATTTCCCACTGACCAGGAATAATTCATTGCAGGTTTCCACAGTGTGATACCATTTGCTTCTGGTGTCCCTGTACTGGAGGGTTGGGGCAAGTTCGGCACACCAATCCTGGAAGTGCATGTGGAAGTTCTGCAGCCTCAGCTCACCATCGCAAGACTGCATTACAATGTAGTTCCACCACTCAATGCTTGTTTCTCGGGCCCAGAAGTGGTGCTACACTATCTGCAGCTGCTTGGTGAATGCCACCAGCAACCTTGAATTTGTTCTCGCTGTGTCCCACAGCAATCTGTTCTCCAAGAAATCATCATGTTTCCTGCTGATTCGATTCTTCTTGCAGCTCTGTAAATACTAGATAATCATGAGTCCAATGCTTGCAACGCTTATGCCAATAATAGAGCTGTGTAGGCTCCATGCTGCTGTCAGATGCTGGATTTGTGGGATTTTGAAAAAAAAACAAAAAATGTGGAATATACATAACATGGATGGAGACAATTGCCCACTGGGAAGTTGCCCCCTTGCTCCCGGTCACCCTGCACAACTTGTTTCTGCCCTATCATGCATTGCCAAAACTTCCCAAATGACAGTGCATTGGATGTTGGCAGGTTGCACACTAGGATACCTACCCATGGTGCACTGCAGTGTGCATTGATACAAGCATTCCTAGTGAATATGCTCACCACCAACACAAGCAGCCAACTATGTAAGTGCACAAGCAATATAGTAACTGCAGTGGCTTTATGCTGATGTAACTTTCATCAACCGAAGTTTGTAGTGGAGACATGGCCTAAGTTAGAGCTGAATGAATCTTAAAATTTTTGAAGTTACAACGTCAGGTTACATCACTTTAAAAATGTTACCCTATTACTAATAACACCATAAAGTATGTAAACTGAAAGGTTTTTAAAAGTCTAAATTCATTTCTAATATTTTACTCAGTTTAAACAGAGAAAATAGACTTATTTACCAACATTTGTGGGTTTTTATGCACATCACAATGCTATTAGATTTACCCTAATCAGCATGAATCACGTTAGACTGGCTTACACAACACCTTCTGTACTCCTTTCTAGTGAGAGTGACTTGTTTTGTGCAAAGCATTTTCTTTGCAGTCAGACTGAGCAGATGGAAATAAATGCATGCTTTTAACACGTGTGACTTTCTATAACTCTTGACCTTCATGTGTGAGTGAGATGGAAATGCAAAACATTTACACCCACCACCTTCCAATGCCTGAAGATACACTCAAATTGCATATTCTTGGGGAATATCTGTCTCAGTGTGACATGTCTCCTGGCAATGCTGCCCCTGACATGAATAACATCAAGCTACAGAATACCAGCATTCTTGTGTTGCTTTATCTATCCTAGAAGCTCCATTTGGTGGCTAGACTACTGTGAATAATGTGAGATGAGATACATTGGAAAGTAACTTGCTATCTAGAAGTATACTATGCAAGTTACCATTATTTTAGCAGTCATTAAAATCAGGGAGCGGAGAAACAAAAGAAAAATAGATGGGTAACATGTCACTACAAAGCAAAGGCAGATGAAGATTCTTTGATGGTCCTAATCTCTGACTTAATTTTAGGATCAAGTTCTGATACATATAATATTTGAGCATCACTTTGCTGCAGTAAATAACCTGAATAATATGATGCTCAGCTTTCTTTTTAGTATACAAGGAATATCAGATTCCTGCCACAGCTCAGTGGACTTCAGTTTTATAGGAATAGTTCCCTGCTCCTGCACTGGACTCTGTTCATGTCAATCCCCTGAATCCATGTGAAGGCCTCTTGATGTCAGTGTGGATCTCAGTTCAGGACTGGGGTCTTAGGAAGCACAATGAAAGGAATGTTCTGTTTTATACCATTCTGTTAGCTGGGGATTCTAATTTTAAGTCATCTTTACCAGCTACTATATAAACTAGTTGTTCAGTGGTATGCTATGAAAGTTCCGAAATCTATTCATGGAGAAGTTGGTATCTTTTCTGACTTCCATTGCCATGTGCTATGTAAAATGGCCAATGTGGGGAGGCAAAGAATGTACAGAACTTTGTTAGCGATGAGAAGTAGAATCTCATTATATTCACACTTCACAAAATGGAAGCTAAGTGGAACCACGTGATCATTGGAAATAAAATAATTTTAAATCCTTTCACTAAACTTTATTTTTTAACCAATTGTAGCCTGACAATTGATAGCAGAACCTTTGGGCTTGAACCTAGTCCCAACCTCATCCGTAGCAGAACTCCCATTGAAGTCAGGATTTGGCCATCAGATTTGTAAGTGGTATTTACACCGGGCAGTATAGTCTACTGATAATACCTCTTAGGAAGCATGAGCTCACTGAACAGCTGTGAACAGTAGACAAAGATTTGAAAGTCAACTTGAAATCAGCAACAAGTCAGAGCTTGGGACAACTTAAGAGCAAACATTGATACCATATATCTCATCTTTGCTCAGGGTTACGATGAAGTTGCCAGCTAAAACTCGTTCTCTCCTTATAGGGTACTGAAGCAGGCACTTACACTATCTGCCACTTTTATTTACGTTGGGTGAACTGATCTACAAGTTGTTGAAAAGCAAAGAGAGTACTCTTCCATCTTTGGGACTGTAATGAAAATAATGGACCAGATTCTCTCATTCTCTGTGCTGCTCAGGTGGCAAAAGGAGCTGGATTCTGGAAGTAAATGGCCAGCTGAGAATGCCGCCATCCCTGTGCTAGCCACCTTCTCTCCATCCCTCTATAACGGGTGTGCAGGGAGCAAAAAGGGGTGTCTGGGTTGAGGAGGGGCAGATGGAGCTCTGCTCTACTGCACCACTACTTAACTGATGTAAGGTCATTAGGTTGCTCTAATTCAAGTCGGGATAGTACTAATGCAGAATGACCCTCAGACAGCGTAGCAACCTGCATGCAACTTGGAGGGAGGAGCACAGTTTTCAGGTGGGAAGAGCTTGGAGAACATCACCCGAAAGCTAGTCTGCGTGCATGTGGCTCAAATGCTAGGTGCAGTTACAGCACCTCTGTACGTCATTCTCAGGGCCGGATAATGACATTCTGAGGCCCTAAGTTACGTCAAGTGTAAGGGGCCCCATACCATTAATAAAAATGAACTTATTATTTTCACAGAAAGGACATTGAATATATAAACATGAGAGCTTTATGTTCTCACAGGAAAACGAGAGGATATAACCATGAATAAGGAAAATTATCCTTCTTTTTATATGAATAAATGAAAAAACATTTGATTAATTTTGTTAGGGAAATACAAAGTTTATCCATAAAATATGTTTATTCCAATTTAACTTTCACTATGAAACAATGAATTGTTGGGATTTTTTTTTTTGCATCGTATAAAAATACAGTGAAGATTCCCAAAACTGACGGTGGGAAGCCAACACAAATTCATCTTCCTGAAGATCCACTTGACCCAAGTCCATAAAACGATCACCTGCAAACTTAGTCATGTGATGCATGGATAGTGCATGAAGCAGAAAGCAACGTGCACACTAAAACACACAATTGTCCATATTTACAGATCAAAAGAAGAAAACACACGACCACTTAAGAAAAACAGGAGTGAAAGCAATATACGACTGAGCGTGCTGGACCGTAAACGAAAGATGGTGGCCTTCCGGCTATTACCAGCCCAGGGGGATGCTATACATGATGTCACTCCTAGGACGAGACCCGTATGAGCATGAGCTTGACAGGGTGGCTTCATGACACTGCCATCTCCGACCTCACATTTTTCCCAATTTTTATCAGCAAGGAGATTGATTGTTTATTTATTTAAATGAGTTATGAAGGCATGGTTGTCACAATTTTACCAGTAGCAGCTGGCCAAGAAAACGCTGCCTTAGGAGACTGATAGCAGACTTATTTTCAGAAATACTAATTTTACAAGTGTAATTCTTTTTTTTTTTCCCCCTCACCCCTGGCCTCCCACCTATCAATAATGAACAATTAGTGACAGGTAAGGGTAGGGTATGAGTATTTGTGTAGCCAGATGTGTGTATTTTTTGTCATATTTGAATGAAAATGTCTATATTTGGAGAGAATCTTCTTTTTCCCATATCTCCTTTATTTATCAACTGATTTTGATAACATTTGAAATGGAGTCAGTTTTTTCTTTTTTAAAGGCCTCATGTTGCGAGGTCCTAAACTGCAACTTAGTTGACCGGTGCTGGATTAAGTCATAAAATACTCTCTTAACAAGGAGCTGGGTTAGTTTTAGGAAGATGGAATCTTCTCATGTATTTACCCAGCATGTGGTGCACGAAACACCCTGTCTGCACGAAGCTGACCTCAGTTTCAGGTGAGAACGTGCCCCGTGGTATCATGGGGAAAGGTCAAGTCAAACTTCTGAGCTAAATTGAGCCTCATAGCTGCATGCCTTTGGTGAGGAAAATTCTAAGCCGCACTGTTTCAGGAGCACAGCAGGGTCGTGCTGGTTGCAGGGCCCTTAGGGGAATGAATGCTGCCTCCTAAGTATCCAGTCATACACCATGATGGCTTGGGGGTTAGCGGTGGTGACTTGTACTCTCCTATGACTCTTTTGCCCATCAGTGAAGTAGGTGAAAGTAGTTCTTGCCTTTACGGAGCAGGTACTTCAGTAGGAAGCAGCCCAGGGGAATTTGATAGGGGCCCGGTTAGTGAACTGGAATTTTGATTCAGTGTGTTTTGATCTGAACCTCTCTCCCCATCTGCTGACTCAGTGGCACGCGCCCCTGCCACCACCAGGACCCTGGGCTAGGGTCTGGTGGGGAGAGAGGGCCCAGACCTCCCTACCCAGGCTGTCACCCCCATTCCTTGTGCGTGGTGGCCCCCATCCTGATTGACTCTGGCCGGTAGGCCTTACTGCCCCATCTCACTGGGGTGAATTTACTGATTGTGGCCACTAAGCCTTACTGCCCCTCTAAGAGGGATGAATCTAGTGACTCTGGCCATTGGACTACATTGCCCTGTCTCATCAGTGCAAATTTACTGACTGTAGCTGCTGGGCTTTACTGCCCTGCCGACTGGGGCAAACCTATTGACTCTAGCCATTGGACTGCACTGCCCAGCTATTAGGGGCAAGTACAGTGGTGAGTTTGGCCATTAGGCCTTATTACCTTGCTAAGAAGGATGAGTATATTAACTCAGGCTTAGGAGGCATAGATGTAGGTTACATACGCCCCAACCCCTATGCCCTAAGAGAGATGGGGCTCACTTGCCCCGCACTGGACGGGATTCTCCACAACCTTGTGTCACGCCCGCAATAGCATAAGATTTAAAAAAAAAAAAATGTAGGTTTTTTTGGTCTGTCTTTTGATTGTTGAGCTCCCCCTGCCCATCTCCTATGGATTAGTGTTGCTGACTCTTCCAAATGTATACAGTCAGATGCCTGTGGCCCCTGACGCAGGAGCTCTGGCTGGCTGCTCACCAGCTTCTCCCCATACTCCAAAATTCAAAGTAATTCTGTGTCCCCCACTCCACATCAGCCCACCCCTTGCCCAGCAATTAATTCTGCACCTCCCCAATCCCACGTCAGCCTACCCCTGTCTCACAGATTCTAGCGAGCATCCCCTCCTGAGCCCCCGCTAGGACTTCTGGGAGGGGAATGCAAGCCTCTGTGTTCTGGGTGTGTTTCAAGCTCCTGAAGTCTGAATGGAGTCCAGCGACTGCCCCAACTTGGGGTCCCTAGATCTGTATGCTGAGAGTCTGCCTATCTGGCACGTTCTCTGAGTGTTGGAACCCGCAGTCCAGCTACCCTTCTGGGTGCTGTACTTATCCTCCAGTGGTACGTCCCTCCAGGGCTTTCTTTGGGCTGGGGTCCAAGTCCCTTGCATTGTCTGGAGTCCTTGGGAGCATCTGGGCTCAGGAAAGAGGGCAGGAGGTGCTTGCCCTATCAGGCTGCTATGTTCCGGGTATCCTTTCCCTTCTGTAGCCCACTGACCCAGCTCTCTCTTGCTCAACACACTTCCTCTTCCTATCTGGTTCCTGTGTGTTTCTTTATTTAACCCTCACCCCACAGCTACCTGATCTCTTTTGTTCTCCTTCTGATAAGTGTCCATTGCTCCTACCTTCTCCCAGTCCTCCAGAAGAATCCACTAATCTGGTTTTTCGAAGAATGCAGCCTATCCCTTGTCCCAGATGTTTGCACCTGAACAGGGTCATTAAGTTCCAGGCACCTCCTACTGTATCTGTCTGGTGCATACCTGTTTATAGGGCTTGTCAGTAATGGTGGATCCACATACACACAGGCTTTCATGACAGCAAATTTTCATAGTACAGGAGGCGGAGAAGGCAACCAGTGAGAAGGGGTTTACCCCAGACATGGCTGAAATTCGTGAGAGGACTGGAGTGTCTGTGCTGGTCTGGCAAGGAAATCTCGAGTGTGTTGACAACACTGATATTGCGCACCCCAGGCGTTCAAACATGAGGCAGGCCACAAAAAAACATAAGTTTTTTTTTTAAGTGTTTTTTTGTAGTATTATTTATTTGCCTTTTGATGTTTGAGCCAATAGGGCACACTTAGGTCACATTTTCAAGCTCTTCTCAATCACGAGAACTAGAAATTTATGGTCTGTTTTTGGGGGCAGGGGACAATGAAAGTGGAGATTCTCAAGTAACCGCTTGTTTCCAGGAGCTGGGGCTTAAGTAAATGATCAAATATTGTGAGACCTGCAATAAAATCATATATAGGCAACATTGTGTAAGAGCCAGGCACTGTCTGGCTTTTTTTTTTCTTTTAACTATCTGAAAAGACAGCAGTGTTTCTAAAGAATGGCATTTTAACAGGCTGATGAGTTTAAAAAGCTGAGGGAAGCATAGATTCCTTAAAGGATCAGTTTCCCCCCTTTATAACTGAGCAGTCTCCTCTTTGACTTTACCAGATGCTGAAAGCTAACAGCTGTCTCTACACTATGTTGAGTAAACAGAGGTAGCCCTACTTAGGGCTTCTCAAAAAAATTCCATCCAAACTTTCTTTGATGAAGAATTGGGTTTTTGAGTAAATATTTTTTTTGTGTGAGAAGTGTCAGCTTCCTGTGCACAATTCTGACTTTTTATTTAAAAAAAAAACGGACAGTCTAAAATTGATTTGGAAATGCCATCCTCTTGGGAGTAGAAGGATGGGTACATTGCACCCCCACATAGGCTGGGTTCCATGATCAGTTACTCCTGTGGTGCCCCACAGCTGCTCAGCAAGAGGACAGGCATCAAGGGAGATGTGCTCTGGCTCGGGCATGGATTCTTACAGGAAATTTTCTGGTGGCCTTATAGTGTGGGTGGCCGCTCTGGCAATTTTTTCTCAAATACTTATTTGTTTTTCCTAAAATTAATTATGCACATATACATGGTCCAAATCATTGTAATTTATTTATGCAGGGTTTTTGCAGACTCCATAATAAAAATAATGCACAGTGGTCTCTCTTCTTTACTGGACCTAAATAGAATAGAAACAAAATAAGAATGTGCTTGTCTTTTTTTCTTTTGGTTGTTTTTTTTTAGATTTCCTAGCTAGTAAGGCTGCTGCTGTGAAAACTGATATGTATATTTGTATGTATCACTTTTCATAGCAGACTTACTAGCTAGCTGGAAGGCAGTGAAAAGTGATATTAATAAACATACAAATACTGCTTTTCACAGCAGATTTACGCAGCCCTGGAAAGCTGTGGACGGAGAGGTGGATAGGAAGCTGGTGGCGGGGCAGGGCAATGGGTGGGGGGTGAGCCTGGGGCTGGAGCTCGAAGCCCCGTAGGTGGGAGATGGAGCCTGAAGCCCTCTGGCCAGAGCCTGGTGCCTGCCACCCCAGGGCTGAAGCTGGAAGCCCGAGCCCCACCACCCCTGGGAAGGTGGGGAACTCATACCAGCTGTGGGCTCTTCTGGCATTCGTGGCTGTAAAGACGGGCAGGGCCCAACCCCTGCAGGCAGCCCCGGGGGAGGGCCACTGCTTTCCCCCTCCCCCATCACTGTCCAGGAGGCTGTGGCCAAAAAAAAAAAGCTTCTGGTGGCCACATTTGAAAAACAGTGGGCTAGAGAGCCTAGGTCATAGAGGAGAATGGAGGAATGAGGCACTATAGTGGCATTTCCAAATTGAAATTTGTATTTTTAGTTGAAAGTTTTCAGTTATTTGCCAAAATTTTGCACAGTAGAAAAAATCATTTCCTGGTCAGATCTAGTTCTAATACATAACAGACTGCTCATCTTTAGATAAAACTATTATTTACTTGTTTTACTGTAGCACCCTAGGCATGGACCAGCAACCCATTCAAAGCAGCGGAAAAATGCTTGTGAATTCAAAGCAATGGATTTTTTTCTAACAAGTGTGATACAGCAAGGTCAGGGAGCAGTGGGAGAGTGCTCAAGGGGAGATATATAAGCCCTAGGCTAATTAAGGTGTGGTTCCCTGAAGACTAGGAAGGGTGGCTACAGGTTGATTGGAGCACCTGTAGTCAATTAAGGCCCTGTCAGGAACCTAATAAACCCCCCTGCTTCAGGTAGTCAGTGTGTGTGAGGAGAGAGAGGGGGAGGACTAGAGTTTAGAGGTGTGTTGCTGAGACTTGAGACACTGGAGAAAGGGAGACACCTCTTCCCCCATGGGTAGGATTATCCTCGGTCCTTGATGCTGGGGGAGGGAAAGACACCTGCAGAGGTTCAGAGGGGCTGGGGCTCAGAGTGAGGGGAAAACCCAGACTCCGCCCCCGCTTCCCTTCTCTATCACCTTCCTGGGCCATTAGTGGGGCCCGCGGTGCCCCAAGAGCAGGGGCAAGGTGTGGTGTCTTAGCCCCCAACCAAGAAAACCATGGGACTTACCACACCAACATCGGCCATTTTGTAACACAAGATAGAAATAAAATCAGTCTTTTTGTTTCACAAAGCCTTCAATCCCTTAAAGATGTTTAAGCAGGGATGTAGCTACAACACAGATTTACTAATTTGTTGAGCTGTCTTATTCAAGAAACATAGCTATACAATATAATCACTAGTAAACTGGATGCAATTAAAATCTGAGAGAGACCTAATATGTGGTATTAATAGACCAAGGGGAAAAACCAAAAAAAACTACTGTTGTCACCAGAAGAATTGTTGCCACAGGAAATTAAAAACTGTATGCATTGATGCAGCTGGCAAATGCCTGAAAATATACATGGTTGAAAGGTATGCTCCGTTTTTTAATATGTCCTCAGAATTTCATTGACATCCCTAAATAAGTCTTTCACCCTTTGCACATCCCAGCAGCCTAAAGCTCACCTCTGTTGGAGACCTCTGTTATCTTGAACAAACTATGAACATTATTTGAAAAATAAGTTTTTGTTTTTTAAAATGATGATTTGCATTTCTAAGGCCCCCACCACCAATCTTAGTGCTAAAACAGCAATATGTGGGAGGAGAAGAAGAATGGGCTAGCAGAGGAGGAGAAACAATGACAGAATATCTTAAAGGTATCCCCTGGTCATCTCAAGAGTCAGTTCTGAAAGAGTTCTGAGCCTCTTCCAGGTATACAATAGGAAGATCTAAATTTATGAAACTCAGAGATGTGTTGCTTGTTCTTTTCAATTCCCTATAGATCGGGCCCTACCAAATTCACAGTCCATTCTGGTTAATTTCATGGCCAAAGGGTTTTAAAATTGGTCAATTTCACGATTTAAGATGTTTATAACTGAAATTTCAAGGTGTTGTAACCTTGAGGGTCCTGACCCAAAATGGGATTGGGGGGGTTTCAAAGTTGTTGTAGGGAGGTCCCAAGATTCCCACCCTCACTTCTGCACCCTCCCAGCTTCCTGTAGTTAGAGGAGGTGGGTAGCACTCCAGCCAGGAGCTCCTAGCTACTAGTCCACGCCAGATTAAGGCAGGGGCCCCCAGCAAAAATGGGTGCCCTAGCCCCGGAAGAAGTCCCAGGGCAGAAGCCCCTACTGGGTCACCCTGAGCCCTGGCAGGACTACAGGGGAAGGAGCCCCAGCTGGAGCGGCTCGGAGTGGGGAGAGAGAGAGGAGCCCTGAACCTAGGCTACCCCCAGCTCTGGCTGAAGCAGCAGAGGAAGCCCTTGGCCCAGGCTGCCTCGAGCCCTAGCTGCAGCCACGGAGCAGAAGCCTGCAGGGGAGAAAGCCTTGGGCTTGGCAGCAGGAGCCGTGGGGGGCTGAAGGCAGAAGCCCAGAGCCCCAGGCTGCCCCAGCTGCAGCTGCCGGCCCCCAGTCAAACAGGAGCCACTGCAGGAGAAAGCCCCAAGCTCAGCACCTGGTGCTGTGGCAGGAGCCATTAGGGGACAGGGGAAGGGAAGCCCAGAGCTCAGCTCCTGGGCTGCTGCAGTACAGAAGTGAAGGTGTACCACACTCATTTCTGCACTGCCTCTGTAGGTGGGCCTGATCTCCCCATGAAAAGCGGCCATGCAGTGGAAGGATTACTTCTGTCCCTCTCCAGCACGGCCGGAATGGTAGCACGGTGCCCCGGCCTCCCAGCAGCAGCGGAGAGCAGATTTCACGGGGGAGGGCTGATTTCACAGTCTGTGACACGTTTTTCATGGCCATGAAATTGGTCATGCCTACCTACAGACTAGTATCAGAGGGGTAGCCATGTTAGTCTGGATCTGTGAGAGCAGCAAAGAGTCTTGTGGCATCTTATAGACTAACAGACGTATTGGAGCATAAGCTTTTGTGGGTGAATACCCACTTTGTCAGATGCATGTAGTGGAAATTCCCAGAGGCAGGTATAAATATGCAAGCAAGAATCAGGCTAGGGATAATGAGGTTAGTTCAATCAGGGAGGATGAGGCCCTTTTCTTGCAGCTGAGGTGTGAACACCAAGGGAGGAGAAACTGCTTTTGTAGCTGGCTAGCCATTCACAGTCTTTGTTTAATCCTGAGCTGATGGTGTCAAATTTGCAAATGAACTGAAGCTCAGCAGTTTCTCTTTGAAGTCTGGTCCTGAAGATTTTTTGCTGCAGGATGGCTACCTTTAAATCTGCTATTGTGTGTCCAGGGAGATTGAAGTGTTTTCCTACAGGTTTTTGTATATTGCCATTCCTAATATCTGATTTGTGTCCATTTATCCTTTTACGTAGGGACTGTCCAGTTTGGCCGATGTACATAGCAGAGGGGCACTGCTGGCACATGATAGCCTATATTACATTGGTGGACATGAAGGTGAATGAACCGGTGATGGTGTGGCTGATCTGGTTAGGTCCTGTGATGGTGTCGCTGGTGTAGATATGAGCTCTATAGCTCCTCCTGACTAATTCTTGGTCTTCTGCTTGGATGACTGCAGCCTTCTGATCTGCTGCTTTCTTTCCAGAGCCCAGATTGTTCACTGACCCAATTACTATAAGCGCAAAAAACAAAACATCAAGCTGAGCAGATGGACATCAGGCAGATCATACCATACCGCTGCCAAGGCCTTAAAGGTACAGTAATCTGATACTGACCTACTAAACAGTGTCTTCTCTTTAAATGGGTTAGCCATCTCTCACCGTATTTAAAGAGAGGCTGATACTTCATGGAAAATATATAGAGGGACAGACAGACAAAAGCAGTGTTCAGATTGATGGGAAATAAGATGGGTAGAGAAAGGGATTTCTTTCTCTGCAGCTAATCTTTCTCTTGCTAGTGTTAAATCATACCTTCCAGAGAGGACTTTTATCCCTGACCCTAACTGTCTCTTAAATTTAATGTCTTCACCAAAACAGCCAAGAGATCACTGAAACAAATTCCAGGCTGGTTCTGGTTGTTCACAGCCGCACAACTTTCAGTAAGAATTGGCATGACTTGATTCAGTTGCCAGCATATCAGGAGGCAGTATGACTAGTCCTTGTCAGTCAGTCATCACTGGCCATTGCCAAATCCAATCCTCTTACACTGATCAGAATTAAATACCCACTTAATCTCTCAGGTTAAGATCTTTCTCGAATTTGCACTCCACAGTGCAACTGTTGTTTCTAGTGTGACTGGCTTTGGTGAGAGATGAGTTCAAGCCTGGGTCATCGCCCTTTCCTCTTTGGATGATTCACTAAAGCCTTTCTCTGGTTTGGGGATCTATTTGATTAAATATTTAGTAAACTAGGCCCTAGAGAAACTACCACCATTCAGATGTAATGAAGATAATTCTGAAGAACATTTTTATTCCATTGAAGTACACCAGAATACCCCAATTGGGTTCACTGCTAGAACTTCCCATCCCCTGCTAATTACTGAATTGGGATACTGAAAAAAACATTCTATTTAGAGACTTGATCTACTGGATCATAAGATTTTTCTTCTTTCCTAGTTGCTATTCTTACTTAAGGATACTTGGATGACAATCAAAATCTTTGTTGCTTTTACAGCCCCAGTAATTTTTTTGTTCCTGCTACCTATTCCTTCCTTCAAGTCATAATAATCAGTTTATAGCAGCGTAATCATCTGCACCACCTCAGCTAATTATGATATCACAAAGTCTTATGACTTCAGGTGAGGAATAAACAGCATGAGCAGATAAACTCCTAAGCTGCATTCATACATGCTGAGTAACAAAAATAGAGAAGATACATACACAAATAATCTAGAATCATAGTAATCTGTGAACACATTTTTCAAAGTTTTTCCATGACACATCAAATGATGGTTGAAACTGATCTTGAGTGGGGAAATTCATTAATTCAGGTAGAGGAGTGGTAATGGATTAATAGAATTCTTCCTTAGGTCAAAAAGAAAAGGAATACTTGTGGCACCTTAGAGACTAAAACAAATTTATTTGAGCATAAGCTTTCGTGAGCTACAGCTCACTTCATCGGATGCATTCCTTACGTCACTGGTTCAAACCCAATGCTGGTCAGTATTAGCTGAAAATTATTGCCAACTCCTGGGGTCCTGGTTCCTCAGTAGCCATTGTGAAATGTGTTCAGGGTCGAAGTCTGCTTCCTAAAGGAAAAGTGTCCACACCATCAGTACCACAACTCTGCTATGGCATCCTTGTTACCGTTTTTAGAAGAGAGTACAAGGAGTGAGAGGATGGCTGGCTTCTCTGCTGAAACTGCCAATAAGGCTAAAGTTAGCGTGGTTATAACATTATTCTCTAATATTTATGGTCCATCTATGTTTGCAGTCAACTGTCATTTAGGAAGCACTTATTTGGGGGGGAAACCAGTTATTGCCACAACAGCCTTGAGAAAGAAAAGTACAATAGGACTGGACCAAAAAATTGAGATTCATATGGAGTGAACTGTCTTAGAGGGACACCTGGTACTAAAGGAGCTGTACAAAGAACGATAAGTCTCTGAGCTGAAAACATTGCCATGGTCTGTGGCTTCATATGTTGCTCATTTATAAAGCAAAATATTTCAGTATCCAGTAGATAGTGCCCAGTAGTGGTAGAGGTTTTATGATGTGCCGGTAGGCACTTGTCCACCAGGACTGGACTGAGACCACTAACTCAAGAACCAAATGCCATCACCTTCTAACAGCTCTTGTTAACTACCAACCAGAGCGGAACCAGTGAACTACAGGTAAAAGGTTCCACATCTCCTGTGCCATCCAGTCTTTCATTAAATAAAAAAAAAAAAAAAAGTTGTTTAGAATCAGAGTGCCTTACATAAGTTCTTTCCCCTCCTCCCCTCCACCCCCCCCGGCAACAATTAAATCTGCAGCCAAAATGTTTATTTTTCAGTGCTGCTTCTCTTTTTTTTTTTTTTTTTAAGCTTGTTTCTGGTTCTTTCAACAGCTGACAACATCTGCACAGCTAATCTAATACAAATGAGCTCTTTGAACAGTTTCCCTAACTCATTCCTAAACTACTGTTTTTGAACAAAAAGAAAAGGAGTACTTGTGGCACCTTAGAGACTAACCAATTTATTTGAGCATAAGCTTTCGTGAGCTACAGCTCACGATGAAGTGAGCTGTAGCTCACGAAAGCTTATGCTCAAATAAATTGGTTAGTCTCTAAGGTGCTACAAGTACTCCTTTTCTTTTTGCAAATACAGACTAACACGGCTTCTACTCTGAAACCTGTTCTTGAACAATTTCCCTGATTCCCTAAACTCTGACATGAACCGGCTTTGGGCAGAACAGAATGCCATTTCATGTAGCCAACATTACTCTTGGATACTTAGACAACTCATGAGATGAAGGATATTTTTGAGAACTGGAGGGTAGAAGCAGGCATCTTGGTGGGCATTTCTGCTTTGGCACATCTCTAAATGTGGATGCTTTAATATGTGCTTGTAAAAAGATTCCTTGATGATAAGAGGAAAAGTAAGTCTCAGTGGGGTGCATAGCAGGGTTTATGGACAGTATTATCTGACATGATTGGGGACTGGACTTGATGACCCAGAAAGTCTCTTCCAGTCCTATATGCCCATGTGTTTCCTCTGGGTTTCTCAGAAATATGGTAGAAATACAGTTTCCCTGAAGCAAGTTTAAAAAAAAAAAAAAAAGGACTAATGTCTTCTTGCCAAAAAATCAGGGCTGCTTTTGTTTTGGGACTTTTTATGAATTTTTGTGCTGATGTGATTTAGTGCCTTGGGGAAGCTGACTGTAATTTGAATGACTGAACAAACTAATGCCTTTGTTTTGACTTTGAACAGGATTTGTTTTAACTAAATTATGAACAACAAGAGAAAATGTCGCAAACAAACATAGAAAAAGACATCTCTGTGTGATCAGTCCAAACAAACAGAATTAGCTTTTTGTAACTAAGGGATGGCTGTTCAGTGGAAGACAGACTCGCTTGCATAGCAAATGATCAGCTATAAGATGGTTTGTAGTTTCAGGCTTATCTACTTATTATACAGATGGCTTCATGCATTTTTGAGTTTTGATTTAATAAAGGGACATTTAGGTCATTTACACCTCAAATCCTGACCCCAGTATGGTGGACACTTGAGCCCCAGCCAGCCTTGTACACTGATTATTCACTGGGCTGTACTATTCTGAAGAACATGGAGCAAGTGGGGGGAGAGGAGACCTATACCAACTCTCTGCAGACACAAGATGTGGCATAGCTCCAGAGTTGGGGAGCTCGGGCAAATGAGATGCTTATGTTGACAAGCTGTCCTACTTGTATTCCTATCTATTCAGGCCCAGTAGGGTAAGGAGTTATTCAAGCCCTATGGTTAGCGACAAAGCCTTCTAATTATAGAGGATCAGAATTGGGTTCCTTGGGATGTTTGAGAGGGACCCATGGTTGCTGTGAGACTGACTCTTCTTCACCTTCCCCCTAGTTGCCATATCCAGATGGTTCTTGGTTGAGCTCCATTTCAGAGCTGTCAGCCAGAGCTCTGTGGTCTTATTCACTCTGTCCCTTTCCAGTGGACAGTCAGGCCTCTAAAGAAAAAAGACATGCCCCTCTGGGTCACTAGGCAAACATTTCTCCTGACACTACTCTACAGCCCCTATATTTATCATATATGGCACCTAGGCTAGGCAATATCTTCAGAGAGGAACTGGATGGTTGCACACACATTGTGGCTACCTCATGGGAAAGTTTTGAAGCTTTTCTCCTCAGGTTTGGCATTAAACTTGGCAGCTGCAAAGTCCAGACAGGTCATGCAACTCCTGCCGGCTTCACACCACAAACACCACTGGCTCAAGCATTTTATAAAAACAAAGACTGAGAGAACATTTAAATCACTAATATGAAAAGAAATGTGAGTTTGTTAATGTTGGGACCAGTCCTACAGGCTTCAAGCCAATGGGAGTTTTGAGCAATTCAACCAGGATTGGAGCAATTAAAATTCAATACAAACATTTTTTTATTTAAGCATTCCCCTCCTGTGCTGCAAACCCTAACACACAAGTATGGTGCTGGTACATAAGAACTAGGAAGTGAATCTGGCTAGAAACTGAAATAAAACTACAGTGTAATTCCAGCACCCAAGTTGAAAGAAATGCAAGATTAAGTAAACAACATCAAGGATGGATAGGAAGTGAGATTTTAAACATTCTTTCAGTTCAAATAACACAGGTGAGGAATATTATTTTTATCTTGACATGTCCCTTTGAAATCTGTGGATTTATTTATGATCTGCAGAAGACATTTTGAGAACACAGTTTTAACAATACTTTAGCAAGTTCAGGCTCTGTTATACCTTGTTCATCTGTTCCTATTACTTCTATATATTGTGGCTGTGACAAAACATCCAATTGGAGCTACTCCAGTTTCCAAATTAATTTAGCAGCTCAATTTAATACCTCTTCTTTATTCACCATCTGCACCACACTAATTATACTTGATGTTTTGTTTGAGGTATTTTATATGGAAAGAAAAAGTTGAATTACCGAAAAGTAATAAATTCCAACAGACATTTCTACCTTATTTGTCCCTGTGACGGGGTTGGGACTCACCACCGCAGCACCTCCTGCTGTTCAGTCCAGAAATTAGCTCAGTTCATGCTGAGCGCCCTCTGCCGGTGGTGTCCCATCCGTCTCTCACCCTCTATTGGCATCTTGACCCGCGTTCCTCCCAGCTCACGGTATCCTCTTCAGGACACTGCCCTCCAGTGTGGTATGTCACAACCATACAGCTAAGGATAGCCTAGAATTCCTCCTTACCTGTAAGGGGTTAAGAAGCTCAAATAACCTGGTTGGCTCAAAAGGACCAATGGGGAAAGAAGATACTTTCATATCTTGGGAGGGAAGGCTTTGTTTTGTGTGTTCTCTTGGGAAGCAGGGAAGAATCAGGTCAGAAAACTCCTTCTCCTATAAAGCATCCTAAAAGTCTCCCATATTACAAAAATGGTAAGTAAAAGCCAGGCAAGGCATGTTAGATTATCTTTTGTTCCGCTTATGAATTTTTCCTTTGCTGGAGGGAGGTTTATTCTTGTTTTTTGTAACTTTGAAACAAGCCTAGAGGAAGTTCTGCTGTGGTTTTGAATCTTTTGTTACCCTGTAAAGTTATTTTCCATCCTGATTTTACAGAGGTGATTTTTACCTTTTTTTTAAAATAAAATCCTTCTTTTAAGAACCTGACTGATTTCTCTATTGTCCTAAGACCCAGGGGTTTGGGTCTGTGATCACTTTGTAACCAATTGGTTAGAATATTATTCTCAAGCCTCCCCAGGAAAAGGGGTGTAAGGGCTTGGGGGGGGGATATTTTTGGGGAATAGGAACTCCAAGTGGTCCTTTCCCTGATTCTTTGTTAAATCACTTGGTGGTGGCAGCGTACCCTCCAAAGAATTTGTGCCTTGGGGAAGTTTTAACCTAAGCTGGTAGAAATAAGCTTAGGGGGTCTTTCATGCGGGTCCCCACCCCAGAGTTCAGAGTGACATGGTATTACACTACTGTGGGTTCATCTCTGGTGCCTTCAGTTTCAAGCTAAACAGAATGAAAGTCACCTTTGTTGCTTGCTTCAGATTTAGGGTCTCTAGAGACACAAAGACCAAGGGTAGTGACCACACACACATTTACAAGTTCTAGTCTGTTTTGCAAGTTTTATTAAAGTTATGATTACCCAAGCGTATAGAAATTCTATACAGATCTATGCACAAGTTACAAATATGGTTATACTCACATCCTCCTAGATAGTGTTAGGGTCTGATGGATTTCTCATGTATTGATCATCAGTAGAGGGATGGCTCCTACTGAAGTTTCCCACAGGGAGCTCAATTTTCCTAATCTGAATACCGACTTTTTATAATGTGATTCTACACTTCATTAGCACTTACGCACATAGCGCACCCTAAAGTTAGGGCATGTGTTAGAAAAATGTGACTACTGGGTATATTGTAAGCAAAAATTTACTCAATTAACTTTTTACAATATCACCCATTGGTACATCTTTTCCCATAATTTTTTAGCCTGTGGTCATTCTTTGGTCACTCACTTATGTCAAGCATTTCTTAAGTGTATGGCTAAGCTAAAATCTTACAGGCCTCAGCCTGTAGGCCTTGCATTTCAACCCTACTTACTTAGATACCTAATACAACCCTTCTAACTACTAATCAGTCTTATACTTCTATAATCCTACGATTTAACCCTATTTAGCATACAAAGATTATATGACATAACATGCTAGTTAATTATAGTATCACCCAATAAATGAACGATAAACTAAAATCATTGGCTACACGGCTCATCCAGAACATGTCATCCAGTTCTGAGAGAACACTTCATCCAGTACTCTGGGATCCAAAAAACTCAGTTTGACTCCAGCTCGCCTCTCAGTTTACTTTATTAGGCATGTCACAGCTCTCTGCCTGTGCTGGCCAGGCCCAAATGCAGGCAGTTTATGGACAGGGTGATATCACAATTTTCTCCCAATGAAAGTACTTATACACCTTAATCAACTCACCCCTGGATCTACTTTTTGATAAACTAAGCAGATTGAACTCCTGAAGTCTCATCGCAGGACATCTTGTCCAGACTTTGAATCATTTTTGTGGCTCTTCTCTGCATCCTCCGCAGTTTAGAATCATAGAATATCAGGGTTGGAAGGGACCTCAGGAGGTCATCTAGTCCAACCCCCTGCTCAAAGCAGGACCAATCCCCAATTAAATCATCCCAGCCAGGGCTTTGTCAAGCCTGACCTTAAAAACTTCTAAGGAAGGAGATTCTACCACCTCCCTAGGTAACGCATTCCAGTGTTTCACCACCCTCCTAGTGAAAAAGTTTTTCCTAATATCCAACCTAAACCTCCCCCACTGCAACTTGAGACCATTACTCCTTGTCCTGTCCTCTTCTACCACTGAGAATAGTCTAGAACCATCCTCTCTGGAACCACCTCTCAGGTAGTTGAAAGCAGCTATCAAATCTCCCCTCATTCTTCTTTTCCTCAGACTAAACAATCCCAGTTCCCTCAGCCTTTCCTCATAAGTCATGTGTTCCAGACCCCTAATCATTTTTGTTGCCCTTCGCTGGACTCTCTCCAATTTATCCACATCCTTCTTGTAGTGTGGGGCCCAAAACTGGACACAGTACTCCAGATGAGGCCTCACCAATGTCGAATAGAGGGGAACGATCACGTCCCTCGATCTGCTTGCTATGCCCCTACTTATACATCCCAAAATGCCATTGGCCTTCTTGGCAACAACGGCACACTGTTGACTCATATCCAGCTTCTCGTCCACTGTCACCCCTAGGTCCTTTTCCGCAGAACTGCTGCCTAGCCATTCAGTCCCTAGTCTGTAGCTGTGCATTGGGTTCTTCTGTCCAAAGTGCAGGACCCTGCACTTATCCTTATTGAACCTCATCAGATTTCTTTTGGCCCAATCCTCCAATTTGTCTAGGTCCCTCTGTATCCTATCCCTACCCTCCAGCGTATCTACCACTCCTCCCAGTTTAGTGTTATCCGCAAACTTGTTGAGGGTGCAATCCACACCATCCTCCAGATCATTTATGAAGATATTGAACAAAACCGGCCCCAGGACCGACCCCTGGGGCACTCCACTTGGCACCGGCTGCCAACTAGACATGGAGCCATTGATCACTACCCGTTGAGCCCAACAATCTAGCCAACTTTTTACCCACCTTATAGTGCATTCATCCAGCCCATACTTCTTTAACTTGCTGACAAGAATACTGTGGGAGACTGTGTCCAAAGCTTTGCTAAAGTCAAGAAACAATACATCCACTGCTTTCCCTTCATCCACAGAACCAGTAATCTCATCATAGAAGGCAATTAGATTAGTCAGGCATGACCTTCCCTTGATGAATCCATGCTGACTGTTCCTGATCACTTTCCTCTCATGTAAGTGCTTCAGGATTGATTCTTTGAGGACCTGCTCCATGATTTTTCCGGGGACTGAGGTGAGGCTGACTGGCCTGTAGTTCCCAGGATCCTCCTTCTTCCCTTTTTTAAAGATTGGCACTACATTAGCCTTTTTCCAGTCATCTGGGACTTCCCCCATTCTCCACGAGTTTTCAAAGATAATGGCCGATGGCTCTGCAATCACAGCCGCCAATTCCTTTAGCACTCTCGGATGCAACTCGTCCGGCCCCATGGACTTGTGCACGTCCAGCTTTTCTAAATAGTCCCTAACCACCTCTTTCTCCACAGAGGGCTGGCCATCTACTCCCCATGTTGTGATGCCCAGCGCAGCAGTCTGGGAGCTGTCCTTGTTAGTGAAGACAGAGGCAAAAAAAGCATTGAGCACATTAGCTTTTTCCACATCCTCTGTCACTAGGTTGCCTCCCTCATTCATTAAGGGCCCACACTTTCCTTGGCTTTCTTCTTGTTGCCAACATACCTGAAGAAACCCTTCTTGTTACTCTTGACATCTCTTGCTAGCTGCAGCTCCAGGTGCGATTTGGCCCTCCTGATTTCATTCCTACATGCCCGAGCAATATTTTTATACTCTTCCCTGGTCATACGTCCAACCTTCCACTTCTTGTGAGCTTCTTTTTTATGTTTAAGATCCGCTAGGATTTCATCTTTAAGCCAAGCTGGTCGCCTGCCACATTTACTATTCTTTCGACTCATCGGGATGGTTTGTCCCTGTAACCTCAACAGAGATTCCTTGAAATACAGCCAGCTCTCCTGGACTCCTTTCCCCTTCATGTTAGTCCCCCAGGGGATCCTACCCATCCGTTCCCTGAGGGAGTCGAAGTCTGCTTTCCTGAAGTCCAGGGTCCGTATCCTGCTGCTTACCTTTCTTCCCTGTGTTTCTAAATATCCTTTTAAAAATGTGGACATCAGAACTGATACCAGAAGACTGAATCCAGTGTTTCATATAGAGATAAAATCCTCTTTCTCTCCTACTCACTACTCCCCCATTTAGACATCCAAGGATCACGATAGCCCTCGGAGTCCATGTTCAGTTGCTTGTCCACTAGGATCTCTAAATTGTTTTCCGAGTTCTGCTTTCCAGCATAGTCCCCCATTCTGTAGTTATGGCCTGCATTTCTTGTTCCTAGTTGTATAATTTTGCATTTGGCTGTATTGAAACTTTTGTTTGAATGGTCGCAGCTTATGAACTCTGTAGGACTTCCCTGTCCCATTCCTTACTTACCATTTGTGTAATCTGTAAATTTTATCAGCAGTGATTTTATATTTCCAGATCATGATACAAATGTTGAATAGCTGATCCCTTGAATAGAAATTATCTGCCTAGAACCCCCATGGAATCCCCCCATGATTAATCCCCATTGATGACTATTATCTGAAATCTGTCAATTAATCAGTTCTTAATCCATTGTACGTGTGCTTTGCTATTGTAAAATGCTAATTTTTAATCAGATTGCCATGCAGGACTACCTCAAACACAATACAAAAATCAAAGTACATTACATGTATGCAGTTAACACTTTTAGCACCCCAACATATTATCTCATCAAAAAATGAAATCTGGCTTGTTTGACAAGACTTATTTTCCATTAAACCATGTGGATCAGCATTAAATATATTCCTATCATTTAATTCTTTATTGATTGAATCCAATGTGCGCTTTGTCATTTATTTGCCCAGGATTGATGTCAGGCTAAACAGCGTGAGTTACCCAACTTGCGATTTTGGAATAATAGCACTCTCTCCCTGGAATTTTCCCAGTATTTCAGGATGTATTGAAAAATAACATCATCAGGCCAGAGATCTCCTCAGCCAATTCTTTTAAGACACTGAAATTCCCTTATTAAGTAGATTTGGTTAAGCAAGTGTCTTTGGAGAACAAAGTGACTCAAAAAAGTGACTTGTATGGGAAAGAAATTCAACTTATTCTGTGTAATAATCAAACCCATAAACATCAGTGTATTCAAATGCCAAACAGGTATGTAATAGATAGCAAGAGAAAGCTTCTTTGATGTGCTTGCCATTTTGTGAATACCCCATGTAACAACATGCACCACTTGTTGAGTGTATAATTAGCAAGTTCTTAGCATTATTATCACCTTGGTAATTGTGATTGACATGAGAAAATAGATAACCAATCTGCCCACAGAAGCAGCTTCATTGATAATTAGCATCCCATTACACTAGAAAAGTAAAAATACAGGTAATAGTCAGAAATGCAGCATTTTGGACATTTCCAGAAATTCTTCTAGCATTGTCCCATTAAAAACACTAACTACACCCCACATAAGAGGCTTTAAAAATAGCTCAGATTTCTTTGTAAGCCTGGCTTTCACCACTGATGCCATGATGTTCTCCAGCAGGTGCTCTTCTGATGGACAGTTCTCCTTATTACTGGGCCAACAGCAATACTGCACCCATCTAAATCAGGTATATGTGATGTGACGGAACCTGCAGAGAGTGTAGGGCAAAAGAGAACAACATCCCTAATGACTGTAGCTAGTTTTCTCTTTCATGAATTTCCCTTTTTAAAAATAGGAGTCACAGTGCATCACTGAGCTTCAGTCTTCTCTCAAAATCAAGTTTCTCTCTGAGTAGCCTGGGTCAGATCCTACTGAGAACTGAAAGTGCCATTTTCATTTTTTAATTTCTTAGGATGCTGATGCTGTGATGTTGGCATACAAGGAGCCAGCTTTTGCCAAGGATTTAGGCTTCAGTTGAGCACTGACAAATTCATTGCTGGAAACCAGTCTGTTTCATCTGTGTGTTAGTCTAGTTAAGATGGGCATTGAACATATATCTGTGTTTACTGTTGACTGAGGAGATATCTGAGCTATTAGCAATTATCTTTGAAAAGTAATGGAAGACAGGAGAGATTCCGGAAGACTGGAAAAGGGCAAATAGAGTGCCAATCTATAAAAAGGGAAATAAGGACAACCCAGGTAATTACAGACCAGTCAGCTTAACTTCTGTACCTGGAAAGATAACGGAGCAAATAATTAAGTAATCAATTTGCAAACATCTAGAAGATAATAAGGTGTTAAGTAACCGTCAGCATGGATTTGTCAAGAACAAATCATGTCAAACCAACCTGATAGCTTTCTCTGACAGGGTAACAAGCCTTGTGGACAGGGGGAAAGCGGTAGATGTGGTATATCTTGACTTTAGTAAAGCTTTTGATACTGTCTCGCAAGACCTTCTCATAAACAAACTAGGGAAAGGCAGCCTAGATGGAGCTACCATAGGGTGGATGCAAAACTGGTTGGAAAACCATTCCCAGTGAGTAAAGTTATCCTTCTTGGATATATTAGCAGGAGTGTTGTAAACAAGACACACAAAGTAATTCTTCCACTCTACTCCACGCTGATTAGGCCTCAACTGGAATATTGTGTCCAGTTCTGGGTGCCACATTTCAGGAAGGGTGTGGACAAACTGGAGAAAGTCCAGAGAAGAGCATCAAAAATTATTAAAGGCCTAGAAAACATGACCTCTGAGGGAAGATTGAAAAAATTGGGTTTATTTAATCTGGAAAAGAGAAGACTGAGGGGGGACATAACAGTTTTCAAGTACGTAAAAGTTTGTTACAAGGAGGAGGAAGAAGAAGAATTGTTTTTCTTAACCTCTGAGGATAGGACAAGAAGCAATGGGCTTAAATTGCAGCAAGGGCGGTTTAGGTTGAACATTAGGAAAAACTTCCTAACTGTCAGAGTGGTTAAGCACTGGAATAAATTGCCTAGGGAGGTTGTGGAATCTCCATCATTGGAGATTTTTAAGAGCAGGTTGGACAAACATCTGTCAGGGATGGTCTGGGTAATACCTAGTCCTTCCATGAGTGCAGGGGACTGGACTAGATGACTTCTCGAGGTTCCTTCCAGTCCTATGATTCTATGAGTGATCAGATGTCTCAAAATTCTGTAATAAAACCAACTGAAAGTACAAAATTGTCTCAAATCTGTGCCTGTCCAGAAGCAGCAAAATCTTTCTTGAGAGAGGAGCTTGAATCAGAACCATGGAGTTGAATCCTTTCCCAGAATTCTGGGTGTATTTGGTTCCAGAGATAAACATTGTGGCTTAAGCCTACTTTTGTATGGCATCTAAACAGCCTAGCATTGTGGGAAAAGCTTGGATCAGGTTCTGGTCTCAGATCTGAGATTCATGGGTTGACCCACCTCTGTTTCTGAGTGTCTAAGTAGGCTTTGGGAGTGGTGACCAAAACCAAGATAAAACTTGGCTTCTTGTTGTATCTATTAGCAGAGATGGGCTAAATCTGGTACCCATTATCTTAGCTCCCTGTACTGCATTGGGGTAGAGGTCAAGTTTGTGTAAGGGAGGCTGGATAAACAGGACATAGGTCTGAACCACCTCTGACCTTTAGATTTGCAAGACAAAACTCTGTGGATGCAGATATATCAATAAAGGTGCCTTATATTTGTATATTTATTCCTTCCCATACAGGAATAGCTATATCAGTATAAGACACATTTATTCTACACTGCTGGGGTTGAATTGCTTTAACTATTCTAGTATAGATAAGGCAGTACAATTTTCTAGTGTAGATAAGGCCTTAAAAAAAGAAAACTTTTTAAAGAGTAAGATTTAAATGACCTGTAGTCCTTCTCCCTCCAGTTACTAATCCATTCTTCCATTGCCCTGCTCCCCCTCCCTGCAACTCTTGAAAACCACATTCAGATCGAAAGATCACCAAAGCTTAATTATTCCTGAACACAATAACAGTAAAGAAGCCTTGCAGAAGATAGCATTGTCTCTAAATTTTTTAAACAAACATCTACAAAATTAAGACTCAGTGACTACAACCCCAGTAGCAATAGATATTTGCAAACAAACTAACTCTTGGCATACTACTAGGAAGATGAAGGGTGTTATGTACATAGGCAGAAAATAATTTACATAAACTCAACAAGCAAGGTGATTGATTCTGGTGAACTAATACATCTAATTTCATGCATTTGTTCATATCTGATGTTAAATTGGTGGCTGTTGTTTATTGCCACACTTTTGTTTTCTGTGCCAAAGGCCACAGGTGCATCGTTCAGTGTAGACCTCATCAGTGTATCAAACAGATAAAAGGATGAAGAGAAAAGGAGAAACAGATCTGCCATCTTGTGTACAATCTGGCTACTGCAATTTCTTTTCTAAAATTAATTGCATTTGTGCTACATAGCAAAATGCAACTTATTAATATTTGTGAATGTTAACCCAGTTTCGACAAGCAACAAGGGTGAAAAAAAAGGCAGGGTGAAAATTTTATGATAATAGTCGTAGTTTAAATGTGGGGAAAAGGCTCTTCCGTTCAAAGTAGTATTCATTAATAAATATACATGTAGCAGAACTGGATTAATACATTTGAGGGAGGAACTGACAAAAACAAAGACCAAGACAAAAATTAATAACAAAAAAAATTACCTAAGGGGAAAAAATATATTTCCTGTACAGAAAATATAACCAGCCCTGCAAAATTATACTCACCCGGAGAAAATACATGTTTTTTGATTGGTGAGTAAAATATTGACAGTATTTTTCCTTACAATCATTCTATTAGTAAAGAATGTGCTTAGGCACAAAACCATGAACATTTTGCAAGCCTTAATTAAGCCACAAAAAACTGTGGGAAGGTCAATCTTTCTATGAGCTTCCTTATCCTCCTCTCATCCAGCTGTTCTGCAGGTTCAAAACAATACATGTACCTGTAAAATCTCCAATCCGTTTCTCTCACTTCCTCTCTTTCCCAAATCCCTGGCAGCGGGAAACAGGCCTTCAAAAAAGAAAAGCCCTAGAAAACTCATCTGGACATCAGTCAAACTAGATCAGAGTCTTAGCCCTGGTCTACACTATGAGTTTAGGTCGAATTTAGCAACATTAGATCTATTTAACTCTGCACCCGTACACACAACAAAGCCATTTTTGTTGACTTAATGGGCTCTTAAAAGCAATTTCTGTACTTCTCCCCAACGAGGGGATTAGAGCTGAAATCGACATCGCCGTGTCAAATTTGGGTTAGTGTGGACACAATTTAACCGTATTGGCCTCCGGGAGCTATCCCACAGTGCTCCATTGTGACCGCTCTGGACAGCACTTTCAACTCGGATGCACTGGCCAGGTAGACAGGAAAAGCCCGGAGAACTTTTGAATTTAATTTCCTGTTTGGCCAGCATGGCAAGTTGATCAGCACAGGTGACCGTGCAGATCTCATCAGCAGAGGTGACTATGGAGTTCCAGAATTGCAAAAGAGCTGCAGCATGGACCGAACGGGAGGTACTGGATCTGATCGCTGTATGGGGAGATGAATCCGTGCTATCAGAACTCCATTCCAAAAGACAAAATGCCAAAATATTTGAAAAAATCCCCAATGGCATGAAGGATAGAGGCTATCACAGGGACCTGCAGCAGTGCCGTGTGAAACTTAAGGAGCTCAGGCAAGCCTACCGAAAAACCCAAGAGGCAAACTCCCGCTCCGGGTCAGAGCCCCAGACATGCCGCTTCTGTGATGAGCTGCATGCAATTCTAGGGGGTACCCCTACAACTACCCCACACCTGCACGTGGACTCCTGCCAGGGAGTCTCATGCAACAGGGATGAGGATTTTGGGGACGAAGAAGATGATAGCATACACCAGGCAAGTGGAGAAACCGTTTTCCCCGACAGCCAGGAACTGTTTATCCCCCTGGAGACAGTACCCTCCCAACCTGGGCTCCCGGACCTTGAAGGCGGAGAAGGCACCTCTGCTGAGTGTACCTTTGTAAATATAATACACGGTTTAAAAGCAAGTGTGTTTAATGATTAATTTGCCCTGAAGACTTGGGATGCATTCACGGCCAGTACAGCTACTGGAAAAGTCTGTTAACGTGTCTGGGGATGGAGTGGAAATCCTCCAGGGACATCTCAATGAAGCTCTCCTGGAGGTACTCCCAAAGCCTTTGCAAAAGATTTCTGGGGAGGGCAGCCTTGTTGCGTCCTCCATGGTAGGACACTTACCACGGCAGGCCAGTAGCACGTATCTGGAATCATTGCATAAGAAAGCATGGCAGCGTGTGGTCCTGGTGTTTGCTGGCATTCAAGCAACATCCGTTCTTTATCTCTCTGTATTAACCTCAGGAGAGTGATATCATTCATGGTCACCTGCTTGAAATAGGGGAATTTTATTAAGGGGACATTCAGAGGTAGCCATTCCTGCTGGGCTGTTTGCCTGTGGCAAAAGAAATCATCCCCACTGTTAGTCACGCGGTGCGGGAAGAGGTGAAGCAATCATCCCAGAGAACTGGGAGTGTGTGTGGGGGGGGTTAGTTGGGTTTGTGCTGCATGTTAACCCAAAAACATCAGCCCCTCCTTTTAAATGGCCAATGTGTCTTTTTCAGTTTTACTCTCCCTTTTTTCCTCCCACAGCTGCAAATGTTTCAACACTGCCATTAGCATCTCCGTCCCAGAGGCTAGCACAGATAAGAAGGAGAAAAAAATGCACTTGCGATGAAATGTTCTTTGAGCTCATGCAGTCCACCCAAACTGAAACAGCCTAGCAGAATACATGGAGGCAGACAATGGCAGAGTCCAGGAAAGCACAAAATGAACGCGAGGACAGGTGGCGGGAGCAACAGGAGAGGTGGCGGGATCAAGAGAAAAGGTGGCGGCAGCATGATGAGAGGAGGCAGGATGCAACACTGAGACTACTGGAGGATCAAACTGATATGCTCCGGCGTATGGTTGAGGTGCAGGAAAGGCACAGACCGCCACTACAGCCCCTGTGTGACCAATCATCCTCTTCCCCAAGTTCCATAGCCACCTCACCCAGACACCCAAAACACTGGGTGGGGGGCCCCCTCTGGGCACCCAACCACTCCACCCCAGAGGACTGCCCAAGCAACAGAAGGCTGCTATTCAATAAGTTTTTAAGTGCAGTGTGGCCTTGTCCTTTCTCCTCCCTCCCGGGCTACCTTGGCAGTTATCCCCCTATTTGAGTGATGAATTAAAAAATAATGCATGAATTTGAAACAACAATGACTTTATTGCAGGTGCAAGCGGTGATCGAAGGGGGGAGGGGAGGGCGGTTGGCTTACAGGGAAGTAGAGTGAGCCAAGGGGGTGGGTTTTCATCAAGGAGAAGCAAACAGAACTGTCACACCGTAGCCTGGTCAGCCATGAAACTGGTTTTCAAAGCTTCTCTGATGCGCAGCGCACCCTGCTGTGCTCTTCTAAACGCCCTGGCTGCACGTAATCAGCGGCCAGGCGATTTGCTTCAACTTCCCACCCTGCCATAAATGTCTCTCCCTTACTTTCTCAGATATTGTGGAGCACACAACAAGCAGTAATAACAGTGGGAATATTGGTTTCGCTGAGCTCTAACCAAGTCAATAAACTGCGTCAGCGTGCTTTTAAACGTCCAAAAGTACATTCTACCACCATTCTGCACTTGCTCAGCCTATAGTTGAACAGCTCCTGACTACTGTCCAGGGTGCCTGTGTATGGCTTCCTGAGCCCTGGCATTAAGGGGTAGGCTGGGTCCCCAAGGATAACTATAGGCATTTCAACATCCCCAACAGTTATTTTCTGGTCTGGAAAGTAAGTCCCTTGCTGCAGCTGTTCATACAGACCAGAGTTCCTGAAGATGCGAGCGTCATGTACCTTTCCCGGCCATCCCACATTGATGTTGGTGAAACGTCCCTTGCAGCACCACTGAAAAGTACCCCTTTTGGTTTATGTCCTGGCTGCGTTGGTGGTCCAGTGCCAAGATAGGAATATGCGTTCCGTCTATCACCCCACCACAGTTAGGGAATCCTGTTGCAGCAAAGCCACCCACTATGACCTGCACATTTCCCAGAGTCACTACCCTTGATAGCAGCAGCTCAGTGATTGCATTAGCTACTTGAATCACAGCAGCCTCCACAGTAGATTTGCCCACTCCAAATTGATTCCCGACTGACCGGTAGCTGTCTGATGTTGCAAGCTTCCAGAGGGCTATCGCCACTCACTTGTGAACTGCCAGGGCTGCTCTCATCTTGGTATTCTTGTGCTTCAGGGCAGGGAAAAGCAAGTCACAAAGTTCCATGAAAGTGCCCTTACGCATGTGAAAGTTTCGCAGCCACTGGGAATCATCCCAGACCTGCAACACTATGTGGTCCCACCAGTCTGTGCTTGTTTCACAGGCCCAGAATCGGCGTTCCACAGCATGAGCCTGCCCCATTGCCACTAGGATGGCCAAATTGCCAGGGCCCGTGCTTTGAGAGAAGTCTGTGTCCATGTCCTCATCACTCTCGTCACCACGCTGCCATCGCCTCCTTGCCTGCTTTTGCAGGTTCTGGTTCTGCATATACTGCATGATAATGCACGAGGTGTTTACAATGCTCATAACTGCTGTGGTGATCTGAGTGGGCTCCGTGCTTGCCGTGGTATGGGTGTCTGCAGGAGAGCAGGGTTGCAGGGGAAGCGGTGGTTGGACGACCAGTTTTGCAGACCTACTGCACTGTCTGCTGCCAGGACACAACAGCTGAGCAGGCTGCACGCTTGCCGTGGTATGGCAAGACAAGAGCAGCCGAGCAGAGTTGCAGCGGAAGCGGCCCTGTGAGACCACCAGGAGAGCAGAGTGCCAGCGGATGACGATGGTCATATAAAGGACCTGCAAGGTGGATTCATAGCATCAGGAGAGCAGAGTTGCAGGGGAAGCGGTGGATGACGATGACGGTTTGCAGACCTACTGCACCGGCTGCTGAAAGCGTATGGCGCTGGCACGGAAAAAAGGCGCGGAACGATTGCCTGCTGTTGCTTTCATGGAGGGAGGCGTGACTGACGACGTGTACCCAAAACCACCCGCGACAATGTTTTTGCCCCATCAGGCATTGGGAGCGTAACCCAGAATTCCAATGGGCAACGGAGACTACGGGAACTGTGGGATAGCTACCCACAGTGCAATGCTCCAAAAGTTGACGCTAGCCTCGGTACTGTGGATGCACTCCACTGACTTAATGCGCTTAGTGCATTAGTGTGGGGACACACACAATCGACTGTATAAGACTGCTTTCTAAAAAATCGACTTCTATAAATTCGACCTAATTTTGTAGTATAGACATACCCTTAAAGAAAAAAGAAGTTCCCCCAGAAGAGAGACCAGGTAGAAAATAGCCTGGTTTGTCATGCCAGGCCAGGAATTGCACTTTCTTCAGCTACCTAAACAGATTAGGCCAAGATGCTGTGTGCATACATAAAATTTTAGCTTGCTTTTTAGCTTGCTAAGATATTTAGAAGGCCCCTGGTCAAGGAAGGAGGGGAAATAAGCTGAGATGCAGTGTTTGTTATGGATTGGCTTTCTGGGAATAGATGATTTTTGTTACTAGACCACTGAAACACACCCTGCCATGTCAATGTTAGATTATCAGTTAGGATTAGAACTTTGACCACATTTTCAGTCAGCTATCAATTGCAGTTCATTTAAGCAAATTATTTGAACTCACTTGGAGTTCAGGATGCTAACGAATTCACAAGAGGACCTTGGAACCTGACCAATTGGCCCCTCAATATGCTACTTTTCTAGCAATGTCTGGTTTTCTGAGAGCCATATTACATGGTGTGATGGGGTGAACTCATCCCACACTGGATGGGGAAAGGTTAATTCCTCACTGTGAGCTGAGGAAGCCAGGTCCCCACTCCCCTAGTGGGTATGCTCCAGGTGCAGCACTGGTATAAAAGGGAGCAGCCAGCTCAGTCTGGATTGACCGCTGGGGAGGAAGGACACTCCTGGCTGGCTCCAGCCCGGGAGCAGCTGGAACTCCTGACCATGGAAGCCGGAGCCGCAGACTCCCAGACCAATGCCCAAGAGCCTGTGGAAGTCCAAGAGGGATCAGAGTCATCGGGGACTGTACACGCTGAAAAGCCTGGAGACCCCGATGACACCTCAACTACAGCTCCAAGAGACATGGTAGGAAGTGGCCCGGGGTGCGGCAGGACTAGCTATAGTCCAGTGGGAAGTCAGTGTGTTTTGGTTGGAGCCACTCTGACTCAGTGGTGAAACACTCCACCACTGTTAGGACCCTAGGTTGGGACCCGGTGTAGTAAGGTGGGCCTGGGTCCTCCTACCCTGGCTGCCACCCCTCCCGGCCAGGTGGCAGCCCATTGATTTCTGCCACGAGGCTTTCCCACCCTGCAGCTTGGGGCAACTCTAATGAATCTGGCTGCTAGGCCATGCTGCCCTGTGCATCTGGGTAAACCCCATTGACTCTGGCCAGTCGGCCTCACTGCCCTGCAAAACAGGGTATCCCCATTGACTTTAGTCCTTAGCATCAAGGTAAAGAACAGCTTGAGGGATGGGGTGGAGTCCCACACTGGATGGCGATCCCCACCCCATCACACATGGTGTCTGGGTTTTGGGTTTTTTTTAAGAAATGGAGAGATATTGCAATAGTGTCTGCACAAGGCAATATCTGATTAATTAAGAACCAGCAGAGGTTAATATCCCTTAGCTTCATCACAGACCATCAACTCTACAGCAGGTCATTAATGGCCGGAAATAACCTGTGCCTTGGTCATTACTGCTTAATTAATTTGATGAAATTAGTAACATTAACTCCAGGACTTCACAGTTTCCATAAATGGAGCATTGTATCTTCTTTTTTCCCAGACAGCCTTAGCAGTTAAAATCCAAAACTATTTTGATTGTTTACATTCATAAGAGAAAGTTAATGCACATTGCATTTCATTAATAGTGTTAAAGCTGTTTCTTAAATATTGGGTAATGTACAAAGGAGGCAAATAATCAACTTAAGTTTATGCAGTGTTGTTGTAGCTCTCTTGGTCCCAGGATATTAGCGAGACAAAGTGGATGAGTTTTGTTGGACAAACTTCTATTGGTGAGAGAGACAAGCTTTCCAGCTTACACAGAGCTCTTCTTCAGGTCTGGGGAACTAAGGGCAGGTCTATTCTACAGAATTACTTTGGTATAACGGAGCTGCTCAGGGTTGTGAAAAGTCCACACACCTGAGCAGCATATCATACTAACCTAAGTGCTGGTGTAGATAGTGCTATGTTAGCAGGAGAGCTTCTCCCATCGACACAAGCTACCACCTTGCGGGGAGGTGGATTAACTACGACAACAGGAGAGAGCTCTCCCATCAGCACAGAGCGTCTTCATTAAAGCACTACAGTGACACAGCTGTAGTGTAGACCTGCCCTAATTCAGAGTGTCACTGCTAAATACAAAGTGGAACAGATTGTTTAGCATAAGCAGTTAACACATATTTCAAGGCACCATTCAAGGGCCACTTCACCTTGAATAGTCCCTTGAAATATGTGTTAATTGCTTATGCTAAACAATCTGTTCCACCTTGTATCTAGCAGTGACACTCTGAGTTAGTTTCACAGGCCTCAAAAAAAGCTCTGTGAAAGCTTGAAAACTTGTCTCTTTCACCAACAGAAGCTGGTCCACTAAAAGGTATTACCTCACCCTCTTTGGGTGTCAACTTAAGTTTAGTTATTTTCACATGACTGGGAAACTGAACAAAATAACCCCAGGAGTGTTAATTATGGAAAGGAGTAAATGAATAAAATTTAAATTATTAGTTTAATTGTTGTTGCTCTTATTGTTAACTCTCAGACATGATAGTTCACCTCAACATTTTGTAGACACAGTGTGCCACATTCATTCCATGCCAATTAAAACCACGTGGGAAAAACATGTCCCAGCAGGTATTCTTTACACAGACACGTATGCAGTAAGGTATTGTAATTCTCTCCACTGCAGGAGTCACTGGGTGAAAATGTATAGCCTGTTATGCAGGAGGTCAGAGTTGAGGATCACAGTAGCCCCTTCTGCCTTAGAATCTATGAATCTGTCATGCTGAGGAATCAATACAGCAAATATTATCACTAGAGGCCAGCCCAAGCCACCATATTTGAATTTCAAAGCAATATTTGTAGCTGGGCTTTGATTCAGCCCATCATAGAGGTAATGACCACCTGTAATCATAGCCAAATCTACATTCAGATTCTGAATCCCATTTTACCCACTCATGGACACAGTTTTTTGGGGGGAAGGATTAGATTTTAGCTTTTTCCTGAAGTTCCTTCCAAGATATAAAGTCACTAGGAATCTTGTTTTGTTTTTCTTCTAAAGTTACTGTTAACTTTAGCTATAAGAAGTTATAAAAAACTGTCTGAAATAGGCCACTCTCATTACCACTTCAAAAGTTATTTTTCCTCCCTTGGTATCCTGCTGTCAACTGAAATTAGACGGACTTCACACTTGGCAAGGCAACTCCCATCTTTTCATGTGTTTATACCTACTGCTGTATTTTCCACTCCATACATCTGATGAAGTGGGTTCTAGCCCACAAAATTTGTTAGTCTCTAAGATGCCCAAATAAATTTGTTAGTCTCTAAGGTGCCACAAGGACTCCTCGTTGTTTTTGCTGATACAGACTAACATGGCTACCACTCTGAAACCTTTAGCTATAAAGTTGCTTTTAAAAAACAAAGTCAGGAAGTAATATTGTTTGTATTACTGTGCCAGGCCCACTCTATGACCCTTTTGTTTAATGCCAAGCTGGCATTTGATTTCCCAGCAATCATGCTTGGGAAGGTGTGGGGAAAATTGGTCCCCACTGCATTGAAAAAAAAGAAAGATGTGATTCAGCAGTCAGAGTACTACTACCCTTGTGGGTGAAATCTTCAAAAAGTGCCTTCTGCTTCTGCATTCACAGCTATGCAAACAATGGAATGCACAAATAATGGTGCTCAAAAGCGTTGTGTGTGCATAGCACATTGCTCCCAAATGGAGGGTGGGTTGAATGCTCTCTGAAAAATTGGCCCTGTGTGTGAGCACATCATCTGAGTCAGTTTGGGAGGAGAAAACTTGAACAGAGAGAAGATGGTGAGAAGGCCAGTGTTGTAGCAGTACCAACATTGTGCAGGTCTACTTCCCAAAATATCACACACGCTGCGTAATCTGTTGAACAAAGTGAGAGGTGACTGGTGAGTGACAGACCTCCTCTACTCTCTCCTTTGGATATGTGGCCTCAGTGTGGTGAATGTTGTGTAGGGCTGTCAAGAGAACTGTGACACCAAGAGATCCACTAGACAGCAGTTCCCCTGCCAATTATGTGAATTATATATCAGTCTAAGAATCCTGAGTTCTGTTCCCAGCTTTTCAACAGACTTCATGTGTGACACTTGGGTCAGTCACTTAACTTCTCTATGCTTTATTCCCGATCTGTAAAAGGGAATTACAGTTGGACTGTGAGGATTAGTTAATATTTGCAAATTCTTTGAAAACAATATTATAATAATAACACCAAGGTCTTACATGGTGCTTTTTGTGCATAGATTGCAAAGTGCTTCACTGTCTTTATCCTCATAAAACCAGTCTGAGCTAAGGCAATATGGTCACAATTTTACAGATGGGAAACTGAGGCACAGAAAGGCTAAGTGACTTTCCCAAGGTCACACAGGAAGTTGGTGGTAGAGCAGGGAATTGAACCTGGGCCTTCTAAATCCTAGTCGAGGGGCCTAATCATTGGACCATTCTTCCTTCAAGTTAAAAGCACTGTATAAGTCACAGTTATTCTTATTTCTTCAAATTTGGGTTGCTTTGTAGATCTGAGCAGTCAAGCTTTAACAGTTTTTAATAGTGGGGCTGCTGTGAGCCATTGAACACAACTATAAACCCTGTATATGATGGAAACCACTTCAAGCCAGGGGCACTCTAGTTCCAGCACTCCTGCCTCGGAGATGTAAAAAATCACACCAAGTCTGAAGCCTGTATGTACTGCATTTTAGATTACTGTATGTAAGGTGGTGTAACAAAATGCAGTTTGTATTCTGTAAAGGTATTCACTGACAACGTGTAACATAGGTAAAGGATTGGGGGAGTCAAGGCTGTGATGAGATGAGATAAGAAAAGGCTGTTCGGGGCAAAATCCTAGGAAGTAGTTTTGGTCTGCACGAGGGTCTAAAGCTCTGAGAAATGAGCTCAAACTTTTGGAGGACCCAGGTGCCACGCGGCTTCACGTGCCCCTTTTTACTCCATGCTAATACGAAGAGTTGGCAGTGGCACACAGTAACAGAAAAACTTTTAGACTTGTACTCTCTACTCCGAATTAATCGGATCTGACAGATTCGCTGCTTCCCATGACCCTCACGTTTCACTTTCTGCTAGCTTGTCAGGCACTGATTTTCCTCTTTTCTTCCCCTAGAGCACACATTACAGTGATCTTCCCCACAACTGACAAGGGTAGGGCTTATTTCCAATAAAGGGGCATCGTAGTTAGCCTTGCAGGGTAAGGGAGGTCAGAGGAAGAGATGGGTGGAAATAAAAAGAGCAGGGAAGGCATCTGATTTCCAATATACTGAGACAGTTGCACATAACACATTCAGATGCTATCAGTGTTACTTTTTCATTGCTCACAAAAACATATCTATTTGCTGCTGTTATTTCCTCCCTTTACAGACTCCTTGCTAATTATTTTTAATATTTATATTCCAGAGCTGCTAGGTGCTGTTAAAATACACATGGAGATTTGCTCCCTGCCCTGAGGAGCTTATAAAATAAGGAGACAAGTGGTTACAAGCTCATAATCGTCTAGAACATAAGAACGGCCATACTGGCTCAGACCAATGGTCCATTCTAGCCCATATCCCGTCTTCTGACAGGGGCCAGTGCCAGGTGCCCCAGAGGGAATGAACAGATCAGATAATCATCAAGTGAACCATCCCCCGTCCATCCCTTCTGGCATCCATCAAGTGATCCATCCCTTCTGGCAAACAGAGGCTAGGGACACCACCCTGCCCATCCTGACTAATAGCCATTGATGGACCTATCCTCCATGAATCCTCAGATTCAGAACCAGAACAATGGCTGGGCAGAGCAGCCATTTCTTTCTTGAATTTGTGCCTTTGATATTAGCCTTTTGTAACAGGTAATCGGCAGGCATATCAGGGCATAGCTTCCAAAGGTTGGTTTTTGCATAATGAGTTGGGGAATTTGCATTCACCTCCCTCTAGAGATTCCCCAGGAAAACCACTGAGCATGTTTTGTTCCAAAAGTCTGTTCTTGTCTGGCATATAGTTGAGTTATAGTCCTTTGCACCCTGAGATCTCACATATGTCACATCTCCCCACTCAAGAGGTTACATTCAATCCCAGGCCTACAATAATACGTAAACCATTCATTTAATGCAGTGGACCTCAAAGAAACTCAAACTTAATTCAATAAGATCTTCCATGGATATTGTAGGAAATTGGCATATGTGTCACAAGTACCAACTAAAATACTTTCAGGCAAGGGGGGGCGGTTCTTTTTTAATAACTCTCTCCAGTTAGAGGAGAAGGGAAGAAGTGTTAAAAAGAAAGCCTTACTTAGTAAAGCTTACATTTCAAATGCTTTTAACTGTTTTTCCTTTATCTTTAATAAAAGGTTAAAAAGACGTTTAGTGGTATTTGCCAGGGCCTAAGCAGGCTGAGGTCTTGGTATACCAATCCCCAAACCATGTTTAATACTGTTTAAGGTTGGATAGTTACAAGGTCACATTAACACTTTTGACTCTTTGGGCCCATATATTACATCTAAATTAAAACAACAAATAGAGAGAGTGATACAATTTATTACCTGTAAGTTGTGCATTGTAATAGTAAAAATACATGTCAAAACAATGCAATAGCTTTGTATTGGATGAAGCACCCTCCTCTTCCTGTTCTCCTCCTTCTTCCTGTTTCGGCAACCTTTTCCTCCTTTAGTCCAGTCTTGGCTTTCTCCTGCTTCTGTCTGTTGCACACCTAACATTTGAATGGTCTTTAGGTTTTTGCTACCTCTACCTGTCCTGTATATCTCATGGCTTGTTGCCCCCTCCTCGTGCAAGCCAAGAGGAAAGAAAAACCAAACACAACACAACACAACCAGCCCCAGTTAGGCTACCTTTCTTACACTACACACCATGGCGGCGGCATGCAGTGCATGCATAGCTATGTGCTGCAGTGAAAAGCAGGCTGAATCCACACTGTGGTGTGTAGCTACACGTGTCGGTGAAAGGCTCTGGCAGAGGGGAAACAACGGAGAAAAGCTTCAGCAGCTCCCTGCTGACAGACCCTTTCACTGCCGCAAGCAAAGACTCTGGTGGCGGGGAGGCAGCAGGGAAAGGCTGAGCTTTTCCTCACTGCTGAAGCCTTTCCCCGTGGCGGGGAAGGGCTCCAGCAAGGGAGGCAGTGGGACACTACACTGTTTAAAAGTAGCAGTGGAGATGGGGACACACGGCTTGTGCATGGAGACAGCCAGGTTGGGTATGTACTCTAGTACCCACTCCCTTCAGACATGTCTTTCCTCACCTAAGCCATGCCATATTGTCTACACGGCTGTTTTAATGTCTACTAGTGGGACTATACATGTGTACACACCACACGCTGCCAAAAGAAGGATGCAGTGTAGTGGTATAATTTAGTCAGGGCAGTGATCTAACAGCATATTTAGAGCTCATCTGGTGTCGCTGAACCTGTCCTGCCAGGGTCCTCATTACTCATTACCATGCACACAGCAGCTGTTGCTATGCAGAGAGCAATGAGAAGGCATCGCAGAATAGCAAGTCTGGCCTCCTGGCATCATATCAACGTCAGTACTAGAGAAGGGACAGGAGTCAGTGAATTTACTCTGAACTGCTGCTGGTGTAGCTTAGAAACTGGCCTCTTGTCATCTGATATGTCTGCAAAGCCTGATGCTCCCCAATCCTTTCAGCATTGCTAAGCCTTGGACCAGTTTTCAAGCTTCAGAAATGTCCTGTATTTTCCCCATATTCAAGTCAAAATGACTTCTGACTTCTGGGTTGTGTGTATCACCTGTGGTGTATGCAAGCACTAATGTGTGTTGCTTGGTTCAACAGAGATCCCACAAAGGGTTCTTGCCGGTATTGCAACATAAACCGGTTACCATGGCAATGTACCAATGTACCTGAAGTGACACTCTATTATTTCACTTTACTGAACATTGTGACATTTGTCTAACAACAGGAAGAAGAACCTGCCTTTCAAATGCATGTCTCTGTACTGAGCACCAGTGGATAATTTAAATGTACAAACATGTATTTATAAAGCATCTGAGAGAGAACTGTAGCAAAATAATAAGCAGAGACCAGACACATGTTCTAGGGGACCATGGAAAACATTTTTCTGCATAATTATCCTAAAGCTCTTAGAACATTAGTCAGGGAGGGAGGTGCACTAGTAGGCTTGTGTCTTCTGATTCCTTTTTCTTCCTCCTTTACCTCACTTAGAGTCAGGAATAGCTACTGGAAAACAGGTAGCTAAAAAACAGTGTGGGAAGTGGATAGCTAGAACAGGGAAGAATTGTCTTGTGTTTTAGGCGTTAAACCAAACCTCAGGAGATACAGGTTCAATTCCTAGCTCTCTGTGTGCTTGAGCAAATAATTTTAATTTTGTTGTGCTTCAGTTCCCTATCTGTACATTAGGGATATTATTGCCTTTTTCCTGCCCTTTCTGTCCTGTCTATGTGGACTGTAAGCTCTTTGATTGTCTTTTACTATGTTAACATACCACTCTTGGGGCTTGATCTCAGGGAGGGCCTACACAGTAATAAAAGTACAACACTAAAAGTGATTGAAGAGGTGAACAATCTGCAACAAATTATATTAAATGTGATACAGACCTTACTTCCACCCATTTGTGAAGAAGTCTTCCCCCCACCCCCAACCTTTATGAATATTAGGTACTTAGCTTCAGAATAAATATCATATCCCCTAAATTCACAGACCAGAAAAATATATGAAAATCCTTTTACTACAAATATAACATTATAAATTTGTGTGCCCCATGATGCCACATTGTATTGATAGTACTGTCTTTTTTTAGAATAGGGGAAATAAACAAAATACAAAGGTTTTAAAAAAAACTTTCTAGCCTCATTACTGCAATACTAAGACTAGCAAAGCACTTAAAACACACACTTTACTTTAAGTGCATGAATAGTTCCACTGAAGTCAATGGGATTACTTCTGTGTTTAAAGTTAAGCATGTGCTTAAGTGCTCTGGAGGATCGAGGTCCTACTTGAGCGGATGATTTTTGTGGTAGGAATGTGCTGGTGTACTGCATACAGCAGTTGTAGTTGTGATCAGCGGCGGCTGATATACACTCGTGGTGCCCGGGCTCCAGCAATATTCAGGACCCAGGGGCCCAGCTCCACCAATGCTTGGGGCCCGGTCCCTCCCCAGGCCCCGCCTGCCACCCTCCCGCACCTCCCCAGAGTGTCCCCCGGCCCCCACTTGCTGCCCCAACTCACCTCCCCGGGCCCCGGAGCCTGCAGCTCACGCTGACTCTGCTCTGCCGGCTCCCCGCATCAACTGCTGCCGCAGGGTCCTAGTGACCCCCATTCCCTAATGGCAGGGCAGGCTGCCCTTACCCTGCCCTTCCGCCCTAGCTCTGAGCCTCTCCAACGCCCCAAATCCCTCAACCCCAGCCCCAGACAGAGCCCTCATCCCCTCGCACCCTAATCCTCTGCCCCAGCCCTGAGCCCCCTCCCACACCCCAAACCTCTCATCCTCAGCACCACAGCCCTCACCCCTGCACCCCCTCCTGCCCCCAAACTCCTTCCCAGAGGCTGCACCCCTCACCCCCTCCTGCATCCCCACCCCCTGCCCCAGCCCAGAGCCTGCACCCAAACTCCCTCCCAGAGCCTGCACCCCAGACCCCCTCCCTCACCCAAACTCCCTCCCAGAGCCTGAACCCTGCACCCCTCCTGCACCCTAATCCCCAGCCCACGGCCTGCACCCCAGACCTCCTCCCCCAACCCAAACTCCCTCCCAGAGCCTTAGGCTGGTGGAGGGTGGAGTTGGGGGGGGCGGGTTCTGGGCACCACCAAAATTTCTACAAACCTGCCACCCCTGTTTGTGATACAGCTTCCTGATGTCATTTCAGTGATCCTACCTACTTCTCATATGCAGATCTGTGTGGGTAGAGCATGTTAGGCTACTCCTGTGCAAGGAATGGCTGTTTGAGAAGGGATGCTTCTCTCCCACAGAATACATATGCCACTCTTGGCAGTTGGGGAGCCCAGGAGACTTGTAGAACATCTCTGGACCAGTCACAAACAGCTTTGAAAGCTCCTTGTGACTGGTTAGGGTCCTGACATTTCAAACTCCATTCTGTCATGTCTGAGCAATGGCGTGAGACTCAACACTCTTGTACAGAGAATAAAACATAAGGTCCGTTTCAGAATTTAGTTTATTAGTATGAGTATAAATAACAAACCTATTTCGATTTTTTTAAAACAAGTTCAAGTGTTGAAGGGGCTCTTTCCCAACCAATGTGTGACTGTTTTAGGCAGCACCATCACCACATTGCTGTGACGCATGAATTAACAGCAGGTCCCTAAATATGTCTCTCGCTATCACATTATTTGAATGGCTAATAGGCTTAATCTGATGTAATTATCTATTTTAGCGTAAATGCAATGCATGGTTAAAATCCATTAATGGCTAAACTTTATTCTAACTTGGACTATGTTGAAACTATGTTGTGGCAAGATTTTATAACTTTCTTTTTTCAAATGTATATATTTCAAGTAAACTTCATGCACAGCTCCTCTCCCGCCACTAGAGGTCACAAGCAAAACATTTCTCTATAATAACTCCATATAGGTTTAGTGATCTATTTAAATAACTATCCATAAGAGAGGTTTCAGAGTAGCAGCCTGTTAGTCTGTATTCGCAAAAAGAAAAGGAGTACTAGTGGCACCTTAGAGACTAACCAATTTATTTGAGCATAAGCTTTCCTGAGCTACAGTTGCATCCGATGAAGTGAGCTGTAGCTCAGGAAAGCTTATGCTCAAATAAATGTGTTAGTCTCTAAGGTGCCACAAGTCCTCCTGTTCTTTTTATCCACAAGAGAGATACAACTAAGTAACAGGAAAACAATGTTCCATTCACAATATCATAAGTAAAATGATGGCTGTGGTACAAAGGTTTCCCAATACTTTTTGGAGGAGGTGGCAAGCTTACTGGTTGTACTGATAACAAACTATAAAAGGGGGAATGGAGCAAAAAACTAATGCATAATATTCTAATAAATAAAGCACATAGTCCTGTTGGTATTTGAGACCCTTCTTTAATGACTTATTAATGAACACTTAGACAGCAATTCTTTTTTTTCTTTTTTCTTTTTTTTTTTGTAAGAATGTTTGCAGAATCTAAAAGCAAACAGAAATAAATAATCACAAAAGTATTTGCACCTCAAGTGCTTTCATGGTCTTTTTGAAAACTTCTGTACTCTTTGAAAGCTAATTTATGGAACAGTAAAGAATATTTGCTAATAATTTGAAAATGTATAAAAAGATATTTTTTTCTGGCCATAAAGCTTGGGTCATCTAAGCAGGGGAAAAAAAAACAATGCCCTGTGGCTTAGGTGACCAATCAGACGGTGTGAATACTCTGGCCAGTTTGTGAAGAAAACATAGGTTCAAATATATTCACACAAATTACTTCCAAAACACAATTTGCAAAAGAAAAAGTGCTTACTTTATCAGACATACAATTCACAACTAATAATTTGATCGTCTCTACCTGTTATACTCTGAAACCAAACTCTTTATGTGTAAATCTGTTTGAAAAAAGTGGAGAGGATTGCAGGGAAAAAATGTGGGGGGAGGGACTGACTCAAAAAATTTCTAAGATCCAACCCCCTGCAGAGACATTACCATATATATGTCATAGGGTGCCATCAGACTCAGGTCAGACTTCTGCAGAATTACTTATTATTGACCAGGAATAATAATCTTCCTTCAAGAAGCACATAAAAAGAGATAGAGAGAGAAACACCAATGAACCAGAATTCTTCCTCATCAATGCAGTTTTCTGATGCTACATAAAATCATAAGCGCACCCACCTAGTTTCAATAGACATACAAGGGAGAAATTAAAATAATATGTAGAGAAATCCTTTGCTCAGAGAGTAAAGAACATGATGGGTCTTTACAAAGAGATAAAAATCCAAAGTAAAAATAATTTTATTTTTCAAAATTGGCAAACCATTTATGTTTCTGGGCAATGATCGAATATGCAAGTTTCATTCTGGAGTGAATTATTGTTACAATAATCAACCCCTGAAAGAGATTTATTAAGGCGATCCTGACAGATCATTAACTATATTAGTGAGAATGGTAGTGCAATAATAAATTTCCCATCACTTCATTCTTACAGTAAAGATAAGTAAAATGAATTCACCAGTTATGTCTCACATTCCGTATTGTATAGAGCCACTATCATATACGCTTCATAGTATTCTTTAATAAGTAGCAGCCTAGACATTGCATAATAATTTCAGAGCCATCCTTTGTCATGCTAGAACACGTATTACATTTTGTTGAAAAATTCTAGTAAACCACAAATGTTTATTCAGATGAAAAGGAATTTCTGGACATATCAGGTATATCAGTAGCAATGGACAAATAGGTCTGCTGAAGGCAGCTAGCCTGTCAGTCAGCATGGAAGTGATTAAATCCTGAAAGTGGCTTGCATGCCATCTTTTGAAGTTCAAATTATGGTTTACATGAATGATTGATGCAGAAAATATTTACATTTCATTATGTTGTAAGAGGATTGATAGGCTAGAAAACACATTTGATCAGTGAAGTGTAAGAACTGTTCATAGATCACATCAGGTAAAGTAGCAAATTGAGAAATATGAGGATAAAAAGTTAGTTGTGGATAAGACTTATTTGCTTTATTCAGTTACACTTGAGAATGGATTGAAACTTTATTGATTGTTGCAATTTCAGAACAAGATAACACTGTATGCATCCGATGAAGTGAGCTGTAGCTCACGAAAGCTTATGCTCTAATAAATTTGTTGGTCTCTAAGGTGCCACAAGTACTCCTTTTCTTTTTACGGATACAGACTAACACGACTACTACTCTGAAACCTGTAAATAGTAATTGGCACTTTATACTTATTTTGTATTAGATCTCTATATAGAGTGCTTTTCATCTATAGATCTCAAAGCACTTCACAAAGGTGCGTATCATTAATCTTATTACACAGTCTGAGGAAGTGAGGCACTGGAAGTGAATTGCTCAAGACCATGGTGGAAATCCTTGACAGTGCTGGGAATAGAATCTCCCACACCATCTCCAATTGACCACATTTGGGTGTCTTCAGACTTCTAATATCAAACACATGACCTAAATCATCTGTTAATCTATTTATTTGCAGAAAAATGGGAACAGTATGTACTCTTACTGGTGAATTAGTCTGAATTTAGTGAATGGGGATTGCACTGTTAGTCTGTCTGAGCACTACACTGGTTCACTGGCAAACTGCTTAAAGAGATTAAGTCTCCAGTCCAAAGTATCCTATATATTTAATTTCTTTACAATAGATTAAACTTTTCCACTAATAGTACAGTATATTTGGAACACTAGACTTCATTAGGCTCAGCAGTTCTCAAACCGGGGGTTGGGACCCAAAGTGAGTCAGGATCCTGTTTTAATGGGGTCGCCAGGGCTGGCGTTAGACTTGTTGGTACCCAGGGCTGAAGCTGAAATCCCAAGCCCCACTGCCTGGGACTGAAGCCAAAGCCCGAGGGCTTCAGCCGTGGGCAGCATGGCTCAGGCTTTGGCTTCAGCCCTGGGCGGCAAGGCTCAAGTTACAGCCACCCTATCAGAGGCTGAAGTCCTCAGGCTTTGGCTTCAGGCCCCCCTACTTGGGTTCAGGCTTCAGTCCCCCTTCCTGGGATCATGTAGTAATTTTTGTTGTCAGAAGGGTCAAGGTGCAATGAAGTTTGAGAACCGCTGAGCTAAATGTTCACATGTGCTGGATGGGTCATTTTGCCCATCCAATTGTGTGTAATGTATTTTGCCCTTTAACGTATTTTGTACATTACTTCTCTATTTCTCTTTATTCTTAATAAAAAAAAGTTTCTCATGTCTCACTAGAGTTTGTCATGCTCTAAACCATACATTTACTCTGAAAATGATCCATAAGATCTAAATTCCTCTCCCCCTCTGTTGCTCCTCATCCTATATATACACCTTAATGATCATGAATGGAATCCTGGTCCCACTGAAGTCAGTGGCAAAACTCCCATAGGCTTCAATGGGGCCAGGCCTGCACGCCATGTCTTTGCAACCATTAAACTAGGTGAAAACCATTTGGCATTGAAAATTGAATGTATGGCAATACCAAATGATCTGTCAGGATTCAAAGAAGTAGAGAAGATGGAACACTTTCTTTTGTTGTTCTGTTTCCATGGGATAGTGCCTCCAAATCTAGAGTTAAACACAAACCTCCCAGAATTTATTCTGCCAGAATTTTGCCTTTGATCTGATTATGTATAATTGACAATGGGATTGCCCAATGGACACTATAGAAATGCTTAAGGTGGGCAAAATTGTAAAAATCTGAGCTAACCACTTTTGGATGCTTTATTGGCCAAGAGGTTTTCAGCAAGAAGGTGACCTAGCTGATTGCACAGATGAGCATAAACTAGGGGTGACACATGGAAAAAGGGACTAGGCAGTAGCTGATTTACCATGGCACCAGCGGCGCCATGGCACCGGGCCCACACTCCGAAGGGGCCCCAGCGGCCGCCCTTCTCCACCCTCCGCTCTCTCCTGTGGGGACAGAAGCTTGGTGCTGCCGGCTCCTGGGTCTCTGTCCTGCTGCTGCAGGGCAGGCGCCGCCGGCACCCAAGCTCCCCCCTCCCCTGCCTCTTCCCCAGCATGCTGCTTTTCCCCCTCCCCCTCTCACTCCCTTTCCCTGCTGCCGATCAGCTGTTTGCCGGCATGAGGGAGGGGGAGGAAGCGGAGAAGAGGCGGGGGCGGAGCCTTGGGGAAGGGGGTGGAATCGGGGCATATCCCCTCGAGCCCCCTGCCGTGAGCCGCTCAGGGCAGGGGGCTGGGAGCATCCCCACGACCCCAGCCCACCCCTCACACCCCCCTGCTCTGACTCCTGCGTCTCCCTCACACACTCCCAGCCCTGACTCCTGCACCCCCCTCACATTCCCCCAGCCCTCTGCCCTGACTTCTGCACGCCCCCCACATCCCCACCCCCACCCTAAGCACCAAACTGGAGCTCCTGCACTCTCTCCCCCATATACTCTCCTGCACCCCTCGCACCGAATGGGAGCTGCCCCAGGTAAGCACTCCACACCCCAACCTCCTGTCCAACCCTGAGCCCCCTCCCTCATTCTAGCTCCTGGCCAGACCCTGCACCCCAACCCCAGCCTGCTCCTGCACCCTAACTCCCTCCCAGACCCTGCACCCTCAGCTCGGTGCAGAGAGAGGCAAAGAGAATGGGCTAGAACCAGGAAGAAGGTAGGTACCCGCTCTATGTGGGCGGGGGGGGATCCTGTTTACCCCCTTCCCAGCCCTGCTGCACTTTCAGTTTACACATGGCCCCTCCCTTGCTCCAAGGACCAACCCTAGCTCCTGCCCCGCTGTGTTTTTGCCCCCAGCCCGTGCCTTGCTCCAGTCAGCAGGGACTAATCCTCCCCCCATGCCTCACTGTGCTCATCTTGACCCTGGCCCCTGCCTCGCTCCAGCTGGGGACCAATCCTTCTCCCTCACCATGCCCAGCTGTCAGTTACTTTAAAAAAAAAATCTGATTTTTTAGGGAAAAAACTAAAGATAGTTTTAATTAAGATACATTATATCTCATCATGGAATAGGGATTATAAATTCTAATTCTATAGTATGAGACAATATATTCATGTAATGTTTAAGAAAAGTTTTGCAAATGAGTTCTAATAGGTCATGTATTAGGGACCCAATTTTACGGGGTTCCAGGAGCTTTTGTATAGATTATTTAGGTTAATTTTTCTATCTATCCAATGGGACTCAGTGCTCAGTCTAGAAGATACCCATCAGAGATGCTTAGTTTTGCAGTTCTCAGACTGTGGATTTGTCTCCAGAGGTAACATGGTATTTTCCACTGAATGCATCCAATGAAGTGAGCTGTAGCTCACGAAAGCTTATGCTCAAATAAATTTGTTAGTCTCTAAGGTGCCACAAGTCCTCCTTTTCTTTTCACTTTTATGTAGACATCCATGATTAAATTGAGCCTTCCTAACTTGTGATTTAAATCATGATTTAAATCACATCCACACTGCCCGCTGTGCTCTTGCTCCTGGCCTCTTCATTCCGCAGGGTGGCCTCATAACTATGTTTGGTGCCAGGCCCACAAAAAGTTAATCTGGCCCTGAACATAGGGGAAGGCAGTTCTAACCTTGAAAATGAATGAACACTTCACCTGGTCTCTAGTGACAATGCAGGAGCCACAGTTAGTATGCAGCACATAGCAAGCAGCTGGTTTCGTAATGTGGGGGCCTGATCCTGCACAGATTCCTTGGGGAAAACTCCCAGTGAAGTCAATGGGAATTTTGGATGAATGAACACAGCAGGTTTGGGCCCATGGGCCCATCGTGTAGAAAGGCAATCTTCACACCCTTCTGAAGCCTGATAATGTAAGCACAAGATAAGGTCTGCATTCCTTTCCCCTGATGTCACTGAGCCCTCTATCTCTCCCTAATCCAATGTGAGAGACAGCTGTATCAGTGTTGAAAAGACAAACATTTGTGCAAGAGATGACTAAGAATTTCCCAAATTATGTTTTGCATTTAAAAACCAGTGTAATTTGTTCATCTCAACCAGATTTTTTTCTCCCTTTCTTAGTACTTTGTGTTCCGCCCACCCTGTGCATGTACCAGAAGAAGATCTACCCTGCGGGCGGGGCGGGGAGGCGATTATTGGGAAGAAACATTAACTGAAAGACTGGTGGCATTCTCTCTTGAATTATTCACGTAGGGTGAAATACATCCAAGTGTGGAGCCCTCCGTGGCATTTATATCCCATGTATGGCTTCACAGAAGAGAATTGCTGAATGGGAACTGCCTGATAATTCCAGAAAAGATGACAAGGAGAGGCCACTGGTGGTGAGCCAAAGGAAGGTTTGGGGACCTATGTGGCTCCCATGGCTAGGAATACCTAAGCAGATGTAAACGAAACCATAAAACCTGGCTCTGAGGGTTTGGAGACTGTGGAGTTCAATGGACCCCCACCCAGTGCTTAATTTGTAATGAAAAAGGTGCCAGGGCTCAAGCAATTAGGTGCTGGGGCTCAAGACATTTTTTTTACATTCATAACTGATGCAGCAAGTCCAGAGGTGCCAGGGCTATGAACTGCCAAGCCTAAAGGTGCTGGGGCTCAGCTCTGCTAAGCCCTGCCACAAACTAAGCATGGGACTCCCACCCCCCAACACAATTACCCTCATTGCAGACCCAGCTGTATTGATGTAGTCATATGTATTTGCCTTTGGAGTATTTTGTTTGTGGTACATACATTATCTGTATGTATATCTATCCACCTTTGTCTGTACACTGCTGTTAACTCCAGAGATCCAGGAACCCATATGATTGTTTGTTTGCATTACTATAACATTCTGACAGGTTTCAGAGTAACAGCCGTGTTAGTCTGTATTTGCAAAAAGAAAAGGAGTACTTGTGGCACCTTAGAGACTAACCAATTTATTTGAGCGTAAGCTTTCGTGAGCTGCAGCTCACTTCATCTGTTAATTCTGCCCATTTGTCCCTCAAGCTAGTGTCCCTATAACTTTGAATAAAAGCTATAAACACCTAATTAATGAGCAAGCTTTTGCTAGTTTGATCTGTATCATTTAAGGGCTAGATAAAGCATCCTCTATAAAATGTGTTAGATGGTTAAAATTATAGTAGATATAATCACACATGGTTAACCGTTTGTTTTTTCTTAAATATATCTAGGAAACCAAAGGATTTAAAACCTGCTGAATTAAACAGTGTGTAACATTTACCTGCAACAGTGCAGATGAACACTGTATATGTATGTGTGTAAAATAAAGTTGGTAATACATTTTGCATTGAAACATTATTTCAGTGGAAAATAGCTTTTCAACTAAACAGAAATTTGTGAAAAAATTGGTTTTGGTGAAATTTTTCATGGGGGAAAAAAAATCATCTTCCTACCATCTTACTCTGTATATATGGCCATCTTGAAATTGTTATCAGTCTTTGAGTGCACATGACTTATTACTTCACAGCAAATTATGATTAACACAACTGGAATTTACCAGTTGATTAAGAATATTACAGTATATAGAAATGGCACATTTTATATCACATGATAGTTTGACATAATTCTTAGATCATAATTAGTACTGTCAAGTGTACCATTTATACATGAGAAATAAATCCAAAATATCAAAACCACAAGTAGTAGTAATCCTGATTAAAATAAAGGGTAATCCTAATTAAAATAAAACAGCCTCATCTATTCAACTGATGGAGTATTTTGTAGATTAGTCCATACAGCGAAAATTATCTTTCTGCCTATAAAACAAATGTGTTATCCAATAGCATAACAATATTTTATTCAATAATATTATAAACAGATACTTTCAAGAGATAATAAACTTATGAAGGAACAGAGATGTGAACTTCGGTAGCCACTAGTGCTGGAACATCGATATCATTAACTCCACTGGAAAAGTCAAATAAAGAATTTATCAGGTTGACTTTATGGTCAGGAATACAAAGCAACCCATGGATTAGGAATCAGAATGTGATGTGTTTTAGGTTTAATTTGGAGTTCAGTGTGGAAGAATTTAGTTCGGTTCTGGTTTGTCACAAAGTGGCCACCTTTTGTCCTCTTTAATTTGATGAAAATGAAAACCATCTATTCAAGTGAATTACATGAGATGCAAGAGAAATTGACAAATAACAAAGACCATTGACAATAGCAAGCTGCAGCATTTAAGAGAGATTACATTGTCCAAATTTGAATGTTATTAAAAAATATGGTGAAAATTTCTAGAAAAGGGAAATACTTTTGATGAGAGCAGAGCAAATGATTAGTTTGTTCATCCAAAATCTTTCCCAGAATGCAATCAGTAACCATCTGGCTTCATACGATTTGTTTGTGGCTCTGGCTGTTTCTGACCTACATGTGACACTTATGAGCAGATGTGTACCAGGATGAAACAGATGAGACTTAAGTCACTGCCAAAAGGATTCAACGCACATTAGGAAGAATGAACACCAATAAATCACCACAATCAGATGGTATTCATCTCTGATATGGTCATAATTAATTAGACAGAATTAAATTGCTTGCATTGTTAAATTCTTCAGTAAAAGTCTACCAAGTAATATATTGTATGTCTTCTATGTGTATCCATTTTTAAAATAAAAAGGTAGAATAATTTTCATGTAGCACCTTTCATACTCAGCGTGTTAAGGTTTTTAAAAAAGTTTTGAAGTCTGGAAATTCAGTTTGCAAAAAACAACTTTAATTCCATCCTGTATCCCCACCTAGCACGTATTTAATACTGCACTTGATTTGTGTGAATGAGTAACCCAAGCATAATGTTAGGGTGCACACGCTTAGGTGTTTTTATTTAAACTAGTTCAGGAAGTGAATAAGGGATCTGTAGGTGTGGTATTAAGCTAATATATATTTGGAAAAGTGATTGCAGATGAGTTAATTAGCCTACACAACACATTGCAAAATGATGTCTCTGAAGTAGTTATTCCTGGAGCGTATATGATGAGTAAGAGAGGAGATGTCATTAGTCTTTGCAGGTGTGTGGCAGCAGAATGTGTGTGTGTGGGTTAGGGTCCCATATGAGAGAGCTTGTGGATCTTTATTTAAGTTGATGGTTTGTAATGAATACTGGTGATGTGAAAGTGATGTTTTAGTGGCACAGTGAGTTGCCGTACAGGAATATTCTGATAGAGTGGTGTGAGAGGGTAAAAGCTAAGGCTGTGTGTGGAATCTATACTTTTATTTGGCTGGCTTTCAAATATTGTTAGTGTTCTAATAAGGCTTTTTTAATACAGTAGTATGGCTTTACTTAATTTACTTTTTAACGAAACTTTGGTTGTAAATAGATGTCAATTCCCAGAGACAATCTTTAAAAGTACTTTACATTAACTTCTTTATACATAAAGCTGGTAAGTAGCTTTCATATCAATACTATCTCAATATACTATATCAAATCATTTACCACAAATAAATCATAAGAGTATATCTATATAAAATGTGAGCAAAATTTATAAAATATAAATATGAGCATGAAACCAAAATAAAAAAAATACAGGACATTAGATTTGTTATATAAGCACTAGTATGATGTTTTAATCAAGATGTGGTTTGCCAAGGAAGTAATAGGTATGTCTTTGATGCCATTTAATGCAAGTCCAGTGGAAGTTATAAATCTAGACATATTTCTTCTTTGGCACTTACTATTTTTTCCCCCCAATGCTCAAATATGAATTCACAGGTCCATGTTTCCTACTTCCAATTCCTCTTGCATTTACCACATATGTTAGAATATCTCCAGTCCAAATGATGTAATGGAAGTGATGTCTAATTCACTCTGTAGATTTGAGAGTTTGGTAACTTGAATATGGTCTTTTTCACAGAAGCATAAGTGTTGTTTTTTTTCCATAGTTTGTCTATTGGATCTCCCTCCACTCCCACAAAACTTAAGTGATCTACAGGAGCTGAATTTTATTTATTTATAAACATATAGATTAGATCAGCAACTCAAATTGCGGCATGTGTACCACTTGTTGGTAGTCTGTAAAGAGCTGGTTAGTCATGTGTTTTTGTTTCTCCTCCATATTGACAGGTGCTAAATTGCATTGAGAGATAGCTAACATCCAGGAAATATCTGACTAATATAATTGGTACTTGCCTTAGTTGGTAGGATGACTATTTCACCTACTATAATGCTAGCTCCCTATCCCTGCAGCACAGCTCACATAAAGGTGATCTGGGAAGAATTTTCATCTTTCATCACAGGTTTCTGGCAGTTCAGACCAGACCTTTCACGATATTTTAATGCTTTTTGCTGATCCAACAATCGTGATTCACCACTTGGTACAAGGCCTCTTATTTAGGGTGACATTTTAAAGCAAGTATCAGCATGTTGTAATATTCACTGATAAAACCACTTTGAAACTACAAAGGAGGTGTAGAGTTTTCAAGATACATCAAAAGTAAACTAATGCTTTTTTTCTGCACTAATGACTAGAGTATTGTTTCTAACCTTTCGGGAATCAATCTGCATAAACTAAGTGTGTGTGGTCGTCTTTCAGGTTCCAATGGTAATTAAGTCTTCAAGGTTTCTTAAAATCATGTGACAGGAGTTTAGCCCAGGAACTAAAACACAGGCTCTTTTTTGCTGACAGGAAACAGGATATACATATAATGTATATAGAAAAATCTTACCCTATCCAGAGGGTTGACTTTAATAGTAACTAGTAACAACCACCACACATAAATCCCAGTCTAAACTTTTAGTAAGGTTGGTTGTTATTAGGAATTCTCTATGGCCCAGACACACTTTCTTTCAGTCTCTGAAAGAGACTCCAACCCCTCTTATCTCTCCAGTGGAGTTAGCAAGAGGCACCTGCTACTGTGACTCAGCAGTAATTATGCTTCACCTATAGACAAGCACCTGACACCAGGATGACTCAACAGAAGAGCCCTGCCTTCCCAACCTGGATCCTGCTGTGTAATATCCTCTTAGACCATTATAGGTAATCACCACATCCTTTCTGGAAGGAAGAATTAAACCAGAGCTGCTCAATGTGAAGACAGAAGAATTTAGGAATACCAATGTCTGCTCCCTAAAAAACAAAGATAACTGAATTGCCTGAGATTACACCCATTTCATCCTAATGGATGATCCCCTTTCAGTGCTCCAGAGAGAAGTGGAAAAAGTCATAAGCATGATTCATAGCTCAGACCCTCAAAACCTCTGAATTGTTCGCTTGCTTGTGGTTCTTTGTCCAAAATTTGTATATCCCTATAGGGATAAAGTACTTTAAACTGGATGTGGTATTGTAGGTGTGGCCTTATAAAATGCTATAATAATTTCTTTCCTTTTGGTTATAGTGCATGTTATTCTAAAATATAATTGATATGCAAACCAGAAAACTCATCAGTACTTGCTGCATTTCTGGAAATGCTTCTATATTTAATAATTAGCATCTGTTCTTGGTGACAGATCTTGAGTGAAGTCCAAAAGTGCTGAATAATACTTGGCTTTCTTTAATAAGGTAAAAAATTACTTTTGCAGGCTCACAGACCATTAGCAGAATGATTCCATTTTATTCTATATGCCCTTTCCTAGCAGTAATCCCATATCTCATTGCCTCGGAGGGTGTCGACAGTAACTGGGTCAAACTCTGCCATAAGTTCCAATTGACCTGAAAAATTGACACTACAATAGGAATGTTCGCTGCAGCACTTAAACTACTGAGTGCCATATGTATCTCAATAAGCGCCCCAATTCATTATTTCAATTCAGAGAAACAGTTCCACGGATGTCAATGTGTGATTTGCCTGAGTAAAGATAGAGGGTCCAATTCTGCTCCCATTGAAGTTGATTGCAAAAATCCTATTGACTTCAGTAGTTTTGGGATTGGGCTCCTCTGAAGACAGTAATCATCTTTTCACTGACTCCGTGTCTGTGAGAGATTCTCTCCAGTGGTAGTTACATTTTGCCATCTAAGTTTGTCCATATATGAACTCTGTTTCAACCTATTACATCTCATTAAAGACCACTTAGTCATTAGCACAAGCTAAATTCATCCTTATTAAGGAGAATTTACACTGATAATGTTCTAATTAAGTCACAGTCCAAGTGGCCATGTTGATTCAGCATGCCCCAGCTGCTCTTCATCTAGCAGTGATCTCCTGTAAGTATTAAGACATGTTTGTGATGGTCTTAGCTGATTTTCTACAGATGCAGCCATCTAGCTGAGTGTCATCGGCATACTGTTGGCAGCACAGTCAACGGCAAACTTGCCAAGTGATTTCATATATCTACTATAGAGGAAAGGGTTTGTGATGAATATTAATTGCTTGCTATTGGGAAGGGGGACATTCACTACTTGCTGGGTCTGGTCCCAGCCAATTCACTGAAGCTAATATAGTGCTGTGCCATCTACCCCAGCTGTGTCATGTAAGTGGGTCACAGTAGCACTTTGTGGCTGGCTTTGTTGAAGCTGCAGAGAGGTGAAGTGGTATGACTATGAAGATGTGACCTCCATCCATAGACTGGAGTGGGTAATCTCTTGGTGCTCCTGGAGTTGTGCTGTGCTCTGGTCTGAATCCTGACTGTGAAGTATCCCGGAGCCATGCAGAAAACTATGTAAAGCCTGAGCCAACTTTACTTAGATTGGCTCTACGGAGACCAAATATTTGAAACCTGGTGTTTACACCACCATGTAATTTTCACCACCACAGCCTACAAGTTCCAGTGCTCCTCTGGAGAAAACTTTTTTTTTTTTAAATAGGGTCACGCAGAAAGTCAGTTTCAGATTAAGGATTAGTACTGAGATCTGACTTCCCAGACCTGTGACAAATGTAGTATGTTTAAATGCCCTCTGAGAAAGTTACATACCATTTCTGTGTTTGTTTTGCCATGCCAGTCTTACATTGCATGTGCCAGAATGTCCCCATTGCTGAAGGCAACAAACCTGGTCCCAGAAGAGAGGGAGGAGCTGTTCTGCCATTTGTCCATCACCTTCTAGCAGTATGGAAACTGCAAGGCATCCTGCTGGATGCTGCTGCAGCACTGTTTGCCCTTCTTTCTGACCAAGTTTCCTCGGCAAAGCAGGTCAGGTGGGTTCACTCAGACATATTGTGTCAGTGTTCTGACACTGGCCCACTTGTCTACTGGGAGGTGAAATGTCTTTCTTATATAGTTTTTAGAATCTATAGACACTACAGTCTAGTAAATGTAGGACTGGTACTGTCTTCTAATGCCAATTCTAATTCTGACAACATGGTCTTGGCTGACTCACTTAGCTTCTCTGGTACTTTTGTTTTCACGTCTGTATAAGTAGGGTAAAGATATTTGTCTCAATGTGTTATGAGGTCTAATTAAATATTTCTAAATGGCTTCATATGCCAAAGATGATGAAGGCCAGTCAGTGGCAAAAGTGGAACACAATTCAGAAGTGCCACACTTCCAACCTTGTACCCATTCTCTGTATTGTTTGGTTTTCAGACTGGCATCCTCACTGATTTCTCTTCTTTCTGCCCCGTCTGCTGTTAACTTCCTGAAGCCTTTGTAAGGTTTATCAGACTTCAGAAGTCCTTGGAAGATTGAAAATACTGTTAAGTGCTTTAGCTTAATGTTCAGAGCTAGGTGAGTTTGAGCAGTTAAACCTATTACTGGTATCTACAGCTAACCTTACCACACAATTTACAGTGCTCATAATTCAAAACTACTGAAGCAGTTTCCTTCAAACTTGTCTTGTTCCTTAGCTCTCAAAGAGATCTGACCAAATAAAATAGGTTCAGCCAGTGTAGCCACAACTGAGTTTTGCTTAAGGGATTTTTTTGCTGCAACTATCAAAAACAAAAACAAACCTTTAGGGCTGAGAGAAGTCAAAGGGTATGGAAAATGTCAGCCCAAAAAGGAATGGATAGAACTATAAGCAGGCACCTACATTATCCAGGCCTTCCTGGGTCTTAACAGATATACAAGAGCCACATGCTGAGTTTGGTATTGTACCAGTCAGAGAAAAAGCCACTTTTCCCTGCCTATTGAAATCCCTCTCCTTTTCCCAGCTATTTGCCCTTGCCCCTGCTAGAAGGGATTATGGCTGAAAGTGACAGAAGATGATCAGATTTCCTGGAACTTTTCTCTCCATTAGAAGATGGTTGGAAGGCTATAAACTTTGGCAGCTGCACCCTGATCCAGCCCCATGGCTCCTTGGAATTCCTAGTGAAAGGAGCATCCATCCATGAGAAGACAACAGCTATCTGGTGGGACAGTTGCTCTGCTGTTGGCTCACTTGATCTGGCAGAACAGATCCAGCAAGATTGGCTGGACTTGGATCTTCCCCTGACAGCGTGCAGTGGGATCCACAGAGGGACTCTAGAGAGAGGTGACAGCTCCAGCCTGTATTAACTGCCTCTTGCACTTCCACAAAGAAATCCTGAGCCCTGCATAGAATAGTGCTGTGGAGCACAGCACCTCCTATATTCTAAATGGAGAAAGGGGTAAACAGTGAGGTGGCAAAGTTTGCAGACAACACTAAACTGCTCAAGATAGTTAAGACCAAAGCAGACTGTGAAGAACCTCAAAAAGATCTCACAAAACTAAGGGATTGGGCAACAAAATGGCAAATGAAATTTAATGTGGATAAATGTAAAGTAATGCACATTGGAAAAAATAACCCCAACTATACATATAGTATGATGGGGGCTAATTTAGCTACAACTAATCAGGAGAAAGGTCTTGGAGTCATAGTGGATAGTTCTCTGAAGACACCCCCGCAGTGTGCAGCAGCAGTCAAAAAAGCGAACAGGACGTTAGGAATCATTAAAAATGAGATAAAGAATAAGATGGAGAATATCTTATTGCCCTTATATAAATCCATAGTATGCCCACATTTGAATACTCCGTACAGATGTGGTCTTTTCATCTCAGAAAAGGTACACTGGTATTAGAAAAGGTTCAGAGAAAGGCAACTAAAACGATTAGGGGTTTGGAACAGGTCTCATATGAGGAGAGATTAAAGAGGCTAGGACTTTTCAGCTTGGAAAAGAGGAGACTAAGGGGGGATATGATAGAGGTATATAAAATCATGAGTGGTGTGGAGAAAGTGAATAAGGAAAAGTTATTTACTTGTTCCCATAATATAAGAACTAGGGGCCACCAAATGAAATTAATGGGCAGCAGGTTTAAAACAAATAAAAGGAAGTTCTTCTTCACAAAGCACATAGTCTACCTGTGGAACTCCTTGCCTGAGGAGGTTGTGAAGTTTCGGATTATAACAGGGTTTAAAAGAGAACTAGATAAGTTCATGGAGTTTAAGTCCATTAATGGCTATTAGCCAGGATGGGTAAGGAATGGTGTCCCTAGCCTCTGTTTGTCAGAGGGTGGAGATGGATGGCAGGAGAGAGATCACTTGATCATTAAGTGTTAGGTTCACTCCCTCTGGGGCACCTGGCATTGGCCACTGTCGGTAGACAGGATACTGGGCTGGATGGACCTTTGGTCTGACCCAGTATGGCCATTCTTATGTTCTATGTACCTCCTCTTGCCCCCATCCTGCTCCTGAATTCCCCACAGAGCTCAATACACATGGAGCTCCAGCATAAGGACATCCATGAGCAGCATGGGAGGGGTGATGGTGGCACTACTTCCTTTCTGCACAGGCAGGGGGCGATTCTGAGGGTTGATCATGAGAACAACCACCAAATGTAATACTATCTTGGTGTTTACTTATAAAGGAGCATAATTTTAATAGTCTGACTAATGTGAGAGGGTGGAGTGGAGGTGAGCTCTGGGGCGAATATCCAAGGAGAGAATAAGAGAACATTCAAAACACTGAGACTAATTCTGATGCAGAGGAAGTAATAAAGAACAGCGAAAGGATGATCTGATAAGGAAACTAACAGTGATTAATAAAATTAAAAGGAAGCCTATTAGGAAAATAAATCCTATTAATGTAACCAGATGGATTACAAACAGCACAGTCAATACCAGAAAAGGCAAGGAAAAAATGTTGAGTAGACTAAAACTCTGGAGAACAAGTTAAGGGCTTATTAACCATATAGTTATAAAATATGGGTACAATTGCACATGGGCCCACACAAGTCTGCGGAAATGAAATGCCTGATAAAGTAATTATCCTTTGTGTCTTGCCCATAAGCTTTTTTCGGGGGGAGGGGGAGAAGAGACCGAGTGTTCTTACAATCTATAAAGTGCCTAGAATATTATTGGGAATCTAAACAACATCTAAAAATTATGAGAGGGTGGTAAAGTTATAGGAATTTGGAACACTAATGAATCCAGCACAAGAATATGGGGGCTGATGGAGCCAGGAGGAGATCAGCTATAATATTAGACAAGAAAGAACAGGAGAAAAGGATGGTTACGATACAATAGATGAGTGGCAGGTTATATAATATGTTAATTTGAATTCATTATACTTTAACTTATTGTCTGCAGAAAAGTTGGGATTTATATATAGAATCTGAAAACATATAGTCATGAAAAGCAGAAAAATGAATCCAGGCTCAATTCATGTTTGAACCTGAGTAACTAAGTTGGAATCATGCCTCTCAGATGTCCCCTACATTCCGAACAAGTTCGGTGTCCCCTCACTTTCACTAATAAAAATCAACAATAAAGAAAAAGAATAATGATATTCAGATTCTAAAAAGGGTTATTCAGACAAAAGAAATGGATCCCACAACGTTTTCAGTTTCCTGCATGAATAATATTTTGTGTCCCTCATTTTGAGGGTCTGTCACATATTGTATCCCACATGTGGGCCATGGCCGATTGAGAGGTAGAGTTAAAATAAAAAGATACAATCTAGCCATCAGAAAAACTGGGAGATTGACATTTTTGCAGTGCTCCTACCATGAGCATGCAGCGTTATGTGAAAGGCAGACTCAGAAACTTGTATTTAAGCAAGAGCCCATATGAAATATTGTGGGAAAGGAAGACAGATGGTATGTCTCGTTATGAAAATGCCCTGCTGTGTCAATTTACTGGGAGTGTTAGTAACTGAGCTGTGATGCTTAGAAGGAGGAGTTTAAGTAGGGGAGATGTTAAAATAGTGATAGGGAGATTGAAAAACAAATATTACAATAGGTCACTTTCAATGCACTAGGTAATTTCTTTCTATACACACGGAAAGATAGTCCATGAGAAATTCCTCCTTATGAATTTCTACAGTCCAAACCACCAGAGATTGTACAGAGATTGAAAGTACACAATATGGATTTCTATCTATTTATGTTCCAAATCAATATTAGAGATAGACTACTCATGTGAAAAACCAGAACTCCAGGACAAAGATGTATACAGAATAACAGGAACAGAGCAAAATCCATATACTCAGTATATTTATCTACACTCCAAGCCAGTATTAAAGCTAGTTTACTATTGCAAAAAACAAGAGCTACATAGTTCGGAGAACTATGATACTGGGGAGATGTGCTAAACAACAAAGATTACCTTCACCTCATACCTACCTATTGTATTTTTTATTGCACAAAGAAAATTGAAGACACCAAAAATCGCCAGGTAAACCAGTCTGTTAGTAACTACCATATCTGAGAGTAGACTTGTTATATCAGCTATACATTCTGATGCCTCATCAGATCGTGAGTGATATGTTGAAGGGTACTAGCTATCTTTTTAGTGTTTCCTACAGTGCTCATCACCACAGTATCTAAGCATCACTAAGACTGCTGACATTAATTCTGGTGTGTCACCAACACCCCCATGGAACAAACCTTTCCATTACTTTACTCCTACTGCTGCTATCATCATCAAGTAGATGCCTGTTATTGCCTTCCCACTGCACTCCAGTTCTGTTCCTGCACCATTCTGTACATTAGAACTATCTGTTGATCTCCACATTTTTATTAGAACAGAATGGAACTGCATGTAGATTCTGATTCACTATGTCTGATTCACTTGGTTTCATTTGTTGCAGAACCAAGTCTTCCTCCTTCACCTACTAGTACGGGGCTTCCACAAGCTGCTCTGCCCAATTGCTCTGCTCCATTGCTCTTGTGTTTTTTAAAAAAATCCTTTCCCTGTAGCTTATCAACACCGGCCACTGCTTGCTGAGCCAAGCCCTCTGCAGTTTCTATGACTGCACTCACCCCATCAACACCTGTCTCCTTCTTGACATTAATTCCAAATCAATCAATAACCCAATTAGATAAGCCATGTATTGCAAAGCAAGGAACATTTATCTTGCTCTGTTAATATCCTAACAATGAGTCACCAGGCAGCCTAATTTTTTGAACTATTACAATAGCTAGGCTGTTCCAGTCTCTAACATTTATTTTTAATGTCAACAAAAGAGCCATTTCCTTAGAAAAGAAAGTGCCACGCAACGTATTCTGGTACTGATTAATATTTATACCCAAATATTGTCCACCACAAAGACAATTCACAGTGATGATAGTCAGTCTCTGAACATAGCTTACATTTCAGTTTGCAAAAAGTAAATCACAGTCTAGTGAAATATCATGTAAAAATTGGAGATATTTATTTATCAAGATAAAAATTGGGGAGAAGGAACATTGAAGTAACTAGAGAAATGCTGAATGTAAGTCTTATTGGGCACCTGATACAGAGTCAGTACTGCACTTGAGAAATGAGACGTTAAACTCTTTGGCAGCTTGCTAAAGCTTCAGGTGTAGATTTCTCCCTTTGACACTGAACAGTCTTTTTGCATATATGTAAAATAAGTCAGTCAAAATTCACCCGCTAGTTGATACAGATAAATCCTTTGTACAATTTGAATTTTATTCAAAAGAGGATTGTTAAAGCAGTTGGCAGCTCATGTTACCCAGTCTAAATTCAGAAAAACAATTCCAACAATCTTGGGGAAAGGGACCTTTTTGTTTATAGAAATTTGGTAAGGTCTTCACGAATGAGGTCAGCTTCCAGACTACTGCACTGGGCAGCACAGCATGGGGAGGAGGTGACCAGCCCTCTGTGGGGAAAGAAGTGGTTCGGGGCTATTTAGAAAAGCTGGACAAGCACAAGTCCATGGGGCCAGATGCGTTGCATCCGGGATTGCTCAAGGAGTTGGCAGATGTGACTGCAGAGCCATTGGCCATTATCTTTGAAAACTCATGGCGATAAGGAGAGGTCCTGGACGACTGGAAAAAGGCTAATGGACTGCCCATCTTTAAAAAAGAGAAAAAGGAGGATCCGGGGAACTACAGGTCAGTCAGCCTCACCTCAGTCCCTGGAAAAATCACGGAGCAGATCCTCAAGGAATCAATTCTGAAACACTTAGAGGAGAGGAAAGTGATCAGGAACAGTCAGCATGGATTCACCAAGGGCAAGTCATGCCTGACTAATCTAATTGCCTTCTACGACGTGATAACTGGCTCTGTGGATGGGGGAAAAGCAGTGGACATGTTGTTCATTGACTTTAGCAAGCTTTTGACACAGTCTCCCACAGTATTTTTGCCAGCAAGTTAAAGAAGTATGAGCTGGATGAATGGACGATAAGGTGGATAGAAAGCTGGCTAGATTGTCGGGCTTAACGGGTAGTGATCAATGGCTCCATGTCTAGCTGGCAGCCGGTATCAAGTGGAGTGCCCCAAGAGTTGGTCCTCGGGCCAGTTTTGTTCAATATCTTCATTAATGATCTGGAGGATGGCGTGGATTGCACCCTCAGCAAGTTTGCAGATGACTCTAAACTGGGAGGAGAGGTAGATACGCTGGAGGGTAGGGATAGGATACAGAGGGACCTAGACAAATTAGAGGATTGGGCCAAAAGAAATCTGATGAGGTTCAACAAGGACAAGTGCAGAGTCCTGCACTTAGGACAGAAGAATCCCATGCACTGCTACAAAGTAGGGACCGAATGGCTAGGCAGCAGTTCTGCAGAAAAGGATCTAGGGATTACAGTGGACGAGAAGCTGGGTATGAGTCAACAGTGTGCCCTTGTTGCCAAGAAGGCCAATGGCATTTTGGGATGTATAAGTAGGGGCATTGCCAGCAGATCAAGGGACGTGATCATTCCCCTCTATTCGACATTGGTGAGGCCTCATCTGGAGTACTGTGACTAGTTTTGGGCCCCACACTACAAGAAGGATGTGGAAAAATTGGAAAGCGTCCAGCGGAGAGCAACAAAAATGATTAGGGGACTGGAACACATGACTTATGAGGAGAGGCTGAGGGAACTAGGATTGTTTAGTTTGCAGAAGAGAAGAATGAGGGGGGATTTGATAGCTGCTTTCAACTACCTGAAAGGGGGTTCCAAAGAGGATGGATCTAGACTGTTCTCAGTGGTAGCAGATGACAGAACGAGGAGTAATGGTCTCAACTTGCAGTGGGGGAGGTTTAGGTTGGATATTAGGAAAAACTTTTTCACTAGGAGGGTGGTGAAGCACTGGAATGCGTTACCTAAGGAGGTGGTCGAATCTCCTTCCTTAGAAGTTTTTAAGGTCAGGCTTGACAAAGCCCTGGCTGGGATGATTTAGTTGGGGATTGGACCTGCTTTGAGCAGGGGGTTGACCTCCTGAGGTCCCTTCCAACCCTGATATTCTATGATTCTATGGTGTGTTTACTCAGATCTTTATATACTTAATTTACTGCTGGCTAGTGTTCTCTGCCAGAGTCACTACATATGGTGATAAAGTACAGTGCTGTTCTTGGATGCTCAGCAATGATGTACAGGTCACATGGGGCACCACTTTAGGTACCTGTTCCCTTCACTTCCCAGTATTGGCTTGTATTTCCTGAGAGAGCTTTTTTTTTTCCTTGCTAAGTACCTCAACGTTATTGGGTTTATTTTGAAGGACAGTTATAGTCTAATGTATCAAACTGAAAGCCAAGAGCTCCCAAGTTCTTAACTCAAGTTCTCCCAGTTACTCCCTTTGGCCTGGTCTTTACTGCTAAAAGAAGGTGTGTTTTGTTACCTTAGGGAGCTAATGCGCATGAGGTAAAAAATACAGTGAAAACCAGGCACTTCAGTTTTACTGCGAGGGGAACAGCTCTACACCCCGTCCAGCAGCTGACCTTGGTGAGTTTACCTCATGGTAAAACTAAAAGTGGCTTCACAGGGATTTCACCTCCAAATAGCTCACACATGTTACAAAGGCCTTTATCTCAGGGTAGCTGACACTTAAGTCCCAGTCTGGGGAACCACGGTGATGCAACAAAACTCCTGCTGAGCCCTATAGGCACCTAAACTTAGTGCCTAAGTTTCTGAAATAAAAGTTCCCTAGGCCCCTGTTTCTGCCTCTGAGTACGTGCACTGCTGCCTCCCTCTAGACATCCTACCTAAGCCCCAGAGCGATTCAAAAATCAGGGTGTAACCGGGCACAGACTCACCAGCAGCGCCTCCTGCTGGTCATCTCAGGGAATTAGCGTTCCAGACTCCAGAGCTCCTTCTTCAGGCCAGCGTCTCACCTTGCTGCTGGCTCCCGTGTCCCTCCCAGGACCCCGGTGCCCCTTTCACTGGGTGCTGCTCGCTGGCAGTACCCCACAGTTCTGGGTCTCCCCCTCCCAGGGGGAACCCCCCACCCACTATCCCTACCTCCCCTCAATCATAGGCTCCTGCTAGTCACCAGCTAACCCCCACACCCTGGGGCAGACGGCAGTATGAGCCACTCATCACAGGCAAGGTTGGGTTTGGACCGGCTCCCTCTGTCTAACCTTGGGCTGTCCCCTGCAATCCCAGTACCTGTTGGGCCTAATGCTAGGCCGCAGCCTGGGGCTTTCCTGGCTGGAGCTCCCCAGCTTCTCAGGCCCTTCCCCAGCCCTGCTCCAATCTAGGTACTCTGCTTAGGTCCCTACAGCCAGGTCCCACCTTCTCAGAAACTAGAGAGAGTGTCTCTTCTGTTCCTGGCTTCCCTGGCTTTTATGAGGCCCGCTGGGTCTGTTTGGGGTGTGGCGCCCAGTTGCGGCTGCTCTGCCAATCAGCCCAGCTCTTCCCCTGCCCCAGCCCTCTCCCAGGGCTATCTTAAACCCCTCTGGGCCCAAGTGGGTGTCCATCCCGCTACATGGGAGAAGATAGGCATTCCTCCACCTCAGTTATGTGCAGGGCCCAATGTGGTAGGCATGCTCAGAGAGTGCCTACTGGATTGGGCCCCACAGCCCAGGAGGAGGATATATGCTTAGAGTCATTGGATCAGGCAGGACACTTGAATCTAGGGTCTCCTACATCCCAGGTGAGTACATTAACCCTAGGCTAAAAGTTATGAAGACGGTCCTTCTCCTCCTCTCAGCTTCCTGCTAACAGTACAGGCCACCTAACTCTAGCAGGGGGTTTGCAACTGAGAATCCCATGCAGGGGGAGGCACCTCCCTGCAGGCTGGCACTTATCTTCAGATACACTCCTTTTGTCAGCATCCCCCATTAGCTAGCTTAGGAGGCTCCCTGCCTAGCATGTGAATCACAGTCTAAGGCACCTCTCTCTCCGAATTCATTGTATAGGTGCCTAACTCAGGCTTTGTGAATCACAGTGATTTTCTAGGCACATAACTCCTTTTGTGCCTTCTGGCCTTGTCTTCACTGCAGAGTGCACTGCCGCTCTGGCCCAGGTGTTGCCCCAGCCTTCCCTCTGTCCACACAGAAAAAACTCTAACCTAGGGTTGAAGGTGCATTAAGCCTGGGGTAGCAGGCATAGCTGAAGGTATAGGTTTGAGCTTGTGTTTCACGTTAGTCTGGGCTGGCACCCCACTCACTTTGCAGTGAGAATGCAGGCTAATCAAGTCTGAGTGCGGTTAGTCCTCCAATGCTATTCCATGTTTCCACCTGAACTATATTTCTTGTCTATCTCCTCCTTTCTTCTGCGCTGTAAATCACCTACACTGGCTCAGTGTCTAACCCCATTTGCTTGTTCCATTTCTGCTGTGCTTCCACTGCATTTGAACAGAGATGCCATCCAAGAAATCCTCCTCCCAAGCTGCCATTTGGCCAAAAGCTAACACCGGCCTTCTGGTAACGCTGTGGTGCGATGTGAGTAAGACACATAATCTGGGGAAATGTACCCAGCATGACACTTTCATGGTTTGTGGACAGGAAAGAAACGGAGAGGCAGAGAAGTCAGCCTAGTGCACTACAAATCACTTTGTGGTTTGCAGACTGAATTCCTTAATGACAATTCTCATTAAAAGTGCTTGCTGTCAAATGCAGTTTGCTTTTGCCTTCAGAGCTGTCTGCATTAATAAGAAGGAGCGCCACTTGGAAGTTATTACCATACAGCATTGTTCTCATGTCACTGCCAGACAGCAGCTCCACGCTAGGCAAGAGGGAGAGCACCTCCAAGTGAACTCATGGAGTGGTCCTGTTTATGTACAGCAAAGAACCATGGGACAGGCCATCAGAACTCCAGTCCAGCACAGGGGCTAGTACAGCGCCACCAGGGACACAGCCATGCAGGTCTGACTCGGATAGAGCTTTGCAGTGGGGATGTTCCACCCAGGCTAGACAAGGCTGGGCTGACTCTGCAGTGAAGACATACCCTTAGAGGCTTATCCTGAAAGGTGCTCAGCACTTTACAGGACTAGGGTCCCCATCCACCAAAGTAGTTAAGCATATGCTTAATTTTTAAGTCCCTTTGACTTCAGTGACTGAACAAATTTGCTGGATTGGGCCCCAGGCCCTCACCCTTTCTTAAAAATTGGGATAATATGTTCTTACCTCTCAAGAGAATGTGGCTGTGAGCGTCAGTGAGGTTACGTCTACACTACCACTTATTTCAGTGTAACTTATGTTGCTCAGGGTATGTCTACACTACGAAATTAGGTCCATCTTATAGAAGTCGATTTTTAGAAATCGATTTTATACAGTCGATTGAGTACGTCCACACTAAGCGCATTAAGTCAGCGAAGTGAATCCTCACTACTGTGGCTAGCATCGACTAACGAAGCAGTGCACCGTGGGTAACGATCCCACAGTTCCCACAGTCTCTGCCGCCCATTGGAATTCTGGGTTAAACTCACAATGCCTGATGGGGCAAAAACATTGTCGCGGGTGGTTTTGGGTACATGTTGTCAGTCGCCCTTCCCTCCGTGAAAGCAACGGCAGACAATTGTTTCGCACCTTTTTTCCGTGCAGATGCCATACCACGGCAAGCATGGAGCCCGTTCAGCTCACCGTCACCACTGCAGGTGTGAGCATTGTAAACACCTCGCGCATTATCCTGGAGTGTATGCAGAACTGGTCTCAGAGACGCCAGCACAAAGAGGATTTTGATGAGGACATGGACATAGACGTTCCTGAAAGCACTGGCTGTGACAATTGGGACATCATGGCGGCAGTGGGGCTGGTTGATACAGTGGAACGCTGATTCTGGGCCTAGCAAAGAAGCACAGACTGGTGGGACTGCATAGTGTTGCAGGTATGGGATGATTCCCAGTGGCTGCGAAACTTTTGCATGCGTAAGGCCACTTTCCTGGAACTCTGTGAGTTGCTTTCCCCCGCCCTGAAATGCAGGAATACTAGGATGAGAGCTGCTCTGACAGTTGAGAAGCGAGTGGCGATAGCCCTGTGGAAGCTTGCAATGCCTGACTGCTACCGGTCAGTCAGGAATCAATTTGGAGTAGGCAAGTCTACTGTGGGGGCTGCTGTGATCCAAGTAGCCAGTGCAATCATTGACATTCTGTTATCAAGAGTAGTGACTCTGGGAAATGTGCAGGTCATTGCTGCAATGGGGTTCCCTAACTGTGGTGGGGCGATAGACGGAACACATATCCACATCTTGGTACCGAACCATAAAATGCAAGGGGTTATTCTCAATGGTACTGCAAGAACTGATGGATCAAAAGGGACGTTTCACCAACATCAACCTGGGATGCCTTGGAAAGATGCATGACGCTCGCATATTTAGGAACTCCGGGCTGTTTGAGCAGCTGCAAGAAGGGACTTACTTCCCAGACCAGAAAATTACCGTTGGGGATGTTGAAATGCCAACAGTTATCCTTGGGGACCCAGCCTACCTTTTGTTCCCATGGCTCATGAAGCCTTACAGAGGCAGCCTGGACAGTAGTAAGGGGCAGTTCAACTATAGGCTGAGCAAGTGCAGAATGGTGGTAGAATGTGCCTTTGGACATTTAAAAGCTCGCTGGCACTGTTTGCTGACTAGGTCAGACCTCAGCGCAGCCAACATTCCCATTGTTATTGCTGCTTGCTGTGTGCTCCATAATATCTGTGAGAGTAAAGGGGAGACGTTTATGGCGGGGTAGGAGGTTGAGGCAAATCGCCTGGTGTCTGATTTTGAGCAGCCAGACACCAAGGCGATTAGAAGAGCACAGCAAGGCACTCTGAGCATCAGAGAGGCTTTGAACACCAGTTTCATGACTGGCCAGGCTTCGGTGTGACAGTTGTGTGTGTTTCTCCTTGATGCAAACCTGCTCCCTTTGTTGATTTTAATTCCCTGTAAGCCAACCCCCCCCCCCTTGAAATAAAGTAACAATTGTTTTGAAACCATGCATTCTTTCTTTATTAATTAAAAATAATAATGAGATACTGGACAAGGTAGCCCAGGTGGGGTGGGGGAAGAGGGAAGGACAAGGCCACATTGTTTATTGTAGCCACATTAAAATTCAAACTGTTTGAATGACAGCCTTCTGTTGCTTGGGCCATCCTCTGGAGTGGCGTGGCTGGGTGCCCGGAGCCTCCCCCCCGACCCCGCGTTCTTGGGCATCTGGGTGAGGAAGCTATGGAACATGGGGAGGAGGGAAGGCAGTTATACAGTGGATGCAGTGGGGGTCTGTGCTCTTGTTGGCTTTCCTGCAGCTCCAGCAGACACTTCATCATGTCCGTTTGCTCCCCCATTAGCCTCAGCATCGCATCCTGCCTCCGCTCTTCGCGCTCACTTAATTCTTTCCTGGCCTCTGCCACTGAATGCCTCCATGCATTCAGCTGTGTCCTATCAGTGCAGGAGGACTGCATGAGCTTGGAAAACATGTCATCACAAGTGCATTTTTTTCACCTTCTAATCTGCAAAACCTCAGGGACAGAGATGATAGGGGGAGCACAGAAACATTTGCACCTGGGGGGAGATAAAAAGAGAGAGTAAAACTGGGTTGGCTTCTTATGTCTTCATAACATGTGGGAATGTTTTCAAACTGCAGCACCCCCCTTTCCCAGAGTAAGCAATGGGTTGGGTTTTACATTTAAAAGGAGGGGCTGCAGTATTTGGGTAGATGTGCAGCACACACCTACTCCCATCCCACTGCGTGGCTATTCTCCGGGATGATCCCTTCACCCCTCCCCCCCCGCCGCCTGGCTATTCTCTGGGATGATCCTTTTTAGCCAAGCGCAAACAGCCCAGCGTGAATGGGGTCCTTTTACTGTTCCCTTACAAAAATTCCCCTGTTTCAACCAGGTGACCATGAACACTATTGCATTTAAACCCTGTACTGTAGTTACAAATGTGCACTCACCAGAGGTGCCTTCTCCGGCTTCAGGGTCGGGGATCCCGGCTTGGGGGAGTATTGGCTCCAGGGTGATGAAAAGGTCCTGGCTGCCGGGGAGAACGGATTCACCGCTTGCCTGCTGCGCATTCTCCTCCTCCTCCTCTTCCTCAGCCACAAAATCCTCCTCCATGCTTCGTGAGACTCCCCCCTTGCAGGTGTCCATGGACAGTGGTGGGATAGTGGTAGGGTCCCCCCCTAGAATGGCATGCAGCTGATCATAGAAGTGGCATGTATGAGGCTCAGACCCGGAGCGACTGTTTCCCTCCTTTGTCTTTTGGTAGGCTTGCCTGAGCTCCTTGATTTTCACGCGGCACTGCTGTGTGTCCCTGTTGCAGCCTCTGTCCAACATGCCCTGTGAGATTTTGGTAAATATATTTGCATTTCTTCTTTTGGATTGGAGTTCTGCCTGCACAGATTCTTCTCCCCATACAGCAATCAGATCCAGCCTCTCCCTTTCGCTCCATGCTGGAGCTTGTTTGTGATTCTGGGACTGCATGGTCACCTGTGCTGCTGAGCGCTGCTGAGCTTGCCACGCTGACCAAACGGGAAATGAAATTCAAAAGTTCCCGGGCTTTTTCTGTGTACCTGGCTAGTGCATCGGAGTTGAAAGTGCTGTCCAGAGTGGTCACATTGAAGCACTCTAGGATAGCTCTCGGAAGCCAATCCGTTGATTTGCATCTGCACTACCCCAAATTCGACCCAGCAAGGTTGATTTTAGCACTACTCCCCTCATTGGGGAGGAGTACAGAAGTCGATTTTAAGAGCCCTTTAGGTCAACGGAACGGGGTTGGTTGTGTGGACGCAGTCATTTTTAAATTGATCTAACACGCTAAATTCGACCAAACCCCTTAGTGTAGACCAGGCCTCAGAGGTGCAAATAAGCCACCCCCCTGAGCGACTTAAGTTACACTGACCTAAGTGCCGGTGTGGACAGCGGTATGTCAGCGGGAGAGCTTCTCCTGCCGACATAGCTACCACCACTCACTGGGGGTGGATAAATTAAGCCGATGGGAGAACTCTCTCTTGTCGGCTTAGAGCGCCTACATTAGAGAGTTTACAGCTGTGCTGTTGTAAGCTGTCTACTGTGTCATAGCCTGAGTGTATATGTGAAGTGCTTTAAACATATAAAAGGCTATATAAAGGGATATTAAAGATATATCGGTGTTAAATTCTATTTACCTTTACCTTCTCCCAATAGCTGCATAAACTAGAGCTTTTCACATTTCATAGCTTGTGTAGGCAGAGTTTACTGCACCCACCCGGGCTCCTTGCATTCCTCCATTCCCCCCACAAGCTCTCTGTGCCACCATTTCATTCTTCTCTTTTTCAGGGATCTCCTGAAACTCCCTCCAATCTTCCCCCTGCCAGGGGTTCTGTGTACCCTATCCGAGCCCTCATGCCAAGGCCTGTGTGTATCCCCCCACTCCTTTCACCTCCCAGACAGAAAGAAGAATAAGTCATGCAGGGTGTCAACATATTAAACTCTACTGGGAGAAAATGCAGAGATGAGTTAGGGGTATTCTTATGCTGGAAGGCTTGAACAGGAGCCAGCAACCATGTGTTTGATCTATAGACAATTGCAGAGGTGCTGGAGGCTGTGGCTGTGCTAAAGAGCTGACAGAAGCTCCATGTAGGCCCCATCCGCCCCGTTTTGGTTTTCTAATTTTGCCCAAAATCGGTAGGGTTCTGCCCATCGATGCATACAACAGTCCCTAAAATTCTGGAATTTGTCAGATATGGCATTTCAAAGTTATCACCTTACAGACAGACACAGAAATACCATCAAGTTGAGTGTAACGTCTTTGCTAGCTCTTCCAGCTCTCACTCTCACCTGTGCACATTCTTTCCTTCCGCCACTGAAGAGCAGTCAATAGTAATGATAGAAGAAGCCCACACTTTTGAAAGACAGAAGGCTCCCAGATTTAACATGCTTTTGCATTTAAGGGAATGCAGTCAGCTCTGTGTTGGTGTTACATTTCCCTTGCAAATGAGCTTCACTAACTCCTTCTTATAGTTGTCTTTGCACTAGCTGCTTCTCATTTCTCAATGCCATGGTAGCAAACTGACTCAGCAGTACTGCCTGCTTTCATCTGCTGTATATCTATATTTAATGAGGAGTCTGGCAATGAGTCTCTAATGTTAATGATTAGTAAATTCTCACGTTTGTGTTTTCGGACAGAGAATCTGAGCCACATGAGATTTATTTGAGATGAATAATGATCTTGGATCTATAGATAAATAAAACACATAAAAGGAATAGTTTTAAATATTAATATAAAGGTTTGCAAAACTAACAACAAATACTACAGAATGGCTTGGATGAAGGCTCCAATGTGATTGGTTGAAAGCAGTTTAGAAATAGTGCAATTATCCCCCAGTAAATGACTGTATCAGATCTATAAAGTTCTCGACACCAACCAGATCATTGCACCACTTGACAAAATATTAAAACATTACAATTTAGTGAGTCATAATCTCCCCTCCAATGTGTGTGGGTGGGGGGGGGGGAAGTCGTGGTCAGAAAAATCTGTCAATTGTGGCATTTCCCTCAGATCATTCCATTAAGGGTTTTGCTGGCCCCCAGCCTCTGCAGAATAAGCAAAGAATTTGGTCCCCAGAGATCTTGGTGATGAGATCCATAGGAAGCCAGAGGCATTCACACATAGGTACTGTTACATCTCCCAAGCTTCAGGGACCCTATCTTACCCTCTGGGTCTGTGTACTACTTTCCCTGAAATTGTCCTAAAAATGGGCAGGTGGAAATACAGAGAAATCACAGATGTAGAACTTTTCTATAGATTTTCCCACCATCCCCTCAAAGACCCAAGGAAAGTGGGAAAGTTTCTAAATGGGACCAGATTAAGGTATAGGAATTATAGGCGCATGCTTAGGGCCCCAGTTCTAGGAGTCACGTGAAATCTAAATTTCAGCTTTCATTTAAAAAAGAAAGGTTTCTAGTTCTCCTGGATGTAAAATATCTGAAACTTTAGAAAATATGACCCACATGTAACTGGTGCCTGTGTGAGTCTGTAGTCAGCCTGAAACAATAGCTCCAGAAGGTGTGAACTTCCTTGCTCCTTTTAAATTAAATTAGCTACCATGCCTACAGGGTAGAGCAACGACACAAGGCAGGACCATGATGTGCAGGTGTAGCCATGAGGGCACCATTTGAATTATATCTAGAGTCCAACATTTGCTTAATTCAATGCTACTTCTAAAGAGGGCCACTAAGGGTATGTTTAGACTGTAGTGTAAACCCAGGCTTTGAAGTCAGGCTCAAGCCTAATCCGCCTTGCATCTACACATAGATCGCGCTGACCCAGGGTCCCAAGACCCCATGGGGGTGGAGAGTCCAAGCTTGAATCAAGCCAGGAGCCAGGGTTCAAGCCCTATTGTTTTGCAGTGAAGATACAGCCCCACTAGACTCTGGGTGTCTGCCAAAAGTATCCCACAGGCTGACATTCTTTGTCCTCTAGACAATCACATTTTCCCACACTGCACCACGAACAAAGGGGTAGAGCAGCCATGTTTGGGGAGAGCCCTGGCAACTCTGGGATATGGGTAGTTGGACTCAGGCCTGCATAATGCAGTGTAGGTGCTGGAGCCTCTGGTTGGAACCCAGTGTTCAACAATTCCTAACCAGGGGTTACAAATGACAGTAGATGCTCAAGCCCTAGGTTAACAAATCTAGGGACTGCTAACTTGAGTTTTACCAACCCTAGGCTTACGTTGCAATGTAGACTTATCCTCACTGGGTCTATATTTGGAGGAGTCCTGGGGAAAATTGTCTGTGACTGCAAGTTACCTGGTCAGCTGTGGCATACCCCTAAATTGCTATGCAGATGTGACTCTTCTGATTACACTTCTTGCAATTGGTTAGAATTTCTTGAAACAAAGAAATTATTGCATGTAAGGTGCTAGTGCGTTCCCTAATAATAGCATATAATTATGCAACAGGTATAGCTACTCTTCCCCTTACACTTCACATTTCTCTCTTGCCTTGATGAGCATTTAAAAATATTTATTATATTATTAATTTGGATCAGCTCTCAGATACTAGGAAGCAAACTTTTCTAGTACGCTACCTGGATACTAAAAAAAAGCAGTGTATTTTAATATTTTTTTTCCTGGACGACCAATATGCTACAGTAATTTCCGCTTTAATTTCTGGTCATTCCTAAAATGAATGGTAGTGATCTGTTTAGATCACTATCACCAGTGTGCCCAGAAAGTGGGCAAATCTACTGACTGATCTGTCGTTACTTCACGGAAACTTGCTAATTGCCAGCACAGGAATATCACTAATGAGATAATCTGAGACCAACTCATGGAGAAAACAGCCATATGTCAATAATTAATGCTTGCACCAGAATTAAGTTTACTTATTGCTAGCCAAATTGAGACTGCTATAGCAGGAATTAAAATTATTGCTCAGAGGACTACATTCAAAACATCCAAATGCAGCAAATGGAGATACAGTATTACAAATATTGTCTACAAAAGCCACATAGTAACCTCCCTTTAGGCTAAAGGGAAGAGCCCACCATGCTCAAGGGAAACAAAATATTCAGAATTGCTATTCAGCCCCCTAAACCATCCCCACCAGAAGATCCTACCAGCTCAGTTGCTGTTCTGTTGTTGTTTATTTGTATTGTGGTAGCATTTATAGGCCCTTACTGAGATGGTACAAACATATAAGACACAGTCTGTGCCTTGAAGAGTTTGTGGTCTAAGTAGACAAGATAGGCAATGAATAGAATGAAGGAAAATATGATCAATCCTATTTTATAGACAAGGAACTCTGACACTCAGAGAGTAAATAACTTTGCTCAAAATTACATCAGAAGTTTGTGGCAGAGCCAGGAAGTAAAACCAGATCACCTTATTCCCAGTTCATGGCCTTAACCACAAGAAAATCCTTTCTACTCTGTATCTTCCCTCTTCTTCTTTTCTTTTAATTGCAGAAAATACTTCTGCCAAGCATCTGCTGATCCAAAACTCCTATTGCTCCTATAAACCTTGAGACTCTCCTCCCTTTCACAGGCTTTGTGTAACATGGAAGAGCTAGGTTATAGCCATAGACGTTTGTTCTCCCCTGCATAGTGCTGCTTACCTAGTGATTTTCAATTTTCAAAGCGCTTTGTAAATATGAACTAATTAGTCTTCAAAGTGCCCCTCCCCCACACTGAGTAGGTAAAAATGAGTATTTTCATCTCCTGTAGTGTATAGGAATTGGGTAGTATCCCTTTACATAGTTCGCAAGCTCTCTAGTGGGCCTCACAGTCTTTGAGATATGTATATATGAAAGTAGCCTGGTGTATTCTATATGTTTAGTAACATAGTTATTTGGATTCCCCCCATGCGATTCATTCATGTTATGTTTGTTCTGTAAAGAGCAAAAGACACAACATCCCTGTTACATATTAGGAGTAATTGAGGCACCAGCCATTTAAATGACTTGCCCAAGATCACGCAGCAGATTATGATCAATAGCCAAATAAGCAGCCCTCAGTGGTGAAAGAACAGGTTAAGGACCATTTAGAAAAGCTGGACATGCACAAGTCCATGGGTCCAGATCTAATGCATCCAAGGGTGCTGAAGGAGTTGGCTGACATGATTGCAGGGCCATTGGCCATTATCTTTGAAAATTTGTGGCAATCAGGGGAGGTCCCGGATGATTGGAAAAAGGCAAATATAGTGCCCATATTTAAAAAATGGAAGAGAACCTGGGGAACTACAGACCGGTCAGCCTCACTTCAGTCCCTGGCAAAATCGTGGAGCAGGTCCTCAAGGAATCCATTTTGAAGCACTTGGAGGAGAGGTAGGTGATCAGGAACAGTCAACATGGATTCACCAAGGGGAAGTCATGCCTGACCAACCTGATTGCCTTCTATGATGAGATAACTGGCTCTGTGGATATGGGGAAAGCGGTGGATGTGATATATCTTGACTTTAGCAAAGCTTTTGACTATAAGGTGGATAGAAAGCTGGCTAGATTGTCGGGCTCAATGGGTAGTGATCAACTGCTCGAAGTCTAGTTGGCAGCTGGTATCAAGTGGAGTGCCCCAGGGGTCAGTCCTGGGGCTGGTTTTGTTCAACATCTTTATTAATGATCTGGGATGATGAGATTAATTGCACCCTCAACAAGTTTGCAAATGACACTAAGCTGGGAGGAGAGGGAGATACGCTGGAGCGTAGGGATAGGATCCAGAGTGACCTAGACAAATTGGAGGATTGGGCCAAAAGAAATCTGATGAGGTTCAACAAGGACAAGTGCAGAGTCCTGCACTTAGGACGGAAGAATCCCATGCACCACTACAGGCTGGGGACCGAATAGCTAAGCAGCAGTTCTGCAGAAAAGGACCTGGAGATTACAGTGGATGAGAAGCTGGATTTGAGTCAGCAGTGTGCCCTTGTTACTAAGAAGGACAATCGCGTATTGGGCTGCATTAGTAGGAGCAGGGAAGTGATTATGCCCCTCTATTCGGCGCTGGTGAGGCCACACCTGGAGTATTACGTTCAGTTTTGGTGCCCCCACTACAGAAGGGATGTGGACAAATTGAAGAGAGTCTAGCGGAGGGCAACAAAAATTATTAGGGGGCTGGGGACATGACTTACAAGGAGAGACTGAAGGAACTGGGGTTATTTAGTCTGCAGAAAAGAAGAGTGAGGGGGGATTTGATAACAGCCTTCAATTACCTGAAGGGAGCTCCCAAAGAGGATGGAGCTAGGCTGTTCTCAGTGGTGGCAGATGACAGAACAAGAAGCAATGGTCTCAAGTTGCAGTGGGGAAGGTCTAGGGTTGGATATTAGGAAACAGTATTTCACTAGGAGGGTGGAGAAGCACTGGAATGGGTTATCTAGGGAGGTGGTGGAATCTCTATCCTTAGAGGTGTTTAAGGCCCAGCTTGACAAAGCCCTGGTTGGGATGATTTAGTAGGTGTCGGTCCTGTTTTGAGCAGGGGATTGGACTAGATGACCTCCTGAGGTCTCTTCCAACCCTAATATTCTCTGATTCTATGATAAGAACCCAGGTCTCCTGAGTACTAAGTAGAATGGTGAATCTACTCAAATGCAGTGGCTGTGTGCCTCTGAGCCATGTCCACTGGCTCCCTGGCACCTTCAAGGAGCATTGGGCACTGTCTGGGGTTCTCTGCTCAGTGTCTCCCTTTAGATCCCTGCTTTTGACCGTGTAACCCTCACTCCCATCCTCATTTTATCATTTGTTGTCCCACGACTTTACTTGAGTCCTGGGCTCAGTGGCTCCTTCCCTTAAGCTGGGGGAAGGGCCTTTAGATGCACCCCAGGGCCCCCCCCAAGTCTTTAACTTAATCTGCTAACTCATGTGAAAAACTACAGATTGCCTTGTCTTCACTAGGATTTTCCCTCAAGTTAAGAACATATTTTAATTTCCTAGTGAAAATAAGGCCAGTGTCTCCCATACATGTTACTTAATTTGTCTTTATTTCAGGTCACCCATCAGTAAAAAGTGCCTTAGAAAACTGAATCAGCATTACTAGGCTCAGTTTGCAGACCACCAAGTAACAAAGCACAGACAGGCTTTATTTTGTTACCTGATTTTCAAAGCCAAGTTGCTTCAGCTCCTGTTGACTTCAGTGTGATTTGTGGGTGCTCAGTGATTTGCCTGTGGAGTGATGGGGTTGAGTGGGTAACGTGTGGGCATTACCAGTTTTGTGACCCTCCAGACTACTGCTCCTGAATCTACTTACTGTGTGAAGTTGGACTTAGGGTTAGATTGTGTCCTGACAGCAATGGGACTGTGCAGGAAGGATGAGGGAAAGAAGGAACACACACAAACACTTCCGGCCCTCCCACCCACTTCTCTCTCTCTGGTCATGTTGGACCTGTTGGATCATGGCTGTAGGAATGAGCAGTAGGGGGCATGTTTCACCTACCTACCCATAGGCACATAGCAGAGGTGGTTGGATGTTAGGGGGCAGTGGGGAAAATATGCTTCACCCTGTAATAGGAATGTAGGAATCTAATGCCTCTCTAGCACAACAGGAGAATATTGGAAGCATTGTCTCTCTAAAAGATGTCTCCAAGGCACATTGCCTCCTGGGGCTACTCCTGCAGTGGTGTATCATATGCATCACATCTTACTCAAGACTGTTCATAAAGGCAGAACCTAGCCTTCACTCAGTGAACCTCAGTTACCCATCTGCAAACTAGGATTAATAATATTTGCCTGTTCCAGAGTCACAATGTCTAACAAAATATTTTTTTGTGAAGTACTGTATAAGTGCAAATAATTTTTAAGTCCAGCTAGTGTCATTAGGTGGGACAAAACTCAGGACCTCCTGGTGCCTAACCCAGATATTAAGCCACTACTAGACTTTCGTACATCTCTGGAACAGCAACAGCTGCTGATGATTTAGCTTAAACTAATAATTGTCTCTGTTATCAGGACTTTAGCTGGTTTAGATCACGATACAGAAGAACTAGTTATATGCACATGACTAACATTAGAGCTATAACACTGGGTTTGTCTACAGTGGGGCTGGGAGGTGTGATTCCCAGCTCAGATTGCTGTACCCAGCACCTAAAAATAGCTGTGTGTCTGTGGTGGCATGGGTGGTTGCTTGGGCTAGCTGCCCCTAGTGCATTCCCACCTGCTCCTTCTCCCTCTGTGAAGGGGTTCCATTCACCACAGGTATGCCTACCTGTGGCTAGGTCTGAGAATTATCTCTTACCCAGTCCTGCGCCCCCTTCCTTCAGTTACTCACTCTCTGACCCCTCTCTCTCTCTCTGTGACTCGGGGTGCTCTCTCTTCATGGCTCAACCTTTCAACCAAGTCACCTTTCAGTTTTCCCCTTCTGGGATAAGAAAATCCAATCAGACAAGCTGCCTGTCTGCCATTTCAGGCAGTCTTCTGTTCTGACTCCAGGTCCTGTGCCACATTCCTGGGGTCTGGCAGGGGAATGCAGGCCCACTCACTAATTCGATACCAGCCCAGGGACCCTATGACTAGCAGCCTAAGTCTGCTCAGTCTCAGACCCTGTTGCTCTTTTTCTGGGCTGCTTCCTACCTCTCTTCTTTATCTCCTTTCTTATCTCTGGGTTTACCAGCAAAGCATCCTTCACTTCCTGAGGCTACTTCACACCTCTAGGCCTCTTATAAGACTCCCTAGTCCAGGGCAGGATCTCAGGGTTTTCTCTTGCCAGGGATCTCCTCCTTGTCCCTAGCTAACTCCCTTTCCCTTTAGGAAGTGACTGCCAGCCTCATCTCTGCAGCCCCCTTCCTGCTCTCACTTCTGCTATCCCAGCTTCTCCTCCATTAGGGCTTCAGCCATCATTAGGTATTATCTATCCTTTGTTCCCCTCCAGGTGCAGCATGTAAGGTTAATTGGCTCCTCTTAGCCCACATCAACCCACTCGAGCCTTGTGTGTGGTGGACACCCCATCACACCACCCAAAAATATGAACACATATTTTTGTATTGCTGGGAAAGTGGTTTGTTTTGGTTTTGGTTTGTTTTCACCTCATCATAACTCAGAAATAGTGGAACAGTTTTTGTTCAAATTTTAGAAATCAAAATTCATCTTTAGGTTAAATTTCAGGCCCAAAAGGTGAATGTGTGCATGTGAAAATGAAGATTAGATGGAAACTCTTTTGCAGCCTTACCTATAGAATTCACTTGTAAGTGAACACTGTAGTAAGTGCAGTTTTACAGGTATCTATAAGACTGCCAAAATTTTGTTGTGGGGTGGGGATGCGGTCAGGAGCACTTAGCAGTAGTGATAGTAGGGTTAGCAGCTCTAGCTTTGGTAGTGGTTGAAACCTAGCAGTAATGGACCCCACTTTAGGACAATAACATGGACGGGGCAATGGAAGAACATTTTTGAGGTTTATTATTTTTTTCCTTGCATCGAGCTAGTAGCGTAAATGGGGAATCACAAAGGGAACTGTCAGACTATCCTGCTATGATAAACTGGAAATGAAATCATGAGGTCATTTTTAATTATATGCACTAAATAAGGATGATTTTTAGGAAAGAATATAATATAAAACATGACCTAATCTCATCCTGTCTTTCAAGCAAATAAACTTTAGTCACTGCTTAAAAAGACAAACTCCCTTAGCAAACATGGATGGGAAGGAGAATATGTATAGAAAGAGTGATTGAACTGGATAAAAGCAAAACAGAATTCTATGTTTCCATCCCAGGGGACTAGATTTTACTCTTTGACAGTTCATAACATTGGAATAGATTATACATTTTGCTTCTTTCCTTCTCAGACGGAACAATGGAAGCATTAATGACTAACAGACATGGTCTGCCTTCGGGGGGAAAAAAAAAGTATGATAAAAAAGGCAAAATGCTGAGAGCGAGTCAGATTCTTGCTCTTGGGTTGCTTTTATTCTGACACTTCTCAGATACAGCCAGCATGCATATTTTAGTGTGGTTCTGCTTTTACTGACTTGAATCAAGCAACGTAAGCAAACTCACACAGGGCCATGTTCTGCCACTGTATTTGTGCTGAATAGCTTTGTGAGTGGCCCCATTGACTTGAATTGAACTACTTTTGGAATAAGGGGCTATTCCGCCTGAGCAAGGGTGTCAGAATCTGGCCCACAGTGAGTAGCTGCCTTATCCCAAAATCCCTTTGCTTCTTATTCTTTTTGGGAATGTTTGAATGTGAGCCAGATTCTGCCATCTTTTCTCACAATGAGTAGTGACTTACTCAATGAGGCATCGTATTGAAGTCAAAGGGACTCCTCGTGGAGTCAGAGGGGCTACTCAATGTGAGTAAGGGCAGCAGAATCCCTATTTACACTGCGTTTAGTGAATGCTTGAAAACTTGATAGACAACCAGAATTTCTGTAGTAGTGGAATTACTGAAATTCCAACCTGAGCAGGATTATTAATATAAAGAAATTTGTCCTAGGGTGAAAATTTGCCATTATTTATAATGTAATATCTCCTAGAGCAGTGGTTCTCAAAGCCAGACTGCCGCTTGTTCAGGGAAAGCCCCTGGCATGCTGGACCTGTTTCTTTACCTGCCGTGTCCGCAGGTTCAGCTGATCGCGCTCCCACTTGTCACGGTTCGCCGCTCCAGGCCAATGGGGGCTGCGGAAAGCAGCGCAGGCCAAGGGATGTGCTCGCCGCCCTTCCTGCAGCCCCCATTGGCCTGGAGCGGCGAATGCTCTAGCTCTCAAGCACTGAATCCTGTCATGTTACCATTTGTCAGAAAAATTCTGTTTACCATATGCCCCGATGCAGTCTCTACGGAGAAGCTGCTACAGTTCAACTGTGCACGACATTCATCCCACTGAATAAGTTGTCTCCGGCATTAACAAACCGGTTCGGCGTGCCAGGGACTTTCCCTGAACAAGAGGCGGACCGGCTTTGAGAACCACTGTCCTAGAGTGCTACTTCTGAGCCCTCATGAGATTAAGAGCATTTTATATCCAACTTTGATTCACAATTGTCTAATATCAATGACATAGAGATAAATTAAATTACTGATTGAGGGTGTAATCCAGTGAGGTTTGAGTTGATAAACCTAGGGAAAAAACACAAACCTAGAAAGAAAGCATGGCCTGCAAAAATGTGACCAAACTCCTCTGGTTCTAGAAAGTTCTTCAGTAGCTCTGAAGCAAAGCTTTGTGCTTAAAGCCAATAAAAGGCAGAGAAGCACATAAATGGTTATTACAGGCATGAAATAATAACCTGCACCTCAACACCAGTCTGATGTTTGAATCCTTCCCTTTAGGGATGAAACAATTAGAAAATGATCAGGTGATAGCAATCGGAGATCAAATAAATCATGTTAAAATACCTCCAAAAGCCTGTTTTCGCCCCAAACACATAGCTCTCAAGCACTGAATCCTGTCATGTTACCATTTGTCAGAAAAATTCTGTTTACCATATGCCCCGATGCAGTCTCTACGGAGAAGCTGCTACAGTTCAACTGTGCACGACATTCATCCCACTGAATAAGTTGTCTCCGGCATTAACATGCAGAGAAGAACTTAGATCCATTTAGAAGCTTTGTCATTAAATAGTTTTCTTGTCAACTGATCCATCGTGTGGGTGTATTTCAGACTACTAGATCTATCAATTGCCAGGGAAAAAGTGACAACGGGTCTTAATCAGTTAAGCAGGGAAGTACTGCTTGACGGTCCCCTTTGGGATTCAGGTCATTTTGGGCCTCACTGTGGATCAGGAAGCAGCAAAATCAAGCACTAGAAGGTTGACCTTAAACAAAGGTGAGAGCACATCTGCAAATGTGAGTGAAGCACTATTGTAAGCAAGAGCCACACAAACCTTTCTCTGCTCCCTTTTTATAAATTGTATGAGCTGTATTTTCTGCAGAGATTTCAGTGCTTTGTTTCCAAACTTGCAGACTTTTCTCTATATATATGACACGCTCTGTGACTTGTGCTATTCAGTTAATTTCTGCAAAAGTGAATAGTCCATGGTGTTCTCAGTGGTGCATAACTGCTGCCTGGCTTACTCTGACTTGAAAGAGCAGCTGTGCATATGTGTTTTCAGTTTGTACACTGAGATGGAATTGCATACCATTAATGCATTGAAATGAAATGATTCCTTTTGTGATGAAAGATCAATAGATTCCTAACCATAAAATATAAGGAGAATATACCCCAAACTGTTTAAAAAAGAAAAAGATGTAATTTCATCAAGGGGTTCTGTTGACATCAGCTGAGAGAGAAGTGTAACTGATTTGCTCATATCATCAGAGACCTAAGATATAATTGTAGCTCTAAAGTCTGTATCCGAACACATTCAGTATTATACATAGTTACCAAACCTTCTCCCTCTATCCAAGCCAGTTGTCCTGTGCTCACTCTCTTCTCCAATCTAAATATCAGGCCTATACCTATAGCTTTTCTCCTTAAACCCTACAGCATGTTTCTGGCCTTCCTGTCTGCCCCAACACCCAGCTTGGCAGTTTAAATTTTTAAACTGTTGTTGACATTTCAGAAGATTTTTTTAAAATAATTATCAGTTTTTCAGAATGCCTTACAAAATATAATAGGAATGACAGTAAAAGGAAAGGAAAACATTCCTGTAGTATTTCTCCAATATATGAATCAATGTGCTATTTTCCATTACATATGTAATAAAGTTAGTCTTGCTTGATTTACAATTCATGGCTTCTTACCAGGTATTCTTTTTGTTGTCATCTTCAGACAAAATCTTATCTCCAATTGAGTCTTCTCTTCTGTATTTTTTGTTCTTGTCCTCATCAGTGGAAAGTTTCTCACTCAGCATCTCATTTAATACTTAGAAAAATTATGTAAGTACTTCATTGAACATACTTTATACAAACAGGAAAAGGTCATTAACCCATTTTACAAATAAAGGAACAGAGAAGTTGCACAAATTAGGGCAGCTTTACAGCTTCTTCACCATTCTACGCCCAAGAAATCCTAGAAAGAACCACTTATTTAGTGGTGGGCTTAATTAGTTAATGTATGTACTGCACTTGGAAAATGTAAAGTGCTGTGTAAGTACTAGCAGGATTATTGTATGCACAAATACCTGATGTCATATAGCTAACCCTGTAACTTAGCACAGATCACCACGTGTCATGTCTATGATTATAGGTAGGTTTCTCCTCAGTAAAGAAATTGTTAATAAAACAGTGAGTTACATCCTGTTCCCCTACAATATACTATGAAGCCAATTACTAAACTGAAAAGTAATTTGGTATTAAGAATTTTGTAGTGTAGTTAAAAATACATCTTGAAATTCAGCCATTACAGAAGGACATGGTGAGAATTAAAACTTATCCCCCTTCTTCAGAGCTAGGAATTCATGAGAAAGCTCCAGTGAAGATCATCAATATTCTGACAACCTAAAGACTGAGAAGTTTAATCTGTGACCCTTACAATTAATTTTATTTCCAACTGATCGGCATAGAATCAGATGAATACTTATTCCAATAAAAAAAATCAATTCAATGCTTAAAGTTCATTTGTGCAGTTTTGTTTTTCATATTTACAACATTATGATTCATTCACTGGGATAATCAAGGATTTAGAAATTAATATATAAACCTGGTGTGCTACAGTTAATTTAAAATTCTCTGAATAATAAATGTGATCAAATACTATAGAAAGCAAGTACAGTACTATATGTGCTGATTATAAATCAGTTTGGTGCAAAAGTTCAATTGTCTGATCTCTTCCTTTAATGAAATTACCATAATTCATAGAAAGGAATACTCTTGACCATTGATTACAACATTTGTCTTAGAAAGACTTTTCACTGAAGTACAAAGCATTGTTTTTCATTATTATTATAGAAGAAGAAAAAACGAATTCTTAAAAAAATGAACGAGGTTGAAACAAGAGAATAGGAAATACAGAATATATGGACTCTATCAAACCTTTACACGTGTGTAAGTTCTTTGGGTGATGTGTTTGTACAGTGCCCAGCACAAAGTGATTGTGATTGATCCATGATTGGGGACCATAGCTGCTACCCCAAAGCACCTAAATAATAAAAGGAGTTATTATAAATACGGGCTACTAAAATACGGGCTACACCTCATTTTCACATCTTGGTTCACACTCATGAGCACTTCCAGAAATTAAGAGAGAACTAGAAGAGCATTCTGGGCATTGACATACAAATAATTTCATGGAATTTATCTCATTTGTATGCATAACATATTATTCAGAAATAGCCAACATTAATATTTTGACAGGTTTCAGAGTAACAGCCGTGTTAGTCTGTATTCACAAAATGATGGCCCAACTTGATGATCACTTTAGATAAGCTATTACCAACAGGACAGTGGGGTGGGAGGAGGTATTGTTTCATGGTCTCTGTGTGTATATAATGTCTTCTGCAGTTTCCACGGTATGCATCTGATGAAGTGAGCTGTAGCTCACGAAAGCTCATGCTCAAATAAATTGGTTAGTCTCTAAGGTGCCACAAGTACTCCTATTAATATTTTGGCCACTAGATGGCAGTGATTTTGAACTGTATCTTTAATTTACTGTTTCTGTTTGCAAAAAGAAAAGGAGTACTTGTGGCACCTTAGAGACTAACCAATTTATTTCTGAAGTCTCTAAGGTGCCACAAGTACTCCTTTTTTGCAAATACAGACTAACACGGCTGTTACTCTGAAACCTGTTTCTGTTTGGTAATCCTTTGTGGTTGAAAGACAGGAAGCTTAACATCCAGTACTTTCCTCTGTTTTTTTGTTATTTACATGAACACACAACAGTGCCATTAACCCAGCTGCTCTAAAATATTGTCTATTTCTGAGCAGTGTACATATTTCATCTCTGGCTAGGAACAAACCAAAATGTTGATGTGCCTATCCTGAGTTTTTTGCTGTGCTTTGCAAGGAGGAACTGGGAAAAGCTTTTTTAGCCTCCACAACTTCTTGGGGACAGGAATTTTTTATTTATAAAAATAAATGTTTTTTATTTGTCAGATAAAATATTAGTAACCAATATTAATTAGCATGGCAGGACTAGGCGTCAATGCTTGTCAGATCTAGCATTCCAAATTATTTTATCATCATGCTACAGAATTGGAGTTTGTAAAGGGTATAAATATCAGGGAAAAAGAGCTCTAATACAGACACTCTGTCTACATGTTTATGCTTTCAGAGAACACTTAAATTATTGGTTTAGGAAACTGGCAAATCTTTTGAGTCCAGCAGAGAGAGAGGTGACTTAGCTACATTTGCAACCAGAACGGTAGGTGTTTGTATTGTAGTTTCCAGCTATTTGAAATCTTGAATCTAGATGAGGGATAATTGCTGCATTTTCATGGAGAGAAAGGAAACCGTACACAAAAACGAACCAAGGCGCAACACTCTGGTCAGGAAAGTACCCCTAAAAGCAACATATCAGAGATTGCAAATTCTGGAAAGTTCATTCCCGACAAAGGTCTCTGAAGGAGTTCAAGAATCAGAAGTGGAAATATTTCTGTTCCTCATTTCAGAGTGAAATAATTGCCTGAATACATATGAAGAAACCCACTGCTTGCAGCAGCTTTGGCAATATTATAGAAAGTCCACCCTACTTTTGCCAGAGATGTAGAAATTTATCCTCCTTTTTGTTATTTCCTGCAGTAGAAAACCCTGAATTTCTTCCAAGGTATGACAGCAATATGTTTTAGGACGTGGTGAGGAAAGAAATTGGCTGATCTTTTTGGGAGCCTCAGTGGAGCTTTTTTCTAGCTGAAGAGTTGTGTCAGCATTTCAGTGACTTTACACCCACTCATTTGTTGTTGTTGTTTGTTGCAAATCTGCCTGTAAGACACTGCTTTTAAAGACAACATGTAAATCAGAGCTCAGTCTTTTATACTTAAGGTTGTATGGAGTTACAGGTTAAGTGAGCCAAATGCCCAGTTTTTCTAAGATTGGAAGGAACCTGATTAAATATTCTTCCCTCCCTGCAAACCTATTCTTTGAGGTGGCTTTGTATTTCATATGAATGTATTCAGATAGAGAGAAATTTGAGCATGTGTCTGTATATGTATATATTGCAGATGACTTTGGCAAAAAAAATGATGTAAATTGCAATCTGTGGTGCAGAGAGAGCCTAAGATAAAAATGGTGAAGCTTCTCACTCTCCCCTTTCTCCCTGTTTTTTATTTTATTTGCTTTTCTTCCTCCTCGCTCTCATTTCTTTCCATTCTCTCCAAATTTATTGGAATAATAAGTGGAGAAAAAAATGACTGTTAAAAAAAAAAAGACAAAACCTTTTTGCTGTATTATTTCGGCTTATTCATGGAGACAAAAACCTTTTGAATTGTTGTTTGTAACACATTTATCTTTGAACCTGGGGATTGTATCTTTCAATAGCAGTACAGATATTTTAAAGTGAATTTTTCATACTGTTTTAATGACATGACTCTGCAGTTTACCACATGGCTATCACCTCTATCTATGTGATAAGTCACTTATAGATACACTGTACGCACACCCACCTAAATATTAATATATATTTATAATGTATATATACATCTATACAAATACACATTTATAATGCATCTGTGAAAATTCAGCAGTTGCTGTACTCTGTCACAGTGCATACTGAATTTGAAGCACTTGGGACTCTCCCAAATGACACAGAATCAGCTTGGACAGCCACAGGCGCCCCCTCCCCCTCACTTTTGTGTGTGTATGTATAACTACACAAACACATTCTATACATCTCTGTGTGTGTACATGTACGGTGTGTATGTGGGTGGATAATGTGCATATAGACTGAAACTGAAAATAGGGAGGTTATTATCTAATCTATTTTTAAAAGTTTCCATTAGTCCAAATGTTGCTTCATCAAGCTTTTATCATAGCTGAATAATTAGGTAAAGTGAATTGTGATTATTCATCTCCCTACCACCAGTCTGCACAACATATGGGAAGTGTAATCATTTTGCTTTGGGTCATGCCCAAAGAGTTATCTAATCAAGTTGAACAATATAATAAATACCACAGTATTGGGGGTTATGCTCTGGCCATCCTATTAGGGGCTACAGAGAGCTCCAGTATCTCTCCTCACAGATGAGATTATTGATCTCTGTAGCACTGATGACAGTTAAAAAGTACAATTTTTAAGAGGGAACAGTAGAGACTTCCAGTTCTTGTTGGTGATTTGGGAATTTTGTGACAATTTCAGAAATATTAAAGGGCAGTTTTGATTTACTGGAGAAAATCTTGATTTTGTATGTAACCCCCAAGGAGATTACATAGATTCCTGGGACCCTGTCTGTTGGTAGCTTAGGGAGAGGCACACTGTCCCTGGTAAGGAAGGGGAGCCAAGGCAGACTCAGAGTCAGCCCAGCAACCAATAGGGAGTGAGAGGCCCTCCCAGGGAGTTGAGAAAAGGGGAGAAGCCATTTTGGAGTCAGTCTGGAGTCAGCTAGGAAAAGGGCAGGACTGGGTGTGTGGGGAGCTAGTGAGTCTCAGGCCTGCATGTAGGGTTGCCCCTAAGAACAGGCCTCTAGAGACCTGACAGCAGATCCCTCAGCTGGGTTTTTCCTTCCCCACTGAGGATTCCCAATTTGTAGAGTTTCCTGGGAAATTTCCCCAGCCAGGCTGAGTTTGCCCTCCAGCTCCCTAGGTGAGACCAGTCACCACATGGTCAGCTCTGCTCTGGCTGCTAGTCCAGGGAAGCTGCCTGCTGAGTTTGTGTCTGGAGGCTAGGCTAGGAGGCTACAGTTTGGATGTTAGTGTAGTTGTGTAACCTACACTTTGAGCCCTGCACCCCTTTGTGCCTGATCCCTGCCTGAGGAAGATCCCTGCCAGCAGAGATCAGCCCCTCTGCAGTGACTGCGGAGTCCAGAATCATCTTTGAACCTGGGGATCATTCATGGAGTTTGTGAGTGCACCACCTTTTAGTTAGGGACTTTGTTTTGGGGGATCCCCTACTCCCTGAACTGTGTCCTCAAGCCAGGGAGTAAGGGTTTGAGGATTTTATAACCTGCTGCATATTACATCTGTGGCAGGATTTACCACCTTCTTCCACTTGTGAGCCCTTTGGGCTGTACTGAACCCAGTCAGCCACACTGCTAAACCACTGCAGAGAAGAATTTTGTGGTTATAGGTCATCAAGGGTCCCAGCAAAGTAAGCGTACCAAAGGGACACTAATTTTACATTTGCTACATCAAGTCACAGGTATTTTCAGTGTGGGCACCGGTGACCCTAAGAATAATGTTTTACCCTATTATGTTGTATTTGTCTCCTGTTTAATATAATTATTGTGTTGAATATATTGTATGTGTTTGTGTTATTTCTTGGAAGTCTCCAACTATCTGGCAAGTAAGTGGGGATTACCCTGCAGATAGAGTTTTCTGCCCAAGCTGTCCTGGTGACCCTGCCGGGAAGGAGCGAGGGGGGCAGAGGCACCGCCAAATAATTTCATAGGAAAAAAGAAAGAAGATACACACCGCTGAGTGGGTGGCGGGATCCAAAAGAACCCAGACCTATAAGCGGCTTGGCATTAAAGGAAGTAACCAGGTGGAGAGGGGGCGCTACATGTATAATTTTTGGTTATTAGAAGCTTTGATCGCATATAATCTTCCAGTGCTTCTGGCGCAAAGACAATGTTAACTTTGGTAGGTATAGGATGGGAAAAAAAACCACTGTGTACGAAACCAATGAGATGCAATTGGATAATGAAAAGACTAGCACCCAAATTTTATTTTTATCTATGATAGACAAAGGAGAAACTGCCACGGGCATTTGTTACAGAGACGAAAGACTGGCAGAGAGTGAATCTGAAGAATTCCTGGACTGACTTTCCCTGCTGCTTCCCCCACTGCTGGAGCCTTTCACTGTGGCAGAGAAAGGCTCTAGCAGTGGGGAGGCAGCAGGACATGGGAGGCACTGCTTGGGCGTGTAGGGAGCCTATATAGGGAATATACCCTGTGGGTTCAGGCATGCAGTGTACTCTACTCGTCTAAGGCCTTGTCTACACTACCATGGAAAGTCAACCTAAGTTACACTACTCCAGCTTCGTGAATAATGTTGACGTAGCTTAGATCAACTTACTGCGGTGTCTACACCGCGCTGCATCGACGAGAGATGTTCTCCCATCGACTTACTGTATTCCTCTCATTCCTGGTGGAATACCGGAGTCAACCGGAGAGCGCTCTGCAGTCGATTTAGTGGGTCTACCCCCGCTGCATCAATCGCAGCAGCGTTGATCCCCGGTAAGTGTAGACCTGGCCTAAACCATGCCTCCCTGTCTATACTGCCATTTATACCTGCCCTAGCTGGCCATACAGGATCCATGCTCTGTACACACTGCACGGGTAGACATACCCTTTGAGCTTGAAACAACAGGATCAAAAGTCAGAAGGCAAATAAAAAGAACCTATAATTCATTATTTTATTAAAATCTCATGTTTTGGGGGGCCTGATTCATGATTTTTGAATGCTTTGGTTTGGCACTACAGGGATTCAGTCAGAGAAGATGTCATCCTGTAGCTACTACTTCCCAAAAAGGGGAAAACAGATATGTGAGAGTACTGTAATAGGAAAGCTTGATTCGAGTGACCACAGCTGCTTGAATTAAACAAAGTAAGTTATGGGAACAAAGAGCCTGATCCAAACCCTGGTAAAGTAAATGGAAAGATTCCAATTAACTGCATTGAGCTTTGGATCAGGCCCATATTTTAAAAAGTGAGTTGATATAAAGTAAAATGTGGCATGTGTTAAGAAAAGTAGTGATTGTGATGCCATGGAAAGAAATATTTTTTTTAAGATCCATGAGTTTGGAAGAAGGCTGGAGCATATTGAAGAAGGCTGGAGCATATTGAAAGAAACCACAGTTAAGCATACCTAACTATACAGTTCTTCTGTGAGAGAAAATTACATAGCAAAGGAAATGGCCAATATGGCTTCACAAAGACTGTCAGACTCAGTCAAGGCCCACGGGGAAAAAAGATCAGGACAGCAAAAAAGCATACTGAGTTAATGCTCATCAAAGGGGCTAAGAAGAATACGAAATACAGTGCTAGAGAAAGTTGACCCATAATTTAAAGAGGAAGGAGATAAAGTTAATGATTATAAAATGGCGGAGATACTGAATTGTTTTTTTAATGGGGTTTTAGCAAGAAAAATGAGGAAAAGGGAAATTAGGAGAATGGTAATATTGTAGCTGTTGAGAATAAGCACATAAAATACTTGGAAAACCTGAGTGTATGTAAATCAACAGGCCCTGGTGATATACTTCCCAGAGTGTTAAAGGAATTAAGGGGTTGGGGAGTATTTCTTATGGAGAAGTACTGGAAGAGCTAAATAAATATGACATAGCTAAGCAAAATTTAGAAAGATAAGAACTGCCATATTGGATCAGACCAATGATTACCTATCTCTATAAATTGGCAAGTCAGTTTCCGAGTCAGGAACAGCACCCAACCCAGGAATCTTGACTTGCAATGCAATGGTCTAATTGTTCCCCTCCCTGAATTGGTTTAACTCTCCCATCACTCAAATCTCCCATTAAGATTTACTCCTGCTGCGACAGTCACAGGAAATGAGTCAGCCAAGTCATTCTTATTATCTAGACTAGAGGATGTTAATTTGGTTTATAACCTCCCTAGTTCGACAGAGTTATGTCAGTATGAAGGCACTTTATACTCGTATAGCTATTCCTGTTTGGTAAGTGGCCTCTATTAGGTAATTTCTTTGTTTCAGTGACTTGGTATTCTCCATATGGTCTTATATGGGATAGAACACTCATGGACAAAGATACATATATGTAGCATAAATTTTTGCACAGATCAGATAGATGCCATCATAGTTTAAGAGTAATTGGACCTGTATTTCCACCTCCATGGTCCCTCGGGGGCACTCACGTAAGGTTTCCGGCTCCTACTTGTCACCTCTCTTTGGTGGAGACCTTCATCTTTCTCTCTCTTGACCAGGGATTTTCAGGCCGCACACTGATATCTCCAGCAAGCCAGTCTACCTTAATGCCAGTATCTGGGCATTGCTTCCTATTCAACGGCTATGAACAGTGTATTGCCAGCAGTTACAGGCTACCACAAGCTCCTTCTCAGCAAGCGCATTTATTCTCAAGGGAAAAGCATTATAGAGGAAAACATATTAAAGATCATAAAAGTTCCTACACACCTGCTAAAAGCTTACCATCAGTCTTACGGGGCCCTAGTAGGCCAAAATCTTTCCAACCCTTCTTGAAGGATTGGGGTCTTCCCTTAGAAAGTCCTGTCTGTTTGATGAATCAGAATGAAGGCCACGAGTCAGTTCCGTTTATACCAAAACCCTTTTCTTTGTTTACTAGTCTCTAGAAAACACAGCATATGCAAAGCTCCCCACGGTCCCTGGCCCACAGTGATACATAAACCATTCATACAATTAATCCAGTATGGTTCCTCAAAATATGGCATTCAGTTGCAATATCTGTCAGTTACCTCTTTATAGAAATCCTCTGCTTGTGACCTGGTTTGTTCGTGTTCCTTTAATACAGGTTTCAATCTGCACTCAATTGATGTTAGTGCCTTAGGAGTGACATTAGACATTAGTGAAATTGCTGTAAAGTTCAGACTTAAATAGAGCTTGAGGAGAGCATCAATCTAATTCTGTGCTTCATCCTGTGAATCAAATGCATGACTGCCACTTTAGAGCAAGCCCAACTTTATTTTCAAGTGTTCTTGCAATACAGGGCGGTACTTTTTAAAATCACAGTTGGGAGTGCCTGCAGTTCTAACCAGCATAGACTAGTGTTAAGAATGTGGCCATCAGCTGTGGATAGCTCCCTCTTACAGCTGCAGCCCACGTATTTTTAGAACTTCTTATTTTGGACCTAATGCACTTAGTAGTGTTGTAACTGGAATTTTTCTTCTTGTGCACATTTTCTTTGCAAAGACCTCTGCAGTGCAATGTATATATTTGTATCATTTTTGTTGATTTGTAAAGACATGCTTTCAATTTTTCATTTGTTTTGACAAAAATATAGAACATAGCGAGCTTGATTAGACATGAATTTGGTGTATTGGAATTATCAATTACTAGAACTGAACACTCAGTCACTGTGGTTGTACAAACAAACCTAGTTTTTAAAATTGGTGTGTGTGTGTCTGTGTTTTACAAGATGAACAATGACTCTGGAGTATTTTAAGTTATTTACAGCTAGGTTGTTTGTCCCTTTTGAATCTTTATTTAGACAACAGTTCCAAAATGAATATGCATAATATATTTCAATTCTGCTTCTACTAGGCAATGAGGGTTTAAAATATTCTCATTTTAAAAGTTTCTTTCACCCATTATATTTCACCTGAAGCGTTTTTTCCTGCCCTTAAACTTTTAAACACTAGACAGATCTTAGAGATCAGTCTTGGAAATTATTCATTTCCATGAAATATGAAGAATAATCCAGCAAGATAACTATTAGCATCTGTAATCAGTCAATATTAAATGTGATTACCTCAAAATATACCATGCTGAGGTACTAAAATTACCGAGGTAGTAAAACTATTCCTTTATCTCAAAGGCTAATAATAATACAAATAATACTTAGTACTTATAAGTATATTTGCCCCCATATTACAGGTGGGAAACTGAGGCACAGAGTAATTAAATGAACTGTCAGAGGTCACAAAATGGGTCAGTGGCTCAGGTGTGGACCCATGAGTCCTGACTCCCAGTCTAGTGCTCTGTCTTGCGAATTATGGTGACTCCCAATATTTTCTTTTCTTTTCTTTTCTTTTCTTTTCTTTTCTTTTCTTTTCTTTTCTAGCTGCAGACAGATGGCATAGCCTGGCCTTTAAAAGTTTTACTAGGATTTCTCAGGTGAATTATATTTCATTCCTTTAAAGCTTTCATGTTGTAGTCTACTCTGTTACTCAGTACCGGGTTCACCATGGTGCCGGGCCCACAATCAAAAGGTTACCAACAAGACAGTCTTCCAGAGGCCTAGAAGGGCCAGGAGGAAATAGTGACCAAACAAGAGCCAGAAGACTAGTTAAGAAGGGTTGCCTGTTTCTTTTCAGGCAGTGCAGTAGGGTGAGACTGGGGCAAAGGGGGAGCTGCTCAGTGATGGCTAGGCCAGGGCCTTGTCCTCAAGCACTGCAGATAGGTGTTTGCCTTGGTATTTTGTGTAGTTAAAGGCATAGACTGCCAAAGTTTGAGTTTCTTATTGAGCTTGGCATAGACTGATGTCAAGCTTACGGCCATATCCAGTGGATTGAGGCAGGGAGCCCCTGAAGTACCCCCATGCTTGGCCCTACAGGGCATGCTATAGAGCAGCTCCACCTGCCACAGAAAAATACTGCAATCCTAGACTGTGTTATCTTTTGTAGGTATTCCCTGTGGGGATGAAGGGTCTGATTTATGTCCCACCTCAGTTTGCCTCTGGATACCCATTGTCCACCCTTTGCCCCCCAGCATAGATCTTGGATCTACTGAACACCCTCTATGGAGCACAGAAGTGGTTGGTAGCTCTGTTTGAGTTTGAGCCCCCATTCTGTGTGGGAGGAATGAGATCCATGCTCAGAAGATCCCCTCCATTTACAAATCTCAGTAAGATGATCTGGGCCAATATTATTGTGTATGTTCTTCTTCCACTGGTAAACAAACAGTAACTCATTGATTGTGAGGGAAAATGAGATTACAAAGAATTTATAAGTAAATAAATTAACTGCCTTTAGTCAGGACAATGACTCACTGTTTCCACCCAATCCAGCATATGTTTCATTCATTGTCCATCTAGTCACACATTATTGCCCTTATACTTTAGGAAAACGAATTCTTAGAGAGTTAATGCAGAAATACAGATTTTTCAAAACACGATGGACATTTCTAGGCTATATTTGAAGACTTGGTCTTAATTCTTTTGACAGTTACAGATACCTTCAACAAGAATTACTTCTGAGATTTACTCAGCCCCCTAAGTACAGCCTCCAAAACTTACAACATGGAGAGCCATGGCTCTCTAAGGATTTAACTATTTAAAAACAGATCTATTCTTCTAATTCCTTTCCAGTACAGTACTTCTGCATTTTAGAATAGTAACACAGTAAGTGAAAAATACTCTTCCTACTTTCCACATTTCTTGCCCATGTCCAAATCTCATAGGATCTGTCCCTCTTTTTTTCATTCCATTCTTTCGGAAAATGACATTTTGATGTAGTAACCTTGCCTTAACATCTAGTGACTTTTCTAAAAATGCCAAATGCTCTTCTGACTCTCTACATCTATTTTGAATAGATGAAGTGAGCTGTAGCTCACGAAAGCTCATGCTCAAATAAATTGGTTAGTCTCTAAGGTGCCACAAGTACTCCTTTTCTTTTTACGTCTATTTTAACCCCTTTAACCTCACTCCAGGCCTCATGGACACCAAATGTACTGAGGAAACTAGGAAATTGTTGGCATAGCGTTCTGATTTAAATTAAAGCTGTGTCAGTGCTGCTTCCTCTGGATATTAAACTTTTCAATAACATGGAAGAAGGGATACAGGGATCTATCCCAAATAACCAAATTATTCAAATATTACTCTTATTTATACAATTTTACAATAAATATTATCCCATGGTTTTTTTCTTCTCTTTATGTAGAATGTTTTATAAAGGAAGATTTTAGGAAAATAGGGTGTAGATGGTGCACACACGTTTTTCTTGCGCACACTGCTTAATTGTTTGAAATAAAGGAAACACCTTATTTAAAATGGACTACCAAAAGCTTTCTTATAAAACCTTTCTTCTTATCTGAATTTAACATCTAGTCTGCCTTTTGATATTGCTGTATGTACCACTTCTAATTTTATAATTTATCTGATGCTATTCCAAGCTGTGAAGATGATTTCCTGGTAATGAAGACCACAGAAATATGGATGCAGTCAGCCTCAATAATATAGTCCTCACATAATTTTGTATTAATTTTGAAGTTACCAGGCCAGATTCTCCTTTCAGTTACATGTGTGCATGTTCCGTTGAATTTGCCCCTTGATATATAATTCCCTTTCCTTACAGAAACACTTTTAGATCACAGTAAGATTAAGATATACTTACATATCAACTGCCAAGGCTCAAATATAGGGCAGAATGTGTAGTGAAGACTCAAAATGAGGGACATAAAAATTATTCGTGTGGGAAATTTAAAACGTTGTGTTTTGTTCCTTTAGGTTAAATAATTCTTTCAGTAAAACCTCAGTTTCATAATTCTTTGTTTCTGATGTAAAAAAATTTCAACAATAAAAGTGAGGGATGCCAAATCTCTATTGACTGTACTGAACTTTCTGGCTAAAAATGAGCAAACGCCCCCAAAATGTAGGACAGTTGAGAAGTATAGAGAAATGACACTACAGTTTATTGCCTTTTTGTATCTTTCTGTTTTGTGTATGTTTTCATTTAAGACATTTCCTTTGTTCCATTAAAGGACAGTGGTAAACTCTAGATACTGTTTTAAGTGTCTCAGATTGTCATTTCATTGGGTACATTAATCACACAATGAGAAGGACAATTTCTAATTAAATTTGAATGAGAGGAGGTCATGTGGAGTTCTGATTGGGTTATTGCCCTGACACCTACAGTGCAGGAAGTACAGCAGGAAAGCCCTTTTGTAAACAAGTCATGATTCATTGCCTTTTCCTTGCCTAAGAGAGAGGTCATGATTCAGTTCTCAGTAGCAAAGATCAGATATTGAGATGCTGTAGCCAGAATGTTGTTAAAGTTTGAATCCTGCAAACATAAAGTGTTGGATTCAGTAAAGCTTTTATAGTAGCCCGTGTGACATAGGAGTTCATACTGTTGATTGTTTTTCCAAAGTACATCTCGACAAAACAGTCTCAGTGGAGAAAAACTAAATTAATTTATTTGAAGCAACCTGCCTGATTTGAGGTGTGCTTTTAATAAAGAGAAATATGAAATTAAAAACACAGAGCCCCCAAAGACTGGTTCTAGGGAAAGAAGAAAGTAAGATATTTTTCCTACCCACTATTTATTCACGGGTGGCTGATACTCTTAGTAGCTATGCCACTATGGAGCAGATGGACATGAAGATTGGTATTTGGGGAGGGGAGATATTACAGATTTTTAAGATAAATTTTGGTTGGTTAATCTTGGCTAGCGGAGGAAGTTAGGTGCTGGATTTGTTGTTTTGTATTGATTTTTCTTCTTAAAATATTGTCAAAGGTACCTTGAGCAAAGTACTTTTAAACAAGCATTAATAAATGTAAATAGAGAATATGATATTTAAATAAATACTGAGACACTGGATGGGAACATAGAGACAGACAATGAGTTAGAGATATGGACCATATAAGAGAAACTATTGTCTGCTAGTTAGCGCTTGGCACTAGGAGTCAGGAGGTCTGAACTCTGTACCTAGCTCTGCCCAATGACTTGCTTTTTGCCATGGGCAAGTCACCTAACCTCTTTGTGCCATAGTTTCTCTATCTGTAAAACAGGGATAAATAATGCCTACCTGCCTTTTGGGATATTGTGAGAATGAAGGGAACTATAGAAATTCAGAATATTATATTATTGCATGTATTATTTAACTGATTGTATTTGTTTATATTCCGAGCTGCTCAGCACTTAAAACTTTCCTACGTGTTATTTTTTCTGCATATGGGTGAATTTATTATTACACACAGAAGTGATTAAGCACAGCCAATGAGAAAGAGAGGAGAGAGAGGGGTGTCTATGGAAGAAATGTATGGTTTAAAATCTTTCCTGCTTAGATTCCCTCCTGCTTTTATTCTGTATGCTCATTTAAGTTTATTTGCAGTGAGTCATAGGATCATTTTAAACACCCCAACATTTTGGGAATGTCTGGCATGGTTTTGTAGCTCCCAACCCTTGTCTAATTCAAGATAATAGGCAAGATGTAAATGTGCTGGTTATTTGCTAAGGTTCTTGGACCGTCACAACATAGGTAAAGGTTACTCTGAGCATTTCACTGAAAATGTAAACGCCTTTGTGCCTTAGAGTATTTGTTTAAGTAAGGAAAGTTTACGTAGCTTACTTTGTGGAGAAATTCTATCTCATTTCCTCTGTTACCATCTCATCCCACAAGGTCTACCCTTTCTTCAGGAGTCCAAAGCATAAACAGAAAAATGTATTGCATTTAATAGTTGACTTGGGAAATGATTCCAGGATGGAATGTTTGTCCATTACAACCATGCCTGCTGCACAGAGTGCACTGCTTTCATTAGATTTTGTTCTTCTACCATTGTGCTGGCTGTAAGAACATGAGCACTTAAGTCCTCTCTCTCTCTCTCTCAAAATGTTGTTGTTTGGCTGGAGTGTTAAACTGCATGACAGTGTCATATTATAGATCAGGGGTTCTCAAACTTCATTGCACTGTGACCTCCTTCTGACAACAAAAATTACTACAGGACCCCAGGATGGGGGACCGAAGCCTGAAGCCGCACAAGCCCCGCCACCCCAGGTGTGGGGGAACAGGGCCAAAGCCCAAGCCCCACCTCCCCAGGCTGGAGAGCAAAATCTAAGCCCAAGGGCTTCAGTCCCAGGCAGGGGGCCTGTAATCTGAGTCCTGCCGCCCAGGGCTGAAGCCCTCAGGTTTGGGATTTGGCCCAGGGCCCCAGCAAGTCTAAGCCAGCCCTTGCAACTCCATTTAAATGGGGTCGTGACCCACTTTGGGGTCCTGACCCACTGTTTGAGAACCACTGTTAGAGATTGTTTATTTTGCTCTTTGTATTTGTGTTTTTTTTGTGCTCATTAATATGGGCACCGTAGTTCTGCACAGGGGTGGAGGTGCCATGGAGTAACTCAGCAGAAGCACCTGTCTCCCCTTTTTATATGCTGCAAATGAGTTCTGTAACAGCCCTGAAAAATCTGGTGCAGAGGGAAATGCTAGGGATTGAGATGGGGGAAGGGAGTAGGAACCTGTACATAGAGAGCACAGACAGCAAAGTAGCATTCTGCATGTGTGAGCTTGAGGGGCAGATTCCATTCCATAACTTATGCGTAGGTCGCAGGCGTTCCCTGTTTATTCTTGCTTTATGCTAGGAGGTGTACATTTAATTCATTGTGTACTGGAGTAATAGTACTGTTGATACAGAGTGAAATTCATCCATGGTGCAGAGGGCCAACACAAGATCTACACAATACTTCAGCCCAAAATAGGTGCTGTGTAGAGGGACTGGAGGCAGAGCAGCTTCTCAGGAGTGTCTTGGTGCCCCCATTGAGTTGTGAAAACAGGACTCCATGTTGGACCCACGTGGAATTACACTAATTTACTCCAACTGAGGAGCTGGCCTGTGGTTTTTACCATGTGCCTAGGTCAGTGGTTCTCAAACTTGTTCCACTGCTTGTGCAGGGAAAGCCTCTGCTGGGCCAGGCCGGTTTGTTTACCTGCCGCGTCCGCAGGTTCGGCCGATTGCAGCTCCCAGTGGCCGCGGTTCGCTGCTCCAGGCCAATGGGACCTGCTGGAAGCGGCGCGGGCTGAGGGACATACTGGCTGCTGCTTCCAGCAGCTCCCATTGGCCTGGAGCAGCGAACCGTGGCCAGTGGGAGCCACGATTGGCCAAACCTATGGATGCGGCAGGTAAACCGGCCCAGCCCGGCCCTCCAGGGGCTTTCCCTGCACAAGCAGTGGAACAAGTCTGGGAACCAGTGGCCTAGGTTATTAAGAGATCTTTATCTATACTAATAGGTCAAGGTTTTCATACCATACTCATTAGTCATCACCATTATATCTGAGTATTTGGCCATCAAGTCTGAGCCAAATCCTGCATTTGCATGAATAAGACAAATTTGGATCTAGCCCCTGATACATATGTTGCTTTCTAGATAAATCTAGATATTACTCTTAATTGAAACTCAGGCCAAATAGTCACTGTTAATATCTCCTCTAAGAACTTCATTATATGCATAGATGTCTTCTTACTTTCTTTCCTCAAATTTCCAGCCCTGGTTCCATTTAATACCAAATGTATTTTGTTTCTCTGAATTCGGTGATTGGTAGTCTGTCTTTTATTGATCATTTACACTTTAAGAGGCAGCACTGAGTCATTCACAATAGAAGGTGAAATATAAAAAAAAACCTAGCAAGGTAAATTGCTTCTTGTATAAATGCTTTTTTTCCCTAAGTTTGTCCTAGTGTGAAAATCTCTCTTGAACATTTCCCTTATTGGACATGCAAAATGAACAATCTAATCAGTAAGGAGGAATTCTCACAAGTAGTAAATGAATGTTCCAGTTATCTGAAAAAATGAATGCTACGAAGAGCAGCTTAGCAAGAATAGGAAGAAATGCATAAGCTGTCATGTAAAAAAAGTTAAATCTTTAAAGATAGGACACTATCCAAGTTATTCAAGAGCTGTCTGAACAAGCAAAGGCCTGCAGGTCAGAACAAGTCACGGATTTCAGATCTCTGGGTCAATGCAATTATTGAGTTGAAGCAAGCTGTGGGTGTACTGTGTGCTTCCTTTCTTTCTCAGTATTATGGTCAGCTGTGTTCTACTGATTTATTTGAAGTAGAGGAGCTAGAGAAATTCAGTTCCTCTCAACCCTCATAAACTGTTCTCTGACTGTGAACTTTTAATAACTTTGCTGCCAGGAATTTCCTCCTCCTCTATAGCTAGTATTCTAATTTTTAAGTATCAAAAAATACTAATTGCCTAAGGCTGCAGATTTTAGGTCTTTGCTTCCCCACAAGATACACTCTCTCCCAATTTAGGAATCTGACAAACCGCTGTCATTGTATATCATTTTTTTCTAAAAATAGTTGCCAATTTTAGATTGAAGTAAATAAAAGTCAGAGCTGGTCAAATAGTATTCAGTGAACCAAATAGTCCAGAAATGTAAGCCTTTTTTTTTGTTTTCGTTCATAAATCACTTGTGAGCCATTCATAACTTGTACAAATGGATCCCTTATTGTCAAGTATTCACCCAATAGTTTGTCTGAATCATTTTTATACTATTCTGGGTGGCCCATCAAATGGTCCCTACAGCTAGTCAATATTTGCAGTCTGTGATGTGGAATTAGTCACATGATATTGATTCTGCTCCCTGATAGTATGGCTGAAACTTAGTGAATAACAATTTAAGCCAGGGGTGGCCAACCTGAGCCTGAGAAGGAGCCAGAATTTACAAATGTACATTGCCAAAGAGCCACAGTAATATATAATGATTATATATGTATATGCAAAAAGAAAAGGAGTACTTGTGGCACCTTAGAGACTAACCAGTTTATTTGAGCATAAGCTTTCATGAGCTACATCCGATGAAGTGAGCTGTAGCTCATGAAAGCTTATGCTCAAATAAATTGGTTAGTCTCTAAGGTGCCACAAGTACTCCTTTTCTTTTTGCAAATACAGACTAACACGGCTGCTACTCTGAAACCTATATATGTATATGTGTCTATATATGCACACACATAATTATATAATATAATTTGGTAATGTATAATTTATACATGTATAATGAATCGTTAACAATAATAAAAAAATACCCTTTTACTTAGTGGGACTTCTGGCAATCCCGGCTTTCAACAATTCCCTTGAAATTTGGTTTTTGTTCAGTTGTGCTCACATGCAGCAATTCTCTTAAGTGGCTGTCTGTCAAAATGGATCGGTGCTTGGATTTCACATATTTGAGTGTCGAGAAAACAGACTCAAAAAGACAGGTTGAAGCAAACATGGAGATTAATTTAGGGCTGCACCTCTGATGTTTTACCCTTTGGTACAGATTTCCCAAAAGTAAGGGTCCCCTCTGTCTTCTGAACAGATTTCAATCTGTCATCTTCCAAAAGTTCTGTTATTTCCACCTGGGATTTTGCTTCTTCAGTGACTAAAGGAGGGTTCAGACAGTCGGCTTCAGCACTAAAAGGGTCAGTCAGAAATCTGATATGAGGTCTTTTCTGCTGCAAATCTTGGAATCTTTCCTCAAAATTGTCCTTCGGATCTTTAATCATGCTCGCATATTTAGTTGTGCTCCGTTTTAGGGGTTCAGCTGCATTCTCTTTTGATCTGGCTTGAAGTTGTGACATTGAGGGAAAGTGTGTCAGCTCTCCTTCAACCATTTGTCTGGGAAACAACTGCAGTTTGTTCATGAACGCAAATACGCTTTGCACTCGATCAGACAGCAAACCAAATTTTCCTTGTAAGTCCACATTTAGTTTATCCAAATGCAGCAGCACGATTAGGCATTTCTTGCAGACTAGAACCCTCCCAGGATCTGTAAGCTTGGGGTGTATTCTGTGCTTCTCCTCCATAAACGATTTTACTGGTTCCAGGAGCTCAAAAAAACAGGAAATAACTTGACCTCTCGAGAACCATCGAACTGTGCAGTGAAATGGCAAATCAGCAAGGGAGTCATCTTTATCCAGTTCTTCAGTTAGATTTTGAAATTGTCTGTGAGTGCATTTGAGCAAGTGAAATTCACAATGTGCAAGACAGGTTTCACGACGTGATCAAATTTGAGATTCTTAGATACCAGTTGCTCCTGATGAATAATACAGTGAAATGTCCAAAATTTGGGAAAGCTTTCATCAGACTTACAAAGCCCAACTAATCCATTCACAGATCCCCACATGGACAGAGCCCCATCCGTTGCAATGACATTGAGCTTCTGTAAAGGCAAGTGGTTTTTCGCAACAACAAATATCAATGCCTCCTTTAGATCTCATCCACCAGTTCTGTCCCTTAGTGACACAATATCAAGGAGTCCTTCCCTTACAACACAGTCGCCAGACACAGTGCAGCCAAAAATACTGATAATTGAAGTTTATCCTGTGCATCGCACGAGTCATCTAAACCGATGCTCATATACTCACACTCCTGAAGTTGCGAGTGCAGTTGCGATTCGATGTCACTGTTCAGGTCAGAGGTTCTGCGTTCAATTGTGTGGGGTGAAAGCTGTAGGCCAGAAATTTTCTTCTGTGGATTCTTGTTCTCTGGTGACAGGATTGAAATCACATCAGTGAGGCATGTTATACGAACTCACCTTCAGAGTAGGGCTTTTTCGCATGGGCTAGGTGCCAAGCCACATAATAGGAGACTAACGTTACAGTTTGCGATCTGTTGGCAAATCTGGTGAAGAACTGGGCTTCTACATCCATTTGTGTTTTCAAAGTTTTCAGTTTTAAAGTGTGGACTTCAGAAACTTGTGGGAATTCTTGATCCATATGTGCACGGCTCCAAGCGAAATGAAGATTTGAACTGAGAAGAAGACACGTCTAGTAAAGAAGACACATGGCCTTACCATTACTTTCAACAATGTGCTTGCCGGGAGCCATTGCAGAACGTCACAGGTGTAACATAACGTAATGGCTGTGGAAGCTAGTCACTGTGTGCTTGTGCAAAGATTCAAGGAGACACAGGCACCGGGTGCCGGGGGGGCTGCTCAACCTCCTGCTCTGCCCCAGGCCCCGCCCCCACTCCTTGGGGGAAGGGGTGGAGTGGGGGCGGGGCTTGGGGCAGAGCTGCAGGTTGAGCACTCCCCTGGCACATTGGAAAGTTGGCGCCTGTGGCTCCAACCCCGGAGTTGGCGCCTATGCAAGGAGACACACATTAACTTCTGAAGAGCCGCATGTAGCTCCGGAGCGGACGGTTGACCACCCCTGATTTAAGCAATTAATGTGGGATCCACAAAAGATACTTAAGTATCTAAATCCCAGACTCAGGCACTTAAATCCCAGATTTGGCTCCACTATGATTCACAAAACTCCTGCCAAACCCTGTAAGTGCCTAAACTGAGTATCTAAGTATCAGTATCTAAGTTTCCAGGGTACAAGTTCTTTCGGTGCGTAGGTTTTTGCCTTTGAGCATGAGCATGCTGCCTTCCTCTATGTCTAGGTGCCTATTTCCTACCTAAGTGGCAGAGCAATCCACAAACCAGGGGAAAGACAAGCATTTGGCTACCTAAATTGCGTGCAGAGTCCAATCCAGTAAGTGGCCTCTGAGTATGCCTACTGTATAGAGTCCCATTCAAAATTGAGGAGGATCAAGAGGTGGCACCTACCTTATAACTTTTAGCTCAATGATTAAAGCACTCGCCTGGGATGTGGAAGACACAAGTTCAATTCCCCCCTCTTTGGCAGAAGGAGAGAAAGAGTTTGAACGATGCCCCTCAGGAGAGAGCTCTAGCCACCGAGTGGAGGGATATAGTGTGATGTGGGGCTCCCTTAATCTCTCCTTTTGCAGTGGTTCCACTATGGATAAATAATGAAAGAGTGATTGGAGCTGTGGGACTGGACTGTGCGTCTCCAACCTCCCAGGTGGGTGTCTTAACCACTGGACTACAGAGTCATTCCTCCCTCTTTCTCTGGCCCACATTTTAGGATTCACAAATATTTTCCTGAGTACAGGCAGTTGTCCAATATTCACATACAGGCCTAGACTGTGGCTTTTCCACAAGCTCCGAGTGAGGAGTTGTGTACACTAGAGTGTGAAGTGCTCTTTTAACTTGAGTTAACTGTTGTCCCAGGGCACAAACATTTGGGATTTACCCTAGGACTTGGCCTCGGGTAAACTGCAAATGTCTAGACTAGCACTTACAGGCATGTGAATTGACATAGTTGGCAATCAATTAACTTGAGTTAAAAAAGGACCCCAGACTCTAATCGCATCAGTGAGGCATGTTATACAAACTCGCCTTCAGAGTAGGGCTTTTTCGCATGGGTGAAACCATAGAGTTGCACTGCCCCAGGAGCAGACCAGGGACCAGCATATGACTCAGAGTGTTCTCCTTACTCCCTATCCCTGGCACAGATTATTTCCTCCTCCATGTTGGTTCAGCTGAGTTTGCTGGCATATTTGGGGGGAAAAGCTCAGGAGGGCGAGCAGCAGCCCATGGAGATCTCTCCCCCAGTTATGCAGTGTCCCATGTTATTGAGGGTGCCTTGGGAGCTCTCGTCTGGCCCATAGATCCATATTTCTGCAAATAGCAGCAGTTATCAAATGTGAATAATTTCTTTGAATATATTCACTAATCTGCTTTGTTCTCTTCTGTTAAGGTTTGTATGCCACACTCCACACCATGATATCTGAGTGCCCTTCAGCCTGCCCTTTCATTATTCAGCTAGCACCAGTAAAAGACATAAGTAGGAAATAACTTTGAAATTACAGCTGAGGGCAGATGGGCCTCTTGTAGATATAATCTTAAATTACAATTTAAAAGACATATGGACCTCTTGTAGATATAAATCTTTTTCTCTTGAAATAAAGATGTAATGTTAAAAGAGAAAAGGTCCTGACAAGAGTTAATTCTACTACCTTTTCCCCTCCTCTTGTGCTGGCACTAACCATAATAGCATTTCCATTATGTGCAGTTTCTGGTATATTGCTATCAAAGCACACAGAAATTTTCCATTGAGTGGAAAATTGGCACGGCTTTCTTGTTTACAACTGCAAAGGTAATAATTTTGATAAAGTACTCTTCTATAATTATACTTCTATTCACTGAACTGGGGGGAAAATACTTACTATTCAGTTAACCTGGCCAATACACCTTTGTGTAAATTTTATCCTTAAAACCAGTGCTGATTTTGTTTTTCATAAGCATCTCCATCCAGACAGGGCTGTCTCATAGTTTTTTGACTTCCTGGCATCAGCAAATGGGGGGGAGGGGAGTGAAAGAGCTCTCTCACTGCAAACTCAGTTTCAGGCTTCTCACTTCATGCTCTCAGTAGGTTCAACTTTGGTGGGCTAGTGAGATACATTGCCTTTATTTCTGTGCAACATGTTAGAGGCAGAGTGTGAAACTATGGGATGGAAGGTAATCAGACAGTTATGTTCTCAAAAGGTTCCCACAGGAGTCCTTTCTGGCACCATGTGGTGTGTATTCTGTTCACCAATAGCCTCTGAAAGGATTGTGTGAGTTTTGAGGCTGGAGAATAAACAGACACTGCTCTTTGTTGTTCGTGATCATGTGATAACTGTTGTAAAGATTCACACCCAGAGCAATTTAGTTCAACACTGGTTAAAAAATTAAACTTTGAATACAGCTGAGAAGCAAATGTATGCTCTCTAGAAGCACCTGGAACACTCCAGAATAATTAGCTACAACTATGGGAATAATATTTTGCACGTCTATAGTGCTTTCCATCTAAGGACCTTAAAGTGCTTTACAAACATTAATTAAGTCTCACAATACCCTTATGAGGTAGATAGTATTATACTATCCATTTTCCAAGTTGGTAAACTGAGGCACAACGATTAAGGCTCACATTTTCAGAAGTGCCCACTGATTCTGGGTAACTCAAATTTTGGATCCCCAAATTGAGACATTTGGGATTTTCAACGCGAGGCATTCAAAAATCCTAAATCACATCCCCAAATACCATCAGATTTAAATAATAAACGTTAGGTTATTTTTATTTGTTTTCTAGTATTGGAAGGTTTAAGGTTCACATTTTAAAACTTTTCTCCACAGCCTTGAGGGCTAGAAACTGGATTTCTTTAATGAAAATTGACATTGTTGCATAATAGCCTGATTCTAGCTGTTGGGGATTAAAAAAAGCCCCCCCACAGTATTGCAAGACACAATAAAATGGAGAGAGTTGTTAACACTGAACACCTACAATTCCAGTTGAAGCCACTGAGTGCTGTGAATGTCCAGTTCTTTTGAAAATTAGGCTTAAGTATCCCAGGTTATTTATCCAAGATTAGTGCTCGGCATCACATGGAGCAAATCAGTGAAATAAGAACAGATCACACCTCTGGCTGTCAGGTGAATCTAAATGTACAGCATCATGCTGGTCACTTCCCTTATGGATACTTCTTCCAGGAGTATTCCTGTGGAGGAGGTGCCCATGGACTGCAGAATTGAGGAAAAGAATAGGGAGAATGCAACCACTTCCATTATCATTCTTCCCCCTGCCCTTCCCACCAAGAGTGCCTCTTCATGGAGTGGAACCTCTCCACGTCCCTCTGCTTTAGGAAGAGTTCCAGTGTGAGCAGCTGTCAAGGGAAGCCCTTTCAGCTTGGGCCCAGATCCAAAAAGGGACTTAGCCTTTGTGACTTAGGCACCTAGGAAATCACAGGAACACAGATCTGCGAAGCCTGAGCTTGGCAGCAAGGCTCTCCCTACAATGCATGGGGAGAGATAGGTGCATTAGAATGGGTTCCATGAAAGCCAGCATGCAAGGTGGGGAACCGCCTAAGCTAGCGAATGGGAGATGTCAACAGGAAGGGTGGGTCCTAAGCCCCACCCCTCGCACAGAGATAGACGCCTGTCTCTGCTAGCGATACATGAACGGGAACCCCTCTCCTAGAGTCAGACGATTTAGGCGCCTCCATCATTTCTAGTAAGAAAGAGTTAGGGGCCTACCTTACTCCATATAAAATGGTGATCTTATAACTTTTAACCCAATGGTTAGAGCACTCACCCGAGAAGTGGGAGACTCAGATTCAATTCCCCCCAATCCCTGAGTGGGAGAGAAGATTTGAATAGGGGTCTTTGACCTCTCAGTGACGTGGGGCTTCCTCTGTCTCTCCTGGTGAAGCTGTTCCACTGTGTATAAATAATGAAAGAATGATTGGAGAAGGGGTCCTGGGTATCCTACCTCCCAGGTGGGTGCCCAAACCACCTGGCTCTGTGTCATTCTCACTTCTTCTCTTTCTCTGGCCCAATGACTCTTTACAGATTTATACAAAGTGGAACAGCTTCCACAAGAGAATTTGAGTACCACATTAGAATAGCCCATCATAACTCACTCTCCGCAGAGGTGGGAAAATCCTGTTCAGATCTTTGCTCCCCCTCAGGCAGAGGGGGAATTAAACCTATATTCCCCATGTTCCAGGTGAGTCCTCTGACTAATGGGAAGAAAGTTATAAGGTGGTTACCTCTCCCTTTGAGTAGGAGTTTTGTGGATTGCAGTGGCACCTAAATCTGGGGGTTTAGGTGCCTCTGTATCTTTGTGGATCAGAGTCTTGGTCCTGTCCTGATGGGAGACTGATGGAGAACTGCAGAGACATAGGACCTTTACACTGACTGCCTGGACTCCCAGCAAATTCCCTCTGATCCACATTTTTCTCAAGGAACCTATGACTTATGGTAGCCAAACCTGCTGAGGAGAAGGGCAAATCCCCCTCTTTCCCCTGATAGAATGATCTCAGAGAGAACTATCAAGAAAACCAATATTAATATAAAGTAAATGAGATGCAATTAGTGCACTGGAATAATTAGTTGATTATGCAGTTCTTGAGGGCTACTATGGCCATTCACCATGCATACTGAATTTACCCAAGAAGAACTTAGATGCTCTGGTGATGGCCACCGTAGAAAACGCTAAAATAAATAGAAAAAAAAATCACAGCGTGCAAAAATGTGACAAGCTAATCTACTTGTGTATAGTTAAATGTTAATGCATACGTAACAGTATTGTGAAAGTTAAAATCAGGAATATAACTTATTGTTAGTACTGAGTCAGGTCTATCCATGCAATAGATGGCTAGACTTCATTTCCATTCTTTTTTATGTCACAGCTGAAATGAGTATGGTTGTCTCTACCTAGCCCCTGTTGTCTACATCCTGAAATTCTCACACTTTGGTACTATTAAGGAATCTCTGTTCAAGAGAGGTTTGGCATTGGAAAAACCATGATATTTCAAATCAGGAATTTGTAGAACTATGTGTATCATTGTATGGAATAGTATATTTCATCTTCATTTGCAGTATGGGACTGTGACAGGTTGGATCACAGAAACCTCCTGGGGGTTGTCAACTGATGTGCCAAGACTACTTCTGCCTCTGCTTTCCTGCCCTGTCAGCTTAGGACTCCAGCACCCTGTCTTGCTGAGCCAGACACGCCAGTCTGCTCCAGCACAGACCCAGAGTCTGAACCACGTACCCCAAAGCTGCAGACTTAACTGAAAGCAAATTAAGAAGTGTTCCTGCCTTTAACATTCAGATGCCCAACTCCCAATGGGGTTCAAACCCTAAATAAATCCGTTTTACCCTACAGGGTAAACTCATAAATTGTTCACCCTCTATAACCCTGATAGAGAGATATGCACAGCTGTTTGCCCCCTCCCCCAAGTATTAATACATACTCTGAGTTAATTAATAAGTAAAAAGTGATTTTATTAAATACAGAAAGTAGGATTTAAGTGGTTCCAAGTAGTAACAGACAGAACAAAGTGAATTACCAAGCAAAACAAAACAAAACATGTGAGTCTAAGTCTAGTACAGTAATAAAACTGAATACAGATAAAAACCTCACCAGTTCCAGTAAGCTTCCTTTTACAGACTAGTCTCCTTCTAGTCTGGGTCCAACAATCACTCACACCCCCCGTAGTTACTGTCCTTTGTTCCAGTTTCTTTCAGGTATCTTTGGGGGTGGAGGGGCTCTCTCTTTAGTCAGCTGAAGACAAAATGGATGGGTCTCCCAGGGGTTTAAATAGACTTTCTCTTGTGGGTGGAGACCCGCTCCTCTCTCCTATGCAAAGTTCAGCTACAAAATGGAGTTTTGGGGTCACCTGGGCAAGTCACATGTCCATGAATGACTAAGTTCCTTACCAGCCAAGCCACATTCCTGGGAAAGCCCAGATGTGGATTGGCGTTTCCAAGTTCATTGTTGGCTTAAGGGCTTCTTGATTGGGCACGTACTGAGAATAGTCTTTTCTCAGGAAGCTGACCAATTCCTTCACTAAAACCTACTCAGAATCAAACAAGTATGTAGCCAATATTCATAACTTTGAATACAAAAATGATACATACATACAAATAGGATTAATAGATTCAATAGATCTTAACCTTTACAGAGATATGTTACATGGCATATGTAGCATAAAACACATTCTAGTTATGTCATATGCACGTTCATAAGTATATTTCCATAAAGCCTTATGGGGGGCACCATCACAGGGACTGAATCAGGTATAAGCCCTGATTTTCTCTCTTAGGGCATGGCTACACTGGAGACTTCAAAGCGCCGTTGCGGGAGCGCTCCCATGGCAGCGCTTTGAAGTGCAAATGTAGTCACGTGCAAGGGCTGGGAGAGAGCTCTACCAGCGCTCCTAGTAATCCACCTCCACGAGGGGATTAGCTCCGAGCACTGGGAGTGCGGCTCCCAGTGCTCGGAACCTGTCTACACTAGCACTTTAAAGTGCTCAGAGTTGCTGCGCTCAGGGGGTTGATTTTTCACACCCCTGAGCCAGCAAGTTAGAGCACTATAAAATGCAAGTGTAGACAAGCCCTTACTCTGGGGTAAGTCCCTTGACATCATTGGAGCTACTCTTGATTTACATTGATGTAAGATAAGAATCAGGCCTAATTAATGTAAAACCTATACATTCAACAAATCCACCCAAAAACTTAAGAAACAAATAGCAGTTCACATATGTCTGTTTCGCAACTGAATCAGAACTGATTTGACTACTAGGAGTCATAAAATTATAATATATCACACATATATAATATCTTTCATCTGAGGACTTCAATGCTTTACAACCACCAATTTGGCCCACAACAGCCTTATGAAGTAAGTATTATTATAACCATATAACAAGATAGGAACACTAAGCTTAAATGGCTTAGCCAAGGCTAGGAATCCAGTGACAGAGCCAGAAAACCTGCACACAGCAGTCCTGATTCCTGGGTCTCTTCTCCAACCACTAGGTAATACCTGCCTGAAAGAAAGAGCACGTAAAAGATGGGTGTGGGTAGTGGAGCAGCGCTGACATTAGATATGCTCTAACATTTGCTGTAGTAGAGCAGCTCGATTTGCATCAGCTCTTTTGAAAGAGATCAGTGTAAAACTCTAAAAATCAATTCTGTAACCATATTGTACAACCTGATTGTTTTAGTTGGCTCTTTTGTGTGACAGCTATGATTAAATTTATATTAATGTACTTAAAATAATAATTGATGGACTCTACTGGTTATCAGTTTCACTTATAAAGCTATTAACTTTTAAAATAAAAGAAATCTGACTTCATTTCATTTAATGACTTACATTAAATCTTTTCATATTTTTACACAGGAGGCAGATTCCTAGCATCAGCCTTTACAATCAGTATTTCCACTATCTTTTCAATAATATTTATATTTGACCCAATGATTTTATAGAACTCTTGTTACTTTGATTTTCTATTATAGATAGTAGTTTAGCAATTTGAATGATAATTGGTAGAGTTACAGGACAATCTCAATTTCAATCATACGTTATTTCTTGACTATTTTTTTCTTTCAGTTAATTCCACTGTTAATTAGCTACAGCTGTAATTGATTGTACGGATGCACTATTTAATTAATTCCACAGTGGTGACCAACGTTATTTTTTGAGTGACAGCAAAATACCATAGTGCACAATATTTTGCAGTAATTATGTGCTGGCTCCATCACACTGTACACCTGATTGGATGTCTTTACATTTTATTTTTAAATTAAGTTAATTTACGCTGAATGGTTTGCCTATGTAACAAAACTTGTTTAAAAAGAATCCCAAAGGAGAGTTTTATACATTACTTTATAAAGTATGTCCCTTTACCCAACGCTACCAAAAAAAAAGTTTAATGTACAAAGAGTGGAGTTTTGTTTTTGTGACGGAGTGCTGGGATTCTGCAAGTGCACGAGCAGGGTGGTCACTGTTTAACTAGTTAGACCACAGGGAGGGCCTGGTTAAGGAGAGGAGTCCCTGATTACCAGATCAAATTGGGGCTGGGAAGCTAATGAGCTAATTGCCCCCTTAACAAGGAGACTGGAAAAAACAGCACAGGGAGGAAGCAGGGCCCAAAGAAAGGAAGGAGAGCAGGGCCTGACATAGGGTTGCCTGCCAACTGTCTAATCACACAAACCCAAACATCCTTGCCCTACCCCTTCCTCCAGTCCATGCCCCTGCCCCACCCCTTCTCCGAGGCCCTGCCCCCACTCACTCCAGCCCCTCTACCTCAGTCGCTTGTTCTTCCTCACTCACTTTCACCAGGGGCAGGGTGTTGGGGTGTGGGCTCTTGGCTGGGGGGTGGGGCCGAGGAGTTTGGAGTATGGGAGGGAGCTCTGGGCTGAGCTTGGGGCAGCGGGTTCGTGTGCAGGAGGGGGTGTGGGCTCCAGGAAGGAGTTTAGGTGCGGGAGGGGGTTCTGACCTGGGGCAGCGGGCTCAGGGTGTGGGCTCTGGGAAGGAGTTGGGTTGTGGGAGGGGGCTCAGGGCCAGAGCAGGGGGTTGGGGTGTGGCATGGGGGGCAGGCTCTGGGGGGGAGTTTGGGTGCGGGAGGGGGCTGGGGTAGGGGGTTGGGTGCGGGAGGGGGTTCGGAGTGCGGGCTCCAACCGTGTGGCGCTTACCTCAGGCAGCTCCTGGAAGCGGTGGCATGTCTGGCAGTGGCTCACGGCAGCCAGGAGGCTCTGCGTGCTGCTCTTGTCTGCAAGCACTGACCCCGCAGCTCCCATTGGCCGCGGTTCCCTGTTCCTAGGAGCCACTGCCGCATATGTCGCTGCTTCCGGGAGCAGCATGGAGCCAGGGCAGGTAGGGAACTTGCCTTAGCTCCACTCTGCCACAGGACTTTTAGCAGCTTAAAATCTCCTGGATTGGCTTCAGTAGCCTCCGGGAGATTGAGCCTGATTCTGGGAGACTCCCAACCAAATTGGGAGGGTTAGCAACCCTAGTGACAAAAAGAGAGGAGACGTGTTTAACCACCCCACCCTTTTAGAAGAAGGTCTAGTGAAGCTAGATAACTTGTGAATACTGTGACTTCACTACTCTGTAGAGGTGGTGAAGTGAAACACTATAAATAAACTGCCCAGTGGTATCTACAAAAGGGAAGGACTCCGAGCAGTCTGTGTGGAGCTAAGAGGACAGGAGTGGTGACACCCCATCACAATACTGTGTAAGATTAAAAAAATTAAAAACTGTGTGGCCTAGTGAAATTTCTTGAAATTGGATTCTTTATCATGAGTACATTGCAGGTTTGATTCTGATAATTTCCCTATAGCATTGTTTGCCAGATGAAGAAAGGTAGGAAAAAAACCTGACTTCTTTGATTCCTCCTCCTGTTTAGATTTTGAATATAGCTGCCTTTCATTATTATTTTTAAAAAATGTTCCCCCTTGAAATGTGAAATACAGGCTATGTTTTCATAGTCTGTCCCCTGGACAAAACAGATGTGGATGTGATCCATGTAGGATGCCGATTGAAGTTTAGGAGTATATCTTCCCCTCTAAATCTGTGTATTTCCCATTATTATTGACTAGAGTTACTCAGGCTGAAGTCCACCCCAAATGCACAAAGTTGATTATTGGTGTCTTTTTAAAATATAGTTCATGCAAAACAGTTGGGCAGATGAAATCCAACCCTAGGTCATTGTGCAGGGCTGCTGTGTAGCCCTCTTGTCTCCACATCGAGCTGCTACGCAAACATATAGACTGGAATAGTGGCGCTTCTATGCCATTTGCACAGGATCCTGTGGCCATTGGATCCATGTCAATGTGGATCTGTGGTTCCTCTCTAGTCCCACTCTCATTATGGCTTTTTACACCAACCTATCACAGGCCAGAGCAGAAATCCTTTCAGTGGCATGCAGGGGCTGGATAGGTGCCCTTTTGCAGGTGCTCTGCCAGTAAGTCCCCCATAAAGCCTGTATCATGGCTTAAGAAGAGATACAGCTTTATTCCTGAGTGAAATGTAGCTGGCCCCTTATTTTCATGAGCATATGTGATCTGTAACTCAGCTGAGGGCACTAACTCTATGTAGTCAAACAAAATGTTGACCTCTTTAAATTACTTTACGAGACCTGTTGTATTCTGCTGTCATGGGTAAAGATCTCATAGAACTGTTTTTCTCCTAGTAGGGATGTTAGCTTGGAGTCCTGAGCAAATTCCAATTTTGCCTACCTAGCTTGGAAAAGATACTGATCTCAGAGGTGCATCTTATCCATCAGAAAGTATAAATAACTTAAGATCTAAGAAATATTAATGTATAATCTCTTTGTGGCAAGGCCCATATATATGCTGTGTTCTGTGAGGAACAGAGAGATCAATAAAGAACAATCAGTAACATTACATATTCTGCCTACCTACATTTCCTTCTGCAGTTTCAGTTGGATTCTGTGTTCTTCACTTCTTGTACTAAACTCTTGTGTAGTGTTGCTGTGTGCTAGACAATTATAGTGTTCCATCTAGGAGGTGGCTGCACTTCTGTATTGGGAGCTGTGATTCCTGAATCTTTATAATTAACCCACTGATACTCAGGCAGAGCCTCAAGAGCCACAGGTGTCTTTTTAATGTGTCTCCTGTAGCTTAGTGCAGCACATGATATTAAAACAGTGTGATTTAATTATTAATCAATTTAAATTAATAACCAATCAGATGCTTTTACTATATTATTTACCAATTGTAGTTGATAAAATAATAATACTTGGTCAGTCATTTTGCTGTGAGAATTATATATAAAAATAGTAAATGAAACAATGAATTCACATTACTGTGGCTCTTTTGGGTAATGCTGATCACTAATTTGGCTCCTGAACCACTGAGCTCTGAGTATCACTGAGTTAACCAGAAGGATCCGAATGTGCTTGGCAGAAAGGTGCTGTAAGTGTAAGATCATACTATATTATTATACCAGTCTGAGTCATGTCATTTAGCAATACAATAGTATCTTGAATTCCAAAACAATGGGAAAGATTAGTTATGAGCTTTGAACAAGGTTCAAAAGGCATACTTCGTGGGGCTGTCACCTTCAGATAAATGAATGAGTCAAGGGCCTTGACATTTCTAAAGCCCAAAAGACAAGGATGTTTTGCTTACAGAAACACATTGAATTTTAGCACCTGTCTGAAAAAGACAGTGATATAAATTATCATAATAAAATATCATCTCCTGATAGATTTAACTCACAGAATTATAGCATCTTTGGGTTGTTTGGTAAACTGAATATAAAAATTTGGAAATATTTCCAGCTCCATGGTTTTTGTAAATGTCACTGAAGACACAACAGTCATGCGGCAAGTGAGAAAATCAGCTCTGTTACTGTCAGGCTGAATTAGAATCATTGTACAAGTATACTTAAGTGACTCAGCAGTAACTAACTGAGTACTGATATGTTCTACCCATGTAGTGCCCACTTAATTCCCTGTAGTGTTAGTGGGAGTTAAGCATATGTATTAAGCAGGAATTATGTACCACTGCAATTAATTTTTGCACATGTATAGGATATTTCATCTAAGGTCCAGATTTTTCTTTGGAGAAAAAAGAAAATGCTTTCAAAGTTTTAGTTCATTTCTTTGACGATTATGATTTCTGAAAATGAGTTTCTTTTTTAGATTCGGCAAATTAAAATTTACTCCTTTGAAATGTATTCAAAGTGTCTGGTGTTTCTTTTGTCGCTCTCTCGGGTCAATGAAATTATACCGTAACAGTTTAAAGGTGGATCAATGTATAACATTGGCTCGTATAAGGGGCAGTTCTGAAGGACAGGAATAGTGAATTGTTTAGGAGGCTGCCATTATTTGAAACCTATATATGATTTTTTTTTTTTTGGGTCAGTGATGCCAATAGACTAAAAACCAGACAGAATATTTTTGTTGTCCATCTGTGAATTGCACAGGATGCTTTTCAAAATTGAAAAGAAAGTTTGGGATCTGGTAAAATGACTTCTTTCTGAATTCCACAGCAAAACCTCCTATTAGCCTATGGGGAGCATGCACTAGGTCATTTTCCAGATGGGGTGGAGTAAGTGACTCAACAAAGGTAAAACTGGCAATTAGTGGCAGAGCTTGGAAAAGATCCTGATCTCTGAGGTGGTAGCCATGTCTTATCCATTATCAAATATGAATAAATTAATATATCTTAGATGTTAAATTAGAATCTCTGCATGGCAGGGACCACATCTATGCTGTTTTCTGTGAAACAACTAGGCAGAACAATAAAGAGCAATAAGTAACATTATCTATGAAATAGAAAGCAGTTAAAAGAAAGAAACATCTATAAAAGAGGGAGAAAAAAGAAGTGAAAGGAGAAAAATATGACAAAAATTAAAAATAACTGTATTCTCTAACTCACAAATTTCAAAATGGGTTTACTGTTTTCATGTAGTCCAGGAAGATGTCCTTATATTTTTGCAACCTCAGCCTCTTTGGAAGGAGCCATGTCCAGTAGTTCATTCTTTTAACAAAGTTGAAGATAGAGCTTTCTAATGCCTACTGGGTTTTCTCTTTTATTGTTACTATACAGTTATAACCAGACGCTACGGGTAATATTTATACTTTTCTCCTTTGTATATATTATTTCATAATGATTACACCATTCTTATACATGTGCAAAGATTTTTTTTTTGCATTTTTACTTTTTTGTACACAATAATGTGTGTTCACTGTGGTGAGTATTATTTTTAGTCTTAAGCAGGGTTTCTCAAACTTTCTGAGCTGTTGACTGCCTTCTACACAAAATTCTAATTTTAACAGTGAGCAGGCAAAATTTTTAACTATAGCCATTTCAGAAATAACAGCTAATTATAATGTTTCAGAAAGTGAACTTCAGTTTTCAAGAAGATGAAACATTTTAAATACAATTAAACAGGGTGGTTTAGCCTGTCTTGCTAATGAAACATGGACCACAGAATTGGAGATATTTTCAGTAGACAGGCAATTGAAATACTTTATTGTTATTGCTCCCATCAAAAGAGAAACTTGATTTGTAGAGATATCAGGATGAAATGGGATGAGAACTTTCAAACTTCTGCAACTACAGCTGGGTACCTCTCCTTCAGAGACAGCCAAAGAAAATCATTTTACATTTACTGATTTATTTTTAAACTAAATTTTACATTTTTACTTATCCCACACCCCTTCCATGACTCTTTTGTTGATCATAATAACCCACAGTTTGGAAAACCTACTTTAAAGAATAATTTCTTAATAGAATTAAATATATTAAAGAATTGTAAGCTTCAGAATCCTTAATTTTGTCCTTTGCATTAAGACAATATATTCATTTCAATCCCTCCTTAAAACACTTTTCTTCTACAAATCATACGAACATTAATTCACCAAATAAAGATATCTTTCACTTTGAACCATCATTTGGTGTACTGTATATCTGAACTGTATAGTCTGTTTAATTTATATTGTAAATTCCTTGGTGCAGGTATTGTATTCCACTGTACAGCATCTAACACTGCAGCACTCAAAAATAATAATGTGAAGGATTGGGTGTGGTGGGAAGGGTCAAAATTGAGTTTATAATTGGCAGCTTAGCTTCAACCTTAACTACAGCAGAAATTATCCATCTCTCTGTAATTAGACCTGGAGTATATTTTGTACTGATAAAACAAAAGCCCTTGCACAACGAATTCCATTGCAATAGTAAGGGTGTGCAAGATAAGTCCCTAAGAAGGAATGCTGTCCAAGGTCGTCATTGTCTAAAGGGTAAATACTCATTATTCTTTTCCATTTCCTGGAACCTTAAACATTGTCTCAGGCTAGGGAGCTGCACAAGGACTGATACTTAGAAGGCAGGCAGCTGGGCTATCAAATTCCAATGTAAGGGTGGACAGTCCAGTCAGGTAAGAAAAGGTCTTTTTGCTACTTCCTGGTTCGTGTAGACAGAGCTATAGTTGAAAGTAAGAAGGAACCAAATACCTCTTCCAGTTGACTTCTATGGAGTCACCTCAGGGAGGAATTAGATCTAAAGTATTCAGAAAGTTAATTAAAAGTAGAAATGAGTAGGATAAGGGAAGAAACTAACAGATGTAAAATGGAATTATCCACATATTTTAGGAATAATTATAAGACACCTAGTTTAAAGAGGAAAAGGATTTAGTTTAGTGAAGCAGAAAGAAACCAAGGAAAAGTAATAATTTTGGAAAATTGGCCTGTTTCAAAAGCTGAAAGCCCCTATATCGTGGATAAGTACTAAGTTCCCTCTACTGTTTTTTCCTGATTAGGGAAGAATCCGTGGAGGTTTTTCATTATCCCATGAATTTAGTTTGGAGCTGCTTGTGACAGGTTTATGTATTATTGTCTCAAGAGCCAAGAAAAATGAACTGGTGAGAGATAGACTGAGCCAGTATTGGTAAGTGCAAGCCCTCTTTTCTCATAGCAAAATGTAAATTTAGTTAAAATTGTGTACTTATTAAGTTATTGTAGCATTCATAGGAGTACTATTGCATAGTTGCAAAATGACTTTTATTATAACTTGGTTTTTACTTGCTAAGCACCCAGCCCTGCAAGTTACTCCACAAGGCCAGACCCTTTCACTGCATAGATCCCCAATGACTTACAAAACATGCAGAGGGGTCTGCCCCCACAGAAACAGCTCCAGGATCAGGTCCCAAATAATACCTTTTTAAAACAAATCTTCTAGGCTGAAATTTTCTCTTCTGCCCAAATATGGTGGGTTTTTTTTCATTTTATTTTATTTTTAGTTTGTGGAAAATTCCTTTAGCCATTTCTGAGTTATCAAAGCTTAAAAAAAATTATCCTGATACATTTGTTTACAAAAATGTGCCATCGCATATGTATGCAAAATACCCACGTGCTACTTGTTATGAATGCATCCGTACCTTAATACAGGTTGTAATGCAGAAAATGACAGAACTTTTCTTTTAAACTTCCAGCTTATGTGTAAGTAGTCATTACTGAGGAATGCAGGTTTTGCTAAGTTTTCAAACTTTCATTTTAAAATTAATAGTAGCATCTATCACTTACATAGTTCTCTACTTCTTACTGCATAATTAACTAACTAGTCACCACAGTCCCCTAATGAAAAGGTTGTATCATCACCATTTTTCAGATGACAACGTTGAGACACAAAAAGATTGTGTCTTGCTCGTAGCTAGGGTCCTACCAAATTCACAGTCCATTTTGGTCAATTTCATAGCCAGGGTTTTAAAATTAGTCAGTTTCACATTTTCAGATGTTTTTATCTGAAATTTCACAGTGTTTTAACTGTGGGGGTCCCAATCCAAAAGGCAGTCAGGGTGGGGGTGTGTGTCACAGGATGGGGAGGTTGAGCCATGGCCTCCCACACTGATGGGGTGGGAGCTGATAGCTGGAGCCATGCCATCCCCGTGCCGGGGGGCTAATAGCTGAAGCTGTGGCCTCCCCAGGCTGGGGGCTGACAACTGGAGCCAATGGAGATCCCGGAGGTGGATCTGACCCGCCCCAGGGGTGGCCCCTGCAGGGGAAGAGGAAGTCTTGTCCTTCCCCATCCCTGGCTGGGACTAGCAGCCCTACACAAGGTAGGAGCCCCCAGCTGGAAACCAGATTTCATGGGGGGGATTAGATTTCACGGTCCATGATGTGTTTTTCAGGGCTATGAATTTGGTAAAGCCCTACCCATAGCCCAGGAGTGATCAGTGCCTAAGATTAGAACTCAGGGGTTCCCAGCTTCTAATCCTATATAGTCATTGTATAGATGCAGTGTTGCCACCTCTCATGATTTTGTCATGAGTCTCATGATAATTATTGTTTTTCTTAAAGCCCCAGCTCTTGGAGTCAACTGGATATGTGATGAATTCAGCCTTAATTCTTAAAGAAAAAGTAAGTTTCTAGCCCTCGTGGCTGTGGAGATAGCTTCAAAATGTGACCCCCAGTGCACTCTAAAGGCTCAAAAAGCAGAAGGCAAATATAAAGAACACCAAATATATTGTTTTTACATAATCTCATGATTTTAAAGCCAATCTCATTATTTTTGAACATTTGGGGTTGGCAATACTGTGAGTCCTGCCAACCCCTGGGCACCACCACCAGGAAGTGGTGCTTACCTCACCAGATAAGGCCAAAAAATTCTTGGGTACTAGGACTCAGGCATAGTTTGAGGAGGTTAAAGAAAGGTACAGTTCCTTTATTTCCCTCCCATCTCTTGCTGGCTCACCTCTAAAACTAATACTGGAATATTTCTGTCTTCCTCCCAGCCCACAACGCACAGCTCTAAGGCAGAGAAAAGGAGCTGAATTAACAGTGTGTATGCAGCCAGAGCAGTGCTGCCCTGGAACCTGAGTGCAATTTAATGGGGGAGAAGGCACATTCGTACCTTTCAACTTCCCAATGTCCAAACACTGTGGGATTCCTTCCTTTAGTGTAAATAACCTTGCTATAACTTCAGTCTCAGAATTCTTTAATTTTGATTCAAATAATTTTTAGCAGTAAAATTGAGGGGACACCAAATGCGTGTGCAATGTAAATAAGTTTTGGACAAAAATGAGTGATGCTCATTGAAAATGAGGCGATATGAGGGGAGAACACAACAGCACCAGTCCCTCTTACCTACCCCACAAGTCCCCTACCTAGCCGCATTAGTGGCCTCAACCCACAGCACCCAGACATTATCAAACCCCACCCACCTTCCAGTAGAGCCAGCCTCCCCTACAAGTCTCCAACCAGCAGCTCCTACCCCGTTATCACCTACCCCCACAAAATAGCCCCTTGTTATTTCCGCATAGGGCAGGTCATTGATGATTTGCTGGTATTTTGAGAACTGCAGACCCCAAAAGGTTGAAGACCACTGTATTAGACCATGCTGCCTCTCATCTGTAACAATGAGTTCAGTTCTGCCCCCTCTGGTGTTAGTAGCAAAACACCCATTGACTTCTATTGAAGGAGGATTCGCACAGTTACTAACATTAAAAAATGCTGAACTGAGCACGGGCAGTAGACATTTTTATATGTTGCAGCATGCATTTAAGATTTGGCCTAAATTTTCAATTGTTTTAAACATTTATAAAATATAAGACCAACAGACCTTTTTTTCCATTTAAAAGTGTCTATAACATTGTTTGTTTAAAAACATTCTCCAAACAAACATATCTGAAACCCCCCCATTGATTTACTAAGAACATTAAAGTGAAAATGACTTTAAAGCAAAATGAAACTGATATGGTAGTGTTAATGATGTGGGCAAAGATTTGTTTTATTACTATATATATATATAATTCTTAGTGTCAAACAATTAGGAGCTAAATCCTGCCAATGCCTTTACTACTGACTTCAATGGGGCTGAGTTAGAGCATGTCACTGAACCTACAGTCAGTGCATGCATTGACAAAGTGGTTGCTTGACTCATTTAAGGTGTATCTCGTGTGAGCATTTCTACCTGGCATACTTTACTGGGGTAGAGATGCAGACATAACAGGACTGGTGTGTTGCATACTTTTGCAGTAGTATGTCTTTGGTGGAAAATGTCTGTGATTTCATAAATTTTCCTGTCTTGCACACAGTTTTTTGTTTTGGAGCAGAGAAGAGCAGAGGAGAACCTAGGAAAATTAAATACAAAAATCTGTTAACAAAATATAAAAGTTGAATGTTTACAATGGGAAAAAAAGCCAGGGAATGCAAAATTCAGGATTCTCATGGGAAGCAGCAATGCTAATTTTCTCATACTACACATGCTTTAAAGTAGTATTACTTTACTGTACCATCCCAACATAATCCAAAAAACTAGATGTGTAATATGGCTACATTAAAGTTATGAGGATTTAACTTAGACATTTCCTATTTTTGTGCTCTTAAAGTCACAACTGTGCGATTGCAGTAACCATATTTTGCATTTAATTTTTTGCACACAGACAGCACAGCACTGCCATTACCTTTTTACTAGGGAGCTCTCTGAGCTGGTGTATTCCCTCCGCTCCAGTCCTGCCTCCAGGAGGCAGAGCTTCTGCAAGCGACCTCACAGATTTGGCCAATCCGCTCGATTAGACGCTGTGATGCTATTCCTGAAAGTTCCCTTCCCTAGGGTGGCACTTCGGGGAATAACATTGAATGCTTTCTATTTTTAGTGGGCAGGCCAAGAGCTTTGTCCCCAGCCCTGCCAGCTAACCCCAATTCAACTCCTCGGGAAGGAGAGGGAAACATTTGCAGCTCAGCAGGAGAAATGACTGAAATCCTCTCGAGTGAATCCCTGACAAAGGATGTGTTAGGCGGAGTGTCCCTTGCGAAGGACGCCCTCGGCACACATCGCGCTGCAAACTCTGTGGCGCGGCTACAGTCAAAAAGAGGGTGGGTGGGGGAACGGCTTTGTGCGGCTCCATCTTTTCTCTCTCACACCGTCTCTCGCTCTCTCTCCAGGTCAGTTTTGCTCAGTTTACAGTCAGAGCGACCTGCTTTGGCTCCCCTCCGCCCGGCATACGCAGCCTGGGCTCGGCCCACGCGCCCCGGGCCGCGCAGCCCCGGCCACCAGCGCCTCCTGAGCCCGCCCCGGCTCACAGCGCCCAGGTGTGCGCCGGCGGGCCCGGGCCCAGCCGTGGGCCCGATCCTGGCCGTCCTGCAGCCTGAGCGACTCCGCCCTTAGGAGAGGGCCTGGACACCCCACTCCCCCCAAAAGAACTTCAAGTGTTGGGGGGCGGAGGGAGGGAAGGAGCAGCCCCCCTGCAGCTGCCCGAGCCAGCCCAGCCCAGCTCGAGCAAGGGGGAGCCCAGGGACCCGCCCCTCCCGGCCGATCCCGGCCGCGGCAGGAAGGGAAGGGAAGGGAAGGGGAGGGGTGTGTAGCGGGGGGAGGGGCTGCTGCTGCTGCCGCTGCCGCCGCCGGGCTGAGGAGAGGCAGCAGCGCCGGGGCCTTGGGCACGTCCGGCCGGCCCGGGGGAGGGGGTGAGGAAGAGGAAGGGGGGACTCGGCCCCTCACGAGGACGCAGCCGCCGGGGAGGGGGCAGAGCGCGCGCGGGGGAGCCAACCGCCGCCGCCGCCGAGACAAAGAGCGGAGCCCGCCTGGGAGACCCCCCCCTCCCCTCTCTCCGCTGCCGCCGCTGCCATTACTGCTCCGCTCCCGCCCCTCGGCCGGAGAGCGCCGGGCCCCCGCCCCGCCGCGAGCCAGCGCTGCCCGGCCCGAGGTGAGAGCGGGGACGGCAGCCGCCGCAAACTTGTGGCGGCCGCTGCCGGGGAGTTGGGTGGCCCCGGGGGGCGCTGCCGGGCCTAGGGCCGCTCCCCCGCCGGGCCTGGAGCCCCGCGTCGGGGGCAGCCCCAGGGGGCGGGGTGGGTGGGACTCGGGCTTGGCGGGGCCGGGGCCGCAGGAAGCGGCCGGCGGGAGGGGGAGGTCGCTGCCACGTTCGGTCGCTGTGTCTGCGGGGAGGCCGGTCCGGGCGATGGAGCCGCACAAGCGCCTTGTCCTCGCGGAGTTCTTTTTTTTTTTTTTTTGTTGCGTGTCTGACAGCTGCTGCTTTGTAGCAGGGTCCGTGCTGGGGAAGGGGCAGGGCAGAGCCGCGTGGCGGCGTCTCGAGCCGGGGTTTGGGACTCCGCCGGGCTCGCCACTCACCCTGCTCTGCAGGCTGACACCGGAGGCGAGCTACTTCGAACATGGCTTAACTTAAGTGCAGCTCAGGTCTCGCTGTGTAGCTCAGAGCCCGACTAGCAAAGGGGCAGAAAACAATGCTCAGCTAGGACTCAAATGATAACCCCGTCAATAAAATAACTAGCCTTAATATGTCCAGTTCCTTATGTGACAATAAATCCTGAATAAATATTGTGTGAGTAAAATAAAGGCAAATTGGCAAAGGCAAAACTGATTATTTGCATTTCTGTTTTTAATGATTTCATCCCCTGCAACTTACTTATTTAGCTTAAGTTAGGTAGCATCTAGTACTTATTTCATCTTAAATGTTAAAGTTTACATTCTAATGGAAAGTTGGTATTGTATAAAGTTTTCAGAAGAGTTTAATGTGGTATTTGAAACATTGACAAGCATTAGTATTCAAAAATTAACACCTGTGATTTGTTTACTAGGAATGGAACTCAATTTTTATATATGGTAATACATGTTTATAAAACATGTTTAGAAAATATTAGACCCTTTGTACCTATTTCATAAGTCAAACCCAGCACCTGACATGATTAAAACAAACTAACAAAGCCGAAACAACCTTCAGATGCTATATGTTTGTATTTGGTGAGTTTTAACTTTGCACATATATTTAAAACTGTATTTTCACTTTTGTAGAAACCGTGTTACATTTAATGCCATTAAAGTCAGTACACTGTGGCAAGCTGATACTTGTCATTTATGTTTGTGTCATGGTAGCCAGACTAATAATCAGTAATATTGAGCAGTCTACAGGTGCTGGGGACGGGGGACCAAAATAATACCTAAATTAAAGATGTGACTTTTAAGTTAATAAAAAAACAACCCCAAAACAAACCTACAGATAGACTCTGTGTGGGCAGAATAGGTTAGTAATTCAGGTTAGAATTGCAACTTTGATTAATCGTCTTGGCCCATATAATGTAGTTTGTAAGGTATTTTATGTCTCCTGTTAGACGACCATTGCACTGTAAATAGCTGTGTGTATTGAAATCAAGTTGTGAACTAAATATTGAATTTCACTTAAAATTGTTTTTTTTTTCCTGTGTTGGTTTAAAAATTCGAGTGCCATCTACATTTTTTATTTAATTTTGCCCTTTGTGTATCTGGATTCAATTTCTTTTTCTACCTTCTTATTTGGTAGTTGTCTCTGAAGGCCATGCTATTGCTGTAGCAGCTTAATGAACAATAGGAAATCAGGCTTCTTTTCAGTGATGGCACAATAGTGTTGTCCTAATGCCATATATATATATATACAGGTTAGCTCTGCCATTTTTGGCTTCTGTTCTCCAGAACTTGGGCCAGTAGCTTAGAATGGAGGACAAGTCTAGGTTTTTAAGTACTTACCAGAAGAGAGCTTCTTAGAAAGGGTTCCTTTTTAGCTTAACAATATTTCCTCTAGAAGTGTCATTACCCTGCTGTCTGTTGCAACTGTTCTTAAGCAATTTTAGCCTGTCATCACTGCTTAGGAACTATGATGCCAATACATCTTATATTTGGATTGTAGACATAACTGTAACTATGAAATATGATTTAGGTAGCTTAGTGATTTTAGTGCTTCTAAAAGATATTGTCTTTACAACTCTGAAAACTGAAATCTTCTGTCTGACCCAAGCAGTCAAGTTTTTTCTGTTTATATTTCAAGTTTTGCTATCCCACCAGTATGTCCCAACGGAGAGCATTTCAGTCTTCATAACTATTCCTTGTTTTCTTTTCTGAGACTTCCAACAAGGAGGCCAGTTGTGCAGTAGGGGTGGAGATTGGAGGCACTCTTGCCTACTAACATCATGACTAAAATTTGCAAATAACTTTTTATAGGCCAGTGAACAGCGTTAAGATGGTAAACATTTTGACACTGCCTGTGTCAACTGTATTTGGATTATTACCCAGAGGTGAAAGGCATATTCCAGCTTCTTGAGCCTTATAATAATCTTCCAAATCTTCTTCCCCTTGCTCTCCTGCAAAAGAAACACAAAGGTAGTATTTAGTCATCTATTGTCTGCATGGTTCCTTATATTGATCTCTGGGTAGTAGGTGTCTGATAAATTTGAAACTCCAGCATCTCACTGGCTGCTGTAACAGAGGGAACTTACTATCTCTTCTTCTTTCCCCCTCTTCATTTCCCTTGAAAGCTTCCTGATAGCTCTGTGTAGTTGGGTGAGGAAAGGTCTGCACCAGTCTACACCTCTCCCAGCATCTCCTGGCTGCTGCAAGGGGAGAGAGCAGGACAAAGGTCTGCTATTCTTTTCTTACCTACAATTTATTCTTATTGTGTTCTCTTCCACTGTTGGTAACTGTTGTGTATTCCTTTGCTGATGCCCATGGCTTTCCTCAGCAGCAACCTAAAATTTGAGATTCCAGTAGCTTCATTTTTGGCTACAGTTCTGATAAGCAGTAATGAAACTGACCAGAGTCGTCTATTTCTTAACACTGCTGCTTCTTGGTGGAGTTACTCAGGGTGCTGCTGCTTGGCAAGTTATGAGCTGCCAGCAGCATCAGAACTGCCTACAGACTCATGGAGACAATACTTTATTAGTTTACATTTGGCTCAGGGTTGAAAGGCTGTCTTTAACATAACAACGTGGTCTAGAAATTTTTGTTTCTGAAATAAAAGTTCAAATTCTACAAAAACTTATAGTTTAGGCCCACTTATCAGGGAAAACTTTCCATTTAACCTGATAAATGGATTTTTTCAAGGCATGGCTGTAATCATTACATTTTCTATGTTAGGAATTTTATTTGTGGAACTAGTCAAAAGTTTTGAAGTAATTTCCCAGTGATTTGCTATAAATTTAGTTTCTCTAGTGTTTTTAGTTCAAAATGAATTTAGTAGTGGTGCATGATGCTGGATAAGCCTCATTGGATGATGCTCCATCAAAATAGCTTATCCTGGTTTTGGAGGGATAGCCTCTGGGGATGGGCGAAGTTGCTGTGGAGGAGACCTGCTTTTTCACTTTCTGTAAAGGAAAATATCTAAAGAAAGTGCATTTTCTTTTTATCATATTTAAGGTATACATAAATACCACAATGCCTTCAGTTGCCATAGGATAAGATCTTGTAAACACTCACAAGTTAAGTAGCGTGGTACCGCTATCAATATTTGGATGGAATATCTCCTTGGAAAACTCAGCCGATCTTGGTCATTTAGTAGGTAACATTATTTCCTCTAAGTGCTCACCTAGACAGAGAGTGACTATAGCACACCAGCTTGCTGTTCAGTAATGTGTCCTGTGTGGACATTAGTGCAGCACAGTGAAAGTCCTGGAGTTCAGCTTGGCTTGAAACTATAGTTAGCCAAGTCTAACACTTCAGGATTTTTGCTTGGCTAACTATGCTTTCAAGCCAAGTTGCACTCCAGAACTTTCAGTGCACTGTAGCAGTGTCCACACAGGATGTTACTGCGTGGGAAGTTGATGCGCCATACATTCACAACCTGGCTTGCTGTGCGGTAACTTGATGTGTAGAAAAGCCAGTCAGCAAAACCAGCTTCCCGTGCTGGTACGGCACAGTTATGAGGTACCATCTTCTGGAAGAGATATTAAACAAGGTCCTGATGACTTGTGGTCATTAAACAACCCATAGCACTTTTTGCAAGACTGAGTGTTGACCCAAATGTTCCAAGCCAATTTCCGTTTTAGATAATTCCATTTTATCAAGCGAAATCTCCCTGCAGTTGCTATTAGATACATTAGCAAGTTTATCATAAATTATTCTGTAGCGGTGGTTTGTATGGTTAAACTGATGATATAGTTCACTTTAATAGTTGGTGAAGCAGTTCTTTATGGTGTTTAGTTTTTTAAAGTTATTTGAAATTTTTCATGCTGAAGGGGCTACATAAATGTATGATTTGTTATTTTTAATTAAATGAATTATTCTCATTTGTATCATAGTGCATGAAAACATGAAATGGAATTGAAAGTTGAATTACAAGAACAGATCTGTGTAAAGTATACATCTTCTACATAGTAGATGAATTTGTTTCCATTTTGTTAACAAAAGAATGGATCCTAAATTTTGAACCCATGAGAAAAAACACTTCTTGTATAGCGAGTTGGTTTAACAGAGGTATTTTTAAGATTTAGTAGGCTTTATTAAGTGTATAAGTTCAAGTGTGCAGAAAAGAATCTTGGTTAGCAATTATCAGCATTATTAATTTAAAACTGTTCTAAATATGCATAGAAACAAGCAGAGTGTACCAGCCCCTTTCAGTAAAGTGTTGAATTTGAAAAATACTGAATGTTATGAAAAACTCTTGGTTAGTTACCTAAGTGTCCACTGTATTTGCTGGGCTATAACAGAATGTTTTGTGAATGTCAGAAATAAGCTTTATATAGCAATGCGATTTTCTTTCCTGCCTGGTAGATGAGGTCAGCGTCAAAACTGACATAGGTTTCCATGTGGTGATATGCAACTTGTATGTATTTATACTGTGAAGTAGGTAAAACTCAAGATGACCATGCAATGGTCTAGAAAGGACAACTTTCAAAGTCTTCTAAGGAATGTAGATATAAATATACATTACATTAATGTAGTGCCTGAGTTGGAAAATTTAAATACATAGAAATCAGAAAAGTGGTTTCTTCAGCAACTTTAACCTCAGCCATGTTGCACCTGTGAAGTATTTTAGGTAACTGTGTATGTAGTGTAACGTAGATATTGAGGTATACAGTGTGTGGAGTGTGATCAAGATCCATTGCTATAGGAAACATAATATAGGTTTGCTTTTCAAATCGGGGAGGGCTCTGTGAAGTGAATGCTTTTATTTTTAAATAAATGTCTTTACTCCTGATTGAAAGGCAGGTTGGGAGCCAGGATATGGTCCATAATCAATCAGTAGCGCTGTTAGTCTCCTAGCAAAGAGCTGGGATACTGTGATGGGCAGCACATCTTCTCCTTTTTGCCACCTTGTCTAAGGATTCTACTTGGATTATTTTTTAATGTGTTGGATGCTGTACAAGACTTGGTCCCTATCCCAAATATCTTAATTTGAACTGATCAACAATAAAAGAAAATGCACTGGCAGACCTAAAGGGAAGTTCTGTTTTACAAATTTATTTTATTGTCTTTTTTTAAGAAGGGAGAATGATAATATTTTTCCTGATGTGGGTTAATATTTTGCGGGTCTGGAAGGTCGAGATTATTTGTGGCTGATTTTTATTTTAATAGAAAAAGGGATACAGAAGGATTTGGAAGCTTTTTGAAGGGACAGAGATTAAGGACTGCGTTCAGTAAAGCATGTGTACTAAATTCCATCCTTTTTTATAGTACGTGGGTAGGTGCTTTTCATTTTCTCAGCTGCTAGCAGCTTCTGCTCTACGCAGGAGTTGGCTGCTTTCCGTAGTAATGGCAGCAGTCTCTTCTTACAGTAGCTGTGGGTCAGGCTGACACAAATATGAGCATTCAGTCCAATTTGGAGCCATCAATGGGAAGATGGATGGGGCGGACTGGTAAAGGGAAGTGTACTGCTGCTTATGCTGTGGCAGGAAGCTAGATTCTGCTAGCACTGGGGGTTACTAGGTGCTTAGTGCTGAAAGTTACCAAAGCTGATCTTCGTAGAAAAGGACTGAGTTTGTTTTTGGAATGATTGCATTTATCAGCTATAGTGTCCTGTATTTATTTTTAAAAGAGGTCATTAAATGTTGAAGAGCAGCTGGCTGTTCATTATTGGCTTAGATAATTTTGAGAAGAAAACTTTTTTTAAAAATTATATATTAAATTAAATGTATTGTTATAAAGATGGTATTTCTTTCCTGTTCAGATGTTTTAAAGCCTTTCATTTCATATGATTCCCAAAGTATTTTAAAAACTATACAACAATTACTTCAGTCATCTGACGTTTTAGCCACCTCTGTGGCAAAATATATCCGTTCAACAGCTCTCAGCTACACTACACTAGGAGTGTAAGGCAGAAGATGAAAACCGCTAAATCCAGTTAACATTACGGGAGTAATTTAGGAAGACAGAGTTTAACTTACCATATTAATAATAATTTACTTTGAACTTCTTTCTAAGACTATCAGAGTATCTTAGAGACATTAATGAATTAAGACTGCCACTTCGCTGAATCAATAGCACCACTTCTTAGAGGAAAACTGAGTACAGAGCAGAATGTCCTTCTTAGCTTTAGTTCTGGTCACATGACAACCCAATGTAGTATAGATGTAGGGTCTTCCCCTTCCTTTCTTCTAATTGCAGCATGTTTTTATTTGGTGTTTTCTATTTCTCATCTTCAGTATACGTATTGGATGGCATCCGTGTCAAAGTAAATGAATGCAGTTCGAAAGAAATTCAGTGCTTAGTTGAAAAGCTGGTGCCATTTTGTATAATGACCAGGGAAGGATTTTTCAACCTTTCAGTGCAAAAAGCAGTGCATGTGTCTGTAGGGAACATTTTGGGGCTGCACTTTGTTAATCTATCATAATGACAAACCACATGTTCATTTTCCTGGACGTATGCTGTACTTCCAAACATACTAAAAGGGTTATTAAATTTCACAACTATTGCATGATGAAGTGGCAAAGATTTTGGATTCTATGGAGTGGAAATACAGACAGCTACAAGTTAATGTTGCCCCACAACTTAAAATAATTCTACAATAAAATTTGCTATCTCTTCAGTGGAGCAGAAATACAAGATCCCATTGTAATTTAAAGTTCACATTTGTCCAACAACTAACTTATAAAATTGGATTGGCTGGAAAAAATGCTAAATTCAGTAAAATTGGCATTGAGCATTTACTTTTGCCAATTAAAACCACATTTTGTTTCATTTTAAGACTCCCTTTTAATCAGTTTATAAGCTATTGCAAATGTGTATAATATTACTTAACTCCCTTTTAGAAAAAGTATGAAGCAGCAAAAATTTGAGCATATTGTGTCAGAAGAAAGCATTTATTTATTTTATTTAAAATTTTTGAAGCGTTGGCAAAAACTAGTCAACGTATCAACACCACTCTTCAGTTTTGCAGTTGAGGGAGGAGCAAGAAGCTGACACGTGGAGGTCATAAGAAGAAACCCATCAGTGATACAAAAGTCCCTATTTTTTGTTGTTTAGCTTTGACTAACATTTATCAGTAAACTTGCAGCTTCATTTTGGCAGCTCTTTTGGCTTAGACCAAAACTCGGAAGTTTTGTAAACCTAGAAAAGAATCTATACATAATAACAGTGTAACTTGAGGACATAGTACTTCAGTGTGTAGTATTGCATGGCAACTCAGTTTAAATAAGATGAAACTGACAGTAGTATACAGGTTTAATGGTACAGTTGTGTATTCTCTTATCAGTGAAAAGTGTTGTCTATGCCAGTGGTTCTCAAACTAGGGCCACCGCTTGTTTAGGGAAAGACCCTGGTGGGCCGGGCTGGTTTGTTTACCTTCCGCGTCCGCAGGTTCGGCCGATCGCGGCTCCCACTGGCTACGGTTCGCCGCCGCAGGAAGAGCGGCCAGCACATCCCTTGGCCCACGCTGCTTCCCACAGCCCCCATTGGCCTGGAGCGGCGAACCGCAGCCAGTGAGAGCCGCAATTGGCCGAACCTGCAGACGCGGCAGGTAAACAAACCGGCCTGGCCTGCCAAGGGCTTTCCCTGAACAAGCGGCAGCCCTAGTTTGAGAACCACTGGTCTATGCGCCTTCTGTAGCATTAAAGAATTAGAAATTGGTGGCAGCTAGTTGTTACCCTCTTTCCATTTGTTCTGTTTTATGATACCGTATCCTTTATTAGTCAGCCTTACACAGATTCCTTCATAATCCTGATTAAGACTTACTTTGTCAAATTTACAAATTTGTCAAATAAAATATGTTGAAGTCGATTATTTTTTCTTCTCTCTCTTTAACAGGCTTATGTTTTTTAATTAAAAATGACAAAATGGATACAATATTATGACTACTAAAGGGAAACGGTGAGAGTTTCAAGCATAAAAGTTGAATACAAAAATATTTAAGTAAGCGCTTATTGTTAAATATTTTCTTTAAAAGGAATGTAAATAATTAAGAATCTAAATTTACCAAGTGCTCCCTTTTCTCCTGTTTTTAATTTTTAGATGACTTGTCACTGCTTTGTTCTGTCGGGTTTTGTAGTCACTCTGACTCTGTTAACAGTGCTGCGATTGTACAAAATATTTCTATTGTGGACTTACTTTTACATTAGATTTTGAATTCTATTTAACATCTGTAAAGAGGAAAATTAACACTATCATCTCAAATAATAAACATTATAATAAGGGATCTACCCTCCACTTGACACTGAATGATTAACATTTTCTTACATCAAAACACTTTGTTTTATAATATTGAGGATTCTGAATGACCTAATTTGAGAATATTAGGAGTTTAATCAGATATCTGTGTAAGGGTTATGGAATTTGTATTTGTTTTAAAATTGGGTTGTAATCAAGCTTGTGTTTAGCACAAGTATCAGAAGATGACCCATCTTAATAAGCATTCGGGCTATTAAAGGATGCATGTAGAATCTTAATGATCTGCAATTATATAGGTTTCAGAGTAGCAGCCGTGTTAGTCTGTATTCGCAAAAAGAAAAGGAGTACTTGTGGCACATTAGAGACTAACCAATTTATTTGAGCATAAGCTTTCGTGAGCTACGGCTCACTTCATCGGATGCTGTAGCTCACAAAAGCTTATGCTCAAATAAATTGGTTAGTCTCTAAGGTGCCATAAGTACTCCTTTTCTTTTTGAGATTATATAGTCTTACTTTAAAAGAACACTAGCTTGTCCATTAAGCCGTAATGAGTAAAGTTGTTTGCATGGCCGATGTGCATTTTTTACCTTTACTGTCTTGTAATATCATTGTTCACAGCCATTTTATAACCTTTTACTCTTTTTCTGTTTTAAAGTCATTTTGTTCAATTTTTAAACTTTTTTCTTTCCCCTCACAGAATTGGGGCCTCTGAAAGATAGTCTTACTGTGATTTAAAAGCAGTGTCAAAAACATTCTTAATTTTTCTTTATCATTTGCATCCTACCTATCACATTGTGACGCTGATCCTGCGAAAACTTAGGTACCTTATGCCTGGTGAGTAGTCCTGTTGAAGTCAATGGGCCTACTTATAGTGTGAAAGGTTAAGAACATTTGTAAGTCTTTGCAGGATCAGGGCCTAAGTTGCATCGTAGATCATATGTTCTCCAGTCACGCAGTCTTTAATTTGTCAAAGTGCATATGCTAAATTGTATGATGAACTTTTGGTAGCCATGCAGTTTAAATAGTCAACTTATATTTACAGCCAGATTCTGTACTCCTGCATAGTACCTTGCGATTGATTTAATGGGACTGCTTGTGGAGTGAGAATAGCCCTATTCATTAAGTACTTTCAGAATCCATTAAAGAACATGAATGGATCAAAGAGGACTTAATCCGATGAAGTCAATAGAGAAAGGGAAGGATTGATATTTTGGGGAAAAATAGGAAAAACAACATATTTTCTGTACTATATGGATGATTTAAAAAAAAAAAAAAGGAAAACTAGGCAAAGGCAAAAAATAGGCAATAGATTAAAAAGCAGAAAAATTAATTTGAAAATAAGTATTGGGTTTTAAAAATTGAAAAATAGAAATAGGGCATGGGTTAGAATAAAATAAAAACCCATTTAAATTGACCCATCAGTGACCCACTTAAATCAATGGGATTGTTCACAATGTACATACAGTTTAAAGATGTAAGTATGTAAATCTTAGCGGGATCAGGGCTGAAGAAGTATTATGGTCTTGAACGCTGACCTTCCAAAGGATAGGCAAATCTTTTTATTGTCTAAATGGAATATATTTAAAAAAAATCACAATAGATATTTTAAGTAGGGTACAAAGACTTCTTTCCTATCTCCAACAATTGTCAGATTCCTTTAATTTGCCTTTCAGAATGGGTCTGGTCATGATTTATTTTTGTTCTTTGATTTCCTTTTTTTTAACTACTGAAATAGGGTCCTGATACTTGGAAATTTTGATTCTCTTGAAATTTGCTTTGGTTTAAGGAAAAAAACAAGTCTGTTGTAGCACTGTGTAAAGCTGATGATGAAAAATGGTTGTAGCTTATAGTGTCATGGCTGGGGAGGATTAATTAAAATTGATATAGTCTAATTTTTATATGTATCATATAATTTTACCTTTAATGTAATAGAGATCACTTTTGCTGAATTGCATTCAATCATTAATATGCTTAACAGATAACATTAGAAGCAGCCTAGAATTCAAAAGGCTATATTGTTGTTGCCAAGTAAGAACAAAATCTGGTATGCCTTCACTTGAAATTATCTAGGTCTAGAAAGGTATGACTACAGCCGAGCCTCAGTTTAGTATAGTTTTCCCATATTAGGAAGTAGCTTATGGAAAAACATCTAGGTATGGGGGTTCTCTTTCTTTGTTGCAGAATCATATTTTTGCAGTTTTAGTACCTTTTATGCATTCTGTTTATGCACATTCGACCTGGATGCGGGAGGAGTACATTATTTGAGCTAGTTTCCATTTATTCTACTAGTATATAATCTGAACTGTTCCATTGGTCATAGATAATGATTTTAAATGTAAGGCGCTCAGGTTTGTGTTACAATTGTTTGAATTATATTACAGAGAGGATCGCAAAAGTCTTAATGGCAGTGTTAAGCCAGTTTCCTGTACTCTTTTATTTTTACTTTCAGGTAAGATTGCTTTTCAGCCTAAAATCTAGGGGTGTCATGACCACCTTCTCTTTCTGTATTACTAGATGGGAAAAGACTCTCCAAAACTTTTTGGTTTTATAAAATGGGGTTAATGGTATGGAAGAAGCGGAGAGCCACTCGGAAGAAAGATACTGTTTTATTCCTCCCTTTCCTCCTCGGGGACCATGCCCTGTTTGCTTCTGAATCTTCAACCCCACTCCCCCAAACTGAAATTGAGCAATCATTGAATATACATATGTTTCAATACATTCATCATATGAACTAAAGGTACACTGACAACTATGCATTTTTAAAAACTGATTCATTCAAAAAACACTTTTTCTGGTAGAGCACTTTTTTACAGAGTTTGTTCTGAAATTAGAGCTTGAAACTTTTTTTTTAAATAGGGTTTTTCTGCTTCCCTGATATTTACAAAGAGCCTTTATGTAATTAAGTTCAGACCTTCTCACGCCCAGCTCTTCTCTTTGTGCATACACCTGTCTGCTGCATTTTTAGTTTCATCAGTGCATTGTTCCTTTATTGAAGGGCTTTGGGGGGAGAGTATCCATATGAGCTGTTTCAGAGCAATGCATGAGAGTGATAGTGTCATTTTAGTGCATGACATGGGAAGTGTACTTGCCCATCAACAAAATAGTGAAACTGATTTTATAGAGTGCTATCAAATACCAAAGTAAACAAACTGGAAAAATAATTTTTTCTCCCTCCAATCTTTCAGTTTCCGCAGTGTTAAGTATTAATCTGCTATTGGTACAAATTTTTCAGGTTGCAGTATGATTTTTCAAGCTGTCAGTGTTTCTTGTAATGTGGCTGTGGCTGTGCCTTACAAATTGTGGTTTGAAACTTATCTGCGAGAAGATGGGGGAGCTCTCAATATGCTGTCACAGGAGGAGAGATTTAGTTTATAGACTTAACCGTAAAATCTGTCGCTCCCCTACATAGCAGCTTAAGTAAGATATTTTGGAGGAAAGAAAGTGCAGGTTTACGTATCCATTTTCAAATGTTGCTTTTTTGGGAGGCTGTTAACTCTAAAATTATAAGACTTGGGTAATTCATACTACTTCCACCACACTGTACTTGTAGATTGCTTACAGTTTGGGAGAAACAATTGGCAAATCATATGGTCTATATACACACACTATTTTCCACGGTGGGTTGAGAGTTTTTTAAATTATTACAGAACTGATATTAGAATAAACCATTTTGGGATATTGCTTCAGGTTACATAGTGAAACTAGATTTGATATCTTACTCAAATTGAAGGATATTTCATAACTTTTCCAGATGCCAAAACTATTCTTTATATAGCTATATACACACAAAGATTGAGGTAATTTTTGTATGATTCTGAGGATTCTTATAAACTTTATATTAGAGGGTTTTTTTGTGGTAAATGTAAAAGAAACAATAGCATATAGAAATTTTGTGTAAAGGTAAATATTTGTCAAAAGGCTGACTTTTTTTTTTTCCCCCCAGAGGTGGAAACAAATGAAAGCTTGACATGAGGGATGGTGTGTGGTGGGTGTGGTGTCAACTAAAAAACTGCACTCAACAGAAACTGATTATTTTAATGATCTATCTAAGGTACTATTGCCATATTATCTAAACAGATGGTACTAGGTGTAGATTTAGTGTGCTGTGGCAGTGCTTCCATTAAGGCTAAACTTAGCTTTGTTTATATAGATCTATGTGTGACTAATTTGTATAGATGTAAGCATTTTAAAATTAAGAAAGTTAACTTCTGAGTACTATAAAAATAACTATATAAGTCATTAGTGGTGCTGTTTCTGTACTATATGATATTTCTGTAACTTACAATTTAAACATCTTTTCAAAAGCTATTTGATTAAAAATAGTCTTAAAACTATTCCACAACCTTAAAGAATATTTTGTTTTATAATGTTAAAGATTTTTTAATCAGATTTTTACAAGTTGATCATCACACTGTTTTACACATTGTTCTTCAGCTAAAGTGTGGTTATAGTCCTAAATCTGTATAAAAACATTGTTGAGTAAGAAGGCATATGTATTTCCTACGTATCTGAATTACTAGCTTACTATAAAAAGAGAGTATCCCATTACATCTGTTAGATGTGTTTTTGCTTCTTACATCAACACAATTGTCAACTAATATCTGATTGCAAAATCTTTCTTGCTTTTGAATATATAAGATACCAAGAACACAGCTTGATATCTCAGATGCCAAGTGGATTTTACAGTTCTGGCAGTTGGAGTGAGTTTGACAAGTAAGTTGTTGCGAGTGGATAAATATAGAATCCCACAGTGCCACTTCTAGGAATTTTCTGCCCTACAGATATTACTGTTCTGTAGTGTGTGTGTCTGTGACAGAGCATGGATGCCCTAAACTAACAGGATTTTTTAATTGATGACATAGATTGGGAGCAATATGGTTGTATAATACTGTTCTGTAACAGGTTTATAGTCCAGTCCACCTTTACATTGTTTGTCCAATCCACCCTTACATTGTTTTTAAAAAAAAAAAAAAAAAAAAGGGCAGCGAAAACTGACACCGGGATCCCTAGCAGACACCTGTCTTAAGGCACATTTTCTCTCATGTAGATGTACCCTTAGAGTTGTTTTGGCAAATAACATTTTATTTTAACAGCACTGAAAAATTGTGCTCTAAACCTAAACTTTCAGCCATTGCAAACCCAGTTAAATAAATTAAGAATTCTTTTGGAGGTGGCTCTGCTGTAAATAATCACTTAAATGATTAGTGGGGTGGAGAAGGAGATTCTACCGCCAACTCCATAACTACTGGTAATACAGATCCCTTTTTCTTCTCTCTCTGTACCTCTGTTATTGTTTCCTCACTATCCTTCTACATGGAATTCTTGTAGTAGAGAATGGGTCAGTTTCCTTAACAGTTTAATCTTTGAAATGTGGCTCAGGTTATATCTTATTGATAACTACAGCATGTCTACATAAATAAAAACACTTCATAAATACTGACTTGTGCCAATATTATAAATATTCTGTAACTGATTCTAGAAGAATTTGGTTTTATTTATGGTGGAATTTTAGTAGGCATGTCACTTATTTATTCAGAGAAAATTGAAAAACCACTGCTTGTCCTTAGATTCTGGTCATTGGTCAGTGTTTTCCCATCACCGTTTTCCTTATGCAGCATTTTTTGCATAGATATAATTAGGAATAGTGTCAGTCTGGTGAAGACTTCTGAATGCCTTGACTCTGAATGACATATTTTGGGATCACGTCTAACTCCACTGACATACAAGGTAGGGAGGACTACTTCACCAGTTTAAAAGAAGAAAACATTAGATTGTAAACTTTGGCCACAAACCTATTTATCTTATTTGAGAAGTTAGTTCCATTGACTTAAATGAGAATAACGTGAGCATGATTTGACCCTACAGATGAATGCTCACTAAGTGTACTTTCTATACACTTAAATGGTCAGAATGCTCAAAGGTGTCTGAGAGTATTTGAGATGATGATACATTTAGCCCCTCTATGAACCAGAGTAACAAAAACAATTATACAGGTGTAAAACTTGTTTTGTTTTTCCATTAACACATATTCTGGCATCAAAGTGTTAGGTAGGGCTCAGCTAGAGACTAGTTTCCCAAATATTTCCAGCTATTAAACCTTATCAAAATATTTTCCATTACATATAGTAACATTTTCACATTTAGAAAAATCATAAATGTTTTATACTGTTCTATATTAAGTAGTACATTTTGGGTTTACTGCAAGTGGTTTTAAAACATCTAACTTTAGAGAAATCTAAAATGAATGCCATGTTTTATAACATTCCTGTGGAGAGTTCTCTCTGCTTCCACAACTAATTTTTATTCTCTGATACCATTGTTCTCACATTTTGTCCTTTCTCCTTTGCTAATTATACTGTACAGCCTGTTATGCAAACCTCTTTTGAAGCTTGGTTTCCTCTTTCATTTTCTCATCCCCAAATAATCTCCCTTCTGCCTGACAGTGGTGACCAGTATTAAGTTGCCACTGTAAATTGCCTTAGAATTCATGTGCTCTCATTAAGCCCCTTCTGAAGTTATGTTGAGGTGGATAGGCAGTTGAGTAAATCCTACCTGGTGCTGCTATGGAGTACCCTTTTAAAAATTTGAATTGTAGGGTGACTGAAGCGGGTGCTCTATGTGGATCCTTAATCTGGAAAGAGCCATTCCATCAAAATAACTGTGAATGGCACAGAATATTATGATGATGGTATATTTTTTACCCTGGTTTTAGTTTCTCATTTTTCTATGTGGGATAGTGCTCTAGTGATCTTTAGATGATTGCTTGCTTTATTAATTTAAGCTATGGGTGCTCATGGTGCGCTGAAGCCAATAGAGCAAAGGCCTTTGTTCTTTAGCAATTACGTTTTATGGGCTTCATCTTGCAATCTGTACTCTGAGTGGAGCCTTGCATCTGAAATGAACCTTATATCAGTTGAACTCCACATTGGTGCAGATTTGCTTATGTGGAATAGCTTGCAGGATAGGAGCCTGAATTAGACCACTACACAGAAAGAACTGCATGGTGAATAAATAGGGATAACGAGGAGTTTGTTTCTGTGGGAGGGGAGACATCAGTAAACGCAAGGATAGAAGTTGCCATTGCATGAAATTTACCCTGTTCAGAGGGCTAGCATCGTACCTATGAACCACTTATGTGATGTATAAGTCCGGTGCTGGCTCTCTGCCCTGGGGTGAATTTCACTTACAAAGAGCAGGAGAGATGGTGAGCAGCAGCTTTCTGTGGTGGTACCTCCTTTCTTCCCTTCAGAAGACTTGTTGGTTTCTTAGCGCTAAGACAAAATTTAACTTTCCATTTCACTGGAAATTTCGATATTCTTCAAGTGATTGCACATGTCCATTCCTTTATAGGTGTTTGTATGCTCCAGTGCACAATTGTTGGAGAGTCCCCCCCCCCCCCAAGTGATACCCATTGGAGCGGCCCGAGTGTCCTCTGCTGCCTTGCGCATGCATAAAGGGAAGACCTTTCCCCTGACCCCTCTTAGTTCCTTCCTATTGCCAATGACCGTTGTTGGAGCTCCCTGTCCTTGCTTCTGCAAGTCTTTAGGCAAGTCCTGTAAATAGTACATGTTGTGTGGTTAGTTAGTTAGTTGTTCGTAAAATAATTGTTGTTTTGTGTGGTTCTGACACCAGGTCTGGGTAACGGCCTTCGTACTGGAAATATTCTGCGCTCTCTGGATTTCAAGCCCTGCCACCCTTGTGGTAAGGCAATGCCTAATAGTGACCCTCTCCCTAGCTGCTTTACGTGCTTGGGGAAAGGGTCACTGAGGGCAGGTCTACACTACAGCTGGGATAGGTGCTCTGAGATTGATCCACCGGCGGTCAATTTAGCGGGTCAAGTAAAGACCCGCCAAATCAACTGCAGATCGCTTTCCAGTTGACTCCTGTGCTCTACCCCTGATGAGAACAGTAAGGTAAGTCAACAGGATATTTTCTCCCGTCGACCCCCAGCGGTGTAGACCCTGCGGTAACTCAACCTAAGGTACGTTGAGTCCAGCTACATTATTCACATAGCTGGACTTGCGTAGCGTAGGTCGACTTACCGCAGTAGTGTAGACATAGCCTGAGTGACAGTTGTGCCATTTTAAAGGGCTTTAAGCCCCATTCTAAAAAAGATAGGGCAGCCAGACTAAAACACCTGCTGCTCAAATCAACGCTGTCCTCCATCTGAGTCGTCTACCTTGGTCAGGATACTGAGCACCTCGCCAGCGGCTGCTGGTACCAAGACACAGCTTGGCATTGCTGATACCAAGGAAGAGGCATCAGAAATAGGATTTGGTGCCAGACTTATCAAAAGACGTGAAGAGGTTGACCTCTCAAATGCATTCCCGAATCTTTAAAGGGGGAAGCACTCCCCAGAATACACCTCTAAATAGGGGAGTTTGTTGATTCTTCAGCCCACTACAGGCCTGTCAAGATTGGCTCCTAAAGCACCTTTGTCAGCATCTTCTTGTGCCATGGTTCTACAGACTGTCTTCCCAGTGAGAAACTGTTTAAGGCTGCTCCAGTGCATGGCAGCGTGCACTTATATGGTCCAGTACACCAGATTGTGTCTCAAGGCTGGTTGGCAGATGTGAATTCTCCAAAAAGGCACCACATAGATACATTAGTGTACATACCAAGTTACATCCTATCTTCTATAGATTGGTGGATAGACCCAACCAATATCTGCCAGGGAGTTCCTTTCGCCCTCAACAATCTCTTACCTTAGTTATGGATGCCTGGGTTGGGGGGGCTCAATTTGGGCCTCTACAGATGCAAGGTGCCTGGTCTCCCCAAGATCTCAGTCTACACACAAACATCAGGAAGTTGTGGGCTATCCAGTTAGCTTGAATAGTGCTCCTTTCATCAGGGGGAGGGTGTATTGGTGCTGACCAACAATATGACTGCTGTGTTTTATATAAACAAGCAGTGGGGAGACAGGTCTGCTCTACTTTGTCAGGAAGCAGTACTATTCTGGGACTTCTGCAATGGCAACTCTATTTCTGAAAGTGCCCTACTACTTGGGGGTTCAGAAATATGCTGTCAAACATCCTGCTCAGGCGATCTATCAATCACCATGTGTGGTCCCTTGGTGAGACATAGCAAAATCTATTTTCCAGCTGTGGGGAAAGCTGTTTGTTGGCAACAAAGGACAATGTAAAATATTACCAGTTCTTTTCCAGAGTGGGACACAGCCTGGGTTCATTGACAGAGGCTTTGCTACTGGTCTGCTGTATGTTTCTACCCAAAGTTCTGTGCAAGGTTATACAGGACTTATACTTATGTCTTATACTGATCGCCCAGTTAGCCCCATAAGGGTACACATAGCGGCTGTGTCAGCATTCCACCCTTCTGTGGATAACTGTTCCCTTTTTTCCAACCCAATCTCAATGTAAGGGATTGGACAGACTGTTTCCACATGTATAGAGTTCTGTTGCACCATGAAACCTGAATCTAGTCTTAACAAAGCTGATTAGTTCCCCGTCTCAAGCCTCTGGTGACCTGCTCTGTTGCATCTTTCAGTGAAGGTAGAGCTTTTAGTAGCCATTACATCAGGCAGAAGAGTGGTGGAGTTGAGGATGCTAGTATCAGATCCTCCACATACAGATTTTTTACGCAGATAAAGTCTGCCACCTTCTTCCTTTCCAAGCTTTCTTATGAAAATGGTCTCCACTTTTCATCTCAACCAAGCAATTTTCTTACCGACCTTCTCCCCAAAGCCTCATGGTAGTAAGCGGGAGGAGAGAATGCACACTCTAGATGTTAGAAGAGCGTTAGCAGTTTTACCTGGAATGACTACATTTTTCAGGCTTTTCTCAATTGTTCATTGCTTTTGTGGACAAAATGAAGGGCAGTCCTGTTTCCATGCAAAGGATTTCGTCATGAATATATGTGTTACCAGTTGGCTAGCGTGAAGCCACCAGATAGAGTATTTGGCTAGATTCCAAGCAACTTCTGCAGAATTTCTGGCTAACATGCCAATATTAGACATTTGCAATGCTGCAGCTGGGTTATTATGTCATACGTTTGCCTCTCACTGCACAATCTCTCAACAATTTAGAGATGATGCTAAATTTGAACGAGTGGTCCTCAAGTCCCTGTTCCAAACCAAGCTCCATTTGATACTGCTTGTGAGTCTCTTACAGTGGAATGGATGTACAATTATTTGAAGAATCAAAAATGATTACTAACCTTTCTATAGCTATTGTTCTTGAAGATGTGTTGCACTTGTCCATTTCATGACCCACCCTCCTTACCCTCTCTCTTGGAGTTTTTCCAGTAAGAAGGAACTGGGAGGGCAGGCGGATGACAGGTGGCTTGGCCCTTTATGCCCCTGCATAGTGCATGAAGGAGCAGAAGGCACTAGCACTGCCCTGACAGGTACCACCAAGAGAGAAACTCTGTGACTACAATGCACGGGAGTGCACAAACACCTACAGTTGACTAGACATGCACAACACGTCTTAAAGAACAACAGGTATGGAAAGGTTGTTAACTGGTTGTTTTTTCACATTTGTTTTTCTTCTGAATCAGGGCAAAAAATCAAAATGTCGCATTTCTTTTGCTGAATGACAGGTTCTGTAAAATTTTGATTGGGAAATGTCAAAATTAATTTTTATATATATATTACCAGAACAAAATGTTTTGACTTTCCTAAAATGAAATGTTGTGGTATGTTTAACAGAACTTAGATGTTTTGTTTTATGTTATCTTGATGTTAAATTGCATCTACTAATGGTGCTGCTGTGCCTCGTGTGGTGTTGTTCTGTTGCCTGATGCTGTCACTGTTGCCTATGGCTTGACTACCTGGCCTGACAGCATATACCATGGGGCACAGCATTGTTAGTAGGAGAAACTTCAGTCTTGGGAGATAGAGGCTGGCCAGGGAGCCCTGCCCAGAGGATAGAATGGTGGCATGAATCACTGAACTACAAATGTAGTTAACGTCAGACTGAAAGCAAACAAAATGCATCGGTTCAATTCAAAAAAGCCAAATTGTTCTTGATTTGGGTTGAACCAAGAAAATCCATCAAGTAAATCTAAACAAATAATTTCAGCAAAATCAAAATTTTCCCATCGAAAATTTATATTTTGCAGAAATTTCATTTTTGTATCAAAATCACGTTGACAGTAAATACCTGACCAGTTCTATTTGTGATCTTCTATCTACTTCCGTCTCAGTTTAGTGTCACTCTTAAGTTTATTTTCCTCACCCAAACCCTTCTTCCTATTATTAAGAACTATCTTTAATCTTTCGGCAGTCACCTAAACGTAGCCTGGAATTTTTACCTCCCAGATGTTCTTCAGCATCTTTAGCTACAGCTTCTGATTGGGAGGCTTATGTGTAAGATTGGAGGTTTCAAACTGCAATTGGCTGAGTGGAAAAAGCAGAGCAAGTTGGAGATCAAGAATCCTGATCTAGCACCTCTTAGGAAGGAGAGACGGGGTATATACTTTGTACTCCATAACCGTGTGTGTGTGTGAATGGTTATTAAGACTACAGATTGGATCTACTTTAAAGATTTTGTTTTTAAAGTAATCTTGCTGTCTTTGTATGTGTTTCTGATTAAAAGTATGAACGATGTAGATTGCTGAGTCATTGTCCCTTCCCATCAGCTATTTACATGTCTTGACCCCTCCCATCAGCTATTTACATTTCTTCAGTTTGTTTGTCCTTGTACCAAAAAGCAGCAGAAAAGTCATTTTCATATAAACTCACAGGGTAAGTAAACTTGCTCATGAAGGAAGGGCTTTAATTTTTCTTTGGTATGTAATTTTTCATGGACTCTCAGAATGTGCTGAGCTAAGATTGATCACTGGTGTGTGAAATGACAATTATAGCAATGGAGAGTTTTCTGAGGTGAGTAATACATTTTCGTGTATAGTTCACAGTAGTGAGTTTAATATGCTGAAGGCCACATTTTCTGTTCTCTGTTATTGAAATTTAGTGTTCTTGATCACCTTGCTTAGGTTAATCCAAAGCTTTATCTGGAAAATGTTCAAGAAAAAAGCATCGAAACAAAATAGTAATAGTCTTGGAATATTGGAAGAATTATCTTTAAATACAAAATATATGTACAGGAACTTGAAAAAAACTGTATGCAACACCTGGTAGCTCAGTGGCACCCAAACTGCGGAGCTTGCCACCCCAGTGGGGCACAGAGAAATGTTTGGGGGAGGGAGGGTGGGGAGGGAGCATCCTGCCATGCCCCCACCCACAGGTGCAGCCCCCGCCTAGGCCCCTGGCTCCCGGCCTTGGCTTTGGTCCCGGCTCCAGCACAGGCCCCGCTCGCAGTCCCAGCTGCAGCTCCAACTCTGGCCTCAGCCCCTGACCGTGGCCCAGATCCCTGCCCCTGATCACGGCCCTACTCCTGGCCTTGGCTCCTGACCGCAGCTCCGGGGGGTGGGTGGGGCCAGATTATGTTACAAGTAAGGGGGGGCGTGACATAAAAAGTTTGGGGACCACTGTGGTAGCTTGAGGCTAAACCTATTAAGAGTGCAAAATAGCTTTGTCACCACATATTTTGAGATTTAAAGGAATAAAATAGTTGTGTACTGTGTCTGATTAGAACACTGACAATAATTTTTTAAATTTAATATATGGTTTTAAATGAACTTTCCTGCATTTTTTTCCACTGGATACAGGATGTTTATCTTCTGCTTAGACAGCATTGCTTATCTTTCGCTCTATCCATCTCTAGCATGAATCTCTCATTAGAGGATTGCTACCAAACTGACGCTACCAAATTAGATTGAGGATTGAGTGTATTTCCATTATTCTCCGTTTATGGGATTGATTTTGGTTTTGCTTCAGCTCAAAGTCACCAGTGGAATTCTTCAACCATTCTATAAACTGAGTTAAAATATGAATCAAGACAAGCGTGTGTGCACGCATTCACTTGAACTACTCTTCTTAGAATTGGATTTAATGCTACGGTAAGAAAAGTGTTCCCATCCATAGAGAAGTAAAGAAAATCTTGGTTAAAGTAAAAGCAGTTATAGCTGAGAATCCAGTTTCCTACGAATCCTAACAGTATAGGAATTTCCATCCTAGTGTAACCCTTCTGCCAGGTGGAGTCGGCAGCAATGAGGGCCTGGTTCAATATCTAGGGGGTTCCTTTTATTAATACAGAACCGGTTCTGGGACACTTGCACACCACCTCTCGGAACCTCTACGAGGCAATACTTCTTCCCTTCTTGCAAACACTGAGTCTGTGTATGGAAAAGACAACTTTTAATAAAAAGGGGAAAGGTACCCGACATTCATTTGGGAAAACGCCACAAGCATGATTTGAAAACGTGACCATGAGCAAAAAACCCACTCAGAGTATGTTGGACAGTGTCCTTTTGCTCAGCTTTTCAAACAGCTTAATGGGACTAAATCGGGGGGCCCAGATAATCTTCATCGAAGAATATTAAAGGAATTGGCACCCGAAATTGCAAGCCCACTAGCAAGAATTTTTAATGAATCTGTAAACTCAGGGATTGTACCGTATGATTGGAGAATGGCTAACATAGCTCCTATTTTTAAGAAAGGGAAAAAAAGTGATCCGGATAACTATAGGCCTGTCAGTTTGACATCTGTAGTATGCAAGATCTTGGAAAAATTTTTGAAGGAGAAAGTAGTTAAGGACATTGAGGTCAATGGTAAATGGGACAAAATACAACATGGTTTCACAAAAGGCAGATCGTGCCAAACCAACCTGATCTCCTTCTTTGAGAAAGTAACAGATTTTTTAGACAAAGGAAACGCAGTGGATCTAATTTACCTAGATTTCAGTAAGGCGTTTGATACCGTGCCACATGGGGAATTATTAAATCAGAAAAGATGGGGATCAACATGAAAATTGAAAGGTGGATAAGGAATTGGTTAAAAGGGAGACTACAACGGGTCCTACTGAAAGGTGAACTGTCAGGCTGGAGGGAGGTTACCAGTGGAGTTCCTCAAGGATCAGTTTTGGGACCAATCTTATTTAATCTTTTTATTACTGACCTTGGCAAAAAAGTGGGAGTGTGCTAATAAAGTTTGCAGATGATCCAAAGCTGGGGGAGGTATTGCCAATTTAGAGAAGGACAGGGATATCATACAGGAGGATCTAGATGACCTTATAAACTGGAGTAATAGTAATAGGATGAAATTTAATAGTGAGAAGTGTAAAGTTATGCATTTAGGGATTAATAACAAGAATTTTAGTTATTAGCTGGGGATGCATCAATTAGAAGTAATGGAGGAGGAGAAGGACCTTGGAGTATTGGTTGATCATAGGATGACTATGAGCCGCCAATGTGATATGGCTGTGAATAAAGCTAATGCAGTCTTGGGATGCATCAGGAGAGGTATTTCCAGCAGGGATAAGTAGGTTTTAGTACGGTTATTCAAGGCACTGGTGAGACCTCACCTGGAATACTGTGTGCAGTTCTGGTCTCCCAGGTTTAGGAAGGTTGAATTCAAACTGGAACAGGTACAGAGAAGGGCTACTAGGATGATCCGAGGAATGGAAAACCTGTCTTATGAAAGGGGACTCAAGGAGCTTGGCTTGTTTAGCCTAACCAAAAGAAGGTTATGGGGAGATATGTTGCTCTCTATAAATATATCAGAGGGATAAATACCGGAGAGGGAAAGGAATTATTTAAGCTCAGTACCAATGTGGACACAAAAACAAATGGATATAAACTGGTCATCGGGAAGTTTAGACTTGAAATTAGACGAAAGTTTCTAACCATCAGAGGAGTGAAGTTCTGGAATAGCCTTCCAAGGGAAGCAGTGGGGGCAAAAGATCTATTTGGCTAAAGATTAAACTCGATAAGTTTACGGAGGAGATGGTATGATGGGTTAACATGGTTTTGGTAATTAAATATTCATGGTAAATAGGCCCAATGGCCTGTGATGGGATGTTAGATGGGGTGGGATCTGAAAGAATTTTCTGTAGTATCTGGCTGGTGAATCTTGCCCATATGCTCAGGGTTCAGCTGATCGCCATATTTGGGGTCGGGAAGGAATTTTCCTCCAGGGCAGATTGGAAGAGGCCCTGGCAGTTTTTCGCCTTCCTCTGTAGGATGGGGCACGTATCACTTGCTGGAGGATTCTCTGCTCCTTGAAGTCTTTAAAGCACGATTTGAGGACTTCAGTAGCTCAGACATAGGTGAGAGGTTTTTCGCAGGAGTGGGTGGGTGAGAGTCTGTGGCCTGCGTTGTGCAGGAGGTCAGACTAGATGATCATAATGGTCCCTTCTGACCTTAGTATCTATGAATCTATGAAAGCCTACTCACAGTTGTTTTCTCTGGTCAGTGAAGACCCAGAGTCAGAGGTGCATTTGTGTGAGTTCACTTCCAATAGGTAGGGCTGGAAGCATCGCTCTATGCCTCAGCTGCCGCCGCCATGCCATTCACTCTGCACCTGCATTGCTGCCTGCTGTCATTCCGCCGCTGTGTTGGTGTGCCGCCGCCGGCTGCTGCGTCATCATCTGTTCTGCCACTGGCTGCTGTGTCGTCATTCGCTCCGCCACTGGTCTCTCTATTGCAACCTCTGCTATGTCTTGAAGTCTTACCACTTAACACAGCTATCAGTGATTTCAGCTCTCAGTAGGACAGCCTCACTGCTAATGCAGGCTGGGTAGTCTTTCACTGTACACACTATCCTGTAGCAGGTATTAGGCTTATCACCTAGACCTGGTTATCAGTGATTTCAGCTCTTTTGATCTGTAACAAAACAAAAGACTCTCCGTTGAGTCTAACCAGCTCTGTCATTAAACAGAGGGGAGGGTAAGATGGTGTTTAGGACTCTTAGGTAGAGCCCACATCAACAGGTGGCCGCCTCAACCAGGGCAGGTCAAGCACAGCCCTAGCACTTCCACTCACGCAACAAGGGCAACAATCTTTCATCACCCCTGCACCAAACACCGAAATGATTGGCAATCCAACAACAGCCAAAAGTGGTCACTTGGGAAAAGCAACTCCATCATGCTGTGCACAAAGGCAGAGTAAGTGTGTCAGTGCAAACAGGGTCAGTTCCTGAAGTTCTTTTTGTTCACAGCTCATCACTAGATGCCAGCTGGAGAGCACATTCAGAACCTGCTTTCACTAGATCAGCCCAGTTGTCCATCTAATCCAGTGTTCAGTCTCTAAAAGTGGCTACCACTAGTGACTTCAGAGAAAGGTGGAAGAAATCCTGCAATAGGCATATATGAAATAATCTGCCCCCGGGGAAAGCTAGTTCCTAACTCCCATTAGCTAGAGGTTGGTTAATGTCCTGTGATGTGACTGTTTAAGTCCCTTTCAAAACTTCTTTTTGTTTGTTAAAAAAGCTCTTTTATATCTCTGGAAGTTTGTTTTGCTGGTCCTGGTGCAATTACATCCATGAGAGCCTTAGTGTAGACAAGGCACATGCATTTTTACCATTGTAACTTCTAGACTTGTCGTGAGCAAGGTTAGATAACACAGTAGTAAAAGCACTTGTGTTCTGTCTACACTTCTGCTCCCACAGTTGCTACTACCAGTGGAGCTGTGCTAATGGTAATGCAGTGGTGACAGATTTCCTGAAAAACACAAGGGTAGACATAGCTTTAATATCCACAGGGTTTTTCCTTATGCAGATGTTAACTCAAGCTGATAAACCTTGAAGTACAAATTAAAGATTCCAAAACACTCCCTCCCTGCAACGGTGGGTAAAGAGGGAAGAGATTCTCATGAGTGTCTACTTTCATGCAGACTATAATGATCTTGCATGACAAGATTAGAGAGCTTTGTCTTATCTAGGCTTGCCATTTCTACAATGGATTTTACCTCTCAGGAGCAGGTCTAGACCTGTCCAATACTTACAGAGGCTTGGCTTCCTGTATATGAAAAGTCTCCAGTTCCATGTGCATCCTGGCAGCAGCAACAAGTGATGTCTGGACATCATCCTTCTCAAACTAGAGTACATAGAAAACCTTAAAAACTGCTAATTTGACTCAAAATTTTCTTCCTTTTGTTCCCCCTTGCTAGGAAGCTTAAATGTGTCACTTACAGGGGTTTTAGCTTGCATTCTGACTCCAGTGGAATTTTGCTTTACAGAGTACAATAGCCTTTCGTCCTCTCCCACTTACCTCATCCCCAAGCTCAGCATGCCTGAAAAGCCCAGTAAGAACGAAAAAGGTACTTGCTCTGCTCTTCTCCCCAAACCTTATCAGTAGGGGAGTGTTCTGTATTCTTTATTCCTGGAAGTCTCTTCCTGACTGTTTCAGCTTCTAGATTCAGCTCCCCTGGATTTTAGCATCTGCACTGGTAGCACAGTGCATATCATGCCTTGGGACAAGAGCACTGGCTGTCTACTGGTGGCTTTTACAGCAGTACAAAAATGAGCTGACACTCTGGCATCACCCAGGGAGATTCAGGCAGCAGCTTCACTCTGGTGGATTGACTGGAGGACTCAGCAGTTTAAGTGGCTGGCTCTCAGCTTTGGTAGGGTCCCAGCTGCCACTTGCAGTAGACACTGGCAGTATCACCTTTTGTGGAACCTAGACAAGCACCATAGCAGCTCCAATGGGTCAGTTGGTGTGCTGCCTTTTGCACCCACCTCAATTGCTGCTGACAAAAGTGTTCTTCAGCTACTCACCAATGTTTCATTTCTGCTGGAGAGGAGGTGCTTTTCCTCACTGGTACACTTCCCTTTCCCCACCTAGCAGCCCCATCCATGGAAGCCTTGCAATAGCTCATGGTGGCCTCTAAGGACATGACAGTACAGTGAGCAGCAGCAAATCTCTGAGCCCAGGTCGACAGTTTTGGGCTTGAGGGACTTGAGCTACTGCTCTAAAAACAACTGTGTAGTCATTGCAGCTCTGGCTGGAACCTTGGCTCTGAAGCCTAGTGAGGGGTGGATTTCAGAGTCTGAGCTCCATTCTAAGCTGAAGTGTCTACACAGCTACTTTTAGCATGATAGCCTGAGGCCCAGTTTCTCAACCTGGGTTCAGACACTCGCTGCCGTGGGCTGCGTAAACATACCCTAATAGACCACAATATATTTGTATGTGGCTTTCCATCTCAGGCTTCCCAGCCACCTTCTGTCTTGGAGATGATGCAGATATAACCTCTTTTCAAACAAGCTGCCTCTCAGAACCTGCCCAGTTGGAATCAGACCATTGCCTTGACTAGTTTTCCTTTGAAAGCTGAGGGCCCAAATTGTCAAGTAGCACTTCTCTCAATCTCTCGTTAGATGGGCCTTTCCCAAAAACGTATGCCAAAACTAAGCATCTCACCCAGAGGAGTCCTTGTCAGGAGAGTTATCCCTCACTGCCAAACTCTGTTCTTAGGGTGCCAAGACTGTTCCCAGCTCAGTCCAAAGAAGCAGCCTAAGGAGAATAGGGGGAAGATTTGCTCCAGGATCTATCAGGGTTTGTAATTCTGTGGCATCTTGCTTCATAGTGAGCTAGCCAAATAACTCTAAAGAGCCTTGTGGTGTTGTTTTTTTTTAAAGACCCCTTTCCATGTCTCGCTCTCAAAAGAGAAAAATCTGGTAGTCACAAATTTTTCTTCATCCTCCATCTCAGGTGAGGGTGAACTCTCGAATTCCAACCCTGAAGAGGGAGACACCTAGGAGAAAGCCCCTCCATGTAGGCTGTTAGAATATTTTCATTCAACTAAGTTTTGTTCTATTTAAAATCATGGAGCAGCAAAGTGATGGCAAGAAAGAGAGGGTTGTAAACCCTCTCTGGCTAGATAGGCAGGAGGTAGGTTGCTGCTGAAGAGAGTGGTGCAGTGTGTGAACTTGTTATAGCTGTACCGTGTGCGTCCATACTACAGAGGGCCAGTAGAACTCCACTGTTAGGAAACTTTTATCCCTTGGAAAAGGGAATAGCTATTTCACAGTAACTCAGGGTGTACTTCATTGGAGACAAGGCAGAAATGTAGAATTTTATTGGTTCAGTATTTGAGTGTAAGCCAGGCCTAACTCAGAGGGGCTTTATTCGCCACTGCTTTGCACCTTGTGAAGTCATTTACACCTCTGCCACGTGAATGTGAAATGGGTGAAATTGTTGTCATGTCAGAGTGTTAACATTTTACATGCACTTTGTGCCTCTGGAACATAAGATAAGTGACTACAAAGCAGTTTTGTTTACTTTCATGAGAAATCTTAGGAGGGGCAATTACTTCTAACCATCCCTGCACAGACGATTTCATGATGTTATAGAGTAATATGTAAAAGACAGGGAGACTGGCATACAGATATTTAAAACTGAAAGAAAGTGAGCTCTTTTGCTGGCTGAAATAATCATCTGTACTCTCTCAGCTCAGTCATTTGATCTACAGTCCTACTTTAATGGAAGACTGTAGCTAGAGAGCAGCAACTGTAGCTAGAGAGCAGCCACTTCATCCTCCCACTAGAATTTCTACTTCACTTTGAAAGGTTGCTTACTAGTATCAAGTGATTTATGATAAAGTGAAATGATCCTTTATATAAAGTTTAGATTTTCTGCATGATGCAGGTCGATAAATGGCAAATTACAGTCCATTAATACCATTGTAAAGCACTTTCTGGAGACAGAAAATTTCCAGAAAGCACATGATGTATGTATATTTGAAAATATCTGAATAATAGGGACTGAAGGAAAAGGAAAGATTTCTACATAGCACATAGTCCTTCACATTCTGTACTTCAGAGCTCCAATTATTCTGATTAGCAAAGTATATTTATGGAAAGAAGGTTCACTTTCAACTACTAAATTGGTTCCTGATTGCACTATTTGGGGCTGTAGTTGTTTTATATTCATAATCATCTCACAATTTAGTTTATATAACTAAAGATAATTTATAACATGATTCTCCTTTTTCCAAACAAGAAAAACTGATAATTGTAAGCAACAATGTATACGGGTTGATGGCCAGCTATTTGATAGACATGAGGAGTGGGTGGCAACTAGATTGTGCAAACAAGCTATTTTGGAAAAAAGAATGGCAGAAATAAATGAAGTAGGTTAATAAACAGTGTGTCAAAGGGACATCTTTCACTGCATCGGGCTTGGGTATGGCTTTTTTAAACTGAAGTGTTCTAAGCGATTTATTGCATTATAAACAGATAACTCAACTGAGTGTCAAGAGTTCCTCAGCTGTTTCATCAGCAGGAAAATTAAATATGGTCCAGGTAGTGAGATTGTAATGGTTCAGTATAGATGTTGTTTTGAACCTACTCTCCCAGTGCAGAAACGCTGAGGCGGAAAATACCTCACTACATCACTCGGTAAAATAAATAATATATAGAGGTGTATGATATAGCAATGACTAAAGCCAGGAGAAAAAAATAAGAATACCATGAAGTTCATGTTCTAATTACAGCTTTTGCAAAAATACAAAATAAATGCCAAGAACGATAAGCAGTTTGATTAACTGCCACTTGTGATGCAAGTTGAAGAGGAAAAGGCAAAACTATGTATTACCATAAGAAAAATGGAATTTAGAATATTTTTACATGTGTAAGGTTTGCCAAATATTGTTAAACTATTGATAAAATTAATTAAGAAATTACTAACTGTTTGGTACAATGGTAACTGTTAGAATATAGATATTCAGGCCTGCCTGTAAAGGCTTATACTTTAGGAACTTAGGTTATTTTTATCACTTAGCTAGTTACAGGGATATAAAAACAAAGAAAATCACAGTCCACCTGTGTATAGGCCTTCTCTCACTAGGATAGTCTGAGGCCTTGTTCTTAGGCTAAGGCCTTTGGCAAAGCAGCGGGGGCAGCCATAAGCTGGGAAGTGTACGGTCACATCCTCACATTCCAAACCAGTCACACTGAAATAAGGTAGTATTGGTCTGTTAGGAAGACTGTCCTGTCCTGATAGTGCCCATCACCACCAGATAAAGAAACAGATCTTAAGATGGTTAAAGAAAACTTGCTGACTGCAGGATGGAGTCACTCTCATAGCACAACTATGAGGCAGTAATATATGGTATAAGATGAAGAGAAGAGTTGGTGACTAAGAATGTCTTTATTATCCTGTCTTATATTTCCTTCAGTATGAGAACCTCATATAGTTACAATATGTTGTATAGTAAATCCACTGATGGAACAAACTAGTTGTATGTCCTTCTCACCTCCCAGCTCATTGATACAACCCCTATTTTCATTCATACCTACCCTTCCAAATATCTGCCTTAATTCAGAAAATAACAAACAGAAGTATTTTTGGAAAATCATTTTAAATAAATGGGTAATAAATACTTTGAGTATATACATTGCTCACTCCACATCTAGTTCCAACATTTTCAGAATTCATGGATGTGGGACCTTCTGACCATGTGATCAAAACATTCTTTGATTATGTTGGATGGTTTAAATTCACTGAACTGAGTACCTCACAGGTATTTCAGTCCAGGTATTTTAGGAGCTTCTTTTAAAAGTTGCTAAACGCAAATGGAGTCAATTAAAAACATCTGACTGCTTTGGATCAAAACTCATTTAGAACTCTTGGTGTAAAACCTTATTTAAATAGTTTATTTTTTTAATAGTGTAATCCAGGTTTGAAAAAAGTAATAGAAATTTACTATCCTGAGGCATTGGTCTATTAGCCAGCATAGAAAGTACCTGTGCTGTTAGCTCCCTACAGTTTAGGCGAATAAAACATTTGTGGACTGTTTTTTGTGTAATATGTTTAATGGTTATTTATTTTCAATCAACTTTAATTAAATTAACAAAATGTAACTTTGAGTCTTTCTTTTCTTATACATCTTTCCCTGGCTGCACAGTGCTTTTTCTTTCCTGCTCAAGTTTATGGTGTCTCTCTTCATGCTATTTTTGCAGTGTCCGTTTTCTCGCCTCTCCCTTCTATCTCCATATACCCTGTTATTTATCTCTCCCCTACATTGTGTGCTACTTCTTTCCCTATGTTTTGTGTCTCCTTTCTCACTTCTCCTACCAAAATCTGTCTCCTTTGAGTTATCACATTCATCTCTCCACCTACCATTCCCTCTAGCACAAAGGGTTTGAAAATATTACAAGGTATCTAATAGCCAGACGTTTCTGAGCAAACACGGATATGAAAGGTGAGGATGGGGAAGTGCTTTTAGAAGCAATACTCAATTGAGAAACTCAACATCTCTCACCCAGAGGTGCTGGAGTTCCTGCTAAGGTGCTGTTTTTAGATTCTCCCCAAACAGCGTTCATCTTTCATGTTGGCTTCTGGATAGCACTGTAGTTTTCTGATACATTTTACACACCGAGACACACACATGTTCTTCTGGAAGGAAGAAGGCACTTTCTCTCTCTCTCTGTTTAGCATGAATCTGTAACCCTGCAGCTTTCTGGATGTTTGTGTTCATCTATTACTTCACCACTCCCAGGTGCTAGATGGGGAGGTGTGTATTTCTACTATTTTAATACCTTTTTAACTTTTTTGCTAGTCCAAGGTAGAATGTGTTCTTTGCTTTTTACCTCTCACCTTTCCTCCATTTTATAGCTCCAGTGCTGCTCAGAGTGAAAAAGACTGTGTTTTTGTTTGTCATTTTTACTGCTGCACACAGGGTTACAAATAGAGGCAGTGAAATACGACAAAACTGGTCAGCTTTCACTTTTGATGCAGTTTGGAAAAATTTGTGGGAGCAGAAGCAGCACTAATACTGACTGTCTTCAGATACTGTATTGGGTTACGCTTGGTTTAGAAGGTTTTCTTGCACCCATAAGGATTTTAAGTCTTTTTTTTTTTTTTTTTTTTTGGGTAATGAAAGGTTATTCAGTAGAAGCCAATGACACTTATTCAGGAATTTATCGTAAGTTAGAGAGGGTCTTTAAAGTGTTGGTGTGAAAGTTTCGCCATTGACTTTAGTAGGTCAGGATTTTGCCCTCTCTGTAGTCACTTCAAAGAAGTTGTTTTATATAAATGTGCATGCAGGCAGTCTTTGAAGTATGAGACTAATAAGCACAAGACAATCTACTCCTTCAATACATGTGTGTACTTACAAAACGTGTATTATTTACTTTATAATTTGGCATAATAAACTAACAATTACTGTAGTTCATAACAGTCGAGTCATGTAAGTACATATTCAGATACTTTAAAACACTCACATTGCATACTTTGATGCTGGCCAAGGATTGCGCTATTTCAACAGCTTTCCAGAAAATCCTCCCACTATGTGAATAAAATATCCCTCGGCAGAATACTCTCAAAGGGCAGATGAAGAAACAGTACTTGTCCTCTGTTGAGGTAATTCTCCCTCCCCTGAGGTGCCAAAAAGCTTTTCTTGTTCAAGCAGAATACATTTGCACCTTATTGTGCCAGCTGTATTGAATTTAGCCCTTGAATGCTTATTTGGATCTGTTAGTATATTATTTGGATCTGTAATTATACTCTGTTAATTTGCAGAATGGAGATCTTATGTTAATGTGTTAATGACAATGAAAGGTAGCTTATTGGAGCTCATAAGGAGGCAGAACTGGAATTCAGTAACTCATCACACCTTTGTCCTTTGTGTTGCTGTAAATACTATATTGAGTATCACACAACTTTGCACTATTAATCCAGTTAATGTTGGGCCTTCACCATGGTTTGAAGTCCCGTTTCTCTGTAAAGATGTTGGTTGTTCAGGATTTTCACTCCTTGGGCTGAACACCTTAGCAACCAGATATCAAAGGCACTGAAGATTGCAGCTCCCAATGACTTCAGTGAGGTTTGTGGATGTTTGACACTTCTGAAATTGAGTTTACATTTTTATTTAGGTCCCTAAATATGGATTATAGAGAGTAACTTTAGTAACCCAGCTGTGAAAAGTTTGGTCAAATAATAATTTGCTCTTATTTTGTAATTATCAGCATGTAAGAATTTGTGACATCGATCAGTTGATTGTATTATCACTGATTGATTGATTCGGCAGGAGACTGTACAGTGGAGTCGCATCTTACGAGGGGGGTTAGGTTCTAAAGTCAGCACGTAAGGTGAAAATCATGTATAGTCAAAAAGAGAGAGAGACGGAAGAATGAAAGAATAAAAAAGGGAGAAAGATGACTTCAACGTTGTTGTATGCAAGCCGGAGTGCCTCAGGGTGGCCAGGAGCATTGTCTACAATCAGCAACACTTTAAAGTCAAGTCCTATCTCTTCGAGGTACTGCTTGACCTCCGTAATGAAACACTTGTGGAACCAATCCAGAAATAATGCTGCCATCACCCAAGCCTTTTTATATGATTGCCAGAACAAAGGCAGGAGATTTTTGTTCTTGCCTTTAAGGCACGGGTATTTGCAATCCTGTAGAGCAAACCCGGCTTATTGCCACAAAACAACACAGTCACGCTGTCTTTAGCTGCTTTGAAACCAGGGGCTTCTCTTTCTGATTTCGAAGCGTAAGTGCAGTTGGGCATTTTTTTCCAGAAGAGCCCAGCCTCGTCAGCATTAAAAACTTATTCTGGAAGATAGCCCTTTTCTTCTATGATTTTCTTTAATTGTTTGGGATAGGCTTTTGCTGCCTCTTCATTAGACTGTACGTTTTTGAGGTTGAAGCAGTTCCTAAAACTGTTAAGCCAACCTTGGTTGGCTTTGAATTCCTTCTCATCAGAAGGCTGTCCCTATTCGGCAGGAGGTTTGAACAGCGCATAGAGGCTAAGAGCCTTTTCTCGCAACGTGTTGCCATCGATAGGCACACGTTTACCGTTCATGTCTTCCAGCCATAAGTTTAATGCCTTTTCAGTCTTCGCTGAAGTCTTATCACGCACCTGGCTTGTCACCTTAGCAGTTATTGGAGCACTTGATGCCATGGGTTGACGAATGTCTCTCTCAAATCTTAATGGCATGGATGCTAGTTTCGTTGTGGCCATATTTACGCGCCACGTTGGAGATCAACATACCGTCTCTCAATAAGTCCAGCACAGCCAGTTTTTCCTCCAGCATTGGAACAGATCGCTGTTTCTTCTGAAGTAGTTGGCTTGTGTTTAGGGGCTATGTTGTAGGAAAAATACATATCTTTAAACACTAGAATCACACTCAGTGCAGCGAGATGCTCACTGGATCGGCGAGCAATGATCGATCCAGCGGTGGTCAATTATCGTGTCTAGTCTAGATGCGATAAATCGATTCCAGAGTGCTCTCCCGTCGACTCCTGTACAGTACTCCACCGCCGCGAGTTGTTGTACACTGAGAGAGTGTAGACACTGCATGATGTGTCAACTTTAACAGTCCTCCACCAGCTGTCCCACAATGCCCCATTCCCTGTGATGGTGACTGTTCTGGTCATAATTTTAAACTCCCACTGCTCAGGGGTCACACTGCTCCCTCTCTCCCCCCCCCTCCGCCTGCCACTCCGGCCAATAATATCCTGTGTGTTTTTGAAATTTTTCTTCCTGATTGCTGACCTTGGTGACCACCCCTAGTGGCTCACCTTTTTTTTGTGCAACTACCCAGCTGACCATGCTGGCTTTATGTGCTCAGGGATCTACTACTACTACAAGATGCTCTTGTCAGGAGTAGTCAGGAAGTATTGGATCTCTTGAGACTGTGGGGAAAAGAGTCTATGCAAGCACAGCTGTGGACCAGCCATAGAAATGTGATGTCTGTGAGCAGATTGCATGGGATATTAAGGCAAAGGGTACAACAGGGATCATCAGCAGTGTAGCAAGCTGATGGAAGTGTAGCAAAGTGAGGGAACTTTGCCAGGTATATCATAAAGCTAGGGAGCACGACAGTATATATGGTGCTGTGCCAAAGACCTGCAGCTTCTACAAGGAACAGCATACAATACCTGATGGAGACCCCGCCAGCAGCTCATAGACCACTGTGGATACCTCAAAGGAGCATGAGATAGACCCTTGCTGTGAACAGCAAGGAGGAGGTGGGAGATGCGGTAGGGACTCCAGCCATGCTATGAGGCACGACCTGTTTGAGATTTTGTTAGAGTCTAGCTAGAGGGGGTCCTTTGTGTACACTGGGATTGCGTTCTTGAAAAGGGAGATGGATACTGAAACAATGTATACCGGGGAATTTTTCCCCATAAGAAATAATGGAATAAGTGGCAGATGCGTTTGCAACTTCACTATACTTGCCTATGTCAATGCTCTTTTTGCCTAAACAGTGTACCTTTTTACAATGAGAGGTTCTACAGTACATATTTTACACACAAAACACTGAATAAAATAATGTAGAACTCCTACTAACACATAGAACATTTTAATACAGTAAATACAGTGCAGTATTACAGGACAACAGGGCCAATTATGCTAAACTTAGGTAGGCGTGGCAGCTTACTTTTCCGTGGCTGGCTTTTTGGCTGCGGATGCCTTAAAAAAGGATTTTATCGACGTCTGCTCTCCTGAATGAACATTTGAACAATAGATCTCCCTGTAGCAAGCCACTGCATCACTGAGAGCCCTGGAGACTTTGGCAGACCATTGCGAAAAGGATCACTGCTCTGTATGATTTCCGTTATCTCATCTAGCAATCCAAAGAAATGGGAGAGATTCTTTGTCGTCAGACTCCTGGCTTCCTGCCTTATGTCATCATCCTCATTCTTGCTTTCTTCAGATATTTATTGTTGGTCCAGCTCAATCAGTTCCTCATTTGTCAGATGGTCAGCGTGAGACTCCAACAACTCCTGTACATCATCCTCCTCCTCCACCTCCTTGAAGCCGACATCCTTCTCCAACTTGATAATTTCTTGCTCGAGAGCAGGAACAACATCAAATTCCACCAAGCTGTGGACAGCATCTGGCCATGCATGGCGCCAAATGCCGTTCATACCTTGCAAAATGCATTCTTCCCATGACACATCAATGTTTTCCATGCTGTTCAAGAGTTGTAGGACTTCCAAAACTCCTTTACACTGGGTTTCCTTCACCTGCCATCTCCTTAATCAACATGGAGAACGTGCTCCATAGGTAATAAGCCTTGAATGTGACCGGCAGATGCAAGTACAGTCCTGTACTGTACAATAGGGGAACGTGTTCCAATTCACATCGGTCCTGATCTGTGCAAATGACTGATATGCAGATCAGGACCAATGTAAATCAGAACATGTTCCCCTATTGATGAGCGACGGATATCCAAAACAACGTTTAAGGGGGAGATTTGTACCGGGGACCTCCTGTAGTCCTATCAGGTGAGGATGGATGAGCCTGGTGAAGGGGAAGGGAACTCAGGTAGGTATGTGGATGCATTTTTCTTTAAAATGTTCAAATTTAAAGATAGCATGTGGCCGGTCCTCAAATTAACAAGACAAAAGTATTGCCTTTTCATTATTCTATTCATATGAAAAAGGTAGAGGTAGAATAAACAGAGTTAGAGTTAGCATCTGCTTTTTATTCCCTGTTGGGCTAGGCATGGGGAGCTGGGTATATGCAGAGCACTTTGTTTACATGCATAGAGATGTCCTTTTTATCTTCCTGAGACATCTCAATGAAACATTCACTCTACAATCCTCTCCCAAAGATTTCTATGAGTGGCTGCCTTATTTCTTCCTCTGCTGTAGGACATTTTCCCACACTACTCTGGAATGAGTTTGGCTGGCACCATGATAATAATCAAGCTAGCAGCGTACAAGCTGGGGTGGCTTTGGGATACCAGTAGCAGCTGTGTTCTCTGTGCCTTTGTGATCTTCAGGAGAGAGATATTCGCTAAAATCAACACCACCTGTGGAAAATAGTGCCATTGTTGAGTGCCATTGCCCATTCTTGTACCCATGAAATAGGGACCAAAATTTTATAGCTTCAAGCAAAACAAAATCTCCCCCCCCCCCCCCCCCCGAAGTCCACACTCTCCATGGCCAAAGCTGAAGTGTCAATAAGGATTTCTTACTAAAAGTATTCGTGGGAATAAGGGAAGGGAGTTTTGAAACATATCTTCATCTTCCCCTTGTATCTCTAAATCCAGTGGTACGTATTTTATCAGCAGCAGCTTCTGGTGCCCCCTCTTTGCCTGCAGAAATACCTGACCCTGATGGGGGAAGAAATAAGAGGACAAGGGAGGACGTGTACTGTGAGATTGTGCAAGCCAGTGCTGCATTGGACTATGAACAAAGGGCTTAGAGGGTCAACATGACTGACAGCATAAAGATAGAGTGGACAGGAAAAAAGTCCAGCAGTCCCAGCAGGACAGGAAGCTGGAAATGCATCAGGACATAATGGGTCTTCTCAGGCAGCAAATCCAAATGATGCATACCCTGGTATGGACCGAAAAATCCAAAGATCCCCAGACTTCCCACCCTTCGCAGTCCTTAGAGAACTCCATGGTCTCTGCCACATACACCCACCCTCCACCATACGACACAGCAATGTGGGACATAATTACCCTACCACTCCATGCCAGGGGACAAGCTTTACTGACCTCTGAGGAACGTGGTTGGTGTATACGTAGCCACAACCAACTGCATTTGTGTACTCAAATGGACATAAATGTTTCTACCTTTCTAATTTTAAATTTTCACTCTTATGTCAAACATTTGTATAACATTGACTGACTATGCTGGATTTTGCACATTGATTTTCTGCACTGTTTCCCTCCCACCCCCTCAGTAAAGTTCAGTTTCTGGAGAGTCTGCTATTGCAGAGTGCATAGTGATAGTCAAAGTAAATAGTACTTATAAATGCACACCAAATACAGGACAAAGGATTCATAGCTTCAGGAAAACATCCCGTCATATTTATAAATGTATAGCAAGCACTACACATTTCTTAGTAGCACCTAAAGCTTCCGGCCCAGAGAACACTCCAGCAGAAAACGCATCTGTGACTGACAGTTAAAGTTGTGCACTTTCAAGTCCTCCCTCAACTGCATAATTCTTGTAATAGCCCTCGTGTCTGGCTGTTCAAAGTTGACAGTTGCTTCACCCTGGTAGCAGCTTTTACCCCTTTGCCTCACAGATATTGTGCAGTATATAACAGGCAGTTATAACCATTGGGATATTTTTCTTATAGAGATTGAATCTAGTGAGTAATCACCATCAGCATCTCTTCAGTCAACCAAAAGCACATTCAGCAATCATTCTGCTCTTGCTGAGCCCAGCTGAATCTTTCATTGGTGCTTTTGAAGTGGCCACTGGTACAGCTTCATGAGCAAGGGATAGGCTCAGAATCACTAGTGGCATTTCCGTATTGCTGATGGTAATCTGCTAGTTGGGAAGGAATGTCCTTGCTTGCAGCTTTTTGAACAGTCCTGTGTTCTTAAAGATGCAAGCATTATGTACCTTCCCTGACCAACCCGAATCAATAAAACATCCCCTGTGATAAATCATGCTTGCATAACCATAGAAAAATAGCCCTTTCTGTGGATGTATGCTGTGGCAATGTTGGCATGGGCCAAAATAAGGATGTGTGTGATGTCTGTTGCACCACCACAGTTTGGGAACCCCAGTGCTGCACCATTTGCTGTATGTTGCTGACAGTAACTGTCCTAAGCAGCTGGAGCTGATTAGTGGCCTACACACTTGAATGACAACAGTTCCCACTGTGGATTCTCCAACTCCAAAAGGATTGCCCACTGACTGGTAGCAATTTAGCACTGCAAGCTTTCAGAGGATGATCTCCACTCTCTTCTCCACTGTCAATGTAGCTCTCGTTCTGGTGTCCTTGCACTGGAGGACCAAGGCAAGCTCAGCACACAGATACAGGAATGCAGGCTTTCACATCCAAAAGTTCTGCCGTCCCTCATTGTGCCAAAACTGCATTACAGTGTGATCCCCCTACTCAGAAGTGGTGCTCTGCTGTCTTCAGCTGCTCCGTGAACACTACCAACAACCTTGAATTGCTTTGCACTGTGTCCCTCTGCAAACCATCTTCGAGGACATCCTCCTGTCCCTGGTTCTTGCAGTACTTCCTTTGTGGAATACAGGAGAATGATGTGATGTATTTGCACTGTTTATGAGACTAGCGGATATATCTGTGGGCTCCATGCTTTTGTCAGAAATGGCAGACACTGAAAAGTGTCATGCAGATTTGTGGAATATTTTTAAAAAGGCATGAAAATTATGGGATGGGGATGGTATTATGGGATGAAGAACGTCGGTGGCCAGGACTTTGACCCTTGGGCAAGTTGTTATCCCACAAAATGTTGCTAAAATGTCTGAAAGACATTGAGCCAGATGGTGCATGTGGTACACTTGGATGTATACCCGTGGTGCACTGCAGTTTACATTGACACAAGCACTCCTGATGAGTATGCACAGCACTGACACAAGCAGACAAGTATGCATGTGCCTGAGCCATAAACGTTGGCGGCTGTAACTTGCGTAATTCAGAAAGGCTCAAGACCAGAATAATTAGTCTCTGCAGCTCTCATTGGTAAACTGCTTTTTCAGCAGATGGGAAACCAGATCCCTTTGCCTCCAGAGAATGCCAGGTGTCCCCTCTACTGCTTGTGAACCAGTAAGGCCCAAGTGTTCTTTGACAGATGCAGTCCTCCTAGTGTTGAACAAGGATCTGCTGTATGCATTTTCTTCCATCCCCTTCATTTGTTGGGTGGATTCAGAATACATGCTGGGAAGGACAAAGGTCATCTTTCCGGCATGGTCAAGGCACTGGTCCAATAACTAAGGCTGCAAGTCTGTCATGGAAGTCACGGATTCCGTGACTTCTCTAGCAGACAGCTGCAGCAGTTTGGGTGTGTGGGAGTGGGGGGGCACATACTTGGGGTGGGAGGGCCCCCCCCCCCTTGTGCTCCCATTGGCTGCGGTTCCCAGCCAATGGGAGCTGCAGCAGCTGACACTTGTGGCGGGAGCAGAGGAGGAGCCCCTGCCCTGGCCCCTGCCTCCGCTGCCTAGGAGCTGCGGGGACGGAGCTGGTAGGAAGCCCCACCACACCCTCCCCCTCCAGAACCAGCAGGAGTCCCGGGTGGCATGCCACAGCCCGATCCCTTCCTCTTCCAGCACCAGCAGGTGTCCTGGGTCACCCCCAGCACCCGTAGTGCCCCGGGACAACCCCCCAAGCACTCCCAACCGCCTGCTCAAGTTTTAGCGACTGCAGGTATTTTTCGTAAGTCATGGACAGATCATGGTCCTGTGAATTTTTGTTTGCACCCATGACCTGTCCATGACTTTTTACTAAAATACCCGTGACTAAAATGTAGCCTTAATAACCTTTTAAAGCTGTCTGAGAAGCCTCTCTGTTGCCTCAAATTAAGACGTATTGCAGTCCAGAATACTCCTGCATCCTCATTCAGATACCTGAGGCAATATTACTCACCATTTTTATTATCTTGCTATTCTCAAAGAAGACCTCAGTATCAACAGCAGCATCCTCCTCATTTCTGAGTGTCTATATATGAAAAGATCCTCCAAACCCAAGGGGAGTCCAAAGAATTCTTATGTGACTCCTTCTTTGCCTAATTTTAGACCTCAAATTTGATGTTAGAGTCGAGAGCAGCAAACAGAGTTTAGACTTTTATTTTCTACCCTTTGGAGAGAGTCGGGTTTGTTTTAAAGCAACAAATAGCAAAACATCAATATGGACAGAGAGGTATTGGATGTTATAAAAGAGGGTTACACCATTACAGGTCAAGACCACTCCTCCCCACCATCTCTTCCCTTCCCTTTTCAGAGACCCCGCTCATGGCAGTTTTCTGAAGGCTATTACAGGGAGAAATAAAGGAGGTTCTGGAAGATCTCAGGAGTCAAGGTTTTTATTCTCATTTTCTAGTTCCACAAAAGGAAGGAGGCTTCCAACCAATCCTAGGTCTGAGAAAACTATACAAATACATCAGTAAGTTTAACTTCAGGATGCCAACTCTCAGTTCAGTCATCCATTCTCTTTCTTCTCTAGATTGGTACACTGCTCTCAATCTCAAAGATGCTTACTTCCATATTTCCATTCAACCATATCATGGAAATTACCTTCTTTTTGTCGTAGGACAGAACCATTTCCAATACAGGATTTGACCTTTCTGCAGCACCTCGGATTCTTATAAAATGCCTTTCTGTAATAGCAGCCTTCCTGAGAAGACAAGGAATTTTCATGTTCCCATATCTTGACCACTGACTTCTGTCTCACTCCAAAGACAAGTTGAACAATGACATTCTCTTGACATATTCTGTATTTCAAAATTAGGTTTTCTGATAAACAAGAAAAAATCTATATTGTGCCCAACACAGACAATTACCTTCATAGGAGGACTTCTCAATGCTCTGGAGTCAAGAGGAAAAATTCCAAAAAACTGAAATCCAGCATACAGTGCTTACTCCAGGAAGTACTGGTTTTCCTCATCTTTCTGGGTCTTGTGACATAAAAAAAGTATGACATACACCTTATGCAAGGCTCAGAATGAGATCTTTTCAACAGTGGGTTTCAAGAAATTTCAGGCCCACTGTAGTTCCAAGGAAAGTTTGGAATCCTGATCTGTGATGAACGAACACTGAGAATACACTGAAAGGAGTGATGTTCAGTGCCTCATCTCCTTCAGTAATAATGACAACAGACTCTTCCAAGACGGACTAGGAGGTGCATCTCAACAAATTAACAAGAAGTCCCTAGAATCTGCAAAAATCGCAACTTCATATCAGTGTTTTGGAATTAAGGGCTATCAATTTAGCACTGAAATCTCTCCTTCCTCAAATTCAAAGCTCTGTCGTTCAAGTCACAGTAGACAATATGTTAACAGTATATTATGTAAATAAATAAGGAGATATCCGTTCATCATAGCGTTGCCCAAAAAGCAATAAAACTGTATGAGATGGTGGTGCATACATCACAAAATTTACCTGATTGCATTGCATGTAACAGGATCTGACAACCAACTGGCAGATCAACTGAGGAGAGACTCCTCTCAGGTTGTTCATGAATGGCCTCTGAAGGAATCAGTGGAATCAGTTCAGGATGTGTTCCGTCTCTGAGGATTTCCAAACAGACCTTTTTGCCTCAACACTACATCCCCATGCTTGTGTTTCAGAGCAGGGGCAGACATTCATTTGTTGATGGATGCTTTTCTCATCAGTTGGGGGATGTATGCTTTCCTGCTTTGTTAATTTAAAAAAAAAAAAAATTGACGGTGGTAAAAAAAGGACAGGACTCAGCCAAAATGATACTCGTTGCTCAATATGTCTAGACAGCAATAGTACACAGACTTGTTTCTCCTCTCCTAAGGGAAATTCAAATGCTTACCGGTATCACCAGATCTCCTGTTATAACAAGGGGAAAGAGTACCATCCAGAACCTGAAGCGCTACATCTCACGGCATGGGCGACAGGACTCTGACAACTTTTGAGAACTTTTTCTCTTGAACATGTACTACATAATTTAAAAAAAAAAAACAGCTATACAATGGTATGATCTAAAACAGGGGTTTTCAAACTGGGGGTCAGGACCCCTCAGGGGGTCCTGAGGTTATTACATGGGAGGTCGCAAGCTGTCAGCCTCCATCCCAACCCCAGCTTTGGCTCCAGCGTTTATAATGGCGTTAAATATATAAAAAAGTGCTTTTGATTTATAAGGGGCGGGGGTTGCACTCAGAGGCTTGCTATGTGAAAGGGGTTACCAGTACAAAAGTTTGAGAACCACTGATCTAAAATAAGGAGATTTCTCCTGTGGGTATCAGATAAGGGTTTTAATCCAGTATTTGCTCCTAGTCAGTGTATTTTAGAGTACTTGCGTGTCCTAAAGAATAAGGGATTATCCATTGCATCCCTTAGAGTGCCTTTAGCTGCAGTAGCAACTTTCCATAATCCTATGGATGGAAACTCAGTTTTTTCATTATATTGTAAAAGGTTTTCAAAGAGTCTGTTGACTCTACCTAACAGTAATAGACACTGTTTCTCCATTAGACTTAAACTTAGTTTTAACACACCTTGCTTTCTATTTCATCTTTCCATTAAAACAGCCTTTATTATAGCAGTTACATTGGGTAGAAAAACTAGTGAATAGCAGGTCTTGATGGCAGACCTTTCATTTACAGTTTTTTTCATAAAGATAAAGTAGTGCACTTGCTGCCTCCAAGTTTTTACTTCAAGTAACTTTTGATTTTCATGTTAATATGTTAACCTGCCAGTGTTCTTTCCAAAACCTCACACTTATAAAAGTGAATCAAAGTTACATTGCTTGGATGCTAAGTGTTTTATCTTACTATTTAGATAAAATTAAAGAGTTCAGAATCTCACCTAAACTGTTCATTTCCTATGCAGATAACTGTAAGGGAAAAGCTGTTTCTGCTCAAACCTTAACTAGATGGGCCAGACAAGGCCTGGAAGTGAGTTACAAGAATGTTTCACGTTCTCTGCTTACTGCTATTAAAACACATTTTACTAGTGTAGTTGCTACTTCAGCAGCATACTTTTAGACATGTTCCAGTAATTTAAATATGTAAAGCAGCTACACAGAGCTCAATACATTTTTACTAAACATTATGCATAAGGCATAGCTGCTAGGTCTCATGCTCAATTTGACAAGACTGTTCTGTAATCTGTTTAATTAGGACACCTTATCCCACCATAATATGCACTGCTGACCAAATTGACCCAAAAGTTTATGCAGAGATCACTAGAAGAAGTGAATGTTTCTTGTGGTTCTTTGAAATGGACTCTGCATATTCACAGACCCCACCATCCTCCTTCCCCTTTGCTGTGGAGTCCTAATTATTCTATACTTTGCATTAGTGATGGAAGGAATTGAGGTGGCAGCCACTGCCATGCCCTTTTTATAGCCACACCCCTCAGAACACTCTAGAATGCTGAAGCGACACATGCGCATGTCAGCACTTACATTCTAACAGACACTACTTACAGAAGGTTCCACCATTCAGCGGTACCAGTCATTGCATATCCCAAAAGTACACCTTGAAGAACCTTGGTTACAAGTAACCAGCCTTCATTTCACAACTTCTTCAGCTCTCAGTCATTTGAAGTCCTAGAGTAGGAGGTGGAACTGCAAACAAAGAGCCAGACTGTGACGATCAGCTGGCACAGTGATTCTTGTTAGTGGGCCTCATTCAGGTGTAGGGGGAGGCTGGTCAAAAGCAGAGTGGCCTGTTAGTTGTTTTCATGACCTCCTCTCTCCAAAGTGATCAGTCTTGGGGAGTCTGGAATGCCAGTCTTCCCTTATGTGGCTTGTTGAATTGAAAAGAGGCTTCTTAGCCTTGCCCTTGATGCTTATGTCTTACATGTTTTGCTTTCTCCGCTTTGTAGTACCTCCTTCCAAAATGCTCAGATAAATCAGATGCGAGGAGCATATTGGAGCCATGCAGCTTAGTCCAGTCAAGTTTGAATTAGGACACTATTTATTTATTTATTTTATTTATTTTAGCTGAGGCTCACTAACATTCTATTCTGTATCACAGAGACTGTTGATATGTGATACCCCTCTTTCTCCCCCCCCCCCCCCGGTAAGAAATCCAGATGCGAAAGACTGTATTTGAGGAAGCTGGCATAATTTCATCTATGTGAAAGGTCCTAGAAAGACATTATCGCCAGTTCATGAAAAATTCATTATAAAATCACTATAGAAGAAATTTATGAGCAAATATTAGCTTAACAAAAATGTCCCATGATGCATTGTTTTTCGTCCCAGCATTCTATGGGCTTCCGACTGCATTTCAAGGCATTTTTTTCAATGGCCCCTGTTTACTGTGTGCCCACCATCTCCGTGTGAAAGGATAGATCCAGCACTGCTCTCTACTGTTGTGGTAACTGTCATTAACACTTTATGGATGGTCATGCAGTATATCATGAGCTTGCTATCTGAACAGGAATCTGAGTTGCCTGACCTGTTGCATGCCATAGAAAGAAACACCACTAGCTTACGTTGGGCATTCATGGAGTAGCTGGAGACGGTGGACTGCCTCTTTTGGGCTCAGGGAACAAGCTCTGAGTGGTGGGATCGCATTGTTATGCAGGCCTGGGCTGATGAGCAGTGGCTACAGAACTTTTGGATGCGGAAAGCCACCTTCCTGAAACTGTGTGCGAAGCTTTCCCCAGCCCTGAGGTACAAGGACGCCAAAGTAAGGAGGAGTCCGGTGGCACCTTAAAGACTAATAGATTTATTTGGGCATAAGTTTTCATGGGTAAAAAACCACTTCTTCAGATGCAACAAATAAATAAATCTGTTAGTCTTTAGGGTGCCACCTGACTCCTTGCTGTTTTTGTGGATACATACTAACACGGCTACCCCCTGATACTTGACACCAAAATGAGAGCAGCCCTCTCGGTGTAGGAGCACATGGCAATTGCTGTGCAGAAACTGATGATTCTAGACCGCTACAGATTGGTCGTATATCAGTTTGGAGTCAGTAAGTTGACCACTGGGGTAGCTTTAATGTAAGTGAGCAGGACCATTAACGGCATCCTTCTCTGAAGGACTGTGACTCCTGGCAGTGTGCTTGAAATAGTGGATGGCATTGTGGAAATGGGCTTCCCTAACTGTCAAGGGGCCACAGATGGAACGCATATTCCAATTTTGGCCCTGGACCATCTTGCAACAGAGTACATCAATAGAAAGGGGTACTTTTCCATGGTATTGCAGGTGCTTGTGGATTGCTGCAGGCGTTTCACTGACATCAATGCGGGGTGGTCCTGGAAAGTGCATGACACAAGCATCTTCAGGAACACCAGCCTGTACAGAAAGCTACAAGCAGGGACTTTTTCACCAGACCAGAAGATTCCAGTGGGGGATGTTGAAATGCCCATAGTGATCCTGGGAGACCCAGTGTACCCCTTGCTCCCATGGCCCCTGAAGCCTTACATGAGAAACCTGGACAGCAGAAAGGACTGCTTCAACAATAGGTTGAGTAGGTGCAGAATGACTGAGGAATGTGCATTTTGCAGATCAAAAGCACCCTGGATTTGCCTTTATGGCAGGTTTGCTCTCAGTAAGGAAAACATTCCAATGGTCATAGCTGCCTGCTATACACTGCATAATCTTTGTGAAGCTAAGAGCGAAAAGTTTGCACGGGCGGGTGAGTGCCGAGGCAGATTGCCTGGCTGCTGATTTTGAGCAGCCTGATTCCAGGGCTTTTAGAGGTGCATAACAGGAGGCAATTCGAATCAGGAAAGCTTTGAGGCGACATTTTGAGAATGAGAACCAGCGAAGTGTATTTCTGTGCAGGACTCTGCTGTGCTTCATTAGATCAATTTTTGTTTGTAAACACTTGTGATGATTCCTGACCGGGGTTTTCAGTAAGCAGATGATTAAACTGCATGTATATGTTTTACTATCAGCTGCTATCGCAGTTTGTAGGACACTTGTTATATTTGTTATATTTCAGAGGTTTTGTTTTTATTAAACACCAATTAACACACACACAGTCTTGGTTGAAGGGAGGTACCAGTGCAGGGAAGGCTCTCATAGCTGTGCTTAAGTCCAGATATCATTTTGGAAGCTGTTCAAAGGGATGGAGTGAACAGGAAACCAAGAAGTTCCAGAAAGTTGAAGGAATGTGTGGGAGGAGTTTGGGGAGGGCATGGAAAACATTTCTATATGGGCTGTGGGAGGCGAGGTGGGGGCAAGCATGTATCTGTTCTGACTGTAACGTGATTAGGGACTTCAGCATCGCTGTTTGCTCCTCCGTTACTTTTATCATCCACTCAGTGGCCTTTTGAACGATCTCCTGATTTTTTCTTTTCCCATCTTTCCATTTCTCTCCACTCCCTGCTTTCCCTTTTTTCTGCCTCAGAGAATTGCAGCACCTTCTGGAACATGTCCTCCTTGCTCCGCCTTGGTCGCTTCCTTTTTGGGCGGAGGCACTCCACTGGTGTGTAGGGGGTTCCCCTGAAGGCCACTTCTGCAGAAGCACAAGAAACAGTACACAGAAGCATGATTGTTAGTGCATGCATAGCGTTGAATTGTTATTGTAAAAAATACATCTCTTTATAACATACCAAGCACTTTCTCACTGGCCCTTGGAAAGCACACGTCTCAGCTAACACCCTAAAAATGGTGAGTTCTGCCCGGGTGGGTGGGGGTTGTTGAAGCTGGGGTAAAGAGAGACTTTGGTGATTCAAGGGTAGCGGTGCAGGCACCTAAGGACAATATTGTAAATTCTGCCACCATTTTTCCATGGTTCATTGAAGCAGATTTCTCACTCCTGAGGGTATGCAAGGGTGCATCTACTTCATATGTGCGGCTTCAGAGCTAGTTCCTATGCTACTCCCCTGTGTGCCACTTTGGTTCCTGCATAAGTGATTGCAGAGTGGCGCAGGAAAGTTTCCTACAGTGGGTGGAGGTCTGCCAAGGAACCTTTGGTAGAGGATTGGCAAGTACCTCCAGGAAAGCTTCCTAGAGATCTCTCTGGAGGATTCTCGTGAAATCTCTTTGTGCATCAACACACTTCTTGCACCACACAGCTTAGCTTCACAGGGCGATTTGGAGCACATTCAAACCTAGCTAGTCTTCCACACTTCTATCCTTTCACCGAGTCCTACAGCATACAAAGCAAAGAACAGCTGTACGTCATATAACCAAACAGCATCAACACGAGTAAATCACTTACCAGGGGTCTCCTCTCCTGCTTCTTGCTTGCTGAAAAGGGAATGCTGGGACTGGCCAAACACCTTCCGAGTGGCGAAGAGTTCCTGACTCGCCACACCGGAGGCCCTGCTGTGGGCTCCCCATTGTCTGGAGTCTTGGACAAGGAGGTGAACTTGAAGTGCTGACCAGAGCGGTCTAAATGGATATTGTGGGATACCTCCTGGAGGCTATTTATGGCAACAAAGCCAAGCGCGGTGTCTACACTGACACTTTGTCGATAGGACTTTTTGCTGCAAAGTTCTATGTCTCTTGTGAAGGTGGTTTTATTGTGTCACCAAGGCAGGAGAGCTTTTTTTGCCAAAAGTCACATTGCAATGTGTACATCTCCACTGTTTCATTGAGAAAAGCTGCCTTTTGTCAACAAAACTCTGTAGTGTAGACAAGGCCAAAAGTAAGTAACTTCCCCCTTTAAGTACTAAAAGTACTTGGCTATTTGTCTATCTTTTGTTAGATGGTGACACTCTGACACCTTAGAGTGTTGCCATTTCTCCATATAAAAATGCCTAAACCAATTTAAATAAATTTGTTTTAAAAAATACGTTCTGTCTGGATTAAGTTGTTTTGACAAGTTTCAGTTTGATGCAAATTACAAAACAATATTTATAGTGGAAATGTTAACATTTAATTATAGTCCGTATCAGTACAATTTAAAAAGGAATTCATTTAGGTTTCTTTATGCCTAGTCCTTTTTTCCAACTCCAGATAGTTTTATAACAACACTACAAAGAGCACACATAATGTAGGGTGCCTCATCTCACTGATTCCGTTTGTCAGTATAGTGAATTGTCAGTTTCCTTTGAAGGTAAAGGAAGTCATGTTTTTAATGAACTTAAAACAACTCTTTCAGACTGTCATTATTTAAAAAGTTACTTGTACCATATATAAACTTTCCTTACCAAGCGCCTTGCCACTCCCAACAGATAAAGTGCTGCTCTTCTCACCACACTGAGCTACTTCCAGCAAATCGCAGTTACCCTTCTCCGGTTCACTTTTACAAGCTGTACTCTCAAAGTTCTGTTTTCCTTCCATTACCAACCTCTGCTTCCACAAGGAACTAGATGTTAAATTCACTGAGAGACTACCAGTCATATCCAAAGTGTCTAGAGATGAGAGTAGACCTGCCATCCCCTGCATTCTCGAGAGATTAACAGACTCAGCTACCCAGTCTTACCTCTCACTGGCTGGGCCTGGGGTCACAGCCCCGCTGAGCCCTCTCCGTGGTAGCTCCATCCGTGCCGTGGACTCATTTCCCAGCAGCACCTCTGGACAAGGCAAACCTGGTTGGCAGCTGACCTGCCCTGCCTGTGGGTCCCCCCATTCAGATGAAGTTACTACTTATATTTTAGTAATGGATGGTGGGGGGGGGGAGGGGCATATTTTGAAATGGATTTAAAAACTACTGTTTTTTTCTAAGTGCATGGAATCGTGCACAGGCCAGAGTTTGAAGAGAGCATGAGTTCACATGCAGGAGTAAAATGGGAGTACAGGCCAAGTGCACTTTTTGTCTCTACTAATTAGGCCAGCATTCACATTTTTCACTTTTTTCAGTAATCTAAGGAGCCAGCAACGTCTGTTTGCTCAGCAGTGAAGGCTTTTTTGTGCTGCAGTTCACATCCCCTCTTTTGTTTTTTCCTGTTTACATAGTATGAATGTTTTAAAAGAAGAAAAATTAAACTGACTTTTGTAGACTGTACAGTACATGGATGGACTTGTTTCTTCCGATTTGTTTCTTTGTTTCTTCCGATTATATCAGAGGACATATAGCAACATGGCAATTAATGACATTTCTGACTTTTTTATGTAAAATAAGAGGCAAAAATATTATGTAAATTGAAGTTTTTGCCTCTTGATGCCTTAAGTTGTGTGTTCTTTGCCCAACTTTTAAAAATAGTATAGTTAGCAGATACTTGGATCTCTTTCTCTCCCCCCTCCCCCCCGACTCGTTTTCATAAAGGATCGGCAAAGAAACATGGTATAGCTCCATAGACATTCTTCATTCTAAAGGGAAAATATTCAATATATATCATGTCTTGAGTAAATTTATATTTAAATAATTTTTTCTTTCCAACTGTTGGGTTCCAAACTTTCAGTCACCTTTTGACTGACAAGTGTTTATCTAGGTACTGCTTTACAGACACTAGTTATGTTTGCCACAAATGTATGGATAGCTCCCATATTCAGATATATCGTATGCTAAAATAGTAGCCTGATTTGAAATGCCTGTCTAGCAGGGAGGTTTTATTGGAACATTTGTAATAGCCCTAGACTAGAATTGTAGTTGATGTAGTATATTTCAGTCAGTTACAAAGAAGGTAATGAAAAGGAGTACTTGTGGCATCTTAGAGACTAACAAATTTATTTGCGCATAAGCTTTCGTGAGCTCAGATAAATTGGTTAGTCTCTAAGATGCCACAAGTACTCCTTTTCTTTTTGCGAATACAGACTAACAGGGCTGCTACTCTGAAAGAAGGTAATGTTTAATAGAGATAATTGGCTTTAGTGGTGTAGTGAACTGGCAAACTGCCCACATGATCATCCTTGCAGGAAGAGTGCATGGTAAAGTGTTGCTTTACAGTTGCTCCCCAGAAGGCTACTGGTTATATGTCAAGCACTGAATTTTACAACAATTATCAGAGTCACTTGAACTAATTATCCTTTGAATTGAAATCCCTAGGCTACACAACATAGGTTTATGGGCAGGCTGTTGATACTTAATACACCACAAAGAGCTTATTTTAGTTCATGTCAGAGAGGTTGAACAGGGGAGAATCAAAAATTGTGAAGGCCTGAAAGGATGTCATTTAAAACAATCCTTACAAGATGGAACCTAAGTGTTGGTTTTTTTTTTTTTTAGCAGTGGGGCTAAAGAAGGGGCAGATTTTAGATCTGTTAATCTATCTCCTTTTTGACTCTTTTTTTTAATGTACTTAGTAAAGTATAATTACAAAAGCATTAATTCAGTCTTATACTGTACCTCCTAAAATCATTATGAACTGTGTACATTTAGCTAAAGTTTATTATTCAATATTTATTTCTTGATGCTTGGAGTACAACAGTTATTTTATGTCTGATGCTGTTAGCTGATGTAGTATCAAAAACTATTCCTGTCTCTTTGACTGTGATCCTTGCCTTAAGACAGTTTATTAAACCCTGTTTCGACAAAATAAAGTTTAAACTCTTTATCCTGGCTTTGCAAGATGTTGCAAACTGAGCGTTCAGCACTGTAAAAGATACAAATGATAGTCTTTGTCCTGAATATCTGTTTGAAAGAGAAACGAGACAGTGTGAGATTGTGTTTTAAAATATATATTACATCTGCCCTTCCTCCTTCTTCCATGTTTGTACCTTCACTTCCCTCTGATGCCCTCCTCTATGTGTATGCTTCCCAACTTGTTCTCTTATTTGTATCCTCAAGCCTTCAGAGTAAATAAAAGCAATTTTATTTGAGTCCCATTATCTTAATTTGTGAGGCACCTCAACATGTTGTCTTCTGTATCTTCCTGTGTTAGATTTTGCTCATTTCCTAATCTTTGTTTTAGAATAATGCCAGTGGTATGCATTTGATTCTGCTATTGGCATCCTTTGAGAAGCAGGTAAGTTTTGCAGTGTTGCAAGGGAACTGTTTAATCTCTCATACGAGTCAATAGAAATACAATTCACAAAATCCTTACCACCTTTGAATAATACTGTTCCGGAAACTTAGAAACAGTTTAGAAAGTTAAATGTGTAATGTGAACAAAAGAGTGGCCATACTGGGTCAGACTAATGGTCCATCTAGCCCAGTATCCTGTCCTCTGACAGTGGTCAATGCCAGAGGCATCAAAGGAAGTGAACAGAACAGGGCAATTATCAAGTAATCTTTTCCCTGTTGTCCAGTCTGAGCATCTGGCAGTCAGAGGCCAAGGGACACCCAGAGCATGAGGTTGGATCTCTGACCATCTTAGCCATTGAAGGATCTGTCCTTCATGAATTTATTTAATTCTTTTTTCAACCCAGTTATACTTTTGGCCTTCATAACATCCTCAGGCAATGAGTTCCCCAGGTTGACTGTGCGTTGTGTGAAGAAGTACTTCCTATGAGTTGTTGTAAACCTATTGATTTTATTGGGTGTCCCCTGGTTTTGTGTTATGTGACAGGGTAAATAACACTTCCCTGTTCACTTTTCCACACCATTCATGATTTAAAGACTTCTATTGTATCCCCCCTTAGTCGTCTCTTTTCTAAGCTGAACAGTCCCAGGCTTTTAAATCTCTCCTCATAAGGAATTGTTACCTGCAAAAATCTAGGGCACCCCGCCTATACCCTACTGAGGGGTCAAGGCATGACCCAATCAATTTAGGCACTCCCACCCTTTCCCTTTCCTAGGGCTTAGGGTATAAGGCACCTATCCTTGCCTGCCCCCCAGGGCTCAGGAAGAAACCTGGTCAATTTAAGTACCCGCCCTTTCTCTCCTGGGGGTTCAGGGCTCTATAGGTCTGTGAAATCTTTTCCCAGTGAAAGAGCTGTAAACAGCTGTGCTCTAAACATCTATTTATCAGCAACACACACAGAATACGGATACCAAGCAAATCTCTTATGCTCACCACTCCCAATATACAGACAAATTTCACTCGATGGCCAGTCAGGATAGACTCATCTGGGGGTTCCTGCCGATGCCTCTGCACATCACGGTCATGCAGAGGGGTCAGAATTCCAGCAGCTTAATGTTGAACTGCAGTCTGGAAATGGTTCCCAAAGAACATTATTTTTGATTTACATTGTGTAGGTAAAACTAGCTATCTCCTTCAAATTTACTAAACCTATCACATTATCCCACACTCCTAAATAACAAAAATTTTAACCAATTATACACTGGCACCAATATGTCCTCCTTCCTACCCAAGTTCTTCACATTTTGTCTTTCATGCCCACATTGTAACTTAGTTGTGACCTTCTCTGTTTGTGCAGATGGTCAGCATAAAATGCTGGTCATAGTTTATCTTACCATTTGTTATGTCTTTTTCTGTATTCTCCCTAATTTCCCAGTGCCTTTACAACCTTAGTGGTTATAACTCTCCTTAGGGACATTCCTGAGGTGGGGGTGCTTTAGCAGCAGCTGTTGTTCCTTTTTTTCTTTTAATTTCAATTTTAATGGTGAACTCCCAAGGCTGGTTTAGTATGGGGGGAGGTTTGATCAGGTCTCAGGCCTACAGAATCAGTCGTATACCCTTAATTATTTTTGTTACCCTTTCTGTACCTTTTTCATTTCTAATATAACTTTTTTGTGATGAGGTGACCAGAACTGCATGCAGTATTTAAGGTATGGGCGTACCACAGTTTTACATGATTGTGATATTTTCTGTCTTATTATCTATCCCTTTCCTAATGGTTCCTAACATTTAGTTAGCTTTTTTTGACTCCTGCTGCATACTGAGTGGGTGTTTTTAAGAGAGCTGTCCACAATGGCTGTCCATTCATGAATTCATGAAGGACAGATCCTTCAATGGCTATTAGCCAAGATCTTTCTTGAGTGATAACTGCTAATTTAGACCACATCATTTGTATGATAGTTGGGGTTTTGTTTTCAAAATGCATTATTTTCATGGTTTCAGAGTAGCAGCAGAGTGTTAGTCTGTATCTGCAAAAAGAAAAGGAGGACTTGTGGCACCTTGGAGACTAACAAATTTATTTGAGCATAAGCTATTTGAGCATAAGCTTTCGTGAGCTACAGCTCACTTCATCGGATGCATTCAGTGGAAAATACAGTGCGGAGATTTATATACACAGAGAACATGAAACAATGGGTGTTACCATACACACTGTAAGGAGAGTGATCAGGTAAGGTGAGCTATTTGCAAGGTTGACTATCACTACAAAAATATTCCCCCCACCCCCCCTTGCTGGTAATAGCTCACCTTACCTGATCACTCTCTGTGTATAAATCTCCCCACTGTATTTTCCACTGAATGCATCCGATGAAGTGAGCTGTAGCTCACAAAAGCATATGCTCAAATAAATTTTAGTCTCTGAGGTGCCACAGGTACTCCTTTTCTTATTTTGCATGTGGCTTATATCCAGAACAGGAGAATAAAATGGAAACATTAAAGTTTTAAGTCAGATCCATATAAAGATTTTCTTGCTTTCCATTGTCAGCATCTCTTGCTTTACTTCTGTGTGGACAATAAGTGTTAGGCTGGCAAAACATACCCTAACAGTGCAAGATTTAAGAAAGAATAAGTAATATCCTCTCTGGATTTTCATGCTTTTTTATCCAGAGCCAAAGGATAGACTATTAATTGTGATATTTAAAGTCCCAGAAATTTTGCACTATTTTTAAGACATTTTCTCCTTATCCCCAAATACTACTTGAAATATTAGGACTTATCCTTTTCACAGATGAGAACACAACTTATCCCATATAATTTTCTTAAAACAGGAGTTCATTTTATTTATGAGGAGAAAAGATTTTCCAGGTCATCCTGAGTTTTCAAAGTCCAGCTGCTCCTGTGTTATGACTTTTTATCCTATTTACAATTAATATTTTAGAGTTCTGTAAGTGTTATTAAACCTTGTATCGGGATGCTATTCTCCAGTCCAAACCTTTGTTTCTATATTCTGTGGGATAATTTTTTCTAGTCATTGAAATATTCTTGTAATGAGTATTTTATTAGTAAGTTCTGTGTTTCTTTATTCAGCTTTTTTTGAGATCCAAATTCCCATCCTTAAATTGCCAGTAGTTTTGCAGCTCCCACATTTCCCATCTTAACCTGTGAACATTTTGGTTGGGGGTGAAAATTGGTCGTTTGAAGGAGGTGGTTCTCAGTTTACTATGTAGCAGGGTAGCTTACCATGTCCAGCAAGCTAAAGATTTTCATAGGATACCAAAACCAGAATGGAGCCAAGAGAAGATGGTGACCAGCCTCCATCTTGTGCTTGTGTGCCTCTCCCTCTGTTGTGTTTTGTGTCAGTGTTAAGGACTTGTGTATACTTCTGGCTAAATCGGCACTGCTGCAATCGATGCAGCGGTGTCAATTTAGTGGGTCTGGTGAAGACAAGCTAAGTCGATGGCAGAGCACTCTCCCATCAATGTCTGTACTCCACCTCCCTGAGAGGCGGAAGGTAAATTTGTGGGAGAGCATCTCCTATCAACCTAGGTCGACTTACAGTGGTGTAGACCAGACCTTAGTATCAAATCAGTAATATCAAAGAGGTTTTGGTGTTGTATTGTTTTTCCTTTGAAATTTGTACACTGTCAGGTTGTCTTATTATTTTGAGCTGTTTTTATGAAGGTTGATTGAGGTGTCGAAAATGGAACTACGGGTGTCAGTTAAAAATGCTGGATTATTTTCCCTTCAGATATTTGGAAAAAATTAACCCAGTCCCCTCTAGAGTTGCTAACCTTCTAGGGTTGGCCTTGAGTCTCCAGGAATTAAAGATTAATCTTTAATTAAAGATTGTCATGCGAAGAAACTTTCAATAATACGTCCAACCAGAATTGGCAATCCAAGTCCCCTCTCTGTTCTAAACTACTTCCTTTGCAATCAAAAGTGAGAAAAAACAAAAAAAGCGTGGGGATGAATAAAATAATAATACTGTTTTTGAAGTAAAATTTCTCACACACACAATTATATCTGCTAACAGATTTATCAATGAACTGGAATACAATAACTGGCAAAAGAAACCAAAGTTGGTACCAAATGGGCACAATATTTTGTAGAGACATATTAATTATCTAATAGCTACTTAGTTTTAAAGTATGTGGAGGACTGGAAAAAAAGGGCTAGGATTAGAGGGAGACTTTGTGAGTAAAAATAAACATGTTTTTTCCATGTTATCCAGGGTGTTCTTCTGGTACAGACCTAACAGGATGTTACAGAATTTTTAGCCAGTAAGTGGAGGGGTGGGGGTAGTATTTCTGCCCCCTCCAAGGCACGAATTAATATTGCTTCATTTGTTTCCTCCCTTCAGGATCGCTCTTAATCTTATAATTGCAAATAGAGAGTGCTAATTTCCAGTGAGAATTACAGTCAATCCAAAATAGGGCACAAGAATCCTCTGCTTGTCCCCTTTGTCTACTGAATTTCAGAGCGACAAGGTGGATGAGTGAGGTAGTATTGGACCAACTTCTGTTGGTGAGAGAGACCATCTTTTGATCTACACAGAGCTCTTCCTCAGATCTGGGAAAGGTATTCAGAGTGTTACAGCTAAATACAAGATCAAAGAGATAGTTTAGCATAAGTAGTGAGCACATTCTAAGGGACCATTCAAGGTGAAGTGGCCTGTTAGCACCCCTGTATTCATAAGACAAAAAGAGGAGTTAGTGTGTCACAAATTGTTGTAATACGCCGTAAATCTGGTGTGTATATTAACACCATAGAATTATAGGACTGGAAGGGACCTCGAGAGGTCATCTAGTCCAGTCCCCTGTACTCGTGGCAGGATTAAGTACTATTTGGATCATTCCTGTTCTTAAAAATCTCCAGTGGTGGAGATTCCACAACCTCCATAGACAATTTATTCCAGTGCATAACCACCCTGACAAGTTTTTCCTAAGGTCCAACCTAAACCTCCTTTGCTACAATTTAAGCCCATTGCTTCTTGTCCTATCCTCAGAGGTAAAGAGCAATTTTTCTCCCTCCTCGTAACAACCTTTTATGTACTTGAAAACTGTTATCATGTCGCCTCTGTCTTCTCTTTTCCAGACAAAACAAACCCAATTTTTTCAATCTTCCCTCATAGGTCATGTTTTTTAAAACTTTAATCATTTTTGTTGCTCTTCTCTGGACTTTTTCCAATTTGTTCACATCTTTCCTGAAATGTGGCACCCAGAACTGGACATGGTACTCCAGTTGAGACCTAATCAGCGTGGAGTGGAGCAGAATGACTTCTTGTATCTTGCTTACAACACACCTGCTAATAGATCCCAGAATGTTGTTTGCTTTTTTTGCAACAGTGTTACACTGTTAACCCATATTAAGCTTGTGGTCCACTATTGGCCCCAGATCCCTTTCTGCAGTACTTCTTCCTAGGCAGTCATTTTCCACTTTGTATGTGTACAACTGATTATTCCTTCCTAAATGGAGTACTTTGCATTTGTCCTTATTGAATTTCATCCTATTTAGTGCAGACCATTTCTCCAGTTTGTCCAGATCATTTTGAATTTTAATCCTATCCTCCAAAGCACTTGCAACCCCTCCCAGCTTGGTATCGTCTGCAAACTTTGTAAGTGTACTCTCTATGCCATTATCTAAATCAGTGATGAAGATATAGAACAGAATGAGACCCAGAACTGATCTCTGCGGGACCCCACTTGTTATGCCCTTCCAGCATGACTGTGAACCGCTGATAACTACTCTCTGGGAACGGTGTCTAGCAAAGTAATGAATTTAAGCTCTCAGGCTTGTCTTTTGAAAGGGTTGTGCAGGTTTCCTGTGAGGATGAGCACTGATAGGTCAGATATAGTGGAATCATTTTGTGAAAAGTGTTCACCCACAGGTGGCATGGTTTTTTTGTCTTATCGTTTTCCTCTGTCAGTTCATTAGAGAGTGTGGTGATTGTCTGGCTTCACCCACATAGTTGTTATCAGGGTATTTAGTGCACTGGATGGGGTACACCGCATGGTGTGATAGGCATGTGTAGGACCCAGAGATCTTGAAAGGAGTGTTGGGGGGTGGGGGGGTGTTGATCATTGTAGGAATGGAGATATGTATGCAGGTTTTGCGTCTGTTGTTCTGGCAGAATCTGGTGCCCCTTTGAGTTGGTGTGGCCTGGTCTGTGGGGAGCTTGCTTCTGATGATGAGGTTGGAGAGAACTGGGGCTTGTATGAAGGCCAGAAAAGGCAGTTCAGAAAATACTTTTTCAGGATGGGTCCCCCTTGAGTATGGGTTGTAGTTTGATGTTACCACTTATGAGTTCCAGTGTGGAGAAGTAGGTGACAACTAAGTGTGTTCGGTCAGAGGGGGTTTTATTTCTGTATTGAAGTAGGTTCTCGTGGTATTTGGGTGGCCCGTTCCATGATGCAATCTATACATCCACCAAACAAGGACACTCTGCCAGAGAAGTAATTTTCATTAGCTAAAAATTACACCACAAAATGAAACGCAACAAAACGGTCATTTTTGTTCCTTGCTTTAATTGGATTTGTTTTGTTTGTTTGATTAAAACTGGGCTAGCTATTTTTGTGGGTATGTCTTAGCATTTTGGGAGCACAGTACTACCAATGATGAATTAATGGATTTGCAATATGTGAGCTGTCAGACATTCTACAGGGTTTGAAATGTAATTAAAAATGGCAATGACTGTTCATAGTCCCTTCTAAAATATTATTCTATGACTAAAAATATTTACTCGGATATAATTAACACTGTTTATTATATGGCATTTTAAAACATGGTGGCAAATTAATATACTGTTGTAAAAAGGAAAGGGCAGAAGTTAATCGCTTTGACAAATGTGGTCATTTTAACTTACTGTATTTTTACTTCAGTTTATACACAGTGCCTCTCACAGCATGCTGTTTTTATTATTTGGATGGACTATAATTCTTTACAATCCTTCTATATATAGTTCTTGTTGAAAATAAAGAATAATTTTTTGGTGTATCGGATCATACCAAATGAAGTCTAACAAATAAATTAACTTAAATAAATTCTGCCACACTATACTTGCCCTGCTGTACAGATTTACTTTTGAAAATTTCGTACAACTTAATCCAAATTGCATAAAAAAAAAATCCTGAGGTAAATTTATTGCTAGAATTGAAATGTCTGCATCTTTGCTGTTTCAGTGACTTCTTGTGAACATAATTTTATTGGAAAATCCTGGCTTTCGCTGTCTGGATCCTTTAACAGTGTGCCAAAGGTGAGTTGACTCCGGCCTCCTTCTCATAATTTAAGATGATACGAAGCTAATTGGATGAATTATTTGTTACTCTGATTGTTTAATGTACTTCAGTGCTTATAAATTGTTAAGCTACCAAAAAAAGTGTTAAAGCTTTTTCCTCCGCTAATTTGAGCCAAGTAAATTTTAGCTCTCTTTCATAAGTGAAGAGGGTCAGATTTAATAATTAGATATTGCTGAGAGCTGTATTTGGCTCTTATCCTATATTGTCTGTTATCTTGCTTCAGGATTTTTTTTTTTTACAGTCCTCAGCCATAGTTCGTTAGCTTTGCTTTATTAACAGGCTCAGCATTGATTCCTCATGGTTTCCTAAAAACTAGCTCCGTAAAATAAATACTATTGCATACAATGTTTAAAGACAAATAGAATTTTGTTTATCACTTGCTTAATCTACATGGCCTTCTTATAAAGGATCAGCAGAACTGTAGTTGGTACATTTTAAGGATATTTTTTGGGCAGTCTCCAAAGACATGAGGTTGCCTGATTAAATTGTGTCTTATACAAGATTCATTTTACAGAAGAATTTTGTTAATTCCTATTTTCCTAATGCACACACCACACCATTTGCACATGGCAGCTGTTCTCTGTCACCAGGATTTAGCAGAAATTTATTAGCAGAATGCTGTGTGAAGAGGCTTCATCTTACTAAGACCTCAGTTTACAAAAAAAATACAACAGAACACTGAATAGTCTTGTGGCTGCTGTATAGAGTTGGGAGCCATGAGAGCAATGTTCTGTTCATGGCTCTGCCATATATTTCTTAAATTTATTGAGACGAAATCATCTAATCTCTCTGCTCCTTAGTTTCTTCATCTATAAAAGGAAAAAGGATGTTGTGTGAGACTGAGTTCTTGAAAATGTATAAAGTATTTGAAATGTTTAGATGGAAGGTAATATGGAAGTACTGAATATGCTTTTAATTCGTTTTGAGTTCTGTTAAGAACCTGTATAATGATAGAAACTAAACATCACTTGTTAAATAAATACATAAGTGTACTTAGTAATGCATTATTTTTACTTTTTTATCTTTGCTTGTTTGTAGTGGCTAACTTAAACATAGTAATTTGTAATGAGTTTTTAGCATAAATGTAGTGACATTTTATTGTATGTGAATTGTCAAAGATGTATCTTAACAAAAGGGAAAACAAAAACAAAAAAATACCACTGACTTTACCAAACCTTTTTTAACAATACTTGCTATTTTTCATATGAAAGATGAAATGCCACTATTTGTAGTGGTATACTGTTACATAATAGTCAAGGATTTGCACACCACTTAGCTCAGAGTTTTGCCATTTCCTGATAGACCTTGTGAGTCGATGTTAGGTGAACCACTTAAAATAAGAACAAAACAACAATCCTTGTGAAATTAAAAAGAGGTAATTGTATGTGCACACATACATACTGTACTTTTTTTTTTTACATACCTCTCGACTTTCTTCTTATAGTAGAGGTAGAAGTACTTGAACTAGTTTGGTAGAAGCTTTTTGTACACAAAGCACTGATTCATGTTTAATCTTAACCTGTGACAAGTACGGTTGCCATTTATAGGATAATTTACACAATTTAAGTTAAGGACGTGCTTAAGTGCTTTGCTGAATCAGGCCCAAAGTATGTACTTAATTCAAATGTGGGTTTACATAGTAAAAAATTTATTTTGTGATATACATCGTTTATTTTTTGTAGCCACATGTGGTTTTTATGCTTTTCATAAGTAATGTAGTGACTGCACATGTTCTGAGAATATCTACTTTCATATTTAATACATTTAAAACTAGGACACTTAGTGTAAGTCAGAATTGTCTGTTACGTTAAACTTTGTGTGCTTCAATGTGTAATGGTTTTCAGTAAATTTTATTATATACAGATACTTGTTTGTCTAAGATATTAATATAATTTGAAGTGCAGAAGTAGAATAGTCTTCATTTTTCACTTGTAGAATTATTTCTGTCTTACTCAGAGTAATTCTTAAATGCCACATTAAAGAACATCTTGTGATGAGAACATCACTAAATTCTAATTTAAGATTTTTCAGAGAGACTGATTTGCAATAATTTGTTATCCCAGCATGAGGGTGTAAATATAGTCTGTTTTAGATTGTAATATTGCCAAGACTATTACGCTGCAGTTTTAAACTGGGGAGACTTGTTACTAATTTCTTTCAGTCAAAGAAAATGGGTTACATTTTACAGTTTTACAGTACAAGATATTTGCTAAAATATTTTGGATAATCATATGTTTAGTGGCAAGGATTAATTTGGTTATAGACACTTAGAAAATGGATATATGGGAGGTATATTTTATAGGTATCAGTCTTTTTTTTTTTTTTAAGAGCATCTTCATAACCCTTACAGCATATGCTCATTAGGTCATTTAATGATACACGTGTGAAGAAGAGAGTGTTTAAGGCCATGTCTACACTAGTACTTATTTCAGCAAAATGTTTGTTGCTCAAGGGTGTGAAAAGACACACCCCTGAGTGACGTAATTTTCATCAGCATAAGTAGTCATGTGCACAGCGGTATATTGATGGGAGAGTTTCTTCCACCGATATAGCTACCACCATCATTGAGGGTGATTTAATTATGTCAACGGGAGAGCTCTCTCCTGTCAACATTAGAGCAGCTACACAAGAAATCCTTACAGTGGCACGGATGTGTTGGTAAAGCTGTGCTGCTGTAAACTCTTCAATGTAGACTTAACCTAAATTGGACAAGGTTAGATGTAAACAGGTACAAATGAAAATTGATCACAATCCACTGTGACCTCATTTTGATAAGCCTGTTGAGTGACAAACATCCTCAATAAGTATTTCTGCAGTGCTTATGTGTAGGACCAGTGAGTAAAGTGTTGAAGTAATTCTAAGTAGGGGGTACTCCAACACCTTGTGGGATCGGGCACTTAATTATTATAGTATCTTAAATGTCAACTCTGTAGTTCATCATTAAAGGAGAACAACCATAAATAAGAACATTTAATAAAGCTAGCTGATGGTGATGGATTCTGGAACGCTTACTGGAGCTTACTATGTTTGAGCATTAATGTGGGTGAGACTGCTTCAGGATTTATATTAAGTTAAAACTTTCAAGAAAATATTATGCACTCTTCCAGCTTGATGCTATACACATTTTGGTATAATACAAATTGCTAAAAGGATAAAGAGTACAAACTAAATAGGTACTTGGTGCCATGTCAAAAAACAAAGATTCAGGTCAGGTCTAGACTAAAAACTATGTTACCCAACTATGTTGCTCGGGGTGTAAAAAATCCACACCCCTGAGCAGTATAGTTAAGCCAACCTAACTCCCTGGTGTAGACAGTGCTAGGCTGGCAGAAAAATTCTGCCACTGCCTCTCAGGGAGGTAGATTTGAAGCACCGCAGCTGTGCCGCTGTAGCAGTTTAAATGTAGACATAACTTCAGTCAATTATGTCAAGCAGTACTGGTGTACCTGGTGTAAATCTAATCCTTAAATGCAGCTCTAGGTTTATATGGAAAAGATTTATTGAAATTTAGTTTCTTTTATTGATTGAAGTTACAGAATACTGCACTAACCCTCTTGCAGTGACACAGTATTTTTAAACCATTGTTTTAGGCAATGAAAATTTATTAGCAAGCTATAAATACACTTGAGAAAAGAGTTGACTGTGTGTTATACATTACATAAATTATTTAATTTTCTCTTGATCAAAACAGTTAGCCAGTTTAAACAGATTTTTGTGTGTGAGTGTAATAATTAGAGAAGTCCTCATTTGGAAATCAACACCATGTTTGTTTTTAACTAGTATCGGAAATGGATCATTCAAGAACACTTGTTTGTGCATTCAGTGTTTGTACATTTGGCCAATCCTCATTGCATTTGTAGAACTATAACATTTTCTGTCCTTGTCTGAACCAAATCTAGAACTTATAGTTATAATCTGATATGGAGCCTTTCCACTCTAAGTATCAGCATCAAATGCAGCCCCGATCTGTTGTTACATATAGTACCCTCTTATGGTTCTAAAGTGGTTTCTGTGATATGCTGTTGTGATTTCAATCTAGTTTCTAATTTATCAGATTCCACATCATCATCATCATCACAAAACTGCCACGCAATTGAAATTAATTGTTAAGAATTCAGTTCATTTAAAAAAAGTAAAAGAGGAATAACAATTTTTTCTTGTTGTGTAGCTTACTAGCCAAAGTTGCCTTTGTGCACTCTGTACCTCCTAATTTGATTTATCATATTTCCTAGTTCTGAGACCCAGAGAAATTAAGGGTTTATGCCTGTAAAGTGCTGAGTACTCTGGCCAACCCAGCAAAGATTGAAGCATATACTTAACTTTATTCATGTGCTTAAAAATTAAGCATGTGCTTAAAATGCTTTCCTGGGTGGGGGTCAGAGTGTTTAGCACCTTAAAGAATCAAATCTTAAGTGATTTGACCAAGGTCCCACACAGAGCCAGTTGCAGAAGTGGGAGCTGGATCTAAAATCATGATTTAGACTTAACCTAATGCACCAAATCGATTGGGATTTTGTTCTAATTTTTCTAAGGTGATACTATAAGTAGAAACAACCCAGAATTAAAGTAATCCCATTTAAAGCATGTAACTGTGTCAGGTTTTGTGAGTTGATTATAGATACACTTATATCATGGGATGGCTTAGAATGCGATGGATATCTCTAAATGCTGCATCACTGCTAGATATCTGACACAGTTAAGTAACATCAGAAGAGGAGTGTCCCAGAATGCTGAAAGCATTATGATTGGGCTGGTAAATAGTTTATATCTTTACTTTATCCAAAGGAAGTGTGACTGTTTACACCAGCTGAAGAATTAGTAGGAGAAGCAAAAGTGGATGGGAACCTGGGAGGCAGTGACCATGAGATGGTCGAGTTCGGGATCCTCGCACAAGGAAGAAAGAAGAGCAGCAGAATATGGACCCTGGACTTCAGAAAAGCAGATTTTGACAACCTCAGGGAACTGATGGTCAGGATCCCCTGAGAGAATAACATGAGGGAGAAAGGAGTCCAGGAGAGCTGGCTGTATTTTAAAGAATCCTTATTGAGGTTACAGGGACAAACCATCCCGATGTGTAGAAAGAATAGTAAATATGGCAGGCGACCAGCTTGGCTTAACAGTGAAATCCTTGCTGATCTTAAACACAAAAGAGAAGCTTACAAGAAGTGGAAGATTGGACAAATGACCAGGGAAGAATATAAAAATATTGCTTGGGCATGCAGGAGTGAAATCAGGAAGGCCAAATCACACCTGGAATTGCAGCTAGCAAGAGATGTTAAGAGTAACAAGAAGGGTTTCTTCAGGTATGTTAGCAACAAGAAGAAAGTCAAGGAAAGTGTGTGCCCCTTACTGAATGAGGGAGGCAACCTAGTGACAGAGATTGCGGAAAAACCTAATGTACTCAATACTTTTTTTGCCTCTGTCTTCACGAATAAGGTCAGCTCCCAGACTGCTGCACTGGGCAGCACAACATGGGGAAGAGGTGACCAGCCCTCTGTGAAGAAAGAAGTGTTTTGGGACTATTTAGAAAAGCTGGACAAGCACAAGTCCATGGGGCCGGATGCACTGCATCCGAGAGCGCTAAAGGAGTTGGCTGATGTGATTGCAGAGCCATTGGCCATTATCTTTGAAAACTCATGGCGATCGGGGGAAGTCCCGGATGACTGGAAAAAGGCAAATGTAGTGCCCATCTTTAAAAAAGGGAAGAAGGAGGATCCTGGGAACTACAGGCCAGTCAGCCTCACCTCAGTCCCTGGAAAAATCATGGAGCAGGTCCTCAAGGAATCAATTCTGAAGCACTTAGAGGAGAGGAAAGTGATCAGGAGCAGTCAGCATGGATTCACCAAGGGCAAGTCATGCCTGACTAATCTAATTGCCTTCTATGACGCGATAACTGGCTCTGTGGATGAGGGGAAAGCAGTGGACGTGTTTTTCCTTGACTTTAGCAAAGCTTTTCACACGGTCTCCCACAGTATTCTTGTCAGCAAGTTAAAGAAGTATGGGCTGGATGAATGGACGATAAGGTGGACAGAAAGCTGGCTAGATTGTCGGGCTCAATGGGTAGTGATCAATGGCTCCATGTCTAGATGGCAGCCGGTATCAAGTGGAGTGCCCCAAGGGTCGGTCCTGGGGCCGGTTTTGTTCAATATCTTCATTAATGATCTGAAGGATGGTGTGGATTGCACCCTCAGCAAGTTTGCAGATGACACTAAACTGGGAGGAGAGGTAGATACGCTGGAGGGTACGAATAGGATACAGAGGGCCCTAAACAAATTAGAGGATTGGGACAAAAGAAATCTGATGAGGTTCAACAAAGATAAGTGCAGAGTCCTGCACTTAGGATGGAAGAATCCCATGCACTGCTACAGACTAGGGACCGAATGGCTCGGCAGCAGTTCTACAGAAAAGGACCTAGGGGTTACAGTGGACGAGAAGCTGGATATGAGTCAACAGTGTGCCATTGTTGCCAAGAAGGCCAATGGCATTTTGGGATGTATAAGTAGGGGCATTGCCAGCAGATCGAGGGACGTGATCGTTCCCCTCTATTCGACATTGGTGAGGCCTCATCTGGAGTACTGTGTCCAGTTTTGGGCCCCACACTACATGTGTGGAAAATGTGGAAAAATTGGAGAGAGTCCAGCGAAGGGCAACAAAAATGATTAGGGGACTGGAACACATGACTTATGAGGAGAGGCTGAGGGAACTGGGATTGTTTAGTCTGTGGAAGAGAAGAATGAGGGGGAATTTGATAGCTGCTTTCAACTACCTGAAAGGGGGTTCCAAAGAGGATGTTCTCAGTGGTAGCAGGTGACAGAACGAGGAGTAATGGTCTCAAGTTGCAGTGGGGGAGGTTTAGGTTTGATATTAGGAAAAACTTTTTCACTAGGAGGGTGGTGAAACACTGGAATGCGTTACCTAGGGAGGTGGTGGAATCTCCTTCCTTAGAAGTTTTTAAGGTCAGGCTTGACAAAGCCCTGGCTGGGATGATTTAATTGGGGATTGGTCCTGCTTTGAGCAGGGGGTTGGACTAGATGACCTCTTGAGGTCCCTTCCAACCCTGATATTCTATGATTCCAGATTGTAAGAATTGGGCTCACAACTTTGTGATTGGGGATTTTGGGAGAATTAATTGGTTTCTAAGTTAAAGGTGTTAGTCACTCTGGGGCCCTGGGGTTTAAACTGAAAATGCAATTAAATATAAACATGCACATTTTCAGTAGTGCTTTGACATGCAGTCTACATTTTTTTTAATAACCTTGCATAATTTGGCTATGTAATGGGTGGGGCAAAAGAAGTGAAGCTATCATCATCTCACTCGTTTCATGTAAGCCAGCAGTGGTACAAAAGGTAGATGTGGTGTGTGTGTGTTTACATACACACACTTTCCAAACCCAGGAGAGACTCAAAATAGAACCTCAAATATATATGTAACTTGTCTATTAGGAGCAGTATTGAAGCCTCAAAACAGCTGTCAAAGGATAGCTATTTTACATGATTCTCAGTTTAAGTCAGATTTGAACAATGAGGTTGGCATTTGTACTGATTCACTGCTGGGAATGCTATCAGTAGGAACATGGATTCTTCATAGCTGGAAGGATTGAGAACATGTCAGTTGCCCTTTGAATTATTACTCACATTTTGTTATCAGGATTCTAATATTGATGCTAGACACCATAGTATCTGAACAATTTTCTTCCCTCCGAACAGATGGTAATTAAAACCTTAAGTGTATTCACACTTCTTGTATGTGTGCAACAGTGAGAATGTGCTATCTCTTCAGTGACTAAGAGAAAGAGAAAATATAATAATTTTTGGGTGGAAGGGAGTTGAAGTAAGCAGTAGCCAATGCCAAATAGCCAGATTAGGACTGAAGCTACATGTCACTGCCAAATTGTAAGGATCAACATTCAGAAAAGAATGCTGTGGAGAATTTCCTGTGAAAGACTGTCCTGTACTGGTTAAGGTCAGTGTTGATCAGGTACATGTATTAAAAGGTGCTTGTCGGGAGGAGTTCACTTCCCACCGTTTTGAGGTCACATGATCTGGTTGAGACATCTAGAGGTTATATGAGGAATCTTTTAATTGATATTATGTTTCTTTAATAGAAACTGACTCAATTTTTAACCTCAATAAATTTTTGGTTAATACCAAGAAAATTTGATATTTCAGTTCCTGCTCCAGCAGAAATTCTGTCTTATACATGCATAAACTTTCTACCATTTGGTCAACAATTTTATTGTTCCAACTGAAAATCATGGAAGATCATGGTTGTGGAAGAAAAGGGAATTTTTTAGGTAGCTAGGGCAAATTATGTAGATGACTTTTCATATCACCTCATGAAAGCCTCTCTGTGTTAGTGGTGTTTAGTGGAGAGTTAAATAGGATCTCTGTTTTAACCAAATTGGTGCATAGTATCCAGAAATGCTTGCCTATTTGGCTGAGGAGCTCATTTGGAATGTAGGAAGATATCCAAGAGATGATGCTATTAAGAGAAAAAAATAAATGCCACTATGCTAGAACCAAGAGCCACGATGAAAGCGCTCTGAATTTTTAAGAATCCTTTAAAAACAAAAGTTTGTCAGGTAGGAAAGACTGTGTAGTAGGTTTTATTTATGTGGACATGCAAGGATGGAGAGAAGTAGAATATTCTTATGTGGAAAAAAAATCTCCTGACTCCAACGGCAAATTATATTGCAGGAAATCAAATCACTTAGTGGGAAGTCTGAACCACCTTCCCTCAATTTTTGGGGATCATGGTTTCCACAAAGTGATGCCCTGCTTAAATCAGTTCTTGTCTTCCTTAAAAGCCAGACAGCTTCAGTAGTGCAACCAATGACCTTAAGGTGACCTGTGGAATCATAATCACCATTCTACATATTCTTTGGACGTTCTGCCTTTATAAGTTTGTTTGCAATATCTAGGTAGACACATTCTCCGATGATAAATTTCATCCATTTCTGGCCCAGTGCGTCCTGTTTGTAGAGCTAGCTAAAAATGCTTTGTGTACCAAATTGTCTTTCCCAAAATATTGTTCTACATCTCAGTGTGAGGGCTGTTCTACTAGCCAGATGATAAGGTAACACTGTTGCAGAATATGTAAAAAGGCGTCCTTTCAGTGGTGTGCAAGGCCATTTCCTGTTCCCTTAGAAAATCAAGAATGCAACAACAATAATGTGTTGACAAAGGCTTCGTCATTTTTACTGCTGAGCTTAAGACTACAAACTTAGTCCTACCCAGGAGAGAGATTCAAGACATCTGGTTGATTTGCAAATTTTTCTTTCCACTTCTTTTGGGCAGCATACATCTTTAAGTCTGCAGTTAAAGCATAGTATTTCCACATAGCTAATGTTTCGGTTTAGGTTCTATCTGTGAGTTAGGTGTCATTAAAGTACCTTTGCCTTGAAGCCATAATATTACACGTGGTTACTGAGCCTATGGCTGTCTTTTTCACACCATTTGTCTCTCTCTCATGTTTGTGCACATGCATGCATGCACACACTTTCCGTGTGTTCTCCAAAACAACAGAACTGTGTAATAGCTTCTGTTCTACTTTAATCAGAAGATGGGGTCTGTCTAGCTTTTTCTTCCCTTTCAGGCCTCTGGTGTATCCTGAATGTTAGTAGAACTATAAAATTCTACCTGGAAAAACCCTAAGGATTTTTTGATCCTCTAACAGATTAAGCATCCTGTGGGACAGGCCTAGGAGCAGTGTCATAATCTGTTATCTTTGCTCTCTGTGTTTTTAATTTGAGTGTGAGAATATACATGAAAGGTGCTGAAATGACAGTTCTAGATACTGAGATCTTGGGCCTGGTCTACACTAGAAAATTAGGTTAGTTAAACTATGTTTGCCAGGGGTATGAAACATCCACACCCCATAGTGACATGGTTAATCTGACCTAAATCCCCATGTAGACAGCACTAGGTCGATGAAAGAATTCTTCTGTCTGCCTAGCTACTTGCCTCTCTGGGAGGTGGATTACCTATGCCTGCGGGAGAACTCTCCCATCAGCGTAGATGGTGTCCACACTTACATTTATTATCTGCATAAGTATAGAACTGACAGCCCCAAATTTTTCACTCTGCCCTGCCAATGTACTTTGACCATCCCCATCAGGGAGCATCTCTTGGGAGAGCAGGTCATTTGGATTCTATGGCCATTTGGTCCTTGGGCTCCCTTCAGAGGCAATTAACAAGGATGCAAATTAGTGCAGATTGTGGTGTGAGCACTTCTCTTCAAATTGCCATACCTCAAAATAGGCAGGATAAATTGATTTGACTGGCAAATAAAAATGGTAAGCATTGGCTGTAATAGAGTGTACATTAATTCAGTGCTCATCAGACTAAATATATTTAGAAAATATTTACAAGGTTTATTTCAGTGGGACATCCCTGAGTGAGTGTTTTAATTAACACTTGACTTTTGTCCACTTTGCTAGTACACTAGCAATGAATTACTACAGAATAGTTATTTTCCCATTGTGTGTTAATGCTTTAAGCATAAGGCTTGGCTTAGCCTAACTGCCATTAGTATAATTTCATATACTATGCACTGTTTGTAGGTTTTTTTTCCTCTATTCCACTTTCCTAGTTCAAAATCCTTTTGTTGTCCAGCTTAGCCTGGTCACCATTAAAAAGCCAAGTTGCTACCGCACAATAGTAGACATACTGCAGCCATTTTTTATTCTAAGTTTAGGGAAGTACTGAAGTATCTCAGGTGCTTTGATATAGTAACTGTAAATGTTGGCTTTTTAATGGCAGACCATTCTATTTGCTTTTGTGCCTGTAGCTTCATTTTGTTTAAAGTAGTTTGGCTACTTGCTATAACATAATGTATCTAAAAAAAATTGAAGTATTTTCTCTGTTCAGTACTACACATTTTTATTTTATATAAAACTGAGCAGAGTGGTTAGTTGTATATGTATTATGTCTGTACAATAACATCAAACTTGTTTAAGTCAGACAGTTCATGGATTGAAATGATCCAACACCATCAAATGTATGCTGAAAATATTATGCCTAACTATAATCCATACAAATCCCCCTACTTGCTGGCTAGGGAGTTAAAATATGTTTTTGTTCAGTACATATCTTATAGCAAAATAAATAAAATTAATATACACTCCTCAAGGTGATGAGTTAGCTTATTTTAAATATTTACTGGTGTAATTTTATTTATGATGGATTCAATAGTTCAGAATCTACTGCCTTAAAGATATCAATAAAAAAGAAATAATTGTTTTGTTAAGTTCCTGTAGTAACTTATAATTTACTCTGCTGTAGTAACTTATAATTTACTCTCCTGTGAGTAATACAAATTTTATGCAATAAGAAACTATCCAGCTGAGAAGATGTACTGTGCTTAATATATAATTTAATTTAAATGAAAGTAACTAAAGACAATAGTCTATTTAAAGTAAAAGAAGAAGGATTGGTTCTTCGAGCAGTTGCCCATGTACATTCCACATCTGGTGTTCATGTCCCCATAGGCATATTTGCTGGAACTAGGGATGCTACCACACCCCTTGGCTTGAAGTAGTTTCCATCATATGCAGGGTTTACAGTTTGTTCAATGGCTCTCAGCACCTGCACTATACAAATTGTTCCAGCACCCCATATGTGTGAGACTGGAATCTTTCTGAATAGAAGCATCTGTTGGTGCTGTACCTACATCCTATGTGCCAAGGACATAAAGGGTAGGACAGCCACAACCACTCTCCAGTTCCTTCTTACCACCTGTGGCTGCTGGTGCTGCAAGTCTACCACAGTACCAATACTCGCTGACAACACCATAGTGATGTACCACACCAACAAACAGGGCAGTTCTGGTACTCCGGCCTCATGAACTTGTCAATATGGTCTCCGATCACGCTCCCAATGTTTCCGACATGATCGCGCAATAGGAAATACAGTTCCTGCATCTGGAACCTACTTCTCTCTGTCTCATGCTTGGATGCTGTCTGGCTGACATCTGCTGATAGGTCCTGCTTCTTGGCAGTTGAAAACATTCTAGCTTGCAGCTGGAAGGATTACACAAGTTTCTCCTGTGCTGCTAAATGTAAGAAGTTCCCTGGTGTGTGGAAAATCAAGGAAGCTCTACTTGCTGCCATCCTTGACTACCTGATTTCCTTAAAGCACTTAGGGCTCTCTGGTAGTTCCATTAGAATATACCTGGTAGCCATCTCCACTCATCACCCTCCAGTAGACGGTCACACTGTCTTCGCCCATCCGTCCATGGCCAGGTTTCTCAAGGGGCTTATTCATACTTCTTTGCCCGTGAGCCATCCCATCCTCCTGGGATCTCAACATTGTTTTAACAGATTTGATGGTTCTCTTTGAACCATTGGCATCCTGTTCTTTTCACTTGTCTATGAAAAACACCTTTGTAGCGGCCATTACCTCTGCCAGAAGAATGAAAGAGATTCAAGCCATTATGACAGAATTTTCCTACACAGTACTCTATAAAACAGGAGTGGCCAAACTATGTGGCTCTTTTACCATTAAAGTGCGGCTTGTAGAGTCCCCCTAAGGGTCCCCGCCCCCATTCTCCACCTACCCGACTTAGGGGGAGGAGGGGATCTCAGGACCTCTGTCTTGCAGCAGGGTGTTGTGATAGGGGCCTCTTCCCAGCAGGGATGGGGGGGGGGTCTTGGGGATTTGGCCCTGTGGGGCGCACCTGCCAGGGCTCGGGGTTCAGCAGGAGTGGGGGTGAAGCTCCAACCCGTGGCTCCCAGCAGGTGTTCCCCGGTTCTCGAACTTCTGAAGATTGTCATATGTAGCTTAGAGGGTCAGGTAAGTTTGGCTATCCCTGCTATAAGAGGTAGATGGTTGATGTAGAGGTAAGATCTTTTCCCAGGAAGCTGAAGGTTCTGATTTCAAAGAAAAGGGCAGATGTTCCAGTGGTTAAGGCATTGACTTAGGATGTGGGAGATCTGGGTTCAGTTCCTTGGTCCACCGTGGACTTTCTGTGTGACCTGAGCTAGTTTCTTAGCCTCTCTGTGCCTCCGTTTCAATCTGTAAAATGGGGGTAGCAATTGTGTGTTTTAAGTGTGTTGTGAGGATAAATACACTGAAAGACTGAGAAGCTCTCAGAGATCTACTTATGGAAAACACTATGTAAAAATAGGAATCATTATTTTAGGACAAAGTGACTGAGACCTCACCAGAGGTTACTGCCTAAAATGGTTTCTGGTGTTAATCTTAATCAGTTGATTCACCTACCTGTCATCTTGTCCAAACCTTTCACTGCTATGGGAGAACCAGAACTTCATACCATGGACACTGTTAGCTGTCTCTCATACTACCTTACAGAATGAACCTATTTAAGAATTCTCCTAGACTGTACCTAATGTTTGCCAGCAGAATGAAAGGGCAACCTATCTTCCCTCAGTCTGCCTAAATACTGTCTCAGACTGTATTAAGATTAGTCACGTGGTGGCCCACTTAGATCCGCCTACCTGGATTAGCACAAATTCCACTAGACCTCAGCTAGCCTCTGATGCCTCTCTATGGGGTGTCCCAGTCTCAGAGATTTGCCAAGCAGCTATGTGAAGTTCAGGTATAAATGAGGCATAAGTCAGAGGTGCAGTTTTGCTTTGAAACTTAATGAACAAACTGTGCAGAATTTGTTCCCCCCCTCTTCAAAAAAGGGTATAGAATTCAACTCTGAGTGACTTACTGCAAATTCTAAAGGAACAGAAATATTCTGAATATTTTAAGTAACAGTAGTTGAAAAATGTAACAAATTGAGACAGTCTCGATTTAAAACAATGAATAATACTTCTGTGAACCAAAAAAGGTAAAATTTGTGTGAAAGCAAATTTCCACACGTTGTCTGTAATGCTGCTGTAGCGTTCTAGAATTCATTAAATTTTATGGAATATTTATATACCTAACACATAAGATTGATAAAGATCACTTAATCCCACTAATCCAGTCGGTTTCTTTGAAGAAATGAAGAGGGCAGAATATTTTTTTTCCTTTCAGAGATGCTCACTTTACCCTTCTGATCAAACTCTAAAATACCTGCATCTTTTCTACTTAGAACACAAAAAGTGAATAGAGTGTATGATTTTTTTTTTTTATTGGGGAACAGAAGGTCAGCAGTTCAGTTTTATTTTCAGCATTTTATAGACAGTATAAAGTGAAATCCCTTGAAAAGTGGCTAATAGTGTTCCAAGGGATTAGCAATAAAATGTAGCAGGGTATGGTGGTTCTGAGCGGTGTCCTTTCATGTAAGATCAAGGTTAAATTCATACATTTGAGAACTGTGTTCTTTGTTTCTAAAACCAGTGAATGTACTATTGGTATGGCAAAGTGAAACATGAGAGAGAACTAATTAGGACCAGGTCATTTTAACTATTTCAAATGTTGAGATTGCTAAAGATTTAGTGAAATCTTAACCAGGCAGGGAAGGGTTCTTTACCATTTCATAAAATTTACCATATGTTGTCGTCAATATTGCCAGCCTAGGCAGTAGTTTCTCATTATTTTACCTTTTTATTTTTTTATTTAAAGACTGACAGAATCACTGTAGGTGGCATCAGTCTATGAATAGCAATAAATCTATTGGGATTTATCTTCCACAGAGCATGTCACATCAGTATAACATACAGATAAACAGTTTAAATTTTCCTTCTCAATTTTTGTTTCCTTTTGCATGACTCAATGTATATAATTTTTTCTCTATTGTCACATTCCCTTCCAATTTATTCTTTGGCCTTTTCATTAAGGGGTTATATGAAGGCTGGTAGGTCTAATATTAAACCCTCCACCTTTGTCTTGTGTAGTGGACTCTCCCTGCACTGCCCCTTCATTCTGCCTACTTATTTTATTTTTATAAATTTCGATATGCTGCTTGCTCAGAAGAATGAAGTAGGTGAGAGGAGTGGAAACTTGGCAGGCAAAAACAAAGTCTTGTGCTTATTTATAATTAGGGAGAAGCATCCACATAACGACATTGATTGCTTGCCACTGATTGTTCTACTGGGGCTATTCCCAAGTAGGGACAAGGGCTTGGTCCTCCTATGAGAGGTTTTCTTCATTGCAACTTAACTCTTTAATTGCCATGTAGTTCCTCTAAATCTTAAAGATTACTTGAAAAGATGTTTTTTACAAGTTGTGATTGTGCCCTTTTTTCCTTCTTATTTTATGTACGAAGGCCTGAAAGATGGTACTACTCTGTCGGGTGTAGAATCTTTAACAAAGACATTTTTTTCTGAAATGTTATCTAATTTAAGTGATTGATTAGGTGTTTATAAAACCATAGGGCTTAAAAAATTCCTAACCACCTATTGCTCAGCGTTTGTTCTATATTCTTGTGATGTCATTTCAGTAGTTCTCCAGTCTCCATAACATCATTTTCTCCCTTTTTTAAATCATTCAGGTCATCTTTAGGCATAAGTTTTTACCAGTGGCAGTTACCTTGTTACTGTATTATTGTTCTTCAAATGATGGTCCCTGTGTGTATTCCACACATGGGTCCACAGGCACGCCATGTGTTGGAGTCCGGAAATTCTTCAAAGCAGTGTCTGTTGACCCACACATGCATATTAGCTCCCCTTGTGTTCCTGCCTGAGGGCATAAAAGGTAGTGTGGGTCAATGCCTCTCCAGTTCTTCCTTACCCCTGCATGTCGTGAGTCGGAATCGTGTCCTCCTTCACTGCATCCACACAATATATATATATACTATCTGTGTGGCCCTGAGGATGTCACATGGGCCACAGCAGGCTGTGGATTGAGAACCACTGATCTACACAGACCCTAAATTTGTCTCTGTCTTGCCTGTGTTCAGCTTTAGTCAGCTGTTTTTCATTCAGTTGCTGACCTCAGCTATACATTAAGCCCTGGTCTACACTAGGACTTTAGGTCGAATTTAGCAGCATTAAATAGATGTAAATCTGCACCCGTCCACACGATGAAGCCCTTTATTTCGACTTAAAGGGCTCTTAAAATCGATTTCCTTACTCCACCCCTGACAAGTGGATTAGCGCTTAAATCGGCCTTGCCAGCTCGAATTTGGGGTACTGTGGACACAATTCGACAGTATTGGCCTCCGGGAGCTATCCCAGAGTGCTTCATTGTGGCCGCTCTGGACAGCACTCTCAACTCAGATGCACTGGCCAGGTAGACAGGAAAAGAACCGCGAACTTTTGAATCTCATTTCCTGTTTGGCCAGCGTGACAAGCTGCAGGTGACCATGCACAGCTCATCAGCAGAGGTGACCATGATGGAGTCCCAGAATCGCAAAAGAGCTCCAGCATGGACCGAACGGGAGGTACGGGATCTGATCGCTGTATGGGGAGAGGAATCCGTGCTATCAGAACTCCGTTCCGGTTTTCGAAATGCCAAAACCTTTGTCAAAATCTCCCAGGGCATGAAGGACAGAGGCCATAACAGGGACCCGAAGCAGTGCTGCGTGAAACTGAAGGAGCTGAGGCAAGCCTACCAGAAAACCAGAGAGGCGAACGGCCGCTCCGGGTCAGAGCCCCAAACATGCCGCTTCTATGATGAGCTGCATGCCATTTTAGGGGGTTCGGCCACCACTACCCCAGCCATGTTGTTTGACTCCTTCAATGGAGATGGAGGCAATACGGAAGCAGGTTTTGGGGATGAAGAAGATGATGAGGAGGAGGAGGTTGTAGATAGCTCGCAGCAAGCAAGCGGAGAAACCAGTTTTCCCGACAGCCAGGAACTGTTTCTCACCCAGGACCTGGAGCCAGTACCCCCCGAACCCACCCAAGGCTGCCTCCTGGACCCAGCAGGCGGAGAAGGGACCTCTGGTGAGTGTACCTTTTAAAATAGTGTACATGGTTTAAAAGCAAGCATGTGAAAGGATTACTTTGCCCTGGCATTCGCGGCTCTCCTGGATGTACTCCCAAAGCCTTTGCAAAAGGTTTCTGGGGAGGGCAGCCTTCTTGCGTCCTTCATAGTAGGACACTTTACCACTCCAAGCCAGTAACACGTACTCGGGAATCATTGTACAACAAAGCATTGCAGTGTATGTTTGCTGGCGTTCAAACAACATCCGTTCTTTATCTCTCTGAGTTATCCTCAGGAGCGTGAGATATAATTCATGGTCACCTGGTTGAAATAGAGTGCTTTTCTTCAGGGGACACTCAAAGGAGCCCATTCCCGCTGGGTTGTTTGCCTGTGGCTAAACAGAAATGTTCCCCACTGTTAGCCACAGGGAGGGGGAGGGTTGAGGGGGCAGCCACGCAGTGGGGGGAGGCAAAATGCGACCTTGTAACGAAAGCACATGTGCTATGTATGTAATGTTAACAGCAAGGTTTACCCTGAAAGAGTGTAACTACTGTTTTATAAAATGTGTCTTTTTAAATACCGCTGTCCCTTTTTTTTTCTCCACCAGCTGCATGTGTTTCAATGATCACAGGATCTTCTCCTTCCCAGAGGCTAGTGAAGCTTAGAAAGAAAAAAAAACACACTCGAGATGAAATGTTCTCCAAGCTCATGCTGTCCTTCCACACTGACAGAGCACAGACGAATGCGTGGAGGCAAATAATGTCAGAGTGCAGGAAAGCACAAAATGACCGGGAGGAGAGGTGGTGGGCTGAAGAGAGTAAGTGGCGGGCTGAAGACAGGGCTGAAGCTCAAATGTGGCGGCAGCGTGATGAGAGGAGGCAGGATTCAATGCTGAGGCTGCTGGAGGACCAAACCAGTATGCTCCAGTGTATGGTTGAGCTGCAGCAAAGGCAGCTTGGGCACAGACTGCCACTACAGCCCCTGTGTAACCAACCGCCCTCCCCCCCAAGTTCCATAGCCTCCACACCCAGACTCCCAAGAACGCAGTGGGGGGGCCACCGGCCAACCAGCCACTTCGCCACAGAGGATTGCCCAAAAAAAAGAAGGCTGTCATTCAATAAATTTTAAAGTTGTAAACTTTTAAAGTGCTGTGTGACATTTTCCTTCCCTCCTCTACCACTCCTCCTGCGCTACCTTGGTAGTCATCCCCCTATTTGTGTGATGAATGAATAAAGAATGCATGAATGTGAAGCAACAATGACTTTATTGCTTCTGCAAGTGGTGATCGAAGGGAGGAGGGGAGTGTTGTTAGCTTACAGGGAAGTAGAGTGAACCAAGGGGCGGGGGGTTTCATCAAGGAGGAGCAAACAAAACTTTCACACCGTAGCCTGGCCAGTCATGAAACTGGTTTTCAAAGCTTCTCTGATGTGTACCGCGCCCTCCTGTGCTCTTCTAACCGCCCTGCTGTCTGGCTGCACGTAACCAGCAGCCAGGCGATTTGCCTCAATCTCCCACCCCTCCATAAACGTCTCCCCCTTACTCTCACAGATATTGTGGAGCACACAGCAAGCAGCAATAACAGTGGGAATATTGGTTTCGCTGAGGTCTAAGTGAGTCAGTAAACTGCGCCAGCGCGCCTTTAAATGTCCAAATGCACATTCTACCACCATTCTGCACTTGCTCAGCCTGTAGTTGAACAGCTCCTGACTACTGTCCAGGCTGCCTGTGTACGGCTTCATGAGCCATGGCATTAAGGGGTAGGCTGGGTCCCCAAGGATACATATAGGCATTTCAACGTCCCCAACAGTTATTTTCTGGTCTGGGAATAAAGTCCCTTCCTGCAGCTTTTGAAACAGACCAGAGTTCCTGAAGATGCGAGCGTCATGTACCTTTCCCGGCCATCCCACATTGATGTTGGTGAAACGTCCCTTGTGATCCACCAGAGCTTGCAGCACTATCGAAAAGTACCCCTTGCGGTTTATGTACTCGGCGGCTTGGTGCTCCGGTGCCAAGATAGGGATATGGGTTCCGTCTATGGCCCCACCACAGTTGCAGCAAAGCCATCCCATTGCAGCAAAGCCATCCACTATGACCTGCACATTTCCCAGGGTCACCACCCTTGATATCAGCAGATCTTTGATTGCGTGGGCTACTTGTATCACAGCAGCCCCCACAGTAGATTTGCCCACTCCAAATGATTCCCTACTGACCGGTAGCTGTCTGGCGTTGCAAGCTTCCACAGGGCTATCGCCACTCGCTTCTCAACTGTGAGGGCTGCTCTCATCTTGGTATTCATGCACCTCAGGGCAGGGGAAAGCAAGTCACAAAGTTCCATGAAAGTGCCCTTACGCATGCGAAAGTTTCGCAGCCACTGGGAATCGTCCCAGACCTGCAACACTATGCGGTCCCACCAGTCTGTGCTTGTTTCCCGAACCCAGAGTCGGCGTTCCACAGCATGAACCTGCCCCATTAGCACCATGATGCATGCATTGGCAGGGCCCAGGCTTTCAGAGAAATCTGTGTCCATGTCCTGATCACTCACGTGACCGCGCTGACGTCGCCTCCTCGCCCGGTATCGCTTTGCCAGGTTCTGGTGCTGCATATACTGCTGGATAATGCGTGTGGTGTTTAATGTGCTCCTAATTGCCAAAGTGAGCTGAGCGGCCTCCATGCTTGCCTTGGTATGGCGTCCGCACAGAAAAAAGGCGCGGAACGATTGTCTGCCGTTGCTCTGACAGAGGGAGGGGCGACTGAGGACACGGCTTACAGGGTTGGCTTCAGGGAGCTAAAATCAACAAAGGGGGTGGCTTTACATCAAGGAGTATTTCAGGCAGGACTTCACGGATGGTTCCAATAAGAAATGTTGCACCTAAGTTATTGTTCTTATTGGAAGAAGGAGGTTAGCCTGGCCACTGATTGATACATGGCTAGATTTACCTCGCTGCACCTTCTCTGTGAGTGACTGCAGTGTGACCTAGAGGAATGCGTCCCCTAGACGGGGGAGGAGGCAAATGAGTACAAAACAAATCTGGTCTATTTCTTGTTTTGATCCACTCCATCTATCTTTTACATCTTTGGCTGGCAGCAGACGGTGCAGAAGGACTGCATGCCATCCACATCTCTTGCCTGCCCGGCAGAAGATGGTACAATACGACTGCTAGCCATCCTCATCTCTTGCCTGCCCGGCAGAAGATGGTACAGTACGACTGCTAGCAATCCATATCGCCTGCCTGCTCACCATAAGACGGTTCAATAGGACTGACTGCAGGACTAAAGAGAATGACCTGGTCAAGTCACTCCAGATTTAGTTCCTGCGCCCATGTCTGCCCAGGCACTCCCAGCCGACGTGGCCAGGAGCACCTCGGACATGACGAGGATGGCTACCAGTCGTATTGCACCGTCTGCTGCCAGAAGGCAATAGGTTGCTGCTACTGTGCAGCAATGCTGTACCGCGTCTGCCAGCACTCAGGAGACATACGGTGACGGTTACCTGAGCGGGCTCTATGCTTGCCGTGGTATGGCGTCTGCACAGGTAACTCAGGAAAAAAGGCGCGAAACGATTGTCTGCCCTTGCTTTCACGGAGGGAGGGAGGGAAGGGGGGCCTGACGATATGTACCCAGAACCACCCGCGACAATGTTTTAGCCCCATCAGGCATTGGGATCTCAACCCAGAATTCCAATGGGCAGTGGAGACTGCGGGAACTGTGGGATAGCTATCCACAGTGCAACACTCCGGAAGTCGACTCTAGCCTCGGTACTGTGTAAGCACTCCGCCGAGTTAATGCACTTAGAGCATTTTCTGTGGGGAGACACACACTCAACTATATAAAACCGATTTCTAAAAAAACGACTTCTATAAATTCAACCTTATTCCTTAGTGTAGACATACCCTAAGATCCACGAAGATAACAGATGTAAGTGAAATGTGGAACTGGATTTTGTCTACATATACTGGCATTTTAGACCATGGCATGTCACAATTCCACCCCATCCACTCATGCTTCATATAGATGATGATGTCCAAGCTGGAATAGAAACTGTCTCACTCTCGCCTAGCTGGATTAACTCTGTACTATTAGCGGTAGTAATTTTTGTCACTGAAGTCAGCAGATATATTTGTAAAATACACACAGAACCAGATCTGTTGAGTAACAGTGCTATTTTTGTATTGTAGCTTTTCCAACTGTAATCACATCTGAAGTAAAAACAAACAAAAATCTGGATAAAAAATAGTTCAGAGATTTCTAAATTCAGATTTTATAAACAGAGTCCATAAATATGGTAAATAAACAATGCCCATAAATAAGTACTGGAAGCAGTGATCTGTGCAGGATACTAGTCCTCTCACTGTTCAAAGTTTGTGGCATTGTACTGAGAAAACATTTCAAGAGAGAGCCATGCATTTTGTCCATTATCTGGTTAAGCTGTAGAATGTTGTGGATCTCCTTTAGCAATGCAGTTAACATTCTGCGTTTGCTGAGCAGTTCATAGAAGTCAGATAATTTTCTGTAAGTTTTCCAGATACGTTTAATTTTACCTAAGTCATCTCTAGGTGGGAAAAAGATGTGTGTGCTTTAAAGTACGCTGAATTCTCAAGACTGATTTCAAGTGTAAAAATACAATTAGGCAGGCCAAAAGAGAATTTGAAGAGCAACTAGAAAGAAAAACTGAAAAACTAACACCAAAACTTTAAGTACCTCAGATGCAGGAAGCCTGCCAAACAACTAGTGAGGCCACTGGATGACCAAGGTGCTAAAGAAGTGCTCAGGGAAGACAAGAGTGTTGTGGAGAAGCTAAATAAATTATTTGCGTTGGTCTTCACTGCATAGGATGTGAGGGATATTCCCATGACCTGAGCCATTCTTTTTGGATAACATATGTGAGGAACTGTCCCAGACTGAGGTGTCGGTAGAGGAGGTTTTGAAACAAATTGGTAAATTAACCAGTAATAAATCACCAGGACCAGATGGTATTCACCAAGATTTCAGAATAAACTAAAATATGAAATTGCAGAACTACTGTGTGTGGTACATAACCTATCGCTTGAATCAGCCTCTGTACCAGATGACTGGCATATAGCTAATCTGATGCTGATTTTTTTTTTTTTTTTTAAAGGGCTCTAGCGGTGATTCTGGCAATTACAGACTGGTAAGCCTAACTTCAGTGACAGGCAAATTGGTTGAAGCTATGGCAAAGAACAGAATTATCAGACAAATAGATGAACACAGTGTGTTGGGGAAGAGTCCATTTTGTAAGGGAAATCGTGCCTCGCCAATTTATTAGAATTCTTTGAGAGTGGCAACAAGCATGTGGATAAGAGTGATCCACTGGATGTAGTGTACATGGACATTCAGAAAGACTTTGACTAGGTCCCTCGCCAAAGGCTCTTTAGCAGAGTAAAGATTCATGGGATAAGAGAGAAGGTCCTCTCATGGATCATTAACTGGTTAAAAGATAGAAAACAAAGGCTAGGTTAGTTTTCACAGTGGAGAGAGGTAAATAGTGGGGTCTCACAGGTATCTGTGCTGTTCAACATATTCCTAATTGATTTGGAAGAAGGGGTAAATTTTGAAAACTGGACTTAACTATGTTGAGGAATTTTGTAGAAAGGAGACTGAAGAGTTACAGAGGGATCTCACAAAACTGGGTGAAGGCAGATGAAATTCATTGTTGATAAATGCAAAGTAATGCACATTGGAAAACATGCTCCCACCTATATATACAGAATGATGGAGTCTAAATTAGCTGTTACCACTCAAGAAAAAGAACTTGGAGTCCTCTTGACGAGTTCTCTGAAAACACCTTCTTAATGTGCAGTAGCAGTCAAAAAAACTAACACAATGTTAGGACCCATTAGAAAAGGGATAGATAAAAGGACAGAAAATATCCTAATGCCATTATATAAATCCATTGTACATCCCACCTTCAACACTGCATGTAGTTTTGGTCACCCTGTCCCAGAAAAGAAGCATTAGAATTGGGAAAAGTACAGAGAAGGGAAACAAATTGATTAAGGGTATGGAACAGCTTCCATAGGAGGAGAGATTAAAAAGACTGGGAATGTTCAGCTTGGAACAGAGAAGATTGGGGAGGGGGAGGGAGAAGATAGAGGTCTGTAAAATCATGAATGGTGTGAAGAAAGTAAATAAGGAAGTGTTATTTACCCCTTCATGTAACACACAAATCAGGGGTCACCGAATGACAGAGGCAACACGGGGGGATGGGAGGTGGGGTCATGTGTGTCCCCCCCCACAATTTCTGCCAGGGTTTACACCAAAACGTCAGAACCATCTAGTGAGGAATGCTGCACTTATTCCCTTTGCCTTGCCCAAGCGCTGCCTCTAGCCTGTGTCTTTGCAAAGCTCATTCTTCTCACCACCTCCCCCCACCCCACCCCTGCTGGAAGCAGCTCCCCTTCCCACCTGCACAGTGCCAAAAGGCAGCTAATGCCTCTTGGCTGCTGCTGGCCACTAACATAACCCAGCTGCTTCCTGTCTCCTGGCTGCAGCGTGGGCTGGATGGGATTAAGGAGGCATTGTGCACGAGGGCCCTGGGGAACCTGTAGAGGTTGCTGGGATCTGACAGAGAGGAGAAGGAGGTGACGATATTGAACCCCAGCACCCGGAGAGTGCGGTGACAGGTCCAGTGCAGCCTGGCTCCTTTCCTTTCCTGCCAGTGGCACCAATGCCATCCTGGGCTGGCAGTGCTGCCTGCCATTCCACACAGAAAGCAGCAGCCAGGTAGGGTGGCCTCCTGCATGTGCTTCTAGATGTGGGGGCTGAGGGACACAGGCAGGCACGGGGCTCAGCCTGCTCTGGACAGCCCAAGCTATCTGGGGAGGAGCGAAGGGCACTTAGAGCTACCCCCAGGCTGACAGAAATCTAGGCAGTCTCAGTGCAGCATGGACGGTCTCCGAGGCTGGCTCACAGGGCATGTCTCCCTAGAGCAGTGATTAGCTTGCCCTGCTCATGCAGTGTTTCTCTGAGGGTCTCAAAGTGCTTTACAAACCGCACTGCACCACTGGGAAGGAGGTGGGGATCCCCCCGTTATAGAGCGGTGGTGTCCTTGCATTTAACCTCATGCAGCTGTTCAGGCATGTGTGTGTGTGTGTGTGCAGGGGCTGCACCTGCAGCTCTGAGAACTGGGCCCAGCTGCCTTGTTCAAGCTCACAGAATCAATCACGGAGCCAGGAATAGAGCCTGCAGCTAAAGGCCAGAGCCTGTGGCCAAAGGTGGGGCTGGCCGGGGGGGCAAGGAGCTGGCTCTGAGCTGTGAGGTGCTAGGAAGCTGCTCTGCATTGCACTGAAGAAGGTGCAGTGACTGTGTGGCCATGCTACAGCCCACGAAGCCCCTTCTTCTCCCCCCTCCCCCCCATCAACAGTTACACACTGTCTCTGCCAAGTGAAATTGATAGGTAGCAGGTTTAGGTTTCACACAGTGCACAGTTAACCTGTGGAAGTTGTTGCCAGGGGATGTTGTGAAGGCCAAAAGTATAATGGGGGTGAAAGAAGAATTAGATAAGTTCATGGAGGATAGGTCCATCAGTGGCTATTAGCCATGATGGTTGGGGATGCAACCCCATGCTCTGGGTGTCCCTAAACATCTGACTGCTAGAAGCTGGGACTGGATGACAGGGTGGATATGATGCCTTGTTCTGGTCATTCACACTGAAGCATCTGGCGTTGGCCACTGTTGGAAGATGGATTATTGGGCCAGATGGACCATTGGTCGGACTTTGTGTGGTCATTTTATATTCTTCGTTCGGGATCATATACAGACAGTGAGGGGTGTTTCTTTTAAAAATATTCAACTTCCTTTAGTAGTGATTCCTGTTCAGTTATGTGCATGACACTATTACTAATATGCACTTTTAGTTAGGTTTGGGGCTGTATGTGTAGTAAGCCGCATTTTTTCTATATTTCTATATTTATAATCTTTTTGAGTCAGTCTTAGTATGAACTTGCTTAGAGCAGTGGTTTTCAGACTTTTTTTCTGGGGACCCAGTTGAAGAAAATTGTTGATGCTCACGACCCAGTGGAGCTGGGGATGAGGGGTTTGGGGTGTGGGAGGGGCTCAGAGCTGGGGCAGAGAGTTGGGGTTCGGGGGGTGAGGGCTGTGAGGTGGGGCTGGGAATGAGGGGTTCAAGGTGTGGGAGGGAGCTCTGGGCTGGGGCAGGGGATTGGTGTACGGGAGGGGGTCTGGGCTGGGGATGCAGTCTCTGGGGTTGGGCCAGGAATGAGGATTTTGGGGTGCAGGAAGGGGTTCCGGGTTGGAAGGGGCCTCAGGGCTGAGGCAGGGGGTCAGGGCTCTGGGCTGGGGCTGAGGGGTTTGGGGTGCAGGAAGGGGTTCCAGGTTTAAGGAGCTCAGGGCTGGGGCAGGGGATTGGGTCACAGGCACGGACTTACCTCCGGTGGCTCCCAGTCAGTGGTGTAGCCCGGGTGCACTGCGGACTGTGCTGTGCCCCAAAAGCGGCCAGCAGCAGGTCTGGCTCCTAGGTAGAGGCACACAGGCACCACCCCTTGTTGCGGCCAATGGGAGTGCGGAGCCAGGGGCAATGCTCCGAGCCCCATGGCCCCCCTGCCTAGATCCCAGATTCACTGCTGGCCACTTCTGGGGCACAACGCAATGTAGGAAAAGATAGGCACTAGCCTGCCTTAGCTGGACAGCATTACCAACGGGACTTTTAACATCCCAGTTGGCAGTGCTGACCAGAACAAGGTGACCCAGTGCCTTACATGCCACGACCCAGTAGTGGGTCGCGACCCACAGTTTGAAAAACATTGGCTTAGAGGATGGAAATAGGTAGTCTAGTAACATAGGGCTTCGAGAGTTGAATTTTGGTGGTACGTGACTCTGTGCTTTAGGAGCAGTTATATTGCTGGATTACAATCTTACCTCATTCCTCTGGCTCTCAGACTAGCCATCGTCATCTTTTCTGGTTGCTCTTCAGATTGCCTTATCTTTTTCCTGCAACTTTCTTGGTCACACCACTGGTCAATTAAAGAACCGTGGTGTGAAACTTGAATGGTAGTTACCTGGAACTCAGTATCCATATTCCCCTCTGTCTTCACTTGACATTAGATTTTTAAACTTGTCCCTCTCACAGTCCTAGCTCTGACCTCTCCCCCTCCTCCTCCTTTGTGGCCCAGTAGACGTGCCATTGAGCCTGTTAGGGCTGAGGTATGTGAGACAGTACGCTTCCAGTCTCCTTTCTAAGTGTATTCTATATGTTTTGATTTTATATATTATTTGAAGCTTTGTTCTGAGGTAGTTATAGGGCAGTTTGAATTTCCTAGGACTTTGGAGACAAGAAGGCAACAGCTTAGATTCCTTAATCATGCAAACGTTTTTGCTTTGAGGTGGGAAATTCTGAGATGTGGGGCAGAGCTTGGGTAGAGCACCACTGTGATATCTCCTGTCTAATCTCTGAGCCTACCGTGGAATTAGTGAACTCAAGAAAAAGATCCAATACATTCTATGTACCTTAATTAAAATATGCACCCAAGAACAGCTGTATATCTCTGACATTCGTAGGCTGAATTATATATTAGGCTCTTTTATACTGTGATTATGCCACCACCAAAATTGTCTAATCATTATCCAATTTGTAAAGTATCTCACATACCTTTTCTTCATAATCTAAACTTCAAGGTTTTTAAAACTGGAGGGCGGGGGTGAACTCCAGTCCCTAAGGTGAAAAAGATAGTTCACCTTTTGAAAAGTAACAACCTAAAACAATAGTTCTGAGAGAAGCGTTACATCCATTCATCTCAGTTGTTAACTCTGAAGTATAATGATGTATGTGTTTTGGATTAGTGTATGTCTGTGTGTCTGTCAGTCTGGAAATGCCATTTTGGTTGTAACATGTTCTGTGCCTTCCCTTTGCTTTTTAATCTTTATATTGATCTGAGCTTTCAAGGTGGTGTCAGCAGTGACTGTGTCCACTGGTAAAGAGCTAACAATGGAGAGCAATCGAGTCATTAACTTGGATGGTCTTGCATCCAGATGGAAGCACCCCAGAACAACAAGCTGCTGCTGCGCAGGAAAACCAGTTTAACTAGTCTGGTCTGTAAGTGGGCTTTAATCAAACAGCAAATCACCTGAAGCCACTGAAGCTACTTTCACATGAGAGAAGGGGTTGAAACTTTATAAAAATGGAAGTCGTCTCACTGGCCATTTGAAGAAGATACCAGGGCAGGAGGAGAGGGAAATGTCTTGGAACCCTGAAAGGGCTGATCAGAATCCAGAGGATTTATAGAGCGCTGAGGACACTGGAGAAAGGGTTTTGTGTGCAGGGGTTTGTTGTTTTTTGTAGATATGCTCTATATCTTTTGTGTTTTGTCCGGTGAGTAAAGTATTTAGAAATTTCTTTGCAAAGTCTGTGTCCCCCTTGATTTTTTACATACTCTCTGAAAGGTGAACCACTAATCCATAGGGTTTTTAGCTTCGGTGGAACTCTGGGAAGCATGCAGTTGCTACTGGGGTGGGCTAGCACTGTTTTCAGGGCCGAGCCAGTTGAATTGTGGAGTCATATATCTCAGGAATGGATGCTGGATACAGGATCTGCATCCCAAGAATGTGTCTAGAAGACCAGAGCTTGAAATAACTTGATGTTGTCCTGAACCAGCCAGCCTTAAGAGCATGTGGGATCCAAGTTTGGGTCTACTACAGCTGCCTGGGGAGACTCCACGAGGGGAGGGGAAGGGATGGAGCTCAAGCAGGATTGTATTATGTACAGCAGGATTATATAAATGTCAACATTAACTGTTATACTGCTGATCATTTTAGAATAAACATCTAGTTAATATGCTAATTTATTAAAATAATGGCAGATATTGGGGTGGGTACAATGTGGAGCTAGTTGCAGTGGTGGGTGGAAAACAAGAAATTCAACCCCCCAATTCACCCCTTAAATTAAGTCACCTCCAGCCCTACCCGAAAGAGGAAGGAAAATGGGAGATACATCCTCTCAAGTATAGAAGCCTTCACTGCCTGCTGGGTGCCAAAAACAAAACAAAAAAAAACCCCAACCACACAAAATGCAGTCCAGGTGTTTCTGGGTATCAAAAACCCCAACTGCTCAGTTGTGAAAACCTCCGGTTCCATGGCTGACAACTTATACAATGCAGTTACACATTGCAGTGCAAAAATCGGTGGCACACTGAAACTCTGTGGAGAAAGTAAATGAATTAAATCCAATATAAATTTTAATAACATAAGTTGTATTGTAATGAGTGTGCTGGGCAGGGGACAGGAGAGAGAGAGAGAGTACTTTCTGGTGTGGTGCTGCACAATTCTGCAGTACCTTTTGCATAGTATATGTCTAGTGTACTGCATATGTCCACGTGGACAGCTTATGTCTATGTTTCACTATATATATACACACACACAAACTTTTAATTGTACAGTGCAGAAGGGCTATTGTCTGCATTAAAGTAAACTAACCTTATTAAATGAGCCGAACAGAGCCAAGTTCACTAATTTTTTTTATTGCTTTTCCAATTTTATATCCGTTAAAGACTGTTAAACCACTAGTAGGGTACAAAACAAACTTAATTTCTGTGCTCTAATGGAGCTACAAAGAAATTCGTTGTCTCAAAAGTAGAACTGAGGTTTCCTGTTTGCAGTTGTTTTGTAACACAGGATGCGAGTACTATAGGGAGGCTGTAGTTGCACTAGAGATTTTGGTATCAGATATATTGCAGTGCTCGAGAGAAAAGCAGGTAATGGTTACAGTTGTCATAAAGCATCCGTTTAAAAAACAAAACCACTAGCAACAATGCTATGAAAAGCAATTGAAAATCATCAAAGAAGAAACAATTTCTGAAATAGTTTTTCTGGTAGCATTAAATAGAATATCTTTAAATGGCCTGAGTCTCAGTTGATCAGTAATTGTGAGGACAAATCCAGAAGAGAAAAGTGACATGTCAATGATTATTTAATATCAGTTATGTGATAGAAAAGATTATCTTCACATGCTTTTTGTTAAGCCAAGCACGTAAAAAGTGAGGGAACATCTCTCGAAACATACAGGCTAGTACAAGTAAGTTTTAAAAAAGAAAAAAAACACCTTTCTGTAATATAAACTGTCTTGTAATGAATAAGAAAATGGTTGGGCATGCATAGATTAATAGATTTTTAAGTCCAGAAGGTGATCTGGATACATTAGAAGCAAGAAGAAGAACAAGGACAGGGTAGGCTCATTACTCAATGGGGTGGTGATGGGGAGGGAGATGGAAATGGCAGAAGTGCTTAATGACTTCTTTGTTTTGGTTTTCACCAAGAACGTTGGTGGTGATTGGACGTCTAACATAGTGAATGTCAGTGAAAATTAGGAAGGATCAGAGGCTAAAATAGGGAAAGAACAAGTTAAAAATTACTTAGACAAGTTAGATGTCTTCAAGTCACCAGGGCCTGATGAAATTAATCCTAGAATACTCAAGGAGCTGGCTGAGGAGATATCTGAGCCATTAGCGATTATCTTTGAAAAGTCATGGAAGACTGGAGAGATTCCGGAAGACTGGAAAAGGGCAAATTGAGTGCCAATCTATAAAAAGGGAAATAAGGACAACCTGGGGAATTACAGACCATTCAGCTTAACGTCTGTACCCCAAAAGATAACGGAGCAAATAATTAAGCAATCAGTTTGCAAACATCTCAAAGATAATAAGGTGATAAGTAACAATCAGCATGGATTTGTCAAGAACAAATCTTGTCAAACCAATCTGATAGCTTTCTTTGACAGGGTAACAAGCCTTGTGGATAGGGAGAAAGCGGGAGACGTGGTATATCTTGACTTTAGTAAAGCTTTTGATTCTGTCTCGCATGACCTCATAAACAAACTAGGGAAATGCAGTCTCGATGGAGCTACTATAAGGTGGGCGCATAACTGGTTGGAAAACCGTTCCCAGAGAGTATCAGTGGTTCATAGTCACGTTGGAAGCGCACAATGAGGGGTCGTGCAGGTTCGGGGTCCGGTTCTGTTCAATATCTTCATCAGTGATTTAGATAATGGCATAGAGAGTACACTTACAAAGTTTGCAGACAATACCAAGCTGGGAGGGGTTGCAAGTGCTTTGGAGGATAGGATTAAAATTCAAAATGATCTGGACAAACTGGAGAAATGGTCTGAGGTAAATAGGATGAAATTCAATAAGGACAAATGCAAAGTACTACACTTAGGAAGGAACAATCAGTTGCACACATACAAAATGGGAAATGACTGCCTAGGAAGGAGTACTGCAGAAAGGGATCTGGGGCCAATAGTGGACCACAAGCTTAATACGAGTCAACAGTGTAACACTGTTGCAAAAAAAAGTGAACATCATTCGGGGATGTATTAGCAGGAGTGTTGTAAGCAAGACATGAAAAGTAATTCTTCTGCTCTACTCCTACTCGCTGAGTAGGCCTCAACTGGAGTACTGTGTCCGGTTCTGGGCCCCACATTTCAGGAAAGATGTGGATAAATTGGAGAAAGTCTAGAGAAGAGCAACAAAAATTATTAAAGGTCTAGAAAACATGATCTGTGAGGGAAGATTGAAAAAATTGGGTTTGTTTAGTCTGGAAAAGAGAAGGCTGAGAGAGGACATAACAGTTTTCAAGTACATAAAAGGTTGTTACAAGGAGGGAGAAAAATTGTTCTTAACCTCTGAGGATAGGACAAAAAGCAATGGGCTTAAATTGCAGCAAGGGAGGTTTAGGTTGGACATTAGGAAAAAACTTCCTAACTGTCAGGGTGGTTAAGCACTGGAATAAATTGCCTAGAGAAGTTGTGGAATCTCCATCATTGGAGATTTTTAAGAGCAGGTTGGACAAACACCTGTCAGGGATGGTCTAGGTAGTACTTAGTCCTGCCATGAGTGCAGGGGACTGGACTAGATGACCTCTCGAGGTCCCTTCCAGTCCTATGATTCTGATCTTTTAGTCTGACCTGCTGCATTGCACAGCCAAGGAACTTCATCCAGTAATCGCCACATCAAGCCCATAACTTCTGTTTCAGCTATAGCATAGCTTTAGAAAGATATCTAGTCTTCATTTAAAGATGTAAAGTGATGGAGAATCCATGACATCCCTAGGTAAGTTTTTTCCAATGGTTAATTAACCTCACAATTTAAGAAAAAGAAATTGCACCTTATTTCTAGACTGCCTATCTCATTTGTGTCACTGCATTCGAAGATAACAGTCTCCCATCGTGAGAGTATGCATTCTTTGTTCATAGATGTATGTATGATCTTTCATATTGGCTGAATTAAAATGCATATTGTTCAAATGAGCTCACCTTGAGTCAGCCTGTACCACTGACCTGTCGCCATCATAACTTAACCTCTCCACTTATCTTTGTGTCATCTGCTAATTTTACCAGTTATTTTATATTTTCTTCCAGATTGATTAAGATATTGAATAGCAGGAACCCACTAGAAACTCTCACATTAAATACCTATTCCTAATTTAACAGTTAATTTTTGTGATCTATCACTTAACCAGTTTTTAATCCATTTACTGTGGGCTACAATGATTTTTGTCTAGTCCAAATTTTTTTTTAAATCAGAATGTCATGTAGGACTAAGTCAAACACCTTAAGAAAGTCCTGTATGTCAGCACACTTGTCTTTATCAATCAGATTTGTGACGTCATCAAAAATATCAGGATTATCTGACAAGGCCAAGTTTTCATAGAACAATATTACTCGGCATTAATTAGGTTATCATCCTTTAAATCTTCACTGATTATGTCCAATATCAGCCTTTCCATGATTCTACCGGGGATCGATAGCATGTTAATCATCCTATAACCAAGGCCATCCTGTTTACCATTTTTAAATATTGGCATGACATTACTTTTTCCACAGTCCTCTGGAATTTGCCCAGTGTTCAAAGATTTATTAAAAATCAACATGAATGGCTCAGAGAGCAACTTGGTGAATTCTTTTAGTACTTGTGGGGTGAAAGTTATGTGGTCGTTTAGATTTAAAAATGCTTCACTGTAGTAGTTGCCATTTAACATCCCTCCATAGTTACTGATGAACTAAAAAATATTTCATTATCACTGTAGGATAAGAATATATAATTGTTTCTTTCCAAATATAGAATATAAGTATTTATTCAATACTTCTGCCTTTTGCTACATCATCATCAACATTTTTACCATCCTATCTAGTATTGGACCTATACCATTGCTAGAATTTCATTTCCTCCCAATATATTTAAAAAATTCCTTTTTATTGTCCTTAACCCTACTAGCCATAGATTGTTCATTGATATTTCCTAGCCTCCTTTTTATTCATGTTTTTACTTCCTCTCTTTACTAGTATGTTGAACCAAAGAAGTCTCTTTTCATGATTGGGGAATAGTGTTGTGTGAGTGGCTTTTTTTCTGGGGGGAGCGGGAAGGGAGAGGGCATCTAGTAAAGCATTTTTAATTGCCAGTTACTCAAATTTTTATGTTTAAAATTTTCCTGACATTCAGTTTTGCTCATGATTGTTTTCTGCTTTGGAAAATTAGCCTTTTTAAAGCTCCAACTGTATATATTACTGGCTGGGACTATATTCTGTTTGCACATTTCAGATGGAATTAATTCATTGTTTGCACCTAGCCAACTACGGTTTTTAATTCAGTGATCAGTTCATCTTTATCCATCAGAAGAAACTTGAGGGGGCCATTTAGGGATCTGGGGCAAAAATTGGTGATTGGTCCTGCTTTGAGCAGGCGGTTGGACTAGATGACCTCCTGAGGTCCCTTCCAACCCTGATATTCTATGATTCTAAGAAGGTCTAATACAGAGTTGGTTGCAGTACTTCTTGTGCTTGAAAGTTATCATTCATTTTTAGGAAGTCCAGGGATTTTTTGCTAGTGGCAGCATGAGACCTCCAGCAAATGTCCCTCAGGTAAAATCCCCCATAATAACACAATTTTTGTTTCTTCACGTTATAGATGGAAGTTTAAGGAACTGGTCATCCTGGTCCCTTATATGATTTGTTGGTTTATAGCAGACCCCCACCATCTTGTAATTTTGTCGGTTATTACAATAATAAGCATTCCAGGTCCTGTCTTTCTGAAGGGTCAGTAATTCTAAAGCAGGTAATGCCATCTTTGATGTAGAGTCCCACCCCTAGGCCCAACCTATTCTCTCTATTTTTCCTAAATAGGTGTTTCCGTGGTTTTAATGGTCCAGTCATGTGAATATGTTGTTAGATGTTCACATCTCAATTCTTTCACTTAAAACTTAAGTCTCAAGTCTTAAGTACTCCATTCACAAAAGCTCTGAATTTGATGCTCTCATATGATTGTTGTTTTAGTACATTATTTGTTTTACTTACTTATTTATCCCTTAAAGATATCTTTGTTACATCAACAATTAATACCTGAAGGACAAAAGTTCCTTAATTGTAAGTGGAAAATGGAAAAAATGTACTGTATTGTCTATAATCTTTCTTGGATATTTATCCTAAGTAATCATCATTCATTGTGTCAGAATCTTGATTCCCAATTAATTAGTTTGGTGAGCTAGTGTTCTGCCCATTTTATTAGAGAACATACTGTACCCAGTAGAATTGAATACACCCTGGTTTAGGGCATTGTTTTATTGCAGAAATTCTCAAACTTATTAATAGTGTAGACTCATGGAGACTCTCTTATGGACCACCTGTGCTTTCACTTGTAATTACATATCTCTGCGGCCGCTACAGTAATTCATTATAATTGCCTGGTAGGAATATGGGAACATAGAAATTGCCCTACTGAATCAGGCCAGTCCAGCCACTCAACAATAACTAGTACTGTATACTTCAGAGAAAGAGATAAAACCTCCATAAGAGACAATTACATAATTCCCTGCTAGTAGGGAAACTTCTTCCTAATTCTAGACTGTAAGTAATTGATTTATATCCTGGAGCATGAGCATTTATATCAATTATACATTTTTAACCTATTCACTATAACTCTGTTGGGCTTCATCTTGCAATGTGATGAGGACTCCAACCACAGTTCATCAGTGTACTTTAATACACGCTTAACTCTAAGGCCATGAGTAGTCCCATTGACGTCAAAGAGACTACATACACATTGCATAAAGTGTTGAAGTGTTTCACTGAATCAAGGTCACAGTGTCTAGCATCTTGCAGGTTTGAGTCCATTATCCACAGAAACGTTCTTGTAATATGAGAAAAGATAAATAGGACTGCTTGATTTGCCTTCACAATTGGTTTGCATATTCTAAAAAATCCTTTTTTATTAGTCTGCCCTCTAAAGTAAATAATCCTGATATCTTTTCAATATCTCTTCATATGGAATTCCACTCCCCCCATGCTTCTAATAATTTTCATTGCTAGTGCTCTCTTTATATTTTTGCTGTATCAATTTTGAGATGGGGTGACTAGGACTGTACACAATGTTCAAGTTCAGGACATACCATCCTTCTTGTATAATGACCAATTTTTTATGTTTTATCAGTATAAAATAGCTATTTTTATCAATAGCTTTGATCCTGTTTTTACACATCTTAACTTTTTTGTGCTTTGGGTGGGAGGAGAGCGGATGTGGGAGAGGGGAGACCAGTTTGCCATTTAGAAGATGTTAGGTTGACCACAGTAATATCTGGGTCTTTTGCTGAATAGTTACAGTTAATGTAGAACTCAATGTGCAGGAGTCGTTTTAGAGCTTTCTTGCCAGTGTGTATTACCTTGCACTTGTCTTCACTGAATTTCGTCTCTCTTTATGCTATATAATCATCAAGTTTTGTCAGGTCCCACAATTGTCCCTTTCAGAAGTTTCTCATCTTAACTAATCTAAATTTTTGTGACATCTGCAAATTTTGTTGTATTGTTTGAAAATTGTTCACCTACTTTTTCAGACTATTGATAAATGTGCTTGTACAGGTTGTGCTTTGTAATGAAGAGCCTTAAAACCTTTAGAAGCAGCCAGAAAAGAGGGTTATCATGGAACCTATCTGTTGAGCACTAGCAAGGGCTGGGAACTAGTGGTCTAGTTTTAAAGCACAGGACAAAGAGTCAGATAGTCTGGGTTCTGTCACTTAGTCATTGTTCCCTTAGGCAGATCACTTAAGATCTCTGAACCTCGGCTTCCACGTCTGTAAAACTTAGTTGCTAAATTTGCAGATGTGTGTTGGATAATAAAGTACTTTGAGATCTTTTTGTTGAAGTTTCTATAGAAGTATCCTTTTTTGTTTGTTTGGGCCTCACTGATTAAAACTGGTTTTGTTCTGTGAAATGAAGACTTCAGATCTGCTTTTTTCTTTTGTCATTTTTTTTTTTATTGGTGACCAGAGGTATTTGACAAGAACCTCTGACACTGTTTTTTTTTTAAATAACTAGAGCTGCATGAAATACTGTATTTTTTAACAAGTTTTTGTATGAATTCTTCAAGTTTCTGTTCATGTGGGGTTTCACCCTTTGTGTTTTGTATTCAAGTGAACCCTAAAACTGAGACAAACTCAGAATCATCTGAAGAGGTACACCAATTTTTTCCTTAGTTTATGTCAAAAACTGTAAATATACACTGGCTGAATTTCCCTTTGTGTATGTGTGGTTCAATACTTGAGAGAGTTAGATTCAGGTAATAAATCAGCTCTTTAGATACTCTTCCTAATGGAAATAAGACTGCACCATGAGCACAACTGCTTAATATGACAGAGTGTTGTGGAGAGAATGATTTTGCCATCTAGCATTTGCCCAAGGCATGAAGTTTCACCCACATGCTGTGGGTCATGAAGGAGTAACTGAGTGGGCACCGGACATGTATATATTGAGATAAGTAGGCCTTTAACAACACATGGTGGAGTATTAGGGGGCATGATTGGTTTCAGTTTTCTGGAGTGGCGTGCTCAGATTGTTTGAGAAATGCTGCCCTAATCAGCATAGTCCTAATTGCTCTTAAATGTCAGATTTTATTTTCCAAGCATAACTATAAATAACTGCAGTAACACATTCACTGAATGTATATGTATATTTTTGTAACACGTAAGAGCCTCCATATCAGTTAAGTACTGTACGTATGGTGTTAGTTGGGAAATTAAGACCAAGGTGTCTTGAAATTTATCCAGTTTACAAAACAGACAATGTTTTTTGCTAGTTGAATCCTTCACTTTTTAGTAATAGTTTCTTTTATGTGTCCCAAGAAGATTAACAAAACTTCAAACAGTAATGTAAACCATTTTTCAGTCAATTCTTACCAAATGAGGACGCATCCCTAGTTTTATAGTTGTGAAAAGAAAAAAATCAAGCTTACTTTTTTCTCAGCAGGTCTCCAAAGATCACCCCTACTCCATGTTTTTACTACCCTCTTTAGCCTAGTCAACTTCAGTCTTTCTCCCAAGACCAGAGAGTTGAAAGTTTTCACAGCTTGTCTCAATAATTCCATTGGTGAAATTTGCAAAGTGGCAATTTGGAGCAACTTTTCAGTATTACCATCTCAGTTTGATGATGAGATTAGTCTTTCTTTAGTCAGGCAGTCCTCATTCTCTCATTCATTTCTACTTCAGCTGCTGGTTAATATCCAGAAACACACATTGCATGTCGAATAGTATAGGTTTGTAGAGGAAATATATTTGAATAACCTCCATTCCCAGCAAGTAATCTATCTTTCCTTTACAACGCTGATTCTAAGCTCCTGTCTACACTGCTATTATAACTGAGTCAGAACCCCATTAAAACTCTGCTAAAAATTGTATGATAGTTAGAATCTGACTGTGTTCAATAACTGACTCGAACTCAGGTCTTTAACCCAGTTGCAAGGATTCTATCTTCGAACTTCCAGTTTGATTGAAATGTAGGAGTGTGGTAAACATATTTCCAATATTGTCATAGATGAGATGTAGGTGAGGCTTAGTAGAGCCATTAAAATGCTTTATTTTTAAAACTGCTAAAATGTTTAACTTATTTACAAAAGCTACAACTAGAGACGAGTGAGCTCCAAAAATCCCTCCCTGGTGAGCAAGATTTTTTTTTTTTTTTAAATATGTACTTCGTAGACTACAAGTAGTCTATGGCTTAATGAAGTGTAATAGCAAGTTATGAAGTTGTGGCAAATACAATAAAAATTAGCTTAGAATATAGCATTCTAGGGAAAGCCAGCCGTCTGGGGGGAGGGAGTGGAGACTGGGGCAGCCTGATCTCTGTCATAGCTAGTATGCAGAATGTCTGTGAACATAGGGAATATTTTATGGAAACTCTAGTTGGAGTAACATATGTAAGAAAAACAAATAACCACCCATCTGTTGCACTAATAAAGCTAAAAACAAAGCTGAACCCATATTGCAAAGTAAAGCATCCTTAATATTCACATGGTGAGAAACGGCTAAATTCCGTGCATAAATTGACAGCTGTGTTTGCAGTTATTTTTTTAGTTAAATAAGCATTTCCAAATATGTGCTTCATTGAAGTCTTCTAGAAAGTGAGTTCATTTGACACCCCCACCCCCGGTACATCAACCAGCCATAAGGTGATCAGGGGCCAGATTCTTTACTTTGATCCAGCCCCTTTGTGTTGCTTTGGCAGTATAAAGAGGCCAGAAAGCAGTTGTCACAGCCAGTGTTCCCTCTAATTTTTCCCACACATGTGCAGAATGAATTTTATGTGCATCAATATGGCGGTGATGTGTGACACTGTGGCAGTTCCGGGACTGGGCCTGCAGGATTGGGGCCCCTCTCCTGGCCAGTTGGGCTCCCTGAGCGTGGCCATGAAGTTTACAGGGAACTTAGGTCCCAGCCAAAGATTTTCCTGGTGTGAGGGAGTCTCATTAACATTGCTGTTGGACTCTTTTGCACTTGACTGGATTGTTTAAAAATATATAATATACATAGCAGATTTTCAAAGGACACTGATGCTTTGGATGGATGTTTAATTCCCTTGAAACTTTGCTGGTTGGGTTCTCCCCCAGATGCAACCTCCCCAACTTAGTTCTTTCATTTATAGTCTGTTATATAGCACCTCTCAGTATGTGAAAACCTCACATACATTAATAGAATTACCTCCTTCTTCGAGTTATGGTCCCTGTTGTATTCCACTGAGGGTAATGTGCATCTGCTCGAAGCCGGAGCTTTTGAAAGTAGTGTCCATCAGTCTGCGCAGGCGCCTTTGCACTACCTCATGGTTTCGCCTGAGGTGATAAAGGGCAGGGCGGACCGATCACGTCTCCAGTTCCTTCTCACTGCATGCATAGTCCGAGTTGGAGCTCCAGCTATCTTTTTGTCCTTGGTGACATATTTTGCTGAAAATCATTGTATTTCTCACTTAGCTCAGTATTTTTAAGTCTTATGCTGTTTCTGAAAGAATTTGTGGGATTTCTTGTTTCTGAAAGTTCTACAGGTTCTCTGGACTGGGGACATTGCTCCTATAGTTCCCCTTCTACTAAGCACTTTCTTGTTTTATTTTAAACACTTTCTTGTTTGTTTTTTTTTAATTTGCAAACAGATGCCACTTTGGCGTTTTTCTTCTCTCCCTCCCCACAGAACCCTGGTCTGGGTACTGGAGTATGTAGAAGAGGCCAGAATTCAAGATCTGCTCTTCCTGTCCTTGCTTGTTCTTCCTCAACGACGAGCCCCAACACTGTCTTTTCTGTTTGGGGGAAGCCTACCCTACTTCCAGGTGCGCATTCTGCCTCTCCTTCCCAGCCCATACATGGGAAGGCAGAGTCTTCCGTTTAAAAAAGCACTTCCTGGAGGTCACTGAGGGGCCACAGTTGGACTCTGGCTGGGGGATCCCCCGCGTACACCAACCAGAATAATCCAAGAGTGCACCTCCTACTGTGGAGACACAGTCCAACTCTGCTGGTACCAGTGCTACGGATCCCACATTGGGGCCTAGCCATGAGCCACAGAAGCATGCATGGAAGTATGGCAATACGTCTTGCTCCATGCCCAAGAGAGGACTACTGACCAAGAAGGGCATTTCAAGGGCTCACAAAGGCGATAAGAAATCTCGATGTTTTCCAGATGCATTGGTCCACAGTTCAGACCCACAACGCTTGCAGCCAACACAGTCGGTGTCTGGGGCACTGTGGGTACCGATGCAAGTGACTTTACTGACTGCAGCACCAGCTGCAATTTCAGTCACCTGGACTCAAAGTAGACTCAGCACTAATGCAGAACCGCTCGAGCGGTTTGTGCTGCAACTGGGACAGTCTCCACAGGCACAGGTACCACATCCTACACTGAAATCTCAGTCCCCGGCACCGGATTTGCTGCCAGCGGGACGTGTCCATACAGTACCACCCTCTCTGTCCACACAGCCAGAGTTGTTGGACTCTGATTCCTTCTCAGAAGCAGAGGGAATCGGTCACTCCATTTAAGCTGCTACCCCCTCTCCGGAGGCAAAGCCATCATAAAGTCCAGCCGACACCGTGACAATACCCTCTCTTCTCACAAATGAGGACATTAGTATCCGGCTCCTTGGCACCACAAGTACAACAGCAGGATCAGCCAGGGTTGGCCATATTGGAACTCATGGGCCCAATATTCACCATCAGTACCATCCCGTTCAGTACAGGGGGAATCCCCAGTGCCGATACTCTGCCTCTTACTGAGAACACACTCAGAACTAGGATTGGATGATGCCCTGATCAGCCTATACCCGTTGGTATCCTCAGAGCTGGAAGGATCCTGATCATTGTCCCCGAACAAGCCCAAGGTGTCAACACCCTGCTCGCTAAAAGACAATTATCACCAATTTCAGGAGCTGCTGCGTAGAATAGCCCACACTCTAGAAATATCACTAGAGGAGGTGCAGGATAAATAGTGCCACATATTAGACATTTTACATTCATCGGTAGCAACTAGAGTAGCCAATGAGGACATTTCCAACTGACACGAATAGTGTGGCACACCCCTGCCACATGTGCTCCCACCTCAAAAGGGGTGGAGAAATGGTATTATGTCCAAACTAAGCAGTCTGAATTCCTATTCTCCTACTCTTGCCTAACTCCCTAGTTCTTCAGGCTGCTACGGAGCAAGGGGAACAGCAGCATCCACTTTCTACTCCACCTGATAATAGATTGGACCTTATGGGCCAAAAAATCTTCTCTTCAGTTGGACTGCAATTCCAGATCTTGAACTATTTGGCTCAATTGCCAAATATGATTTCTTACATTATGAGCAGATGCCCAAGTTCCTTGACAAGCGGCCTAAACAAGATCATACTGAAATCTGGCTGCTCTAAAGGAAGGCAAATTACTTGCAAGGTCTATACTGCAGGAAGCAGTTGATGCTACAGGTACATCCTTGCATACTTTGGCCACGGGAATCATCATGAGGAGGGAATCTTGGCTGCACTCCTCAGGTTTCCCCAGGGAAGTTCAAAACGCAGCTGAAGATCTTCCCTTCAATAAATCACACCTTTTCAGTCAAAAGACGGACGAGTCTCTACACTCACTAAAGGACACCAGGGACACGTTATGGACCTTAGGTATATTTTACGTTGGCACCAAAACGCAAGTATTATCGTCCATCTTCCACACGTTGTTACAGAACCTCTCAATTCCACCAGAAGCACACCTATGAGCCCCCACAGAAACAGGATAAAACCCACAGAGCCCACCCACCTATCACTCCACTGCAACCCTCCACACATCAACCTCAGTCGGCTCATAAACGGTATTTCTGACCACCACTAGAGAGCCATCAACCACTTCACAACCCAACACCTCAATTCACTGTCCCAGATGGGGGGCCTCCTCCAACTCTCCTTGCCAACCTGGCACTCGATCACAACAGACAAGTGGGTCCTCAATGTTTTTGACGCGGCTACACCATTGAATTTATGGCACTGCCTCTAAAATATTCCTTACCCAGATTCTACTCTGGGAACCACTCCCACAACAGTACCATTGTTCTGGAGGTGGATTCCCTTATACCGAGCAGGGCGGTGAAGCCAATCCCCATGCATCTACAGGGCACAGGGTGTACTCTAATTACTTCTTGGTTACCAAGAAGAAGGGAGGATGGAAGCCAATTCTAGACCTCACACACCTCAGTCGGTATATCCACAAACCAAAGTTCCATGTGGTCACGCCTCTGGCAGTCATCCCCTCCCATGGGCAGCGGGTGAAGCTTCCCCTCAAGACGGCTAGCTCCCCATCCTGCCTCTTCTGCCCATGGCCCTGCCCACACTCCACACCCACTCGCCCCACCCCCCCACCATTCGTTGCATATGCCCCATCTCCCCTTCCTCTCTCCTCCTCGCTTGGCCCCCCTGCCACCGCTTGCCTTGTGTGTCCCTCCTCTCCTTTTCCCCTCCTCCCCACTCAGCGCCCCTGCCCGTCGCTCGCTACATGTGTCCCTCCACTCCTTCCTCCCCTCCTCCTCACTCAGCCCCCTGCCGTTGCTCACCACGTGTGTCCCTCCCCTCCTTCCCCGCTGCCCAGTTACTGGTAAATAACCTCCCTCTCTCAGCTCCCTTGTGAGGTACAAATCGGAATATCGAGACAAACACTAAAAACCTGGCTCTACTGAAGTCATTGGCAAAAATCTTGTTGTTTTCAGTGGGGACAAGATTTCACCCAGAGAGACTGACTTGCTTAAATATAGTGTGTTGCCGAGATTAAGAGTTTATCTAGGTTAGAAATTCTACAGCAACACAGTTGCAGCACTGCAGCTGCGCCACTGTTTCACTTCCATGTAGAAACTATCTATGCCGATGGGAACGATTCTCCCATCAGCATATGTAATCCACCTCCCCAAGAGCGCTTTCTACACTGGGACTTAGCTTGTCTTTACTACGTTGCTCAGAGATGTGGATTTTTTGGGTCACTCTAATTTTCTACTGTAGATCAGCCCTAAGAGAATCCAGATTTCCTTATTCCCAGTTTAGTGACATAGACTACGGATGTTACTGTAATTAACTTTAGTTCCTCATCCCAGTCTATCAAACGTTTGTAATAATTAAACTTATGAATGTAGAAGTGCCACTTGTGTCCTCTTTGACCCTTTCTGAAAAGTGCAGCTCCTCTTTCTTCTAAAACTAATTTTCCACTTTTTTGTGCCCCCCAGTAGTGCAGTTTTATATCTTTCTGTGCTGTATTCCTTTTCCCTCCCTCTTCTTTTTCACTTACGTAAATCCATTTCAACAAGATTTTTAAGCACATGCTTAACTTCAAGTGCATGAGTAGTTCCATTGACTTCAGTGGGACAACTCACATACTCAAAGTTAGGTACAAGCTTAAATACCTTGTTGAATCATGTCCTATGTGGGCAAGTCATTATAGTGGTTGTAGGCTTGCCTTCTCTGCATCTTTATAAAGCCATATAGTGCAATGGTCTCATTCTGAACATGACTTGACATTTTGGCCAATTCTACATTAGGACAGCTACCTTTTTTAACATCTAATGCCAGATCCTGGACCATGGTTCCCTTCCTCTTTCACTGTTCTGATAGCACAAAAAGATCAAAACTGCCCTAACAAGGCTGCTGGGAACTCCTTGATTTAGAGGAATCCCTTGGTAATGTTTTAGAGTTGTCAGTGTCATCTTTACATTTGCTCTTCCCCTGGACATAAGGTGCATTCCTGGGTGTGGCCAGGTGGCAAGAGGGAATCTTTGTAGCTAAAGAGAATCTAGATCAGTACTTCGGCTGCTCTAAATTATGCAGTGAGCCAGTTCAGCCCTCTGGTCATCCCCACAAAGAGAGGAATAAAAAATTTAGCTGCCCTCTTCTAGGCCCTCCGTGTCCTGTGTTCACCAGTGCTCACCTAGATCCAGGAATCTACTCCCTAGCATTAAATATGGTAGACCACTGTTTCTTAAGGTAACCCTTATCACAAAAAAGCAAGGTTCACACAGCTGCCTCTTCTATATCAGTGAGAGCGCAAGGCTGCTGTTCTTGACACCTGATGTCAAATGTGGCAGATCTCAGTAAAGAGAATCTTTGTCTTAACATTTTTTGTTTATGTAAAAGACTTATAATCTTTCAGGTAGGTGACTAATTCGATTTTAACCTTCCTTTAGGTGTAAGCTAACCTCTACCAAACCCCCAAACCTCGTAATTGCTGCTCCTCAGCACAACCATACCGTCAATTAACCTCACTAGTAGCGTTTTAGTAACTTTCTTTATGTTTTGCATATCCACTGGAGTAGTGAGAATTGGCTGTCCTAGTTCACAATCGCTGAAAATAAAATAAACCAATCTAAACTGGAGAGAGATTGTATTGACAGCACCAACAACTGGAATGGGATCAACTACAATCTCCCTATGGCTCCATCATGTTATTGATCTGTGAAGTGTTTGTCCATTTTATATGAACTGAAGGCAGAGATGTCAGTTTATCAGGAACTTGGTTCAAAAGCTCAAAAATGTACTATGTCTGTCATTATCAGAGGGGTAAAATGATTTTAAAAATTCAGTTTTCAAAGGATCTTAATACCACCTATTCCTTATTCTTCCTCCAACAGGCTGCAGCTATTGTGAATTGTAAAGACCCCACTTATTGTCTGTAACTAATTGTTTAAAATTCATTAAAAATAATTATATAGACTCATGTTCAAACCATCTCATCTCTAGCTGGGGATTACAGTGGACGAGAAGCTGGATGTGAGTGAGCAGTCTGCCCTCGTTGCCGAGAAGGCTAACGGCATATTGGGCTGCATTAGTAGGAGCATTGCCAGCAGATGGAGGGAAGTGATTATTCCCCTCTATTCGGCACTGGTGAGGCACCCCTGGAGTATAGCATCCAGTTTTAGTCCCCCCACTACAGAAGGGATGTGGACAAATTGGAGAGAGTCCAGCGGAGGGCAACAAAAATTCTTAGGGGGTGGGGCACATGACTTACGAGGAGAGGCTTAGGGAACTGGGGTTATTTAGTCTGCAGAAGAGAAGATTGGGGTGGGGGAGATTTGATAGCAGCCTTCACTTACCTGAAGGGGGGTTCCAAAGAGGATGGGGCTTGGCTGTTCTCAGTGGTGGCAGATGCCTAGGGAGGTGGTGGAATCTCCTTCCTTGGAAGTTTTTAAGGTCAGGCTTGTCAAAGCCCTGGCTGGGATGATTTAACTGGGAATTGGTCCTGCTTCGAGCAGGGGGTTGGACTAGATGACCTTCAGGGGTCCCTTCCAACCCTGATATTCTATGATTCTATGATTCTATGACAGAACAAGAAGCAATGGTCTCAAGTTGCAGTGGGGGAGTTCTAGGTTGGATATTCAGAAATACAATTTCACTAGGAGAGTGTTGAAGCACTGGAATGAGTTACCTAGGAAGGTGGTGGAATCTCCATTCTTAGCGGTTTTTAAGGCCCAGCTTGACAAAGCCCTGACTGGGATGATTTATTTGGGGTTGAGCAGGGGATTGAACTAGATGACCTCCTGAGGTCTCTTCCAACCCTAATATTCTATGATTCTAGCTGCTGCATGCTACTCTGTGTCCTGTGCTCCTGTCCTGAAAAATGAGGATGTAGACAAACCTCTGAACTCTTTCAGTATTTCAGAAAAAAATTCATGCCATGACTTCTATGTTAGCTACAAATATTTGTCCTGTCCATTGTTTTCAGGTGAGAGTCAGCTTGCTTTGTCTTTTTTAGTTGGAAGAATGGATCAGCAGTATCCAATACCCAGACAACCATAACTCAGTTCTGTAATGGCATCATGCTATAATCATATAGTCATCTTTAGGACATCTTAGTGTTTGTGGTCTCTAAGTTATTTGATTTTTAAAGATATATTTGTCTTTTCATACTTTCCCTTCATTTTGTCACAACAGCTATGAGTTTGCACAGCTTGTACCGTAGGTAGGTACTGCACAAGTTGGATCTGGAAATGAAGACCACCATTAACATGAAACCCCCAAAATAGTATTTTTGCAATCACTTTTCAAAATTAGCCTCAATTCAAATATTTTAATTTGCTGAGTAGAAAACACCAAAATAATTGCTTTTATTACCTTACAGCCACATAAGAGCTCTTAAAATAGTTTGTAACACATTACAATTGTAATAGTGTACTGGTAAAAACAAGGTACTAAAGGCAAATAATATAAAGAAAATGTGCTTGGAGTTTAGAATTGAAATGTATTTTAAAAACTATTTCTACCAGATTGTAACACATTTGTGATGTCCGCACATTTGATTTTAAGCTTTCAAAAACAGCTACTGTACTAACCCTGAAAGATCAAAAAGCTGATGCTGTTTAATATAGAAATCTCATATGTTACTTTTCAGTCAAAGATCACCAAGGAGTTGTTGAGAGGATGAAATAAGTCAGACTCTTATTAGTCATTTTAAATGTTAATGTACTTATTATCTCTTGAAACTTATGCTTTGTAGGCTTTTTTTAATTATTTTTTTAAAGAAAGCTCCTTGCTTTTTATAGGGCTAAATTGTTCCTAGACCTTACTCAGCCATTATGTGAGTAAAGGGGAGTAAGGCGTCCCCTGCTCAATTGAGTAACAGCTATTCAGATTACAGCTCCAGTCATACGTGGACAGAAGGAGCTACTCACCCAGTCTTGTCAAACCTCATGAATAAGTGGACAGAGAGTGGGGGGGGGGCAAGATGCGCCTGAGCTGTGTGTTCCCCCTACTTGCTGACTCTCTCCTCTGACACCTCCTGCCATGCCACTCCAGGGAACAAAAAGGAAGAAGGGCTTCTAAGATGGCATAGCTATATTCTATCCCTTATCCGGGTCATTGAACAAGGGCTCAAAAAGCAGTAAAGTATTTAAAATGATACAGACTAGAAGAACGTAACTATTTTCACTGCTGAAGTACAAATTCATTATGTAATTAATTAGCCCAAAATGTCACATCTTCCTCTTTTTTTAAAAAAAAGCCCACACTCTTCTTTTTAAACCTAAGTATTTTGTATGTGTGTATGGAACATGTTAGAATGAAGGTCATTATAGAATGATGTAATGTAGGAAGTGTGATAATGAGGATGGAAAGGAAAAATCTTTTTTGGACTGTACTACTAGTTTTCTCATTAAGAACAGGATCTTAAAGAATGTAGAAACAATTTTATAATTGTGTGTATAGAGACTAAATGTGTTATATATGTTAAGTTTAGAAACTTTTGTGGCTATTCTTATAGTCTAATAACATTATATAATATTCCAGAAGAAGAAAGTTAAACACATGCAATGACTAGAATTTATTCCCAGGACATCCTAATTTAGTGAGAAAATAAAATAAAGATATTAGTTTTAAGAAAGGTCAGTTTGATTATTGTATTGTTTGGCAAACCAAAAAGGGATGATTTTTTTCATTTTCTTCTGTATATGCCTGTTTTTTCCCAAAGGAGTGTAATATGACATGATTTCATGTTGAAATAATGGAGGGGGATACAAGTATAGTGTGTTAATGAACTTTTCCACTGTTTTGTGTCAGAGGGACTCCATGAAAGATGACAGAAGAAGTTATTGTTATAGCAAAGTGGGATTACACCGCACAACAGGACCAAGAACTTGACATCAAGAAGAATGAGCGTCTTTGGCTGCTGGATGATTCCAAAACATGGTGGAGGGTAAGAAACGCTGCCAACAAAACGGGATATGTGCCATCAAATTACGTGGAGCGAAAGAACAGCTTGAAGAAAGGCTCCCTGGTTAAAAATCTAAAAGACACATTGGGTAAGTCTGATGGTACTTTTGCTGGGGTCTGATAGAACCGGTGATTTTTAAGTTAGGGTGTTAAAAACTAATTTGTCTTAGAAAAATTAATGCTCTGGGGGATTTTGTAGTTCTCATATTGAGGAGTAGTGTTGAATGTTTCAGAAAAAAATATTTGATGTAGTCAGTAAAGATTTCACTCTCATCTGTGTGAAGGTTAAATAAAGCAAGAAACATTTTTTTCTTTTCATTCAGATGCCACATGTTCATAGTGGTAGCGCTTGATTTTTTTCATTAACTTAAGAGCATTTTCTAACTCTTCTATTCTCAAAACAAGTCCAAGTGGAAGCATGGAATTGAATATCAGAATATTTCAGCCATTATCTATATCTGCCCATCAGTTCCTCACAAGAATGCATTAGCCACATAAAGAAAAGTATAAATGCTTATATTTTTAAGAAGTTAGGTTGTGTTTCTAGGGAGGTGTATTTGGAAATCAGGTAATGTGCACATATTTAATCTTTTCATCACTAAATTCTTTGCTTTCATTTGCAAAATACACCAGATACGTGACTCTTGTAGATTGACTAAAAAAGCATTCTGAATTGGATTAAGTACAATACTGTAAATCTTGAAAGGGTTTTACTGTGCTTTTTCAGAATTTGGTTCCTCATTTCTGGAATGTCTTTCACTGCTGTTTGGTAATTATGACTTTTCCTTAATTGAACTGTTAAGTGCCTATAGCTGTAGATAAAAAGGCTGGATAAGTAGGCAAATGGTACCAGTGATTCTTGCTGTTATAAATATAGTGATGTTTCAGGATGTAATGATTAAAGTGCAAACAATTATAAAGCTAGAGCTGGTTGGGAAAAGAATTGTGTTGGAAACTTTGACAAAAACAGGAGAAAAAATGATTTAATTGAAATTCATATGTAAAGTTTTTGAGTTTTCAGCAGAAAAAAAACCATATTTGGGGCTGAAAACTGTCAACTGCAAACCAAAAATTTCAATTTGGAAATGCCAGCTTGGTGCTTCATGGGAGTTCTAGTTCATCTGTCTCATGCCTTTTTTCCTTTATGGGCCAGGATCTCTGTAGACTACATCTTTCATGATGCACCTCCAGTGTCTCCCCTCTTATTGAGCTGCTATAGTGCATCATGGAAGAGGCAGTCCAACTTGGGAACCTAGCCCATAGAATAACATGAAGGCATACTGCACCTGAACTACAAGTCCCATAAGGAAACACAGCATTTCCAAATCAAAATTTGTTTACTTTCAGCAAAAATATTGTTTTCAGTTATTTGGTGTTTTGACACAAAGTAAAAATCTTCTGTGTAGAAAGCAGACACTTTTGAAAAAACGTTTTTGTTTTGTTGAAAACACAATTTTCCATTGAAAAACACTTTCAATGGACCTATGTACAGCTCACTTAGCTCCTCCTTATGTCTCTGTTACCCTTTCATATCTAACATCAGCATTCTTAAGAGGACTAAAGTGATTTCCAGTCTGTCCTGGGACCAGGCTTTTCTTCATTGCTGTGAGTAGTTCCACCCCTAAAGTTACCAAGATATTTAGGACTAACTAAGTGCGCTCTTCCTCAGCAGCCTACCCTTTTCCTAATCTCTTCTTACTCTGTAGTTTGTTTCGAGATTCCTGATTCATGGCTTGGCATCTTAGTTCGCCTCCGCCACCACTCATTGTGGTACAGATCTTGTGGGAGAACCTGCTATTTTCCATGGCAGACCTTTTATATTTCACTTGTTTTAAACTTTCAGGAAGAGGGGAAAACCCAACAAGATGAAACCATTCTCCCCAAGCAATTACCAGACAAACAGCTGTTATTAGCCAATTTGTGCACAGTCAAGGCAGAGCGCCAGTGAAGAGCATGCTAAGTTGGAGTGAAGTGGGCTCTCCACTTCATCCCAGCTCATTCCTTCCCTAATCAATTTCTTCTGTTCAGCTTTTTGAAGAGTGTAGGTTTTGGGGGCAACTGGCTGCTGTTTGTGGTTTTTTTATCACCCCATACCCAGCATTAGAAAAGGGTTTTTCTCTCTTCTCGCAGAGCTTTTCCTACAAGTTTTGCAAGCTGTCATTGTATATGCATAAGGCCCTGGTAAATCCATGATTTCACACTCTGCACAGAAATCATGGATTTAGCCCAATACAGTGATTTTTCCAACAGTGGGGGGAGGTAGAAGTGAGAATTGGGCTAATTTGGCTGCTAACTTGGGAATTGGGCTAATTTGGCTGCTTGTGGGAGGGAAGTGTCTCACCACATGGCAGCTGTCTGTCTGGTCCGGCCCAGTCTGGCCTGGGGAAGGAATCAGAGCCCAGCTTGCTCTCCTTCTGCTTCCTGCCAACCAGCAGGGAGAGGTGGACAGCACTGACAAAGCACAGTGATTAGAACCCCCTGATCTGGCCCATCTTACCCCACCTTCCCAAGGCTAGGGGAGACAGTGCAGGAACTGAGACCAGGATCCATGACTTGGGGCATTAGCCAGGTATGTAAGGGAGCCCTGCTCCGGAAGACGGATGAAGGAGTGTTTGATCCAAATCTGAGTCAGGGCATCCTCTCACATCTCGGGGCCTCCCCACACATCTGCTTGTGCTCCAAGCAGCAGATCCTGGTTCCAGTTCCTGTGGTGTCTCCCTCAGGCCTGCTGGGGGCAAGGCCAGGCCTGGGGCTCCTAATTGCCATGCGTGCTCAGTGCGGACTCCTCTCCCCACTAGCTGGGCAGGCAAGTAGCAGTGGCAGCCTGTACTGGACTGACCAGCACCATGTGGTAAGAGACCCCCTGTCCCGGCCCTGCACTACTCCCCTCTCAACTTCCTGGGATGGGACCAGCCCACTAACCCCCATAAAGCAGCTGCGGCCTCAACAGGGATGCCCACTTTCTCCTCCCTGCTGTTGGAAAAATCTCAGCGGTTTCGGTAAGGATGGAACTGTGCGGCTGTATATATCTGTGAAATTAAAACACTTAACTGGGGCACTGTTGTGTTTTTTGTTTTTTTTAAACATGACTCACACAGGGACTTATATATGCAATGTCCTTTAATACCCAGTATGTTCTCCATGTGAAGGTACTTATGCATTGTGATCAAGTCACCTCTTGGTCTTCTTTTTGATAAGCAAAACAAATTGAGCTCCTTAAGTTTCATTGTAAAGCATTGTCTCTAGCTCTCAAAACATTTTTGTGTCTCTTTTCTGCATCCTCTCCAATTTTTCAACATCCTCTTTAAAATATGGATGCCAGAACTGAGCACAATTTTCCAGTATAAGAGGTAAAATTATCTCCCTGCTCTTCACAATTCTGTTTATACATCCAAGGATCACATTAGCCCTTTTGCTACAACATCATGCTGGGAACTCATGTTGAATTGCTTGTCTCTTGTGATCCCCAAATCCTTTTCAAAGTCACTGCTTTCTAGGATACAGTTCAGTTTTGTAGCTATGGTTTGCACTTGTTGGTCCTAGATGTATAACTTTGCTTTCAGCTATATTAAAACATATTCTGTTTTAATGGGCTCAGGCTACCCAGTGATCTAGGTTGCTCTTTATGACTGTCTTGTCCTCATCATTTACCATTCCAGCACTCTGTGTCATCTGCAAATTTTGTCACCAGTGTTTTAATATTTACTTCTAGATCCGCGGTTCTCAAACTGTAGGTCGGGACCCCAGAGTGGGACACGACCCCATTTTAATGGGGTTGCCAGGGCTGGCTTAGACTTGCTGGGGCCTGGGGCTGAAGCCCAAGCCCCACTGGCCGGGGCCAAAGCCCGAGGGCTTCAGTCCTGGGTGTCAGGGCTCAGGTTACAATCCCCCTGCCTGGGGCTGAAGCCCTTGGGCTTCAGCTTTGGCCCCACCTTGCCCAGAGCAGGGAGGCTTGGGCTTTGCCCTGCTCCCCAGGGCACCGGGGCTTGGGTGGGCTCAGGCTTCTGTCCTCGCCTCCTGGGGTTGTGTAGTAATTTTTGTTGTCAGAAGGGGAGTTTTTTTTGTTGTCGTGATGCAATAAAGTTTGAGAACCCCTGTTCTAGATCATACATTAAAATACTGAGTAATGTCAAGGCCTAGTACCAGTCCCTGCAGAATCCCACTAGAAAATCCCCCAAGATTCCCCATTAATGACTACTTTTCGAGATCCATCAGTTAGCCGGTTCTTAATCCATTTGAAGTGAGCTCTATTGATATTGTGTAGTGCTAACTTTTTAGTCAAAATGTCATGCAGTACTAAATTAAACACCTTACAGAAGTCTCAGAACAGTAAACTTCAGAGTTACGAACACCTAGGGAATGGAGGTTGTCCGTAACTCTGAAATGTTCGTAACTTTGAACAAAACATTATGGTTGTTCTTTCAAAAGTTTACAACTGAATATTGACTTAATACAGCTTTGAAACTTTTCTATGAAGAAGAAAAATGCTGCTTTCCCTTTATTTTTTTAGTAGTTTACGTTTAAAACTGTACTGTATTTGCCTTTTTTGTTGTTGTTGTTGCTCTGCTACTGCCTGACTATATCCTTCCGGTTCCAAATGAGGTGTGTGGTTGACTGGTCAGTTCATAACTCTGGTGTTCGTAACTTTGAGGTTTTATGTATATTACATCTATGCAGTTATCTTTATCAATCAAATTTATAATCTCATCAAAGAATGAAATCACATTTGTTTGACAAAAACCTATTTTCCATAAAATCATGTTGATTAATATTAATTACATTTCTGTCCTGTAATTCTTCATTATTAATTTCTCAGCTTTTCCATTGTTGATGGAGTTCCCCTGATGTCTTTAGCTTCCTTTATCAATTTTCTGCACTTCATAATGTCTGATTTATATTAACATGTTTTTCATATGTTATACATTACTGTTTTATTTCTAATTGCTCCCTGCACTTTACCACTGAACCAGGATGGTCTTTTAGCCAGAGTTGTCCTCTTTCTGAATTGTAGAAGCATGGCTTTTTAGCCAGCTAATAACTGCTCTTAAAGAACTCCCAATTTTCATTCACATTTTTCTGCCTAAATTTTTCCTCCCAATTAATTTTGCTCATAATTTTCCTTGGTTTTGGGAAATTGGCCCTTTTAAAGCACCAACTATATAGATACTGGTTGGCTCTCTTCTGTTTGCCCATATTGAATGTAATTAGGTCATGATCACTGCTCACTAGGCATCCAACAACTTCCATTCCAGTGATTGATTATGTCTTTATCCATTATAATGAATTTGGAAATAGAGTTGCCTCAGGTTGGGGGCAATATCTTTAGTGTTAGAAAATTATCTATCATTTTCAGAAACTTTAATGATGTTTTACCACTAGCTGCATGAGATCTCCAGTATGTCACCCAAACTGAAGTGCCCCATCAGAACACAATTTTTCATGTTTCAGTTTGTTGCTATAAATCTACCACACAGATTAAATGTCTCTTTCTCAAATGAACTATGAATAAGATCTAATGTTCCTCCAAGGATCACATCGCTGAAGGAGAAATTATGCTTTTTATTAATTTTTGGCGTAGATTTTAAGGACACTCTGAACCATTATGATTATATAGTTTGGACCTCCTGTATAGTATGGACCAAAAACCCATCACTCATTAACAACTGGAAGTAAAGTAAACTATAAATCCATCGAGTAAAGGATATACTAAAGCCAGGGCTATTCTGGATTTTATCCTTACCAGATTCTATGGAGAGTTTGCTTACTGTGTGTGATTTTCCTGTAGGTGGGTATGTATGTATATGTTGTTTTTGTCAGTGTGTGTATGCTGTCAATGGGTCAACTTCCAGATACATCAGTAACCACATCTGTATCCCTGACCCACCAAGATATGTAAGGTATTACCATCATATTTTGCTAGCAGCTGTGGTGAGAGCAGTAAAACGAGCATCTTTTATCACTAAAATTGACCAGACTGTAGGCTAGTCAAATGTTACTTAGTAGCTCATTCTGCAGCCAGCGCTGGCCTGTGCGTTTCCCTCCCTCCCCCCCCCCCCAAAAAAAGAATACTTTATCTCTGGCTCTTGCATTTCATCCTGCTGTTACTCTGAATCCTGATTTTTGTAACTGCATTATCCAAGAGAAGTATGATTGTCTTGGTGGGTCATTGGTAGAGTTGAAGGATCAAGACCTTCCAGTGTCAACACAAGTAGATAGGAACCAACTTAGGAATTGGAGAGCAAGGATAATGTGCTCATGTTGTCTCTTCGGCAGAACGAGTAATCTGCTACATTCTACAAATCTGGAACCTCTACGTTGCTTCCACCTTCAGCTCTAAACACACAAAGTTAAAATAATCCAGTCTGGTGATGATGAAAGTAGATCATCGTCGTCAGATTCTAATTCAAAGAGAAGGGGTGAAGTCTCCTAGCAATTTAAAGATGGAAGAAGGCATTTCTTGTCATATTACTACATCCCTAATGCAGCCATGCAGCATTAGGGATGAGTCCAGGGTTTGTACCACTTTGAATAGTGGCAATTTCCTTCAATGGTAGGATTTAAGTGTCTTCACTAGTCATTGAAACTTTTCTCTCTCATGATCAACATCACATCAGTCTTGCCTAGATTTTTTTTCCAGCTAGCTATTCTTGTTCTCTTGCAGACCTTAGCCAACTTTATAGCATTGGCTGTATCTATAGAAAATATTAATACAGCAGGATATCATTAACATAATGTTGAGAGACAGCCCACAATGTCTCGTTACCTCTCCATGTGATCTCATATACTGAAACGGAGAGGAGATGGGATAGATCCCTGTTTGACTCCTCAGATGAAGGATTTTGGGGAAGAACAACAGCTGGCTGTTCCCACTCTACAAGTTCTATTAGAGAGTATATGAGATCACATCTAGAGAGGAGTGATTGATGCTATTGTAGTGTTACTCCAACTACGTAAAGCAGGTAATCAAGATTTTGTGGTAAACTGCTGTTTACTTAGTATGGGTACTGAGTCCCATATCCAAAATAAAAGAACTTGAAAGGGAACTCAGTGTATACATCTTGTTTTATTTTCTTTGAGTAAATTTCATTTATGCCTTATATATGATCAGATAAAATATTTGCGTTTGTAAAATAGTCACAAACCTAGCATTATGGGCCTAATCCAAGCCTATAAAGTTAACTGCATTTTCATAAAAATAAAATGTGTTCAATAAAATAGTAGGTTACTGAGAAATGGGCTAAAGAACATTTTCTCACAAAGAAAATGAAGACATTACAATTTCTAAAGAAAAGTTTCTGCAAAAAGCCAAGGAAAATAATCTGAAACTGTAGTGAGCCAGTTAATGAAAAAAAAATATCATGGTACTCATTTATTGCCTGAAGCAGGAAACTTGAAGGTAGAGAAATGTATAATAAAGCATTGTGGTGGGTACTAGCACAAGTGCCATTGTAGGGGTGCTGTTGAAGGGTGAGAAAGAGCTTCCAGATTAGCAATTACTTTCAGGAATTTGAGGAGAAAACTAATCTTGGTTTTCAAAATGCTTCATAGAAACACCCTCTCTGTACCTTGCTTTGCCAGATGCAGCTGATAGCCCCTTGATCTGATCATATATGAAATGTTCAAAGCAGTACTGAAAGCAAAATTGCTGTATAGCACCATGCCAGTGAACTTCAGTGCGAGGGGGCAAATGGAACAGAATTTACTCACATATGTCAATTTATAATTACATGTACTGTATTGTAGTCCTTGTGTGAAGTATATCTTATTAATATGTGAAATCTAACTCCTACCCTACCACTTAAAGGATTTGCCCCTGTAAGTCTGAGCAGAACAATTAGTTATAAATCATAATTTACTATATGTTTTTGAAGACTTCTGTAGAATATTTAGAATTACAGTAAAATACTGTAAAATTGAATAAACTGAGAAGTCCAAGTGGTTTGATCCATGTTTTTAGCAAGAACACAACTGAATTAATTGTTTTTGTTGTTACAGTAGCACCAAAATGAGCTAGGTCCTGTACAATGTATGAGAAGTCAGTTCCAGATCAAAGAGTTATAATATAAATAAATCATATGACTTCTATTAATTTAATATAAATATCTTTGTACTACGAGGTTTTAGGAACAGCTTGTTGCTATAAATATACCACAGAGATGAAATGCCTCTTTCTCAGGTAAACTGTGAATAAAATCTAATGTAAAATAAAAGCACCAACACAGTGTGTGTAGATCTGTTTTATAGGATAAAGGACACTTGCCGAGGCCAGTGAACGGACCAGTTTATCGTTTGTTAGTGATTTCTTTTGAAGACTTCTGTTACAACTTCATAGTTAAAGTTGCTTTGAGATTTTTACTTAAAGCTGAATTAAAATCCCTTTGTTTTATAATTTAATGATTGAATTTAGTCTTCAAATTTAGAACAATAAATAATCATTGGACAACTGAATTTTCTGTTTATTTTGTATTAGTAAAATATTTATTACCTTTAGTAGAGGAATCCTTTTTAAAAGCTTCCTTTTTGAAATATTGCTTTCTTTTCCTCGCATTTGTTTCAGTTTCTGGAGCTACACCGTGGTAGCCATGAAGACTCAAATTTTATTACAGTGTGTGTGCATGTACATCTCAGATCTGGTCAGCCTTTGAACTTTAAAATTAAATAAATTTATCTCCTTATTCAGGATGTCAAAATTTATTTAGGTTAAGATTAGCTGATAGCACTGTCAAGAAACCTCAGCTCAAGGTTGTTAATGCTTCTTTGGTGTAATGATAGTAAAAGTAAAAATGCAGAAACATCCTTCTATTATTGCTGTTTCTATCTTTCTTCTGGTGTCATAATTCACTTGGAGTTTTTATCTGGCACCTTGGGTGAGACCTTTAATCTCTCTGGGGTTCAGTTCCTCATCTGTAAAAGAAGGATAGGTTGTTTTCATTTAGGTAGCGCAAAAGGCCTCAGTCAAGATCAGGGCCCTGTTGTGTCACGTGCAAACATTAAGTGGACAGTGTGACGCTTCCTCGAGTCATCTTATTACCTTTGCCTCCAGCATGAGGGAGTCTTTCCTGTGGTTGCTGGATGTTAGCTCCTAAACACCACCAGCTTCTCTGCCACTCAAACACACTCCTCAGAGCTCTACTTATTGTGCCTTAAAGGTTACAAAAGGTATACCAAAGCCCCCAAACCCTGCAGTGTTCAGGCCCTGTCACTGGGCCCTCGCAAGTTTGCTGTCCCCAAAGGGAACAGTAATACACATCAGCTTTTTTAATTCAACAGAGAGTTCACACTCTGCCTGATAACACAGCAGTGAGCTGTATTTGTAATAAAAATGAGAATAAGTTTATTAACAAAGAACAAAGATTCAAAGACTCAAATGAGTAGAGAGTAAGAATATTGGAAACTGAATGGTTACATATGAAACAAAAGTATAACATGCTTCTAAAAGTCTAAACTTAGCTTTAATAAACTAAAATTCTTGTCTAAATAATTTCTCATCCAAAGCAACTTTCCAGCATCACCAGCCAGCATGGCTGGGATCCTCCATTCATGGATGCAAAAACCTCTGTCCTTCTTGCTTCCTGAGTGATAGATAACAGGGTGCTTGCCCCTCCAGACATGTAGTGTATGCTTTTGAAGTGAACACCCAGAGAAAACTCTTCTGCCTTGTTTGTTTTCCTGTGTGCACCATTCCTGTTGACTTCATAGTTCTCTGTTGATTTGGTATGTAAATGTAGCTTCCATTGTGTTTTGCTTACAATGCTTAATTTATATCAGAGACAGGGATAGGTGAATAGATCTCCTTTGTCTGGCAGAAAACCCGTTTGTCAACTCTGCCTGGTTACATAGTTTAAAACAGTTATACTTAGACTTCAGTGGCTCAGGAACCAAATTAGCAATCAACATTACCCAAAAGAGCCACAGTAGTTGGAATGCTTTGTTTTATTTACTGTTTTGTGTGTGTGTACACACTCTCTCTCACAGCAAAATGACTATTCTACAATTGGTTAATACAATTGTATATATAGTCTCACTGCAAAATGACTGTATTCTACAATTGGTTAATAACCTCATAAAAGCATCCTGATTGGTTAATATCTTTGGTTAATAATTAATTCACTCAGTGTTTTAATGTCATGTGTTGCGAAGAGTCGCAGGACACACATTAAAGAGCCACTTGTGGCTCCTGAGCTGCAATCTTGGTGTCACTGGTTTAAAATTGTATGTACACATAACTCCTTTCACACCAGCCGTATATATATTTTGCAATGCCTATAACGATTAGTGTGTCACTGGCTTTCATGTTATACTTTACATGGCACTATTTTTATGGATAGATTGCATGACAGTGGTGTGTTAGGTGTAGAGAATTTGTCAGGCCTCATAGGTAGGGCCCTACCAAATTCACAGACCAGTTTTACGGCCAGAGAGTTTTTAAATTGGTCAGTTTCACATTTTCAGCTGTTTACATCTGAAATTTTACAGTGTTGTAACCAGGGGGGTCCCAATCCACAAGGTAGCTGGAAGTGGGTCTGATTCTCTCCCACCTCTTCTTCCGCTCCCCCCCCCCCCGTCCTTCCCCAGCCCAGCAGGGACTCCCAGCTAGGAGCTCCCTAGCTGGGGTGCTTCCAGGAGCAGGAGGGTTTCAGACCCACCTCCACAAATCTCTTCCAGCTCCAAGGCTGGAGCTACCTGCAGCAGGGGGAGGCACTCCGAGGTGGGTCTGATCTCTCCCTGAGAGCGGCCGTACAGGGGAAGGACAAGTCCTCTCCCTCCCCAGCCCAGCATGACTTGCAGCTAGGAGCCCGATGACTGGGGCACTCCCAACAGCAAGGTGGAGATCAGATTTCAAGGGGAAGGGCTTATTTCACAGTCCGTTACACATTTTTCACGGATGTGAAATTAGTAGGGCCCTACTCATAGGAGTTCCTTTTACAGAACAGTGAACCCTTTGCCAGTTGCCATTGAGTGGTTTTGTGGGTCACAGAAAGTCCTTGCTCCAAATAGAATACAGACTAAGGCCCTAATCCTCCAAGAAGCTCCACCTAGGAGGAGCCCCGGTGAAATCAGTGGTGGTCCTCATGGATGCAGGCCTCTGCTTGATCAGTACTTTTTGCAGGATTGGCAGCTAAAAAGAACAGGAGGAAGGTTGAGAGAAAGGGATATAATATTCCGACAGACTGATCCAGGGGATGGCATGAGCAGACTGATCAGGGTGAAGGCATATGTGTTTAAAAATATTTGTGTTATTCTATGATTACCTAGTTTTAGGGATGATATTGGGGTGAGACACTTGAAGTTAGAGTGGGTGAGAAACTGGGAGAGACCAAGGAAGAGAGGGTAATAATAGACAGCTGGAGAGTTGTGATGACAGGCAGAATGAAGGATGTCCAGCAGTAAGTGGGAGAATGGGAAATCAGTCTTTCTAAGGTGAGTGATTATGTGAGCCGGTCACAAAGGCTCCACCAAGCTATTGGAGAGGGTGGCTATTGGACCCAGGGACCCATGTAGATTCCTATCAATTTGGTGGATGTAACAGTGGGAGCAGGAAATTCCTCACTTCTCCCCTTAGGTGCAGCTGTTGCTGACTGATTTAATGAAGGTTTTCTGAAGTTCTGTGGAATTTTCTCAATTATTCTTAAGACCCTTTTGTCCACAAGATCCACAGTTTCATTAATCAGTGTCTCCCAACCAACATGCAGCCTACGTAGGCATAACCAGACCATTGAGCCATTGACAGAGAGGGCATGGCTAGCCACACTGAAGATCCCGTCAGTTTTTCATTCTGCCTCCACAGTTGCAAGAAAGCTTTAAGCAGACCTTCTACTGCAGAGAAAAAACATCACGCACACCCCCACCCTCCAAAGAAAAGAAAAAAGAGCTTGCTTACATAGAGATTTTTATTCGGTAGTACCCAGTTGTGCCTCTGAGCTTCACTTCTCCCTCCCTTTTGCTGGAGTTCTAAGGGTCCAGTTCCTCTCCACTGCGGGGACTCCATTGAAGTACCTCTATGGAGTACAGCAAGGAGGAGAAAGACATGAAGGTAAAAAAGATGTGTTCTTGCTCCACCCCTCTGGTAAAGTACCTGGATGGTCTCTGCATTTACAGCAATGAGGAGAAACTTTGAATAATTAGCTTGTGCCAGGGGTCTTCAAGGTGCCCTCCCCTAGATCAAAGTACTAGCACAGGAGTCCTTCACCGGCATTTTTTTCCAGAGTATATCAATATTCATTGTCCTAAGAGGGTTTAACAGAAGAAAGAGTTCTTGCAAACACAGGAGCCCTTGTGTAGCCACCTGGTAAGATGGAGGATTTTCAGTCTAAACAGGAACCAGTAGGTGGAAAAGCCTTTTCAGTGAGAATTCTGTGATTTCTTAAGAAAGCAGTTTTCATTCTAGATCAATTTAGATCAGTGGTGGGCAGCCAGCGGCTCATCAGGGTAATCCAATGGTGGCCCCAAGACTTTGTTTACATTGACCGTCCGCAGCTGCCAGTGGCCACAGTTCGCCATTCCTGGCCAATGGAGGCTGCGGGAAGCAGCAGTCAGCACGTCTCTGCAGCCCATGCCACTTCCCGCAGCTCCAATTGGCCGGGAATGGCGAACCACAGCCACTGGGAGCTGCAGGTGGCCGTGCAAATATATCCTGATGGGTCGCAGGTTGCCCACCACTGGTTTAGATTCTAGATCTGCCTTTAGAGGAAAGTTACAAGAAAGACAAGATCAAGCTAATTACCTAGTTTTTGGGTGGTCTCACATGAAGGACACAGTGCTATTCTGAAGGCATCATCTCCACTTGTGTACATTTAGGAAGGCTTCCACTAATTTCTCTTGTTTTAGAACTTGGCTGAAATTCAAGCAGTGGTGCAGGAAATGTGGTCTCTTTCTGTGTCTTCTATATTGTAGATATTGGAGTTCTTCCAGGATGTTCGAACAAGAACATCACTATTTCAACCTTAAAATGTCAAGTGTCTGCACTCTCTAGCATCCTTACCTCCGTAGGCAGGAAGAGGATTTTTGTTCATGCAGATATGAAACATTTCCTCAGGACTACATCCTTAAATCATCCTTCTAAGATTCATTGAGCTTTTCCATGGGACCTTAACTTGGTTCTTCAATGCCCTGACCTGACATTGCTTTGAGCCCCTCAGGAAGGTAACTATTCATTTAATTGTTATTAATTTGGCCTGTCTGGTCATCATCTGTTCCTCCCAGATGGTATCCAAGTTTGGGGCCTTTTCTACTGAAGAACATTACTGCACAGCGATAAAGGGGTTCCACACGCCCAACTTTGTAACAGTCTCTGTAAGGAACAGACCTCTGGGCCTTCCACACTCCTGCTTCACACTATGAGCTCTGTTCAGCGAGTCCAACTGAGACTCCTGATGGAGACTTGTACACTCTTCAGGGATTAATGAACCTCACCAAGCATTTGCAGCAACACTCACAAAGCGCTGTCAGAACAGTAGGGTTTATTTGTTAACTGGAACACAGTATAGGAAGTCTTTAGGGTAGCATAGAGAAATGAAGGATAAAATATAGTCCATTCTGGTTAGCTGAGAGCCCAGCCAAGGTGTCTATCCATCTGACCTCCTTTGTCAGAATCTAGGTGAGAGCCCTGGTTCCTTTCAGCAGCCAAATCTTATCCCCCACCTCATACCTCTCCAGTCATTTGATCTCGAGCTGGGGGATTTTTGTTCAGCTTCCCTAAGGAGAGTTAGGGAAGTCCATATCCCTCTGGGTTGTTGGTTGTTAGGTGCCAGCATCCTGGCGAATAGATTCATCATGGTTTTCTCAGGTGCTCCATTAATATGGACTAAGGCCCAGACTCCTAAGTGATACCCACACCTATGTCTCTTCACCTGACCTGAAAGCAAACAGTCCCCTTCGTAACAATGAAGCACATAGGGGAAACTGAGACACAAAGAGGCCTCATAAAAATATTCCCATGTCATCACAGAGTCCAAGTGATTGTGTTCCCCTTTTGCCTAAATGTATCTCGTTCAACAGAGAAGCTCTGACATACTCTGGATATATATGGAGCATTCAAGATCTACATACATCCCTAGCTAACCCTACATCCAATACTGTAGCCATTCTCTTCCATCTGGCATCTGAGAAGGTATCTAAATCTGCTGTTTCCAGATGACTGAGATGATGCATCTACATGAGGCCTACAAGTTAAGGAGCCTCTCCAACAACAAACATCAAGCTTACTCACTCAGAGCAGCACCAGCCTCCTTGTCCAAGAGGGCTTATGTTCCATATGAGAAGATCTGAAGGGTGGCCACTTTGTCCATTCATACCTTCCTAAAATATTATAAGCTGGATATTCAGACATTATCAGCCTCTTTAGGTAGGAAGGCTATGCTGTAGTTTTCAAGAAGCAAAGTAGTAGTTTAGGACCATATATAGTTTAGTTTGATTGAAGGAATATTGCTATGAAAATCCCAATAGTTGCTGGATCTGTGGACTTCGTAAATGAAAGGGAATAGGAAATTTTATATTGCCTAACTGAAAATTTCCATTCTCTGAGTTATGGGGTCTACAGATCTGAGCCTTCCTAATTGGAGTATATCATATGCTGGTGAGATATTTTTACTTAAAATTCATTCATTGTTATTTTCTCTGGTAAGAACTCGGCTTATAACTATTTATAAGAATCATCAGTCCCCAGGAGAATTTTTCTTTGCTGTAGAAGCTGCTTCAATTGATGGATTCTTGAGTGTGGCTGGTTGTGTCCTTCCCTGTCCGTAACTGACATGTCTGGTTCTGCCCATGTAGTGGTGTGTAGCCTGAGTCTTGGTTAACAGATCTATGGACCTGGTAACTCAAAGAGGAAATTTTTGGTAAATCAAGAATCAGTGGCCGCGGTTCGCCGTTCCCACCCAATGGAAGCTGCAGGTGGCTGTGTGAATGTAAACAAACTGTCTGGTGTCCTGCCAGCGGATTACCCTGACGGGCTGCATGTGGCCAACTGGTCACAGGTTGCCCACCACTGCTCTAGGGTGTATGACATGTCTACCTGTGAAATTGCTAGGGTTTTAAATCAGTTTTCGGTCGTCATGACTCCAGGTTGTGATATAGGCTGTATGGCATGAGATCTTTTATATCTGAAGATTTGATTCACACCTGGTCTCTTGACAGTACTGCTATCTTGTCTATTTTTTAAATGCGTGTGTCGGTCCTAAGAAAATCCTCTGTTTAGTCAATATTTATGGACCTTGTCTTTCAAGTAAAAATATTGATACTGAATTGAGTAATTGTATAATTCATGTATTATCTAATTAGTTGGCTAGACTCAGACTTGTAGATCTGTAATTAAGTCTAATCTGTATTTGGGCCCTATGATGGGTGTTAAGTCTCTCTCTCCATTTATTGGGAGTCCAGAGAAAAAAATTGAATAAGCAAAAAATAAAAAGAGAAAACTCATCAGTGAAACAGCCAATTAACCATTTTTGGTTACACATCCATAAATTTAATGAGACAAACTAAGTATATGTTTTGAGTGTGATGGGCAGTTTGATTTATAAATTTAATATATAATTACTGAAATTTTAGAGTACAATTGAAAAGAATTACAAGGGCATTCCATGAATTGTCAAGACAATGTACAATAACATAATTTTTAATCAAAAAGACCTTAAAACACCTGGAGTACTAAATATGTTAATAATATTAAAGAATTCTATTTTATGTTGTAGGAATGTAATGCATCATATTGAATTAAACCAAAAATACATTTAAAATCAAATTTCAGTTTGGTTGGCCTGGTTATTCAAACAAAATTGAAACTGAACTTCATGAAAAAGTTAGTAAATAAATTTATAACGCTATTTTTATATGAATTAAATTCCAATTAAAATTGACCACATAGTTCAACAAAGGAAACTACAAAATCCCTCTTTCTGTATTGGTAAGTAAATGCAAATATGCTACTTTCTATATTCGAGTTTCAAATGTAGACACTGATCCTTCAAACACTTATATGCATGAGTAACTTTATGTCTGTGAGTAATTTAATTGAATTAATTATCTAGGACAAAATTTTCAAATGCCTGAGTGACTTATTGAAAATCAGTAGGACTTCAATATTTTTGAAAACTTTACTCTAGTCTTCTTTTCTCTGGCATGAAAATAATTAAAGTTTGAGTCAGAGATTTGGAATCAGAAGTTACTGATGCTGGAAATGTAAGAATCTTGAAATATTTTTAAATTTTACATGATGAATTTGATCTGTAAACAAAGAATTTAAATATAAAAAGAGCTGTTTAAATAAGTTTATACAACAGATTTTGGAAACCCAAGTATCTTAACAAGGCCATCAGAAACTCAAGGATCATAACAAGGTTCTTGTCAAGGAGGATTAGACTTCTGACATCACCACTTTCTAAAGGTATTCAGCTGCAAAAGGTGAAAATGTGCCAGGTCAGATTATACAAGTGGCTTTTGCTATATGGTCAGTCTTGGGTTTAGTCTGGTATGTTATTCCATACATCAAGGGTCCCTGACCAAATGTTTTATTACTGGTTCTCTCAAGTTTTTCCCTGAGCACTGTACTAGTTGTGTTCCACTGTGACGAAATGGCTGTCTCTTTGGAAGAGTGGTCTCTGATGTAACTGGATCTTAACTCGTTGAGTGTCGTACAGATAACTGTGCCTTTAATTGGCTTTGGAAAGAAAACAGGAAGCCAGTGGAAGTTGCAGATCACTTGCGGTAGAGATGGTACATAAACTGAAGTTTCTGTGGTGCCTCCACATTTAACTCCAAATTCAGTGGATTGTGAGTGGTGGTGTCACATTAATAAATCACATTAATGAATGAACTAGATATTCATACAGGAAGGAGAGCTATAGTCTGCTGGTATTCTAAATTAGTTGTTTTAAAGAAAATAGTGATAAAAATCAGTTTAACTCAATTTTTATTTCTTTATAAAGACACAAACCAATGAATTCAGTTAACAAAAATATACATTTAGCACCACTGTGCTACCTCAGTATCTAGGATTAGGTTTCAGCTAATTTATGTGCTGCTGCTTCTGCTTTGGTTTTTTTTTTGGTTGGTGGTGGTGGTGGGGGGGGGGGGGTTTAAGGTGGAAGAGGCAGGGGGGAGCTGGGATGTTACCTATGTGTTTAATTCCTAAGTATAGTGGGTGAAAGGAAAAAGTCCTGTGGTACTGTTTTGTTATTTTGGAGAACAGTTTATTTTGATTGTGTCTTTCAAACAGTTAACACCTTATCCCCACATTAATTTTATATGCATTTAATTTATAATTTTCTTAAGATTGAAAGCATTGATACTAAAGGTATTTTTATTGGTTGGTTGTTTCTGGCATACCCACAGCATGCTAGACACTGTATAAATACAAAAGAAGGCATATTCCCTGACCCACATTGCTGTCATTTAAATTATGCCTTTATTGTATTTTGGTGATGTTGTATTAAAACATCTTTAGTGGAATGTGATGGAATGTTTATTATTATTTTGTATTGACTGCAAGTATTTAAATGCCATCTTTCACTATAATATCTGGATGCACAACATAGCTTAAGTTATAAGGTTTCTCACAGTATTTTTAATAAGTTCATTTGAGTGGAACTCATCTAGAGGACTCAGTTATAGTGGTGTTTGACCCATAGGAATCTTTTAAACAATATTCTTTGCCATATTTTAATAGGATTGTGACATGACTTAAACCAGTCTGATTGTAGAAGCGTCTGAATAATTTCACGTTGAGGTTTCAACAGGGTCTTCTAGCTTTCTGATTGATATGGCATGTCTGTACCTGACATAGTGAGCTTCCTAAAGAATATACACAATGATCTTTATTAGGACTGTAAGCCTCCATTTCTGTATCATGTATAAAGTTGGCAATTTCCGGAATTTACTGTTGCATACTTCAAACAGAATGCTGTTTTTGGGGGTGTGAGAGAATAAACTGTCAAAATATTGAACACAATATGTAGACGTTTAGCCTTTGAAAACTCATTAGGAAACTGTTGGGTTTTTCCCAGCCTGAGGATATGCTAAAATACGTTCAACTCTCTTTCTCTCTTCCCCCCGCCCCTTCCCAAAGTGAAAGGGTTCAATGAGTGTAATAACTGCTATCCTTCACACGTGTTCACTTCCTGTTCAATTCTAATTGCTTTTATTAATGTCAACCTAACAATTTAGATTAATAGAATATATGGTGATTTTTTTCAGTGAAAATGTGGTCTCCAAAATATAACCAGCAAAAACTTTTAGACGTCTACTTGTGATTGACAGTTGAAGCAGATTTTAAGCAGAAAGTGTCATTGAGATGAGTGTTTCCCTAAGAGAAGGGCACCAAAAAGGGTGTGGTGGTGGTGGTAAATGAAAAATACTCCAAATAGCTAAAATATCTGTTTAATTCAAAGGATAATGTTGGTTTCTGACTAGAAATAGAGTTATTTGACTTTAGGATGTTCATCTATCATTCGTTTATCTTGACTCCTTCCCTATGAGAAGCCACAAGAAATACTGCATTTAAATTTAAGATATCTAAGTGCTGCCCAATGGCTATGTTAATCTCCTGCCAATCTCTTATATTTGTGAAGTAGTTTATTACCCCACACCAGGGCCATGTTGGGAGGTCGTATCTGAGGCCTAAACAATGGGAAGACTGTGGTTTTACTCAGGGCCTTCAGTAAGGCCGTTTTTCTTTTCAGAGATCCTTTGTATATCTGTCTAGATTACCTGATTTTGAAAAATAGCTATTTTCTGAATTATAGGCTTTCTGAAGTTAACCCTCTTCTCTGGAGGCCGCCTTGCTGGGTCCAAATTAGGAAATAATTTTAACCACTCCAGATACAATTGTGCAGGCCCTCATATTGAATCCTTATGACTAAAATAGAAACATTCAGTTGAAATGTATTTTTGTCTGAATTTGTTGATTCATCAAAATCTAATTGTCGTGCAGGACCATGTTGATTTCAGCTAAATTCACTGAAACCAGATAGATTTCTGATGGAAAGCTGCCTGCCAGACAAATTTCCGAGTGACACCTGCCTGGTTTCCTGCTAGTTTACCCACCTGGCTCCTTGGCAGCCTGGTTGGTGGGTTGCCAGGGAGCTTGGGCTCCCAGCTCTTTGGCATCCTGGGCTCCCAGGTCCTTGGCTCCCAGGAAAAGAGGCAGAGAACAGTCGTTCCATTTTTCATAAAATTTAGAAATTTTTTAGTTTCATTCCAAATCAGAACAAACCAAATTTCTAAATCTCAAAAGATTCTGTGAAGTGGAATTGCCGTTCTCTGTGCAGCTCTACTTATGACTGTGAAAAGAAAGTTGTATTCTGATTCAGAAGTCCGGTCAATATGAATTCCTGGATTGGTTGAGTAATGCAGTGCAGTCCATTTTTTGAAGTAAGAAATAGCTTTTAGTATACGTAAATATAGAGAATAGATGTAAAACAAAGTAGTAGTTACTGTTTGACATGTTTGTTTTAGCCACAGGTGTCTATTTGATTATGCTTTTCAGACATAGGTTAATTTTAGTTGGTTTACAACTATATATGATCATATGCTTGACAGTATAGTACCTTTGCGAGAAAATGGATAAATCTGTAATGCTGTTATTAATTGAATAACTAGCTCTGACTACTATGAAAGATGAACTTATTCATATAGAAGAAACAAAAATCATAGCAAAGTATTGTCAAAAACTTGTCTTGGGGAAAGAAAAAAACGGGTTGCATTTACTCAACAGCTTTTGCTACCAAATGTGCAGATATGCATTACACACTTTATTACTTTTAGAGAAAGTGATTTTATAGGCTATGGGAAAGAAAGGGACACCATAAAATTGACATTTAGTAATTTTTAAACAAAGAGTTAAAAGTTAGTTTCAGGTAATACAGCTACTCCTGAGTTCCTATTTTAAAAGTTTACTATTAAAAAATGTTACCTTCTGCTGTTTTTGAAAGATTGCCACAGACAACTAGAGAAATTAATTGCTGTCAAATGCAAAAAAAAAAAAAAAGTTTTATATTTAATCTCTACTTCTTGTAACAGTAATACATTTTTTTTAAATGTTCAGACCTAACTGTGATTTTTAAATGGACACAAGCAAGTTCAGTGTCTTGAGGGTTTTCTGTGTTGAAATTAACATTTTGGAAGTACTTTTGTCTAGCGTTTCAGGATATCATCTAAGCTATTTTTCCCCCTCTCCTTTACCCTACCCTTCTATATTTTTGTTTTCTGCGGATACCAAATATTTCTCCCACAACCTTCCCACCAGCCAGAGGTCATGGTTTAGGTTTATTCTTTTTCCTGGTATTGGTTTGATACACAAATGAACTATAGAAACAGAATCGTTCACTTACTCTGTACGTGATTTCCACACGTTAAACATGTCATATTTTACACAGGCAGATTGCAGTCTGAGTTTAGGTGGCAGGTGAACAATGAAGTTTCTTGTCGTAGCTATACATTATTCAAAATTTTGCTTTTGATGTGTCTTGATGTAGAACTGGGACTTTTGGTATGGGGAAAGTTTTAGTATGTTTTGACGAAAGTAATGGTTTATTTAAAGTATTCCAGCTTGCACAAAAATATTTAGATTAGTCATGGCCTGAGAAAACTCAGGCTCTCCAGAGGGATCTAACAGAGTGAGATGAATGAACTGTAAGATGCAGATGAAATTCAGTGTTGATAAATGCCAGGTAATCTACACTGAAAAAAATAGTTTGAACTACTCAGGAGCTGACCAGAGTATGGACAAATCACTTAGCCATTGGGACAGGAAAGAAGGTTTATTGTATTTTCAGTGTCTTGAGTAAGAAGAAGATTCAGCATTTAATGACAGCTTTGGATGTGTGGGAAGCATACTTTTGTCAACAATAAACAGAAAATGGCGATGCTTTTGGAGGAAAAAGAAGCTTTATTTAATGTTTGAAACTATATAATTTAGGGAACAATTTTGTATTTTTCGGGTTTTAGGCAAGATGACTAAAGGTCTCTTCAATCTCTGGTTTCTATGATGCATGTTAATTAGCTCAACTTGAAATAGAACATAAGACTAGAGGTTAAACAAATTTGGAGTATTGATTAGGATTGACAAGGGAGATACATTGTGTAGTCACTTCGGTGTTTTCTACTCTTCTGTTTATCTGAATGAGTAGAAATAGTCAAAGTGCAAAAATGTGATAATTCATCATCAGTAACAACCAAGAACACAAATATTCAGGAGCATGAGAAGACTTAGTAAATATAAGCTTGCTTTGTAAATGTTCTTTTGTCGAGCAAAAATATTACATAGTATAAACTATAATTAGAAAATGGAACATAAATCTAGAGAAAAGGATGTGTTTGACTGCTGCTAGAAGAGAACTGTGATGAAAATGACAGGTTCTCCTTCCTGATATTGCCTCCACAGAGGCCAACTGCAGATACTGCAGGCCTAATCATAGAATCTCTTGTGAAGTTACATTTGATCAGTGTGATGTTCCTCAAGCCCTACCTTCCTTGGGGTCAAGGACATGCTACCCCCACTCTGAACTCAAGCATATAAATAGCCCATCCTAATGGTGCTGCAGATCCTCTCTGTCTGCCAGGGTACCTCTGTCTCCCTTGTGTTGTGCAGTAGTGAGGAAAGCTGTTGATTCTAATTTCTGTATAGTTCTTGTAGGTTCATTTAGTAGTAACTTCAAGTTTTTTTGTATAAACCGAACAACTTTATCAGTCTAACCATTAAGGCAGATATAACAAAAAAACCAAAGGTTTAAGATATGCATATCTTGCCATGTCAGAAAGCCTGGTTCAGATGGTCGTGTTCTCAAAGTCCTTTTCTGAAAGAGAAAAAGGGCCACCAAACAAGAGTCCAAAATATTCTCCTTTGGGGTGCATTAAGAGTGCATTCTTAGAGGCCTTCGTTAAAAAAGGGTTTCTGAGCACAAAGTGGTGTGGCTATGAAACCCATCTTGGTGCCAAAGCCTGCTGAGTCTCTGCAGGCGGACTAGGGGTCCATCTCAAAAGAAGGTGGCCTATAAGGGTCACTTCATAAGATACTGCAGACTCCAAGATCCAGACCCCTTTGAGCTTTGGAAAATTCTGCTCTGACTTTCAGTGGCTCTAAAGAAGTAACAAGGTGCTGGAAGGAAAAAATCACTGGCTGGGGCTTATTGTGGTTTGCCTCCTCAGAACATACAATTTTTGATAAAGAAAGGGCCTCCTTGGATCCAGGCCATTTGGTTTTGTCCTCTGCTCTGCAGTGCCCATTGGATTGTAGGATTGATCCTCCATTTCCCTGGATTACCAACAGATTCCCATTAAAGGTGTTAATAAAGGGGCTCTGAGGATTCAGCAGTGTTGTCAGTGCCAGACACTGATGATTCCTTTTTGGGCTTGATGCCCTCAATTCTGTTGAAGTTTTCTTTGGAGTAGCTGTCCCCTCAGGTGCAAGAGAGTATCTCAGTGCTGCGGGAGCCATGGTTCTGAGAAACTCCAGAGCGTGGTTTGGTGCTGTGAGGGTCTTGGAGCAGACAAGAATCTGCTCCTGGCCCTTCTGTTGAAGCTTCTCCTCAAATGGGGCCAGCCACCTATGTTTTGTCTCAACCCTATTTGTGCCTGTAAACTAGCGCTGTCAACCCTTTAAGGCCCCTGAGCTCCTGGCACAATGAGCTGGGCGGCGGAGCAGCAAGCTCCTGGGGCAGCGCAGCTGCAGAGCCTGGCCTGACCCGGTGCTCTGTGCATGGCTGTCTGTCCTGGTGCAGCCGCGCTGCCAGCCACCAATGCTCCAGATACCGCGGTAAGGAGGTGGGGAGGGGTTGGATAGAGGGCAGGGGAGTTCGGGGGGTGGTCAGGGCCAGGGGTGTGGGTCGGGGTGGTCAGAGGGCAGGGAACAGGGTGGTTGAATGGGGGAAGGGGTCCCAGGGGGGCAGTCAAGAAGGAGAGGGGGGGTTGGATGGGGTGGCGGGGGACAGTCAGGGGACAGGGAGAAGGGGTGGTTGGATATGGCAGGGCTCTGGGGGGGCCATCAGGAAAGGGGGGGGGTTGGATGGGGCAGCGGGAGGCAGTCAAGGAGAAGGGATGGTTGGATAGGGCAGGGGTCCGGGAGCGAGGGGGGCAGTCAGGAAGGAGAGGGGAGTTGGATTGGGTGTGGGGGGCAGTTAGCGGTAGGGCGTCCAGGGGCAGTCAGGGGACAGAGAGCAGGGGATGGATGGGGCAGGGGTCTCCGGGAGGCCATCAGGGAACAGGGGGATTGGATGTCCCCTACCCGGCCCTCCATACAATTTCAGAAACCCGATGCAGCCCTCGAGCCAAAAAGTTTGCCCGCCCCTGCTTTAAGGGGAAAATTTAAATAGAGGAAGATGAGCTTGTTGAATTATCTATATACAACTTTTGTTATTAGACATATTTACATAAAACAGAATCTTTGCCATTTTGGAATTCATCTGCTCCCACTGCTTTTTCTTCACTTGAAACCTAATCCTTTGTGCTTTTTACATTTGCCTTCACAGCAACTAATTGTTGTATTACAATGATTATGACTTAAAGTGAGGTGAAAGAAACAAAAGTATGGGGATCTCCAAAACAAAGTTGCTTTTTTCATACAAATGCCTCTATTAATGAAACCAGGGAAATAAAAATGCCAAAAATGTATCAGCACAATTGTTGCTAAACAGTGTATTTTAATCTAATAAGCTCATGAAGTGATTAAATGCTTTCCTTTCCAGGAAATACATTAGTGGAGCTTCAGGCGTAGGGATATCCTGACACAAATTATTAATGTAGTCTTCTAGAAGGAGCAGGGATGTTTTGGCCAGACAGAGTATACATACATTTTTTTTAGACAGCTGTGATTACATCTTTGTTATCATAGGTACATACACATAAATTTTGGTACTGTCTTAACTTTGTTTTTACATTATTATGGCCATTCTGCTAAATTCTCTTTCTCAGTTACAGAATCATTTGTTCAATAAAGTTGCACATAATAAACAAATGAAAGCTAGAGATGTTATTAATCCCTCCCACTCTGCTTGATGCCAGTAGGCTACTGAACAATTAGTTCAGTTCTACTACTGGTAACTTCCAAGTTAAAAAAAAAAAAAAAAAAATCTCCTTGCAGTGATATCTAACTTCTCTACTGTGGTACTGTATCTTAGTCCTGGTCTACACTAGGACTTTAGGTTGAATTTAGCAGCATTAAATCGATGTAAACCTGCACCCGTCCACACGATGAAGCCCTTTATTTCGACTTAAAGGGCTCTTAAAATTGATTTCCTTACTCCACACCTGACAAGTGGATTAGCGCTTAAATCGGCCTTGCCGGCTCGAATTTGGGGTACTGTGGACACAATTCGACGGTATTGGCCTCCGGGAGCTATCCCAGAGTGCTCCATTGTGACCGCTCTGGACAGCACTCTCAACTCAGATGCACTGGCCAGGTAGATAGGAAAAGAACTGCGAACTTTTGAATCTCATTTCCTGTTTGGCCAGTGTGGCAAGCTGCAGGTGACCATGCAGAGCTCATCAGCAGAGGTGACCATGATGGAGTCCCAGAATCGCAAAAGAGCTCCAGCATGGACCAAACGGGAGGTACGGGATCTGATCGCTGTATGGGGAGAGGAATCCGTGCTATCAGAACTCTGTTCCAGTTTTCGAAATGCCAAAACCTTTGTCAAAATCTCCCAGGGCATGAAGGACAGAGGCCATAACAGGGACCCGAAGCAGTGCCGCGTGAAACTGAAGGAGCTGAGGCAAGCCTACCAGAAAACCAGAGAGGCGAACGGCCGCTCCGGGTCACAGCCCCAAACATGCCGCTTCTATGATGAGCTGCATGCCATTTTAGGGGGTTCAGCCACCACTACCCCAGCCGTGTTGTTTGACTCCTTCAATGGAGATGGAGGCAATACGGAAGCAGGTTTTGGGGACGAAGAAGATGATGATGAGGAGGAGGTTGTAGATTGCTCACAGCAAGCAAGTGGAAAAACCGGTTTTCCCGACAGCCAGGAACTGTTTCTCACCCAGGACCTGGAGCCAGTACCCCCTGAACCCACCCAAGGCTGCCTCCTGGATCCAGCAGGCAGAGAAGGGACCTCTGGTGAGTGTACCTTTTAAAATAGTGTACATGGTTTAAAAGCAAGCATGTGAAAGGATTAATTTGCCCTGGCATTCGCGGCTCTCCTGGATGTACTCCCAAAGCCTTTGCAAAAGGTTTCTGGGGAGGGCAGCCTTCTTGCGTCCTTCATGGTAGGACACTTTACCACTCCAGGCCAGTAACAAGTACTCGGGAATCATTGTAGAACAAAGCATTGCAGTGTATGTTTGCTGGCGTTCAAACAACATCCGTTCTTTATCTCTCTGAGTTATCAAGTGAGATATAATTCATGGTCACCTGGTTGAAATAGAGTGCTTTCCCTCAGGGGACACTCAGAGGAGCCCATTCCTGCTGGGCTGTTTGCCTGTGGCTAAACAGAAATGTTCCCCGCTGTTAGCCACAGGGAGGGGGGGAGGTTTGAGGGTTTAGCCACACGGTGTGGGGAGGCAAAATGCAACCTTGTAACGAAAGCACATGTGCTATGTATGTAATGTTAACAGCAAGGTTTACCCTGAAAGAGTGTAGCCACTGTTTTATAAAATGTGTCTTTTTAAATACCGCTGTCTCTTTTTTTTTCTCCACCAGCTGCATGTGTTTCAATGATCACAGGATCTTCTCCTTCCCAGAGGCTAGTGAAGCTTAGAAAGAAAAAAAAACGCACTTGAGATGAAATGTTCTCCGAGCTCATGCTGTCCTCCCACACTGACAGAGCACAGACGAATGCGTGGAGGCAAATAATGTCAGAGTGCAGGAAAGCACAAAATGACCGGGAGGAGAGGTGGCGGGCTGAAGAGAGTAAGTGGCGGGCTGAAGACAGGGCTGAAGCTCAAATGTGGCGGCAGCGTGATGAGAGGAGGCAGGATTCAATGCTGAGGCTGCTGGAGGACCAAACCAGTATGCTCCAGTGTATGGTTGAGCTGCAGCAAAGGCAGCTTGGGCACAGACTGCCACTACAGCCCCTGTGTAACCAACCGCCCTCCTCCCCAAGTTCCATAGCCTCCACACCCAGACGCCCAAGAATGCAGTGGGGGGGCCACCGGCCAACCAGCCACTCCGCCACAGAGGATTGCCCAAAAAAAAGAAGGCTGGCATTCAATAAATTTTAAAGTTGTAAACTTTTAAAGTGCTGTGTGGCATTTTCCTTCCCTCCTCCACCACCCCTCCTGGGCTACCTTGGTAGTCATCCCCCTATTTGTGTGATGAATGAATAAAGAATGCATGAGTGTGAAGCAACAATGACTTTTATTGCCTCTGCAAGCGGTGATCGAAGGGAGGAGGGGAGGGTGGTTAGCTTACAGGGAAGTAGAGTGAACCAAGGGGCGGGGGGTTTCATCAAAGAGAAACAAACAGAACTTTCACACCGTAGCCTGGCCAGTCATGAAACTGGTTTTCAAAGCTTCTCTGATGCGTACCGTGCCCTCCTGTGCTCTTCTAACCGCCCTGGTGTCTGGCTGCGCGTAACCAGCAGCCAGGTGATTTGCCTCAACCTCCCACCCTGCCATAAACGTCTCCCCCTTACTCTCACAGATATTGTGGAGCACACAGCAAGCAGTAATAACAGTGGGAATATTGGTTTCGCTGAGGTCTAAGCGAGTCAGTAAACTGCGCCAGCGCGCCTTTAAACGTTCAAATGCACATTCTACCACCATTCTGCACTTGCTCAGCCTGTAGTTGAACAGCTCCTGACTACTGTCCAGGCTGCCTGTGTACGGCTTCATGAGCCATGGCATTAAGGGATAGGCTGGGTACCCAAGGATACATATAGGCATTTCAACATCCCCAACAGTTATTTTCTGGTCTGGGAATAAAGTCCCTTCCTACAGCTTTTGAAACAGACCAGAGTTCCTGAAGATGCGAGCGTCATGTACCTTTCCCGGCCATCCCACGTTGATGTTGGTGAAACGTCCCTTGTGATCCACCAGAGCTTGCAGCACTATCGAAAAGTACCCCTTGCGGTTTATGTACTCGGCGGCTTGGTGCTCCGGAGCCAAGATAGGGATATGAGTTCCGTCTATGGCCCCACCACAGTTAGGGAATCCCATTGCAGCAAAGCCATCCACTATGACCTGCACATTTCCCAGGGTCACTACCCTTGATATCAGCAGATCTTTGATTGCGTGGGCTACTTGCATCACAGCAGCCCCCACAGTAGATTTGCCCATTCCAAATTGATTCCCTACTGACCGGTAGCTGTCTGGCGTTGCAAGCTTCCACAGGGCTATCGCCACTCGCTTCTCAACTGTGAGGGCTGCTCTCATCTTGGTATTCATGCGCCTCAGGGCAGGGGAAAGCAAGTCACAAAGTTCCATGAAAGTGCCCTTACGCATGCAAAAGTTTCGCAGCCACTGGGAATCGTCCCAGACCTGCAACACTATGCGGTCCCACCAGTCTGTGCTTGTTTCCCAAGCCCAGAATCGGTGTTCGACAGCATGAACCTTCCCCATTAGCACCATGATGCATGCATTGGCAGGGCCCATGCTTTCAGAGAAATCTGTGTCCATGTCCTGATAACTCACGTGACCGCGCTGACGTCGCCTCCTCGCCCGGTATCGCTTTGCCAGGTTCTGGTGCTGCATATACTGCTGGATAATGCGTGTGGTGTTTAATGTGCTCCTAATTGCCAAAGTGAGCTGAGCGGCCTCCATGCTTGCCTTGGTATGGCGTCCGCACAGAAAAAAGGCGCGGAACGATTGTCTGCCGTTGCTCTGACGGAGGGAGGGGCGACTGAGGACACGGCTTACAGGGTTGGCTTCAGGGAGCTAAAATCAACAAAGGGGGTGGCTTTACATCAAGGAGTATTTCAGGCAGGACTTCACAGATGGTTCCAATAAGAAATGTTGCACCTAAGTTATTGTTCTTATTGGAACAATGAGGTTAGCCTGGCCTCTGATTGATACATGGTTAGATTTACCTCGCTGCACCTTCTCTGTGAGTGACTGCAGTGTGACCTACAGGAATGAGTCCCCTAGACAGGGGAGGGGGTGAAGCAAAAGCGTACAAAACAAATCTGGTCTATTTCTTGTTTTGATCCACTCCATTTATCTTTTACATCTTTGGCTGGCAGCAGACGGTGCAGAAGGACTGCATGCCATCCACATCTCATGGCTGCTCGGCAGAAGATGGTACAGTACGACTGCTAGCAATCCGTATCGCCTGCCTGCTCACCATAAGACAGTTCAATAGGACTGACTGCAGGACTAAAGAGAATGACCTGGTCAGGTCACTCCAAATTCAGTCCCTGCGCCCATGTCTGCCCAGGCGCTCCCAGCCGACGTGGCCAGGAGCACCTCAGACATGACGAGGACGGCTACCAGTCGTCCTGTACCATCTGCTGCCACAATGCAATGGGTTGCTGCTACTGTGTAGCAATGCCGTACCGCGTCTGCCAGCACCCAGGAGACATACGGTGACGGTTACCTGAGCGGGCTCCATGCTTGCCGTGGTATGGCGTCTGCACAGGTAACTCAGGAAAAAAGGCGCGAAACGATTGTCTGCCCTTGCTTTCACAGAGGGCGTGAAACGATTGTCTGCCCTTGCTTTCATGAAGGGAGGGAGGGAAGGGGGGCTTGACGATATGTACCCAGAACCACCCGCGACAATGTTTTAGCCCCATCAGGCATTGGGATCTCAACCCAGAATTCCAATGGGCAGCAGAGACTGCGGGAACTGTGGGATAGCTATCCACAGTGCAACACTCCAGAAGTCGACTCTAGCCTCGGTACTGTGGAAGCACTCCGCCGAGTTAATGCACTTAATGCACTTAGAGCATTTTCTGTGGGGACACACACACACTCGAATATATAAAACAGATTTCTAAAAAACCGACTTCTATTAATTCGACCTAATTTCGTAGTGTAGACATACCCTAAGTACCAATCAGTGACTGACTGGCTTGCTCACAGATAAGTTCAAACAAAAAGCAAAACAGTCTTTGAGCTTTGAAAGACTTCACTTGTTTGTTGTTTTCTTTTAGTTTTTCTACCTTGTTGTGGTTTGTGGCACGAGCCAGAAAAAGAAGTACTGAACTACAATGCAAGAGGTTGTTTTTTGTTGAATTTCTAGCCTGGCCTAAACCAGAAAGTTCTAGAAATCTTGTGGAGGAAAAAACAGCTTGTGAGATTTCCAGCCTGAATTTGTTTTCCAAGCAAAAAAGCTTTCAGATCATCTCTTAAAATACCTAATAAGCCTTTAAAGTGATTTTGGGATCTTTTTTTACACTTCAGAATCCAAGCTTCTTTTTAATGCACATTATCACAACAGATATACCTATCTACAGTTCTGTTTACAGAACTGTTCCTCTCAGTTCAGCTCTACCCTTTCTAATTAGCGCTTCACTCTGGTTTTGAAACAATTGTCTCCTGACTCTCTAGCTGCTAGATCTTTTTGTTTCATGCATTGTTTTATCCATGTCTGATCACTTTCTTCTAGGTGTCATTACAGCCATGGACTTCTGTGAACTTTTGATATTTAATCGGCTCTTGCAGTTTAGTGCTTAAAGAGGATATATTTGCTTTTCATAGTCTGTTACCATAGTGCAGAGATTCTAAGAAACCATGTTACTTCTCCTATTTATGAATTGCATCTAAAATTCATAGTCTTAACTCTGGATGGTTAATTGTAGTTGATCTTCCAGTAATCTCCGTGTCCATGTTGTCTTTTTGTGTTGATTCCACTACAGCAGTGTGGCATTAGTGAATTCTTAGGCCTGGTCTACACTACAGAGTTAGGTCAAAGTAAGTCAGCTTACATCGGCCTAACTCTATAAACATCTACACTAAAATGTAGCTCCCACCGAAGTAACTCGTCTACTACACCGACTTAATAACTCCACCTCTGTGAGAGGCATAGCACTTAAGTAGATGTAGTTAGGTTGACGCAGTGTCAGTGTAGACACTGCTTTCCTTACATTGACTGTTGCTGCCTTCTAGAAACCATCCTACAATGCCCCACAATGGCAATTAAATTGGTGCAAGAGTTCCTGTTGAGGATGCGCACCACCAACGAAGGGAGCTTAAAGTGGGCATGTAAAACTGATACAATTACTGCGGTGGCTGTATGTCAACATAACTTACGTCGATTTAATTTTGTAGTGTAGACATGCCCTTATTCATAATGAGGTCCACAGGCCCATGACATTGGGCACTCTGCTTACTCTATGCAGCCTTTGGAGGCAGACCAAACCTCTCATTCAGAAGCAGAGAAAGTGTGGCTCCATCTCTGAAAAACTGCCAGATTCCATCTGCCTCTCCAGCTGCAGGCAGACAGACTAGCTCCTCCTGATGCAAAGCAAATTTAAAGAAGAAAAAGTAAGGTGCGGGGAGGCTTAAAATCTCCAGGCTGTCAGAATCTGCCTTTATAGGCAGAGATTATTTCCTTTCTCCTCAATGGAGAAATGCCTGCACCCACTTGGAGGGCAGCAAGGCAGAGAATGCTGAGAGGGAAACCAGATGTTGTCTTTCCTCCATCTCCCCCACTGTTTAAATGCCTACGTTGGGATCTGTGCCTGTTCTGTAAAGATCCAGGCCTTTCTCAAGTGCTCAAACAGGCAGGATTTCCAGCAGCCTCTTTCCCTGGAAGCAGTGGCAAAATGCACTAGGCTTAGTACAGACAACAGCAGCAGCCCCAAGTCCAAGACCAGCAAGCAGCAGCTCCCTCCTGGTGTCTGCAGAGCAGCTCCCTATCCTCTCCCCCGCCCTGCTGCAGTGTAGATCAGGCCTCAGAGTGCAGCATGGCAAATCGATGCAGAAAAGACCAGGCCATAGAAGTGCTGTTTCCTCTATGCACACATATACACAACCCCCACATGGGGAATTCTCCCTGCTAGGAGAGGGAGACCAACACTCCAAATCAGAGCTAAAGACTCAAATAATAAAATAAATACATAGCTCCCTACCACCTACATGCACAGAGAATAGACTTTCAGGAAAAGTGTATTGAGTATTGTAAACTATAGTTTGAGGTCTGTAGATACCGTACATAAACTTTAGCTAGATATCCCTCCTCATATACCCTGTGAGCATGTAATAGTGGGATGGAGATTTCCTGCCGTGCTTAAAGACTGGGACAACAACGGGGCTCTTGTCCTGCAGGTTGCCACGTCTTAACTATTGGGCTTTCATTCCCAGTGATTGCTGTGGGTCACCAGGCTTTAATGTCCTGGTTATTGCTCTCAGCTTCTATTGCAGGATGTCAGTTTTCACTATCACTTCCATCTCTTTCTCCGGCACGTGGCTATGAATTGATAAGAGGGACAGCAGTGTAGATGTGGAAGAAGCAGCAGACAGTGAGGGGCCTTTGGCTCACCATTTCTTTCTTCTACCCCCCACGTCCTCTGACCTCCAGTTTCTACGGCTAGAAGGTTTATTGGTGTGCACAGTCAAAATTTATCCCAGTGTCATTACCAAAGATGGGTGTGCCTTTTTCCCCTGCGGTCAAGGGCTCATCATTTCTAAGTGGGGAAAAAAATTTTATCTGAAAGAGTGACATCCTTACTATATAGGTCCTTCGCAGGCAGCTAAATCCAGGTAGGCATAATCTCAGCTCTCTCCTTCAGACAGCATGCTAACAAGGATAAGTAAATAAACCAAAGAGAATTGTCATATGATACCTGTAGAACTGATCAATGAAATTGTTTTTAATTGTTCACTTTATTAATATAACTTCATAAGTAAAGTTTTATAAATGAAACTACATTCATTCATAAAACCAGGTACCCCAATAACTGGCTAATTGAGTTTCACTTGTAATCCAATTGCTGCTTAAGTCACTGAAACTTGCACTGTTTCAACATTGTAACTTCTGCTCACTGTTTGTCATTCATTATACTTGTCTATATTGGAACTTCCTTTCACTGTTTGCCATTCCTTACACTTGTCCGTATTGTAACTCAAACTCCATTTTAACTTGTCCCAAACTTGTCTCTATTTCAAAATGCTCACTCCATTTTGTAAAAGCTTGCTGCAACCTTCATTTTTGCAAAACCCTGCTGTAATCTTATTAGTGTAGTTTAGATGTGTGAATGAGGTATGTATGGATGATGGAATCAACCTCCAGCCTCAGCCTGTCCTGATTAAATAAAGTGTAAACACCATTGGCAGAAGATGCAGACAACAGCCCTGACAAAGCAAAAAAGAGTCCACCCTAAAAAGAAAAGAACAAAAGTACAATTGAAGAAACATCAAAGCCAGGTCCTAGGCTGAAAGTCATGTCTGCGATTGATGGGTGATCAATCACACCGGACCCAGAGGCAGCCTGACACAGCAAGATCTATAGACTCTGAATTCAAACTAAAGCCTACAAGAAGGATGGGTGAGATGGAAGACTTTGGAGGGTAACATTCTGCTGCCAACATGGAAAGGCATCGGTGCATGCCCAACAGAGACCCAGTCCTTCCTTGTGCCCGGCTTTCCTGGCCAGTGAGCCGCCACAAGCTACGAACCCAAGCCATGAACTCAAGCTACATTCAGGACTGGTAACTATCTAGCAGCTGCAGAATATTTGGTGGGGGGGGTGTACATAGGTATTAGATATTAGTTATTGGTTTTAAATCAAATTGTGTTATTATAATGAACGTGACATCTTGTCTTGTCTTCTGAAACGATAGTGTAGTTTTATCTGTATAACACACCCTAAGTGCCCCTGCATGCTTTCAGAAGCAGTGCTAATATGGGTGGACAGTATAGCAGGTATGATCTCTCTCAGCCTATTAAATAAATCTCACAGCCTCAGAACTTTTCCCTGAGAAGGAGTCAGGGCATGCAGACAGCTATCCTAGATTTCCTGCGAATGGGGACAATTGAACCTGTCCCTGCTCTTCAGAGGAAAAAAGGCCCTATTCCATATTATTCCTAGTTTTAAAAAAAAAAAGTCAGACTGTTACAGAGCACTTCTCAACATCAAGTGTCTCAACAAATCATTTTAAAAAAATCAAAATTCAATATGGAGACCTTAAAATCCATATGATCTGCCATCGACCAAGGGGACTGTATGACATCTATACCTGGGAACAATGCAGGTGTCCATATCTCAATTCAGCAGTCTCACAGATGCTTCTTAAACTTTCCTCTTGAAGCACAACATTACCCGTATAGGTTCTTGCTCTTAGATTTAGCAGCAGCACTTTTGTTTATAAAAGTGCTGGTAGAGTTAATATCACCTGTCAGAAAGGAAGTGATCTCTGTCTACCCCGTCCTGGGTGACCTTATCCAAGCCTCATCCAGAGTCAGTCAGAGACTATCCCACCGAAACAGGACGCTCCAAAGCCACAATTTTGTGAAAGTCTCAGTTATTCCCAATCTGTGAATGGGAACGGTTACTGTCCTCTATAAAGTTGCTTGTTGCAGAAAACGCAGAAGCAGAGAAATCTTATCTAAATAGTCTGTTAAGGGGAGTACCCGTTCATATGCTTCTGTCTCTTCTGGGATCATTGGTCTCCCATGTGGATATTCTTAGTGGGCCAGTGCTCACATGAGGCTACCACAGAGCTTTGTCTTATCCCTCCCTAACCTATTCCTTATCCACCGTAGGAGGATTCTTGGGTCATTCACAGGCGGTCAAGGACCATCCAAGGAATCTGGCTCAAATGAGAGTAAGCACAGCATAAATTGGTGAGAGCTCAGGATAATCCAATATGGTCTCAAGGCTTTGCTCCCATATCTGGACTTAACTCAAGTGCTGATCATGACAGACAATACCTCAGCCATTCATATGTAAACAGACAAAGGAAACAAAGTCTACAGTCCTTCAAAGAGAAGCTCACCTCCTGATGACTTGGGAAAAGGAAAATGTGCAGTCATTTTGCTCCCTTCCCAGCCAAAGCAAAATTGAATATTGCGGCTGACTGGCTCATCATGCAAAAGTCAGATCATCCAGAATGGGAATTACACCTAGAGGTGTACATCTCCTGGTAAAGAAATTTAGTCTCACAGCAACAGATCTGTTTGCCTTCCACCTGAATCATAAAGTTTCAGTGTTTTTTCTTTTTCCAGTTGAGATCACAGAGCCAGGGCAACAGATGCTTTGTTGTGAAGATAGCCAAAGGAGACTCTTACATGCCTTCCTTTCCTTTTTCTCTCCTCAGCAGAATGCTGAAGACGATCAGAAGAGAAGCAGCACTGGTAATTCTGGTATATCTTTCTGGCCAAGGAGACCTTGATTCTCTCGTCTCCTTGAAAGGGTACAAAGCTCCCCCTCAGTTTTCCATCTAAAGGGTTATGATATTACAAGGCCAATTATGCATCAAAATCCAAACTGTGTGAGTCTAGCTGCCTAGTTCTTGAACAGAGCCTCTTAAGCCAAAGAAGTTGTTCAGAGGGCTGATATCCACAACTTTAGCTTCCAAAAATAAATCTACAAACTCAGCATATTTGAGGGCCTGGTTGAGCTTTAACCATCGGTCCCAGGACAAATGACACCCCCCACCAAATCATCTTCATGGGTACCACAGATGCTCAGATTTCTTCAAAATGGATTTGGGTTATGCCTGTCAGTTCCGACTTTCAAAGGTCAAGTTACTGCTTTGTCTAAGTGCTTAATTTTCCTTAGAGTGCTTAGTTTTTCCTAGGCTTATGGAAGTGTCTCGACTAGCAGTTTCTCAGAAGTGGAGCCACAATGCTTCTGATTTACAGATATGGTCTGCCTCCAAGTCTGTGCATAGAGCAGAATTCCCACTTTCCTGGATCTTATTGCTCAAGAAAGGAAAATTTCAGAAAAGTTTTCCTATACTTTAGTACCAGACCTTAAGGTTTCCTGGAACTGATAGGGATAAATATTTTGACATCTCAGCTACTAGTATGGATTTGGGGGGGGGTGTTAAATCACATCTCAGTCATTACATTTGTGCGTGAAGAAGTAATGAGGTCATTAATTTCAGACTTGCATTTTGTTCAGCTTTTTTATATAGTAACAAATGTTTTGTTTGTACATAACCTCCCTAATTAACTTCACTTAGTTCTTGTATTCTTTTGGTTGACAGTCACTGCTAAATAGCTGAGATTGGAATTTTTCATCAGAGATTGGACCTTAGCCAACTTCCTACTGGAGTTTGCTCAAAGAGTAGAAGTGGTGTTATCACGTTGTATCCCATAGGGCAATAAACTGGTCTCTCTGCTGTCATCTTGCCAAGGAGCACAGCCACTCATTTCCAGCTGAAGTGATATGGTTAGCAGGATGTGAAAGCTGGATGAGCAGGCTCTAACAGGGAATGGGTAACCACTTGGAACAGGTCAGAGAAGCCTTTTGCAATTCTTGGAATGTTCTTCAGTCAAAAGTTATAGTTCTTGATCTCAGTTAGATCAGCTTAACCAGTTAATTTCTTTCTCTTTTTGAAGCTGCCTAAATATACTCAGTCTAGCAGACGTTTATGTATGTTGCTCAAAAGAATAACCTGTAAGAATATACCAGGTGGGTTTATTTGCACTAGACAAGCACTTTGCTTAATTACAAACAGAGCAATTTAGCAAATGATGTGGTCAAGCAAAATTGGTATTGTAATCACAGTTACATTACATATATGGCTACTTCTGATGAGACCAATTCTTTTTTTAAATACTGCCACACTTTTGATTTTCACTGCATGTTTCATAGGCAGTTTATGTTCATGTCATCTTAGATAAATTGCTCCCTGCTAGTTGAATAATGCTCATTATAGGATCCTGGAGCATAGAGAAAAGTACAAAATTGTTAGATTTTGCATCACCTTTGTTTTCTGTCCATTGTGTTTGATTTCTGAATGCTGGCTGACTTGTGCTGTATTGAGGTTCCATCTTAATAAATAACATCAGAATTTAATTAAATCATTTGAAATTCAGAAGAGCAAGTTACTACTATTCTGTACCAGTCTGTTTATATACTTAGGCAGTCTTTGGTACAGATGTTTGAAAATGATAATGTCTGCAGAACTCTGGAATTTTCTGATTGACATGCTGAGAAACCACACCAATGCCAAAAATCTCCAGTTAAACATACACACATAACTTCATTCCTTTTTAAATATATTTTCCATTTCCTAATATCATTGAAGGTAATTCAAAATGTACATTTCTTGAAAATTATAGAACCTGAGGGTTACTTGAAGTCACTCCACCTATATAGCCTCATACCTGGAACATTCTAGGTGCACAATTCAACAGGAAACTTGTCAGATAGTTTCGGATGAAGTTGGTTGGAGACTGAAGAATGAAGTGGGGCAGAATGTAGTTTGTTCAGAAGGACCTTTTTCACCGTGCTAACTTTTTTTTTTATTTTTACTTTTTTCCTGACCAATTTAAGTGATTATAGTTATAATTAAAAGATATGATAAACTGACTGGATTTTAGAAGACATAACATCCCTGGAGGACTAATTGCTTATGTAAATGATGTGTCTTTCATCACTCTGTGTTTCTCAGTTACCATTAACTGACTTTGTAGAGAGGTACATTAAAGGACAAATTAAAGCTTATATTTAGAAGCTGAACCAATAGACAAACAGCAATTTCTTAAAATATTAAGACATTGATATTTCCCGACAGTCTGTGTCCAGTGTCATAGTTATGACCTGTATGTGTAACATTTTTGTTAACGACAGGGAAAGCACTTGGCTAATTTTATAGCTATGCATTATAGAGACTAAATGTTTTTTTTATTATTTTTTCTATTTATATCCTGCATGCCTACTAGAAATTTCTCTTTTTATTTAACAGGTTTGGGTAAAACAAAAAGGAAGACAAGTGCACGAGATGCCTCACCTACTCCTAGTACAGATGCAGAATATCCATCCAACGGTAGCAGTGCAGATCGGATTTATGACCTTAACATCCCAGCCTACGTTAAATTTGCCTATGTGGCAGAGAGGGAGGACGAGCTGTCCCTTGTTAAAGGATCCCGAGTCATTGTTATGGAAAAGTGCAGTGACGGCTGGTGGAGAGGTAGCTACAATGGACAGATTGGCTGGTTTCCTTCGAACTATGTGGTGGAGGAAGTTGAGGAAGCAACTGCAGATTCCCCAAGTTTTCTAAGTTTAAGGAAAGGTGCATCCATGAGTAATGGCCAGAGCTCAAAACTACTTCACGTTGTTCAGACACTGTATCCATTCAGCTCCGTCACAGAGGAAGAGCTCAATTTTGAAAAGGGGGAAACCATGGAAGTCATTGAAAAACCAGAAAATGACCCAGAATGGTGGAAATGTAAAAATTCCCGAGGGCAAATTGGTCTTGTTCCTAAAAACTATGTAGTAATCTTAAGTGATGGTCCTACCATTAACACGTCCCATCCACCTCCGATAAGCTATACAGGGCCATCTTCTACAGGACGGTTTGCTGGAAGAGAGTGGTATTATGGGAATGTTACCCGGCATCAAGCAGAATGTGCCCTAAATGAGAGGGGAGTGGAAGGGGACTTCCTTGTTAGAGATAGTGAATCTTCGGTAAGTGACATTCAACACTTGAATTTTTATTATTTGCTTCATATAAATAAACAAAACTACCGTATGGTGTTTGAAGTAGCAATGATGATAGTGAATAATTATCTTACATTAGTACAGTGAGTGTCTATCCCAAAAGAAGTAAGCAATTTACAAACTTTACAAACTGATATTTTTGCTATACACTGGAGTCACTTCATTCACTACTGAGGTGCAACCATCTTTGGAATGAAACACAACAATTGTGAACTAGTTTGTGTACTAATTTTGGAGTCACTAGTCATAATTCCCTAGTAAAGATTGAATTCCGTTTTGAACTTAAAGCAGGGATTCTCTTGTTAGGTATGAAAAATACAGCATATCCTCCCCAAATTTACCACACTTACTCTGAGTACAAAAAATAATTTAAAATGGGTCTTTTAAGAAATTTAGCATCTGTAGCAGTCTTTTCTTTGTCTCGAGTGAACTTAATAATGAAATAACATCTTCAAATTTTCCATATAGTTAAAATTTCTTGAACTCTTGTGCATAGGTTTTATTTGAAGAAATTAGGTGGTAATAAAGTAAATTAAGTTGTAATTAAAGATTTTATCTAATTTTTATTATAATAATAAGTTGCAGACAGCATCAAGTAACTCTTAAGTTGAGCCACAGTGACATCAGAGGGATGTTGTAATTACGTCAACCCAAGCATTACAAATGCAGGAAATTCAGAAAAGTTTACATTTAAATGTGTTCCAAATATACTAAGGTATGGAATCACTCAGACAACCTGAACTCTGTCTTATAGTGACATCATGACAAGAAAATTGTAGTTTAAAATCCCTTAGTGTGTCTTTTAAAAATAAGTGTTATCTAATCTGGGACCTCTAATACTAAAAAGCCTTAATCATTATCATATGGTTATTGCATGGCATCAGCCTAACTCAGTCTTAGGGTTTATCTACATACAATTTAAGTATACCGAAACGGTATCCATCTGAAACCAGCATAAGTACAATTCCATAAGGTGGACGCAGTATACCACTTTAAAAGTATTTATATTCCCATAAATTTAGGGCACCTGTATTAAAGCACCTTTATGCCAGTATAATTGCATCCACACTATGAGTTATACTGATTTAACTATACTGGTTTCAAAGTAATAAAGTTAAAGCAATATATATAAAACTGTGTAGAGGCCAGATCTTAAGATAGTTTTTTGTCTGAGAATATATAGCTTAAATAGGCCCAGCTATTGGAGCATTAGATCATTTGTATTAATCATTTCTACTTAGAACTTCTGACTAAGATTATTTTTCATATGATCCGTTAATCTAATATCAACTGTTTCTGTGTTGTTTAGGTTCTGTAAAATGACTTCACAAAACAATAGTACGTTAGGGTAAATATTGGTTGACAAATTGTGGCTTTTAATTAGTTACTATTAATCTAAAATTACCTTTTAGAAATTGATAATATTTTAGTTCTTCATGCTTCTGTTGAAGTACATTTTGTATTTCACGTGCTATAATTAGTGCTGGCCAGGTAAAGGTCAATTTAAATCCAGCTCTTAAAATGTAGTCAAACGTCTGCAAAATGAATAATGTTGCGGCAGATTGGCCAGGTTGCAATCACAGGCACTTCTGAACACAGCTCTTGTTACCCAGTTCTTTTTTGAGGGAGCGTTTCCAGAATTAGCAGAAATACCCTATAGCAGGGATTGGCAACCTTTGGCCCGCGACCCGCCTGGGTAAACCCCCTGGCGGGTAGGGCCAGTTTGTTTACCTGCCGCGTCTGCAGGTTTGGCCAATTGCCGCTCCCACTGGCCGCAGTTCACCACTTCAGGCCAATGGGGGCTGCTGGAAGGGGCGCTGGCCAAGGGGTGTGCTGGCCGCAGCTTCCTGCAGCCCCCATTGGCCTGGAGCGGCAAACCACGGCCAATGGGAGCTGCAGTCAGCCAAACCTGTGGACACCACAGGTAAACAAACCGGCCCGGCCCGCCAGGGTGGCTTACCCTGGCAGGCCATGTGCCAAAGGTTGCCGATCTCTGCCTTATAGTAAGTGTAAATCTACTCTTGAGTTTACTGGAGTTTGGTTTTTTTAACTCAGTGGTGTACTTTAAGTTGAGGTTTGCTGGCATACCTTGTTTCTGCCAGTAAGATTGTTGGTGTCAAGGGAATAATTTAAAGGCAAGAAAATAGTTTTTAAAAGTTGCTTCAACATTTTTCTTTTGTTTTTTTTAATTTAAACTCTCGCAAAATATTACTTTATTTTCTGAAACACATTTGCTGCTTTATTCTTACTACGGTTAGAAGAAGTGGAGGCTGACAAGTATTTCCACTCCTTGTAATTCTCATTTCATACACAAGAGTATTGATGACATACAGATGATGTCTTGCAAAATGATTGTCTGTGTAGGTTTCAGGCCTCGCAACCTAAGGGTTTTTCCTGGTAGACTACCGGGTTTTGGTTCCTTCTCTGGGGGAAACCCATCAAAATCTGCTGCGTCACAACTTAACTCTACGTCTCTTGGACTGTTAGTTTCTGTTTCTTGTCCCAGATTTTCTAGACATGACTTTGTGCAGCCTCTCTGTTATCTTATTTGCAAAATGTGGGGAATAATAGTTTGTCTTTTGCTGTCGTGGGGATATGCAGCCTTAGTTAATAAGAGCTATGAAGTGCACAGAAATATTAACAGCAGTCATTGAAAGAAGAGAACTTGAGGCTCATGGTATTCTGGCTCCCAGTCCACAGTGGTCAATACTCTAGGGTGACGGATACTTTGTAGGTCTTTCTCTATTTTATGTGGATTCTGCCCATAAGGTGAAAATTATCTCTACACAACAAAGTATTATAGAAAAGTAATTTTTTTAAAAAGATGTAAATTGTGTTGGGGGCTGTATATCTGGAACGTCTAGCCCCAACTATGCACCACAAATTCTATCCTAGGCCCTGAACCAGCATACCAGTTTTCAGGCTGCTCTGACTGTGCAAATGGATTTTACAGCAGTTTGAAAATATTGCTAAACAGAAACACTTTTGCAACATTTACTAACGTATGGCTACATGCTGCGCCATAATGACCACTGTGTTACAGCTCTTTTTTGTTGTCTAGGTCTAAAAAGACACTCTGACTTCTATCTGAAATATAGAAAATACATTAGCCTTTTTATTTAATGACCTCATATTTGATCAATTGTTGTCCAATATGGTTGCCAAATGGTGGTTCTCACACTCTGCAGTAGGATTGTCGCTTGTGGGGCATACAAAGACTCAGTCAAGGTATAGTCAAGTAAGTCAGCTGTAAGTCAGTGACCCCATACAAGTCTCATTGGACAACCCCATGGAATTTACTAAGCTCATCAGCAAAACATGATTGCTACAGCACTACACAGAAAGTTTAGTTTCAGGCTTCTTCTGAATTAAGGTTTCCATTCTCTTCAATGCTGGTCTCTCTCTAATCCAAATGCTTCAGTCTGGTGTTACAGATACTACATTTCTCTAAACAGAGAACTATACTTTTGTAGTTGAGATGTGTGTGTCTGCCTTTGGTTTAGTATCATTTCAGAATCATTTTTTTGTTACACATTAGATTTAGGATATGTCTACACTGGCAAGTTTCTGCACCAGATGTTATACCACTTTTATTAAAACGCTGGAATTAAACAGCTGTTGCATATCCACACTGTGCTCCTTGTGACACTGGAGCGCATCCACGTTAGTAGGTCTTGCAATGGCAAAGACAGCAGTGCATTGTGGTAGCTATCCCACTGTGCAACTGGCCGCAGGGTGCTTTGGGAAGGGGTTGCAATGCCTCATGGGGATGCAGCTTTCCCAATCCCATTGTTCCATGGGCATCCTACTACATTGCCAGCTGCTTTTCAACTGAAGTGTGGAGGGGGAAGTGTGTGACAGGGAGTGTGTGTGTGTGTGTATGGAACAGGGAAGAGAGACAATATGTTTTGGGGGACAGAGTGTGTGTGTCACCATGCTGTCTTGTAAGTTCAGACAGCAGCAGGAAACAACCAGTCCTGAGGCAGGGGGAGGGGGAAACCCTGACATCAGCCCCCACCTCCCTCCCTCGGCTCTCTGCACAGCAATCTCTCTCTCTCTCTCTCTCTCACACACACACACTCTCACACCTGTGTTCAGCAGCACTAGCATTCCACATTAATGGTTTGCTTTGTGTCCCAGAGCAGTTCAGCACAGCACACAATGGCTGTCAGAAACAGTGCTTTGAAAGGGGAGAAGCGCATGTCTCCAGGGCAGCCGAGTTCAAAACAATGAGCAGAGTGGGCATTTGAGGCATTATGGGACACCTCTGGAGGCCAATTACAGTGCAGAAAGCAATCAAGTGTTCACACTGGCAATAAAGCACTGGAGCCTCTGCGCAAGAAGCCTTATGACTCTCATTGAGGTGGTTTTTTGCAGCGCTGCAACTGTGGAGTTTCTGCGCACAAAGAGGCTTGGCAGTGTGCACACGTCTGAAGTTTGAGTGCAAAAAGCTGCTTTACTGTGCAGAAACTTGCCAATGTAGACAAGCCCTTAGTTATTTCATTCCAAATTTGATCTTCCTTAATTTTTAATCTTATTGCCTGTATCATTCTTTTATATAAGTTTTAACACATTCTTCACAACAGCTGTTCTTTTAATAAATTCTAGAAACCATATAGTAAAACAGGGTGGTGGTGTTGAGAGGGAAATGGGTAAAGTATCATTTGTTTCAAGCTTCCAAAGGCTTATGATAGAGCAGTGTAAAAATATTTTTTAAATAATTTTAAAATTCTTGGGTGGTGTCTAATTTTCAGTGGATATACTTTGTAGTACTTTTTTGTAGTACCAAAAATTCCTATTACATCATGTTGTATGATTCCACTTGTTGGAGGAGCTTCTTCAAGCTGTGGACCTAGGTTTCCTCCCTGAAGGGGTCCTATCAATGAGGACCATCCTCTTACTATAGGTTTCAGAGTAACAGCCGTGTTAGTCTGTATTCGCAAAAAGAAAAGGAGTACTTGTGGCACCTTAGAGACTAACCAATTTATTTGAGCATAAGCTTTTGTGAGCTACAGCTCACTTCATCGGATGCATACTGTGGAAAGTGTAGAAGATCTTTTTATACACACAAAGCATGAAAAAAAACCTCCTCCCACCCCACTCTCCTGCTGGTAATAGCTTATCTAAAGTGACCACTCTCCTTACAATATGTATGATAATCAAGGTGGGCCATTTCCAGCACAAATCCAGGGTTTAACAAGAACGTCGGGGGGGGGGGGTGAGGAAAAAACAAGGGGAAATAAGTTACCTTGCATAATGACTTAGCCACTCCCTGTCTCTATTCAAGCCTAAGTTAATTGTATCCAATTTGCAAACGAATTCCAATTCAACAGTTTCTCGCTGGAGTCTGGATTTGAAGTTTTTTTGTTGTAATATAGCAACTTTCATGTCTGTAATCGCGTGACCAGAGAGATTGAAGTGTTCTCCGACTGCAGCCAGCCCCTGCCGCACCCCCTGCCCTGCCTTCAGCCACCCCCCGCATGCCCTGCCTGCAGCCAGCCCCTGCTGCACCCCCTGCCCTGCCTCCAGCCACCCCCTGCATCCCCTGCCTGCAGCCAGCCCCTGTCTCCAGCCACCCCCTGCCACACCCCTGCCCTGCCTCCAGCCACCCCCCAGCCCCTGCCGCACCCCCTGCATGCCCTGCCTCCAGCCACCCCCTGCATGCCCTGCCTGCAGCCAGCCCCTGCTGCACCCCCTGCCTGTAGCCAGCCCCTGCCTCCAGCCATCCCCTGCACCCCCTGCCTGCAGCCAGCCCCCCGCCTCCAGCCGCCCCTGCCCACAGCCAGCCCTCGTCTCCAGCCACCCCCACAGACCCTGGCCACACCAGCCCCTGTCTCCAACCACCCCTGCACCCCCTGCCCGCAGCCAGCCCCTGCTGCAGCCAGCCTGTCTCCAGCCGCCCCCACATCCCCTGCCCGCAGCCAGCCCCTGCCGCACCCCCTGCCCTTTATCCAGCCAACCCCTGCTGCACCCCCTGCCCTGCCCACACCAGCCCCGTCTCCAGCCACCCCTGTACCCCCTGCCCGCAGCAGGCCCTGCCGCACCCCCTGCCCTGCCCGCACCAGCCCCTGTCTCCAGCCGCCCCTGCCCGCACCAGCCCCTGGGACACCCCTGCCCTGCCCGCAGCCAGCCCCTGTCTCCAGCCAGTCCTGCACCCCCCTGCCCTGCCTGCAGCCAGCCCCTACCTCCAGTCAGCCCCTGCCCTGTCTCCAGCCAGCCCCACACCCTCCTGTCTCCAGCCAACTCCGCACCCCCTTCCCTGCCTGCAGCCAGCCCCACACCCCCTGCTTCCAGCTAGCCCTGCCCCATGTCCACTGGTGCCCTGCAGTTCTCAGGGCAGTAACCCTGCACACCTGCTTCAATGAGGGGGGCATGGAGCAGCTGGGACCCACACATGTGCACACCCTAGGGTGACCAGACAGCAAGTGTGAAAAATCAGGACAGGGGGTAGGGGATAATAGGAGCCTATATAAGGAAAAGACCCCAAAATCGGGACTGTCCCTATAAAATCGGGACATCTGGTCACCCTAGCACACCCCCAGGGCGTGGTGGGGACCCAAACATGTGAAACGGAGCTCATTTCTAGTTCAGGCCCATCTTTTTAAAAAAGAACTTTAGGCAGGGTTAACATACATCCGTATTTTCCCGGACAGGTCAGGCTTTTTGGTTCTTAAATCGGATGTATGGTAACCCTGTTGGTACAAAAAATACATGCTGGGGCACATCCCGTAAATCAGAACTTTTTATAGGGAACCGGTTGTTAAGATTTTGGCAGCTCATCACTGGGTATGTGTACCCCTGGGGGTACTCAGAGGTCTTCCAGGGGGTACATCAACTCATCTAGATATTTGCCTAGTTTTACAACAGGCTACATAAAAAGCACTAGTGATATCAATACAAACTAAAATTTCATAGACAATGATTTGTTCATACTGCTCTATATTCTGTACACTGAAATGTAAGTACAATATTTATATTCTAATTGATTTATTTTATAATTATTTGGTAAAAATGAGAGTATGAATGTTTCAGTAATAGTGTGCTGTGACACTTCTGTATTTTTATGTATTTTATATATTTTTATGTCACATTTTGTAAGTTTTTAAGTGTGGTAAAACTTGGGGGTTCAGAAGACAAATCAGACTCTTGAAAGGGGTTTAGTAGTCTGGAAAGGTTGAGAGCCAGTGAAGTAGAACATAAGGTTCCTCGCACAAGTTGCCTGTTCCTACAATAGTTCCCTGTCATAATGGTTGCTGCTTCACCTGGAGAAGCAATACTGTCATGAGGGGTTTTGAGCTGTCGAAGAGAGGCCTTTGAGCCTGGTGATGGTGGATGTGAGGCAGGAGGAGGAGCCTCAATGCATGGAGAGTTTCATGTGTGCATCAACGGGGCAGATAAATTGGTGAATGAAGTTATGGATGATAATTGAGAGGGGAGGGGTAAGACCGTGAAGGGAGATTGAACATAAGAACCGGCATACTGGGTCAGACCAAAGGTCCATCTAGCCCAGTATCCTGTCTTCCGACAGTGGCCAATGCCAGGTGTCCCAGAGGGAGTGAACAGAACAGGTAATCATCAAGTGGTCCATCCCCTGTCACCCATTCCCAGGGTCTGGCAAACAGAGGCTAGGGACACCATTCCTTACCCATCCTGGCTAATAGCCATTGATGGACCTATCCTCCATGAATTTATCTACTTCTTCTTTGAACCCTGTTGTAGTCTTGGCCATCTAGACTAGATGAGCAGAAATTGGGAGTTTGAAAGACCAGTAAAAGGGTTAGAGAGGTATAACTATAATTTTTCCCCACCCTGCCCTTTACAGTGAGTGTACCATATTTCTTTGAGTGCTTGCAATGTCCATTCCATGTTAGGTGTGTGCGCACCATGAGCCGTCACCAGAAATTTTTCCCTCTCTGGTACCCGTCGGGTCAGCTCTGGTGCTGTGCGCTCATAAGGGCTCCAGCCAACACTGCACCTTCTCAGTTTCTTTTTTCGCCTATGATGGTCACTGGAACTGCTCTTCTTTCTTCAGCAAGCTCTCCTCAGTGGAAGACTCTTCTCTGTGGTCTTAGTTTACTACCTTCCCTTTGTTTCTTTTGTCCCAGTTCTTTATTTCTAGTTTGGACAGTTGTGAACTTGTTGTACATAGTTAGTTGGCATTTTCACCATTTTAGCGGAGTCTTCGTCTGCTCCCTGTACAGGACATGCCTCGGTCTCTCGGTTTCAAGCCCTGTGCCTCCTGCAGCAAACCTATGCCTGTTAGCGACTCGCACTCCAGTTGTCTGAAGTGCCTGAGAAAGACTGATATCAGCAGTTGCTGCCAGATCTGCCGGGATTTCAAGACCTGTACTGAGAAAGGCCTGGAGACAAGGTTGAAGTCCCTCCTGTTGGAATCAGCATCCCGACTCTCGTCGTAGCCAGTTTGGCCAGACTCAGCACTGAGTATGTTGGCGTCAGTGCAGAGTGCTCCTCCCACCATGAGAGTCTCTGCACCGTTCACCCATCACCTGTGCCGAAGAAAAAACATAAGAAGCTGTTGGCTGAGAGAGGGTGTTCCCCAACTCTGAGGAAAGTCACGTGTGGGGAGCACAGTGGAATGTGACCTGAGTCTGGCCACTCCTCTGATTCTGAGGGTGATACCGTTAACTCCATCCTTTATGTCCATTGAGTCCAGTCCTGGATCAACCTTCAGCACCAGAGGGAACAACAGGATCGCGGTGCTGTCTACCTCGGACGTGTTTGTTTCAGCCAGGGACTTGCGGGAGCTTTCGGTGTTGCTGGTGATGGCAATACAAGAATCAGTGACGTCGGTGCCAGGGAGCAGAATGGAGCATGTTGCCCTGAACTCCCATATGGTACTGTCAAGAGGGAAACTGTCCCTGCTGTCCTTGACACAGGTCTTCCCGATTTGTCAGCGTTCCCCAGCACCAAGTGGTATCTTCCTTCCATGGTCCCTGGAGGAAGGCTCATTGTCAGACTCGGAAATGGAATAGTATCCCCATCCGAGAAACTGTTCCCAGTCGTCCGTGTCCTCCCCAACCCCCCCCCTCCCCCCGTCAACTTATCCGGTTGTGGATCCATGTGCAGAAGTACGCCCGAATGCTTGGGCACTGGCCTATGCAGATGCAATGGCCATTTTGGAAACTCTGGGTTTTTCTCCAATGCAAGGACTCTCTTCCAGGCGCTAATACTTGGCGGTCTCAGAGAGGAGAGCACCTCTGGCCCATCGAGCAGCACTGGATCTGGATGCCGGTACCAAACCCGGTACCAATCCTCAGGATTGGATCAGAGCAGGCGAAGAAGAGGATCACCCCTGCTGGTGCAGAACTCCTCATCCTCTTCTCCAGAGGAGGCAGTGTCAGGGGTGGGCATGTCACCTCCCCATGATGACTTCAGAGCCCATTAAGAGCTCTTGAAAAGAGTGGCCTTTGAACCTCTGGCTGGAAATGGAGGTTGTCAAAGAGCCCTCCCACAGCCTGGTCAATATTTTGACTGCGGCAGCCCTATCAAAGGTGGCTCTCCCTCTCACTAAGGCCATCGTGGGCCAGTTAAAGCTCTGTGGGAAAACCCCATCTTCCCTGCCTTCCACCTCAAAAAAGAGCCAAAAAAATAGTATTTTGGTCCCTCTCTTGGGTATGAGTACTTGTGCTCCCACCCCCTCCTGGGTTCCTGGTGGTCTCAGTGGCAAACGAGGGACAGACAAGGGCAATAAGCTGTGACCCCCAAGGCAAAAGACTAGATCTTTTGGTAGAAAGGTTTATTCTACAGGAGTTCTACAGCTCGGCATCTCCAACCAGCAGGCTTTTGCTGGGGAGGTACGATTTCATTGTCTGGGACTTTATGTTGAAATTCAAGGACTTGCTTCCCCAGGAATTCAGGCAGCAGTTCTCTTCTTTGGTTGAGGAGGGGAAATCTGTAGTCAGGGCTTTCCTGTAGGCTGCCCTGGACGCGGCAGACTCGGTGGCTAGATCCTTAGCTTTTGCAGTAGTCATGCGCAGATGCTCTTGGTTCCAGTCCTCGTGACTGTAACAGAGATCCAGCAGTCGATTCAGGACCTTCCACCTGAAGATGCTTCGCTCTTCTCAGAACAAACAGATGCAAAGCTCCGCGGTCTGAAAGACTCCAGAGCCACCCTTAAGTCCTGAGTCTTTACACCCTGAAGCCTTCAACAAAGCACTTCAGGCTCCGGCACTCCAACCACTTCTCAGCTCCACCGCCCCGTCGGGACCTGCAAAAGAAGCAAAGCAGGTGTTTTAGACACAGGCAGTTCCCCCGTCTACCTCAGGGTCTCTACCTGGCCTGCCCAGATACATGGGGGCAGCCAAACAGAACTTTTGATGGGATGCCTGAGGTCATTATACCAGTTTCCGTGCCACTTGATCCTGTCCCCCTTTCGTTTTCGGACCACCTGTCCCACTTTGGCATGACATGGTCTGTTATCACCATGGAGTGCTGGGTGCTAAACACTGTAGAAAGGAATTATACGTTCTAGTTTATTTCCACTCCCCACACATTCCTTCCTTCCCTATTCCTCTTCAGGTATCCTTCTCATGAGCAATGTCTGGTGCAGGAGGTGCAAGCCCTCCTCTGCGTGAGAGCCGTGGAGGAGGTTCCTCGGGACTTAAGAGGAAAGGGGTTTTACTCCAGGTATTTTCTAATTCCAAAGGCCAAAGTGGATCTCTGACCCATTTTAGACTTGCGCCACCTCAACGGCTATCTCAAAAATCTGACTTCTGCATGGTCTCTGTGGCCTCCATCATCCCCTCCCTAGATTCGGGGGACTGGTATGCCACCCTCAACTCAAGAGATGCTTATTTTCACATCTCAATTTTCCAAAGCCACAGGAGGTTTCTCAGGTTCATTGTAAATCAAATTCACTACCAATTTACGGTTCGGCCTTTCAGCAGCCACAAAGGTTTTCATGAAATGCATGGCAGTAGTGGCAGCCTTCCTGAGAAGAAGAGGGGTACAAGTCTACCCGTACCTCGATGACTGGCTGGTCAAAGGCCAGGCCCAGGTGGAGGCCATTATCCACCTCCATACAATTGACCTTTCAGGTGCTGGGGCTTATAAATGAGCAGAAGTCTACCCTTGTCCCTGTACAAAGGATAGAGTTTATCAGAGCAGTGCTTGATTCCTCACAGGCAGGGCTTTCCTCCCAGAAGCCTGTGTCCAGACAATGGTGTAATTAATAGCCCAAGTCAAGGCCCACCCAGTCACGACGACCCATTTCTGCCTTAGACTTTTAGGCCACATGGATGCATCCCCATAAGTAGTGCAGCATGCAAGGCTACGCCTCAGATCGCTTTAAGCTTGGCTGGCCTCAGTGTACTCACCCAGTCGCCATCACCTGTACTTGGTGCTCACAGTTTGTCATCAGTCAGAACAGGAAATGTCACCATTCGCTCCCTGCAAGGCCACAGCCCAGGCTTACTCACAGAAGCTTTTCTGCTCCGTTGGACTGGACATCTGTTCTACAACTTCCCCTCTGTTCCTCTAGTGCATAAGGTCCTACTGGAGATCAAGCGAGACAGAACGCAAATCATTCTCATAGCCCTAGGCTGGCCCCACCAACACTGGTTCGACACGCTGTCAGTATCGACTCTGATGCTGTTACTTCTCCTCCTGGACCTGATATCTCAGGACCACGGTCAAATACTCCTCACCTGACAGCTTTGAAACTCCATGGCTAAATCCTGAGGAGTTGGCCTGTTCGGAGCAAATCCACCAGGTTTTGCGAGGTATCAGGAAGCCTTCTACCAGAGCAACATACCTTGCCAAGTGGTAGCGCTTTTCCATTTGGTCTTCCCAGCAAGGTCTCTTGCCCGCACAGTCATCTCTTCTGGCTGTTCTGGAGTATTTGCTGCGTCTGAAACAGCAAGGTCTGGCAATTTCATCAGTTAAAGTACACCTGGCAGCGATTTCAGCATTCCACGAATGGCTGATCGGTTTTCTCAGATGAGATGTCTGTTCATTTTCTCACGGGCCTAGAAAGATTGTGCCCTCAGATTCGAGAGCCCATTCCCCCATGCGACCTGGTCTTGTCAAAACTCATGGGGCCTCAGTTCGAGCTGCTGGGAATATGCCCCCTGTTGTACCTTTCCTGGAAGATGGCCTTTCTGATAACTCACTTTGGCCAGGAGTGTCTCAGACCAGGGCTCTTACATCAGAACCCCTGTACACAGACAGCTTTGCCCTCACCCTGCGTTCCTCCCAAAGGTGGTTTTGCAGTTTCACAATAATCAGTAGGGCCCTACCAAATTCGCATCCATGAAAAATGTGTCATGGACCGTGAAATCTGGTCTTTTGTGTACTTTCACCCTGTACTATACAGATTTCACGTGGGAAATCAGTGTTTCCCAAACTGGGGATCCTGACCCAAAAAGGAGATGGGGGGAATCACAAGGTTATTGTAGGGGGGTCACAGTATTGCCACCCTTATTCTGCACTGTTCCCTTCAGAGCTGGGCGGCCAGTGAGTGGTGGTTGCTGACTGAAGGCCTAGCTCTGAAGGCAACAGCTCAAAAGTAAAGGTGGCAATATCATACCGTGCTATCCTTAGTTCTGTGCTGATGCTGGCAGCAGCATTGCCTTCAAAGCTGGGCTCTTGGCCAGCAAGCACCGCTCTCTGGCAGCCCAGCTCTGAAGGTAGCACTCCCGTCAGCAGCAGCACAGAAGTAAACTTGGCAGTACTGCAACTGTCCTACAATAACTTTGTGAGTCCCCCACAGTCCTCTTTTGGGTCAGGACCCCTACCTTTACAACACCATGAAATTCAGATTTAAATATCTGAAATCATGAAATTTACTATTTTTAAAATCCTGTGACCATGAAATTGACCAAAATGGACTGTGAATTTGGTAGGGCCCTAGTAATCAGGCTATTTTTCTGCCTTTTTTTTCCCTGAAACCTCTCACAAACAGGGAGGAGCAAAATCTCCACACACTGGACGTTAGATGCACTCTGATATTATACATTGAGAGGATAAAACTGTGCCATAGATCTATGTAGCTGTTTGTAGCAGTAGCAGACAGGATGAAAGGCCTTCCTATTTTGGCTGAGCGGATCTCATCCTGGATCACATCGTGCATTCACACATGCTGTGAGCAGGCGGGGGTCCCACCACTGGCTATAGTGACAGCCCATTCTATGTGAGCACAAACTTCCTCAGCAGCTTTCCTGGTCCAGGTGCTGATCCAGGACATGTGCAGAGAGGTGACTTGGTCATCAGTACATACATTTTCTTCCCACTACACCATCACCCAGCAAGCTAGAGATGATGCCAGGTTTGGTCGAGCCATGTTGTGGTCAGCATGTCCATGAACTCTGATCCCATCTCCTATGGTACTGCTTGGGAGACACCAAACGTGGAACAGACATGTGCAACACATCTCGAAGAACAACAGTTACAGAAAGGTTAGTAAGTGATTTGTGACCCAACACCAGCCAAAATCGATCATTTGGGCAACACAGCTCTGTCTGCTGGATACTTAGGCAGAGTAGGTGTGTTCATGTAAATATAGTCTGGTCCTGAAGACTTCCCCCAAACCCACCCTCCAGCTCATCACTAGCTGTCAGGGGAGAGCTCATTCAGACCTTGCTTACAAATCATAATTTGAAATTATTAGCTTGGCCAACATCGCCAAAACAAATGCACTGAACTTCTCATGAAAAAACAACAGCTATGTGAGGCAGCTAGTTCTCTGTTCATGCTTTTCAAACCTATTATGCTTTTTTCAGGTACAAATGTTTTATCATCTATTGTATATGCTTTTAAAGAGTATACTGTTGACCATCGGGGGAAGGGGGGGTGGGGTGATGTGGAAATTCAGGTAAATCTCTGATGGGGGAGAAACACTCACAGGCACCCTGCCGTGATCCTATGCTGTAGAATCACCAGACAACCTTACAGGTTCTAGAGACTCAGATTTACTTGTAATGTGCTTTTAAGGAGTGTATGCAAGTTCTGAGGCTTTTTTGCAAGATAGGTTTGCATGCAAGCCATCTAAATATAGCAGTTAATTCAAGTGGGAGAAGAGAGAAAATCTGCCAGAAGCTGAAAGAGAATGGCCGAAGAACAGTTTTAAAAATGAACAAACAAACAAACTTGGAACAAATCCAAGGACAGCAGGGAACCAATTCAGGCTGCATTCAACCACCACGCTGTAGCATGGTAATATTAAGAGTAAAGAGCAGTAGTTTACACAGATATTTTTTAAAACATTCCCTAAATATTTAGCTTGTATATTTGCAGTGAGAAGAACCCAAAATAAATACAAGTCCAATTATTTTCACAGATTCTTCTTGTATTCTTGTTACTCACTAATTTGAGGCGAATAAAGGGGTTTCACATTTTTCCAACAGCTGTTCAAGCTCTTCCATCTCTTTGTACCAGATGATGGCTCTCGCAAGAGAGTTAAACAGGCTGTTCCACAGTTTTAAGACGATGAGTTCATCAAAAGGGTGCAACTTTACAACATGCTGTGGTGAAAAATAAGCAATGCTAAATTCTTCTATTATACAAAAATCTAATTAGCAACTTTGGGACTGGAAAAAATATGAAACATTGAGTATTCAATCACAATTGTATTTCAAGTGTCAGAAAAAGCAAAGCAATGTGGTGGTAGCAGCCGATAAAGTGAGCTGTAGCTCACGAAAGCTTATGCTCAAATAAATTTGTTAGTCTGTAAGGTGTCACAAGTACTCCTTTTCTTTTTGCGAATACAGACTGACACGGCTGCTACTCTGAAACCTGTCATACTGGAGTTTGTGTGTCTACATGACATGGTAATAAGTGTGGGCCAGTGGCTCGGGCATAGGACTGAAAATCACAGGGCATAGGTTCTGTTCTGAGCTCTGCCACTGACTCACTGTCGTAACCTCTCTGTTCTTCATCTTTATAAAGATAACAATACTTACCCACCTTTGTAAAGAGCTTTGACATGTATACTTGAGATCATAGCTTTGAGGTTCTGATAACTACACTGCACCAAATAGGAGGGCACTAAATCTCCACAGTGCACAAAAGGATTAGCTTGGTTGGTTTTGTTTCAGACATGATGTAGCTTTTTCAGTTCCGTATTTTGGCATTCTGTTTATACCTGTGTTTTCAATTGTAATAGGGATTTTTTTCAGTTAGTATTTTTAAATGAGTTTTGCCTAGAGGTTACCTACAGAAGAGAGAATTAGAGGGACTTTAATATTAAGGTTTGGTCTTGTTTCTCAGACTCGCACAAGCTAGTGTTCTATTACTCCCTTCCATGCTAGCCCTACTAAATTGTTTCCTACAGGCCGATGTTGTTAGTTTTAATATTTAAAGTAAAGTTAGTGGCATGCTATCCATTGCCAGTTCCCTGTGATACTTCTGTGATTCGGCAGTCACAGAATTTTCAGCAGAATTCATCCCTTGCTGCAAAATCGTGCTCCAGAGTCTCCGCTATAATTTTTTTAAATGAATGGTTCTAGTTCTTATGATTCAAGAAGATGATCTTGAAATCATGAACAGATTTGAAAGCAATACAGTGCAGAGAGCCTGCAACAATAGCTCTGAAAACTGTGAACTGCCCTATTCATCTCAGTCAGGGCCCATGGACTCTGCAGTTCCACAGCATCTGGCTTTTGCAGGCAAGCTGCTCATATTTTGTATTCAGTTTCCCTTCTTGGTCAGGACTGGCCTGCAACTGTCTCTTGCTTTCCAGTTTTCCTCACTAGGGGGAGTTAATCGGATTACAGTGAAACCTCTGCACTGTTCCTTTGAGCTCAGGCAGGAGGGGGTTAGAGCCAGAGCTAACCTACAGTTTACAGCCAGGGAGTGCGGGGGGAGAGATGGGGAATGGAATCTAAGAATTTATGCTGGCAAGTAGAGCTAGTCGGAAAAATTCAAATGAAATGTTCATCAGAATTTGTGGATTCATTAAAAGTTAAATGTTTCACTGAGATGGTTCAATTTCAGCAAAGTTCCAGTTGAACCCAGGCAGCAATCCGCCAGAACCCTGCCAGTTTGCCTGCCCAGCTCCTTGGCAGACCACACTGGAGGACTCTTTAGTAGAGAATTTAGAAAACGTTGGTTTTCATTCCTAATTGGAACAAAACTAAATTGTGAAATATCAAAATCCTCAATGAAACTGAATACCATTCTCTGCACAGCTCAACTGGCAAGTTAGACTGGCTGGGGAATAGTGCAGTAGCTGAAGCCCTTGGATCCAGGGAAATGAGATGTAAAACCATCTACAAGCTCTGCACTCCTGTCCTCCTCATTTCTTTGACACATGCAGACAGAGGGATGGCCTGAGCCCAGCTGCATGGACAGCATCACAGGAGCAAAGTCCCAGGGATTGGAGTTTGGCTGTCTGGAGAGCATAGTGAAAACTTGTCAACAAAAGTAGTCACTGTCAAAAATAATCTCTCATGAACGTTATGCCAATAAGAATTTTCAGTTAAAATAGACATAGTTCTGTTTTTGTGTGGGACTGGAGGATTGGAATAAATGGTGTTTCATGACAATGGAATAAATTAATGTTGTGGAATTTAGGAGTTGTTGCCACAGAAATTAGGAGTTGTTGCCATGTGTTGTGAACCTGGTCTAATTGTGTCACTAAGTACACAGGACTTAGAATATAGAATGCATTCACAGTGATGTTTGTTTGATATACCATAAGAGCTTTGATTATGTTCGGTACCGGAAACATTGATAGAAAAGTAAACTTAGGCCATGTCTACACTACAAAATTAAGTCAACCTAGCTTCCATCAGCATAGGGCTGCCGCAGTAATTACATGGCTTGTGCTTTTCCCCACTTTGCTCCTTGTGTCAGCAGTGTATGTCCTCTCCAGGAGCGCTTTTATTGATTGTACTGTCAGTGTGGGGTATTGTGGGACGCTTCCTGAAAGACAGTAACAGTCTACGTAAGCAATGCAGTGTCTATGCTGATACTGCTTTGACCTAATTACTTCACCCTTAACTCTATGCCATTTGTGGAGGTGGAGTTAAGTTGGCGTAGAGGGGCAGTTACATCAGAGAGAGCAAAATGTAAGTGTAGACTCTTCCATAATTTATGTCGAAGTAAACTGCCTTGTGTCAATCTAACTCTGTAGCGTAGACAGACCTTAGCGGTATAGTCAGGTGGACATTCACTATGTAACTTTTGATTTATATAAATGTTGCTATCATTATTAAACATTTATACTGCAGTAGAGTCCAACTTCAACAGTTGGGTCCAAAATTACTGGGAAGAATTTAAAGTGAGAATTAGTATTAAATTTAATGAACGTTAAATGAAATAAAAGCTACAAATTGGAAGTTCACTCTTTTTTTAAAAATTAGCGTTGTCAATTGCTTTTTAAAATAGAGTGGCAGTAGGATGGAGGAGTGGCCAAACCATGTGTGAGCAGGGGGAAATGTTGTAGACATGGAGAACTTTTGCAGCCATTTATTTATGTTCACTTTAGTGCTATGTACCAAAGCAATCGATGTGCTGGTACATTGAAAATGTTGCTGTATGTCAAAAATAGTAAATGGAATAGTTCTGTTTTATCTTTCAAATAATTTTTAAATAAAAAAAATTAATTTCACTGTACATGGTTAGTATTATATTTGGGTGATTTGTATTGTAAATGTGTATTCTGTGTCCTATACTACTTTCTTAAAATTAAAATAAACAAGAACTGTTCCTCATATATTTTTTAATTAAGTTAAAGGGTGGAAAGTTTTTCTTTTGTAACACAGAGCAAGAAAGGCCCTCTTGTGGTCATGATTTTAAAAAGTCGTGGGAATTTTCTCTTCTGTGCCTCAGCCAAGCAATATTGTAATAAGAATATTGACTTTAGGGAGAGTTTATCAATAGAAGAAACCATGCATGACGCAAGTCTTTTTCTGTTCTTGTCATTCTTATGATGCTAGTTTGAGCCAGTAATTTTTGCACTATTTGCAATTTAGTCATGTAACTTGCTACTTTAGACTATGTATTTTACTGATCATTTACTGCACATATTAATAATGCGGGAAATTATTTATTGAATAATAGACATTTGGATTTCTTAAATAGCTAAAGCACCATATTGTGGAACAAAGAATAGAGTATATTGTAGTTACTTTATATCACAGTTTGCTCCTTCAACCACAAATTTGTGTGTTCTCTTTGACCACTTTGTAATAATTCTTTTTTTCTCTCTCTCTCTCTTTCAACAGCCCAGTGACTTCTCAGTATCTCTAAAGGCATCAGGGAAGAACAAACATTTCAAGGTGCAGCTTGTGGACAATGTCTATTGTATTGGCCAGCGTCGATTTCATTCAATGGATGAATTGGTGGAACACTACAAAAAAGCTCCCATCTTCACCAGTGAACACGGCGAAAAGTTATATCTTGTGAAAGCACTTCAGTGACGTTGAAGATAGACTATGCCACCTAGGCCTCTTATAACTTTCAAGCCTTAGGTCCTAATTCACTTTTATAGAGCAGAGCAATCTACTCCCTGAAGCAGGCTTAAAGGATGGGTTCTTTCCAAAGTGTTTGCTCTGTTGGTTGTTATTGTCCTTTTTTGGTTTGGATTTGTTTTGTTTGCCTATTTTATCTTTTTGGTTCTGTTAATCTCAGATGACCTCCCCTCAGGTTGAAAATTTCACTTAAATGGGCGTTGTAAGCACTCACTTTCATGCCTGAGTTCTAAACTCCCCTCTTCTGTGTACGTTTACATAGTTAGTTCCAATAAACGAGGGGTGTTTTCAATTCAAAACAGTGTTAATCTGTTCAAATTGCTCATGCTGACAGAACTGTTCATTTGAGAGACATCGGACACAGTTTGAATGCACTGAAGCTGCAGCTAATTAAGTGAGATATAGTAGACATAACAGTTGTGGCAGTGAGTTCTGTAGCTATTTTGCTTACCAAGTAGTATATTACAAAAATTCCTAGTTCCTAGAAGCACTCTTTACACTGTACTCTGCTATTACATTGCCTCTTTAACTCTTTGTAAAGAGTACACTAATTAAAGCATTTTGTAATAGTACTTCTTAATCTACTATGGTAAGATTGTAGTAAAAGAAAACTATCTAGTGTATTTTGGTCTGTAATTGCAACAGAGAGGAATTTTCTTTTTTACATTGATTGCTAGAGAAAGAATCATTGAATTGTAAAGGCTGAATGTTTTGGTAATCTACAACCAAATGTGCCATCCACATAATGCTTTTTCCTCTTGCCCTTCTGCTTGTTTGAATTAAACAATTATGTATTTAATTCTCGAAGTAATATGTATCTGTAGCTGATTGTTGACACTAATACAGAAGATTAATAAAAACTGATCTTGGGGTGGGGCGGGCGGGCGTGCTACCAACACTATTATATATATAGATCTATATATATTTGCTTTATAGAGAAAATCTTCAGGGTTTACAGAGGATGGTGGGATTGGTAGTAGGAGACACACAGAATGTTTATGAAGAAAATGCATTTTCTCTTTTCTTTACATTTAAACTCCTTTATGGTTTAAATATACAGTCTTGAGATGGCACATTCCTGAGATTGAAGAAGGGATCTTGAGATCTCAAATTCTTGCATACCCAGTTTTTTGGATATTGTAATAAAACAGATATTATGTCAAGATGGAGTACTGGATTTATCCTTGAGTGGTAGTCATGATGTTCGTTTAGTAAGGTGAAATAGTGTAAATATGGAATTTGTGTATTTTGAATTTGGTCTAAGAAGAAAAAAATTTGAGCAACAATACTGTAGGTAATGAGAAATACTCTGTATGTTTTCAGTATTGGTTACTACGATGAGGAAGACCATAAACTCCTTTAATGAAAATGCAAAAGGGAACCATTTCCTAAGGCCTTCACCTTTTGTTTTATTTGTTGTTTTATCTGTCACTCTGTAATGTGAATAGGATTTACACCAATGCAGCATGATTTGCTTTGATTTAAATTATCTTTGCTATGGGGTTGCCCTGGTGCACTTGCACAGGTGGCTGAAAACCCAGTGTCAGAAAGGCTTGAAAAAGGGTTAAAAAAAGAACAAGATAAACTCATGGACGATAGGCCCATCAATAGCTATTAGTCAGGATGGGCAGGGATGGTGTCCCTAGCATCTTTGCGAGAAGCTGGGAATGAGCGACGGGATGAATCACTTGATGATTACCTGTTCTGTTCTTTCCCTCTGAAGCACCTGGCATTGGCCACTGTCAGAAGACAGGATACTGGGCTAGATGGACCTTTGGTCTGACCCAGTATGGACATTCTTATGTTGAGGGGCAGACACTGTTGTGGAAGTTTTACAAACCTATTGTTTTCTTATCATGCCTGTGTGTGCACGCTCACTCCCGCCCCCCCCCCCCTTTCTCTCCCCTTTTAGATTGCTTCATTTTTTCAATAGAATCTACTAGTAAAAATCAGACATCTGCTTGACTTCTATAGGACAGCTTTGTAGTGGCACCACTGATTAAGAGTGACCCAGATCTTTATAGTCACATTGCTATCATAAAGAGTCCTAATTTGTGGACTGCCATCTCCAGGCAGTGGCCAAACATTAGGAACTTAGGAATTTCCATACCAAATTAAGGTTTTTTTCTTCACCCTTCTCTGGACTCCCTCTATATGGAGATCTAACTGAACACTATACTTTAAATGAGGGGGATACCACAGGTTTATATAATGCCTTCACAATCTTGGTGTTGTTTTCTATCCCAATCTTTATATATCCTAACATTGTTTGGTTTTGACTGCTGCTATGTATTGAGCAGAGGTGTTCATTGAGGTGTCTACAGTGAGAGGACAGGTCTTTTTCCTGAGTGGTTACAGTTAATTTATAACCCAGCAATGTTATATGAGTAGTTCATATTATTCTTTCTAATGAGTTTTAGCTTGCCTTTGTCAATGCTGAATTTAATCACGCTGGTTTGTTGGGTCCCTCTGCGGTTCCTCAGTCTCTTGTAGTCTGGACCGATCTAAATAATTTTGTCTTCTACAAGTTTTTCCACCTAACTGATTCCAATTTTTTACAGTTGTTTGATGATTATACTAAACAATACTTGTCCTAATAAAGATTGCTGGGATATTCTACTGTTAGAATATCAACTTTAGGAATAATTGGAAACTATTTCTGTTTCTCAGCCAGTTTCTACTCCCTGACATAACCTTTATCTGACACTCCATGACTGCTTAGTTTCCTTAACAGCCTCTTGTCAAAGGTTATTGGTTTTTTGTTTTGTTTTATTTTTTAAGATTAAAGAAATTAATCCACTTGTTCTTCAGCTCCTTTTTTCATTAACAGGGCTTAAAGAATTTTAGTAGATTAGAAAGACATGATTTTTCTTTATATAATCATTCTGATTTTTCCAAATAATATCAGATTTTTCTAAGTGCATTTATTCTATTTTTAATTATTTCAACCAGTTTTAGTGGTGCTGCCATTTAATGTTTTTCTTGCCTTTCACTTCCTTTTTTTTTAAATTGAGTCACATGCACTCCTTCTCTGAATCTGTTAAAGTACACTGCTGTATCTAAATGCAGTAATAGTTCAGGTTTCGACGTCTCTGAATCAAGGAATATTTCCAACACACCTCTGAACAACATACTAACCCACAGAGACCTTTCGACCAAGACTACAAAAAGAAGGATTCTGGGTGGACTCTTCCTGAAGATCGAAACAACAGACTGGACTTCTACATAGAGTGCTTCCACCGACGTTCACGGGCTGAAATTGTGGAAAAGCAGCATCACTTGCCCCATAACCTCAGCCGTGCAGAACACAATGCCATCCACAGCCTCAGAAACAACTCTGACATCATAATCAAAAAGGCTGACAAAGGAGGTGCTGTCGTCATCATGAATAGGTCGGAATATGAACAAGACGGTGCTCAGCAGCTCTCCAACACCACTTTCTACAAGCCATTACCCTCTGATCCCACTGAGGATTACCAATAGAAACTACAGCATTTGCTCAAGAAACTCCCTGAAAAAGCACAAGAACAAATCCCCTGGAACAATACTTGGGTATTCTATCTGCTACCCAAGATCCATAAACCTGGAAATCCTGGACGCCCCATCATCTCAGGCATTGAATCATAGAATCGGGATTGTCTGGCTATGTAGACTCCCTCCTCAGGCCCTACGCTATCAGCACTCCCAGCTATCTTCGAGACACCATTGACTTCCTGACGAAACTACAGTCCATCGGTGATCTTCCTGAAAACACCATCCTGGCCACTATAGATGTAGAAGCCCTCTACACCAACATTCCACACAAAGATGGACTACAAGCCGTCAAGAACACTGTCCCCGATAATGTCACGGCAAACCTGGTGGCTGAACTTTGTGACTTTGTCCTCACCCATAACTATTTCACATTTGGGGACAATGTATACCTTCAAATCAGCGGCACTGCTATGGGTACCCACATGGCCCCACAGTATGCCAACATTTTTATGGCTGACTTAGAACAACGCTTTCTCAGCTCTCGTCCCCTAATGCCCCTACTCTACTTGCACTACATTGATGACATCTTCATCATCTGGACCCGTGGAAAAGAAGCCCTTGAGAAATTCCACCATGATTTCAACAATTTCCAGCCCACCATCAACCTCAGCCTGGACCAGTCCACACAAGAGATCCACTTCCTGGCCACTATGGTGCTAATAAGCGATGGTCACATAAACACCACCCTATACCGGAAACCTAGTGACCGCTATTCCTACCTATATGCCTCCAGCTTTCACCCAGACCACACCACACGATCCTTTGTCTACAGCCAAGCTCTACAACATTTGCTCCAACCCCTCAGACAGAGACAAACACCTACAAGATCTCTATCAAGCATTCTTACAACTACAATACCCACCTGCTGAAGTGAAGAAACAGATTGACAGAGCCAGAAGAGTACCCAGAAGTCACCTACTACAGGACCGGCCCAACAAAGAAAATAACAGAATTCCACTAGCCATCGCCTGCAGCCCCCAACTAAAACCTCTCCAATGCATCATCAAGGATCTACAACCTATCCTGAAGGACGATCCATCACTCTCACAGATCTTGGGAGACAGGCCAGTCCTTGCTTACAGACAGCCCCCCCAACCTGAAGCAAATACCAGCAACCACACAACAGAACCACTAACCCAGGAACCTATCCTTGCAACAAAGCCCGTTGTTAACTGTGTCCACATATCTATTCAGGGGACACCATCATAGGACCTAATCACATCAGCCACACTATCAGAGGCTCGTTCACCTGTACATCTACCAATGTGATATATGCCATCATGTGCCAGCAATGCCCCTCTGCCATGTACATTGGTCAAACTGGACAGTCTCTACGCAAAAGAATAAATGGACACAAATCAGATGTCAAGAATTATAACATTCAAAAACCAGTCAGAGAACACTTCAATCTCTGGTCACTCGATTACAGACCTAAAAGTGGCAATTCTTCACCAAAAATCTTCAAAAACAGACTCCAACGAGAGACTGCTGAATTGGAATTAATTTGCAAACTGGATACAGTTAACTTAGGCTTGAATAGAGACTGGAAGTGGATGGGTCATTACACAAAGTAAATCTATTTCCCCATGTTTATTTTCCCCCACCCCCCACTGTTCCTCAGACGTTCTTGTCAACTGCTGGAAATGGCCTACCTTGATTATCACTACAAAAGGTTTTCTCCTTCCCCCTGCCCCCCCCCCCCCCCCCCCCCGCTCTCCTGCTGGTAATAGCTCATCTTAAGTGATCACTCTCCTTACCATGTTTATGGTAACACCCATTGTTTCATGTTCTCTATGTATATAAATCTCCCCACTGTATTTTCCACTGAATGCATCCGATGAAGTGAGCTGTAGCTCACGAAAGCTTACGCTCAAATAAATTTGTTAGTCTCTAAGGTGCCACAAGTACTCCTTTTCTTTTTTAGTAATAGTTCAAGGATTCTAATTTCCTCACGAGGGTCTTCTTGACTAGCTTCTTCTTTTTCTTTTATTATTTGTTTGTTTTGTGGTATCCCCTAGGAACTGTGGTCATTGACCAGGACCCCATTGTGCTAGTGCTCTACAAACACAATAAAAAATAGTCAAATCCTGCCCTTTCTAGATTGAGTGTCAACGGTCTAGTGTGATCTAATATGGCATATTTGTAGTCTTATGCTTTAGAATTTATATTCTGTTGAATGATCTTTTCCACTCAGAAATTTTCTCTCACAAGTTTCTGTGGAATTTTTAAAATCTAATGGTACACCTCCACCCCTTTGCCTTATGCTGCTCATCTTGTATAATTTATTACTTGGTATAACAATATATGCTATTGATTTTTTGCATTCTGCAATGTTTCAGTAACGGCTATTCTTCGAGTAGTGTCCCTGTGGGTGCTCCACTTCAGTTGCACATGTACCTTGAAACTTGATTGGAGATTTTCTGTTAGCAGCCTCCATTCAGCCCAGGCATGCACTCTCTACAATCTTGTGCTTCACTCCAAGGACATATAGGGCTGTGCGGGAAAACCACCCTCAGTTCCTTCTCTATTACCTCAGCCTGAGATGGAGGTCTGACGTGTGTGCCTGAGCATGTTTTTCTTTAGTTAGTTTAGTTTAGTGTTGTTAGTCTAAAATTAATTACATAGCAGTAAGAGGTATGAGATTTTTTTCCTATCCTTTTTGTCTGGGGAGCTTATTTGGCCTGGCTGAGCATGCCTGGCTCACCAGGTTTCAAATAGTGCATCTCCTGCAGGGAGGCTATCCCAATCACTGACAGCCACTGTAGGTGTCTCCATTGCTTGGGAGAGTCCTATATCTCCCAGAAGTGTAATTTTTGGCTGGCTCTCAAATCTAGAGCATGGAAGAATCAGGAGACCAAATTGAAGCTGCTGATGATGGAGCACTCCCTACCCCCCAGTACATCTGTTTCTGGACAGATCTGGGGCCCCTTCAGGCTCATCTAAGGTCTCCCTTAAGAGGGGGATGACCTCAGAGGACCCGGGGAGGTTCAGAAGAAGAACTCTGACTCCCACCACAGGAACTGGTTTCCAAGAGGTCCTGATTTCCTCCTAAGTCTATGGTGTTGGAGGCTTCAACCTGACTCAGTATCATGGAGGTGAAAGACTCTTCCTCTGGTATCATCGGAGCAGGGAGATCCCAGAGCACTTCAGAAAAACACAGCTATAGCAGACCTCCAGTACTAATTGTGAAAGACCGGGAGGTCCAAACTCTTCTCTAAAATGGCACCACCTGCAGATTACCAGTGGTGCCTTCCCACTCATCTCCATCGGTACCAAAAAGGCTTTAAAAAGGGCTCACTTTTTTATATAATTATAGCAAAACAATTTTGGAAATACCAAAAAGTAGTTTCTGCTCCTAAAAATGTGTCAGTTTGCCCAAAAATAGATATCCTAGTAATCGGGTTTTTGGAATTCAGACTAGCATCTTGCTTAGCAAAATCAACTGGATAGCTATTGGTTATGATTTCTGTTCACTACTGATCTAGGTTGTTTTGGACCAATAACCTAAAGTTGGAAGGATTTCTATGCCATTTCAGTCCCTGGTCCATCTAGTTTTTACTCCTTGGTCAATGTGTACAAGTCAATGTTTGTAAATTTAGTTTATACTTAAACTTAGAGCTCGTCTACACAGTGGAGGAACGCACACTACAGGGGTATGATTTCTGTAGAAATAACAGAGCGTAGTTTTAAGTAATAAAAATATAGGATGGACTCAGGAATGATTTTTAATTATTTTAATTTTTTCTCCTATGTAGGCTACTTCATTACTTAGGTTGAATTTTTGCAAAATAAGCCAGTTCAGTATATATTTTATAAATTTACTACAAGGGTTAAGCAAGCAATTATAACACAAATGTAAATTTAAGTGAAATATATTACTAGTTAACTTACAGTTTTGCTCACTTAATTTAGAAAGGTACAAGTTGAGGTTACAATTGAGATTTAATCAATAATAAATCAATGGTTCAATGTATCTGGCTTGCCAATTACTGCAGTTAGCAATTAAATCAACCTATAATGAGCAATTTGAGGAAAACAATCCTTGAAATTTTATAGGAAGGTTAAGGGGAGAAGTTGTTCCCTTTGGCTTGAGCAGTTTAGCTCAGTGTCTGCTAGAGACAAGGATTGTTGCTTGCCTTGATTTTAGGGAAGTACTCTTAAAATAATTTCTTTATAGCTTCCTTTTGGCTACTTTTCTCCCATTAAGCTTCACTATCCACAAAGATTACAGTAAGCTTGTCTTGTTTAATGTATTTATCTCCCCACAATGCCTGCGTCTTTCTGGCAGTCTGGCACAGACACCGTGATTTCTGAAATACCAGATTTATAGGAGTTTTAGAATTACCCCGGTTTAATCCAGAGATCTTCCTGTTCCAATAACAGATTTATGAGTTTAGTACCTAGTTTGGGGAACAGTAATACAAAAAGAGACCCATGCACTAGTGGGTGTTAGAGCAATTTGAGATCCTCGAGTTGCTCTACAGAAGGATTTTCACACTTTCTCAAAATCTCACGTGATTGGTTTTAGCTTGGAACAGGCTAATGTTTACTGGTATCTTCATCAATTATAAGATGTAATTTGAGCTTTCACATGTGATGGTCTTGATCTTTCCTCTTTCTTAGTTGCACTTTAGAATGCTCTCAGCCAGTGTTCTCTCTTCCTTTGGGTGACCTGTCCAAGGAAGAGGAGAGCAGGACACCATTTGGGTGTTGGTGGGAGAGAGATTTCCTCTACTCCATCCCAGCGGACACTCTTGTCCAATTAGGAGTTCCAGCATGTTGGTTATATCTCCTTGTGGAACAGTGACCTGTCACCTTAATCTCGGAGTTGCATTGAAGATTACATTCTAGCATGTATGTGTCAAACCTATTTGTTGCTAACTGCAAACAGATATCTCTCGAAAACAGAATACAAGAAGATGCCATATGATAAGGAGCTGGTAGGCAAACTTCTACTTAGGTTCTAGATATAATGTCTTGATTGCTGACTAGCCATTATTTAATCCTTCACTCATTTCAGCACATTCTTGTGACGGGAGGTTAATTTTGACACTTGCCAAGTAGTCTTAAGAATTGGGGATAGTGTTTAGGGCAAGTCAGTGGCCTTATCCTAATAATCTTTTGCCTACATACCAAAAAGTTGCTTCAGGCATTCTTTAGCAATGCCAACATGAACATTTGGCCTACCAAAGTTACCCAGGCCTAAATCCAAATATGGCCTATTTTCCTTAATTTTTAAAGTGCACTAATATGTTGCATATTAATTGGTCTGCATAGATCCTACTGGTGCACGCTAAATTGTTAATAATTAAACTACTCATTTCACAGTGTTTTACTATTGTTGGTAAAACGATTTAAGATGACTGAAAGGTGTATTGATTTCCAGAAGTAACTCAAGCTCTTAAACTATAGCAGGAACTGTAAATTCTTACATACCTTAAGAAGGAAAAAATTCCATATAGATATTTTTCCCCTCTTCATGCACAGTCCTGATTACTATTACAGCTGACTTGTTCCATTACAAAAGGCTAACGGCTCTGTTGGAGGGACGAGAGGAATCAGAATTGTTTACCCTACCTTCTTTGCTTGTTACTGTTCTGTAGAGGAGTGTTTTAGATAACAAGGAACACAATTATGCTCTGAGAACTTCAGAAATGTATATTGCTGTGTAGCAAATCTGAATCCAATATTTACTTAATAGGTGAGCTACATTGTACAGTAATGATGTCTGATACTTGCAGAATCCTGTGAAGTATTACAAAAGCAGTAGGTTAATTCCCTCACTGCTGATTAGTAGAACCAGATCTAGAACTACATCTGATTTAAAATCCAACAAAGAGTACAGTTTGTGGACAGAAAGGGACATGACATGAAATATAGGGGTTTTTTTTTTTTTTTTTTTTTTTTTTTTAAGTAATAGTTTCAGGTACCACACTTGCCCCTGAGACCTCTTGACAATTTTTGTGATTTTAAAATTGTATTCCTTTATATTAAATTGGGTTTTCTCTCTCATTGCTATGTGAAATATCCACACAAATGAGAAGAGGAAGCTGATTTTACCACAGATAATTAATGATTCACAACAAATTGGAAAAATAGATTTTTGTTCCTGTAATTTCTTTCAGTTATGATAAAATGTTAGCTATAAGAGTAGGACGTTAAAAATGTAGACAAAAGTACGATTTTTACATTGACAGGCAGATTATCCCCCAGCAGTAGATGTCCATATCAGTGGATGCTTCTGTTATATGAGAGAAAATTACAGGCAAGAAATATTTTTTTTCTCGAACAAGTCTTGTGTGTCGACTTTGACATCTGATATTGTAGTGATATTTCCTTATCAATGTGGTTTGGAAATTAATACATCAAATTCTAAACCTATTGTTACCTGTGCACACTTCTCTTAGTGGAGAATTAGACCTGCCTCTAAGTGATTTATTCTGCTGTCTCCAAGATAGATCTTGTTCCCTTGTCCCCTATTCTGATAATGACCACCAACTCCATTCACTGGATCTGAGGGTTCCAAGCCTGAAGAAGTGATGTCAGTGTTCACATCAAGATACAGGAAAGGTGATAGTCCTCAGAAGGGGAGAAGCTAGGCTATTTAGGTCTCACTAGAGAAAACAGTTGCAATTCACCTTTGTTTACGAACAGGCAGAATTTTCCCTCCTTCACAAAATATCAGATCAGCTTCCTCTTGGAAATTAGCCAGTCCGAATGAAATAAGTCTCATAACTGTAATTGAAGGTGTGGTGGAGAATAATGTACCACACTAATAGATTTTATTTTAAATTTTGATTTCCAGCGTTGAGTTCAGCACAATAGTAATTTGTGCTGTGAAAAATTCCTTGAATGGAATAGTGAGAACTATTCACATCCTTACAGTAATTGGGCCTTAGCTGAGATGAAAACAGGAGACAGCAACACTGATAGGTTGGGACTGGGGATACAAAGGGATACTTTATATATTTTGACAATGTGAGCAGGTTGTCCCTTGGGAAAGTAGTGTAAATATCTTGTGGGTTTCATAGAGGAGTTTTGCTTATTTTCATTTAAATATATACAAAAGTAGTGTTTAAACCTTGCATAAGTGAGACAGGAGATCTTAGAAATAGGTTCTACGCATAGGAGCTGCATGAGAGAGAGCAGACATTCAGGCCATGTCTCTGTTAAGAAAAGTCACACTATTGTAGCAATACCAATGTTAAAAGAAAAGGAGTATTTGTGGCACCTTAGAGACTAACCAATTTATTTGAGCATGAGCTTTCGTGAGCTACAGCTCACTTCATCGGATGCTATGTCTCTAAGGTGCCACAAGTACTCCTTTTCTTTTTGCAAAGACACGGCTGTTACTCTAATAACAATGTTGTTATATTGCTGTAAGTCCTTAATACAGCTGCTTCACTCCAACACAAAGTGGGGTTTGCTTTGATGTTAACAGATGAAGCTACACTGGGTGTAAGCCCCAGTTTGAGCTGCAAGGGCACATCTATATTACTGGGCAATGTAGTTCCACTAGTGTGAATTTCCTTAATGTGGACAGAAATTTGCTCCCTACCTTGAGCAAAGACAACAAGGTAGGGAGCAAATGTGAACTGAAGAAAGTGATAAAATTCCTATTTTAGGGAAAGTTATCAGATGTTCTATAATATCTAATCAGAAAATGCTATCCTCTTTAAATTTACTAATTTACCAATTTCCCACTTTAACTGAGAGGTTGGGGTTTTTTTCTTTGTTTTATTTTATCCCACCCTTAATATTTCTTTTAATGTAGTTTGTCTGTTATTTATCTAAGATTAGATTTTTAACAGTAAATGTCGGTAAACATCGATTTCACTATACACCACAAACCGACAAAGACTAATTCCATCGATAATAATCAAAATGTACAGATAGGTAAAGTAAGAAAAATGCTGCTTGAGAAGTTATTACAGTTTGATTTAAGGATATTTACTTTATATATTTTGACATGTGATGTTGACAATTTGTGTTTTAATGGTTATAAACCCTTAACTTTTGGGGTCTCAGTGTCCATTCTCATTAAGTCGTCTGACTGCCCCCATTGTCTGATCCTCCCGTATTTTCCCACAACTGTGCAAATTTAAATCAATAAAAAAAATTTAAAGCTTAAAATCCTTAATTTTGTGCAACTGTGAACGTTTAAATTGATAAATTGAAAAAAAGTTTAAATATAAGCATTTATATTATCAGTCAAAATTATAAAAAAAAATTCTTCTAAGCCTATTTATATCCAAAATGATGCAGACAGTACTTAGCTTCATAAGCGGCAGGAGTAGTTCATAGAAATTGCTGAATCAACCTCCAGCAGAAATGTTATGTGCTGTAGGAAGGTCGTTGATCAGTTATTTTCAACTTTTTGTCCCCATTAGATCAGCATCCGGTGCCACTATTGCCATTGTTGGGCTACTCTGTGAATTTGAGTTGGTAAGATACTGAGTCACTTCTCCCAGTAATAGCTGACAGGCCGCACTTGCTAATTTTTTCCAGTATGAGTCTTTGAAAACCTTGTACTGTGGAATTCATGATGGTTTCAGGGAAATTTGTAGTCCAGTTTTTACTTAAATTCCTAATGCAGTATAGCACAGAACTATAAATCTAGTTAATCCTTTGATGGAAGTTAGGATATCCTATTGTGGTAATGGGAGAAGATTCTGACCATCCAGAGTGTCTAGGTTTAATAATCCCAACCCAAGTCTTCTGACAATGTTGATTATCTAGTCCATGGTAACCTCTCAAATTTGTTTCAATATTATAACTATACCTTGCGTTTTAAGTGTCCATGAATCAATGTGCATATTTGTATATTCACTCCCACCCCCAAAATGCACCTACACATGTCTCCCTCTGGCAAGCATACTGGTTTCCTGCAAATTAGCACAACTGCATTGATATTTTGTGAAAAACCTGGGATAATTTGTGTGCTTAAAGCTGAAGGTTTCATTCAACACAGGCCCAATGGGAGATAAGTTTATTTGAGACAACTTTAATGAGCAATATTTTGAAAAATACAAATCAAAGTTGATTTTTCCAGTTTCTGCTAGTCTATTGGAAGAACAAGTACTTTGTACTAATGGGATGAACCATGCACATTCATTAGAACAGCAGCAAAGAAAGGCAAACTGCACCAGCCTCTAAATCAAATAATTTTTTAAGTAATGTTAGCCATGTAACTCCAAAAGAGTGGGGAAGCCAGTATTCATCCTCTTAATAACACACAGGAAGTAGAGTAACTTCTGAAGTGGTGAAAGTACTGCTTTCATAGTGGCCACGCATACCACTCCCCAGCCTTAACAGAATTAAAAAACACAACCTCTGAGGTCTCTAAACCTCTAAAACCAGAATGTGTAATTATATCTATAGACGTAGATATAGATATTTAAAAACTTAAAAGCATAGGAAGAAAAACAAGGGCACACCTCACACAGACATTCAATGAATTTTCATAATGCTTTGTGCTAGATTTTATGGCAGTGGAGACTGAAATCTACTATTCTGTCCTTAAGGCAAATCCACAGAGTCTGGCACTGGGTCTTCATTCTAGGCGGTTGAGCTCCCTTCTTTCTTACCTACCCTATACTCCATTCCTTACCATGTGTCTCTGTCCTTTTTCCACTCCCCACTACTGGCTGTTTGTCCTTTTTGATCTCTGTTCTCACATTTACATTTTGTCCCTTACCTTCTTTTCTCCTGCCCCCACTTCTTCCTTTTCTCGTCTGTGGTTCTCAAACCCACCCAATCCTTTACTTTCTCCTTTGATTTTGACCCTTCTTCCATCTCCAACCTTATGGTCTTTGGATTCCTACCCTACTGCTCCACTGCCTTTGATCAACATTCTGCTCCTCCAGATGTGTATTGTGCAGAATTGGAATGGCTTCTGGGCCTAGGACTCTGCTGCTTTGCATCAGGTAGAGTGAGGAGTGGAGAGCTGAGCAGCTGCACTGGGCCAGCAGATGTGACCGTAAGAAAGCAGCATTGATCCACACTCCTACCACACATCAAATCTGTTTTATCCCTACCCCCTACTTCTCAGAACTCAAGTAATCTCTTGGAAAGTGATTTTAGATGCCTCAGTATTTGGGTATCAATGTCAGATACCTTGGACCTGATTTTCAGAAGAGCTGAGGAGCCACAATTCCAACCGCAGCTGGAAGCGGGAACCACAGGTGCTCAGTACCTCTGAAAATCCGATGCAAATTGTCTCAGATTGGGCGCCCAAAAATGGAGCCATGTTTGAAAAATTGATTGCATGTGTTTGGAGAGAGAGTGTTTCTCTTTGTGATTGTCAGGTGGTAACGTCTGCTGAGGAGGCAGCCAGGTAAAGCAGAAGAGCAGCCCCCATGAAAGTTGAAGGTCAGCAGTTGTCATTTTCCAGAAGAGGCACGGTTTTGCTTGAAGCAAATTGATGCAAAGTGAGCCTGACCAAAGTGTAGGCATTGTGCTGTTATATAAATAACTTGAAAACCACTGTGTTCCTGTAAAATGACAGCCTATTTGGATTATTATAATTATAGTGTCTGTTAATGCAGAAAAAATAAATAAACCTCTACTCCAAAGGCTGAAACTGAAAACAAAACCCTGTAATTAAAAATATATCAACCCACATACAAAAGGAAAGAACAATGCAAACCAAAAAGAGGAGTACAAAATAATTACTATATACCATACGGTATTGATGGAGAACAGACGAAAGAATCCACCAAGAAGCCATTGAAATGAAATGTCGTGAAGAGCTGATGGTGACAGATATGCTATTAGTAACGTACCAACCCAGCTGAATGTGGCTATACTTATGACAGGTTTCAGAGTAACAGCCGTGTTAGTCTGTATTCACAAAAAGAAAAGGAGTACCTGTGGCACCTTAGAGACTAACCAATTTATTTGAGCATAAGCTTTCGTGAGCTACAGCTCACTTCATCGGATGCATACTGTGGAAAGTATAGAAGATCTTTTTATATACACACAAAGCATGAAAAAATACCTCCTCCCACCCCACTCTCCTGCTGGTAATAGCTTATCTAAAGTGATCACTCTCCTTACAATGTGTAATCACTTGGAGAGCTGAAGGTGGGGATAGACTGTTGGATTTGGAAGGTGATGGTGGAAGGCTTGATGGATTTCTCTGAGGGGATAGGTTTTTTTAAAATAAAATATATAAATGGCTTAATTGACTAACTTCTTGTAGTCTTCTTTGAAGAAAAGTGTGTTAAGGAGTGACTTGAATGAGGACAGTGTAGAGGCCTTGCTGGCCAGCTCATCTACAAAAGTTCAGTTTATAATGTACTACATTACCAGCATCCATATGTGTGACATTGCCCAGGGTACAATCTGGACTGCTGAACAGCTGTGCCTCCTCAGTTCTCCAACCAGGGGTGCCTTTACACTGCTTTGCTGTGAGAGTGACCACTCCTGGTCCACTCTCACACAGCCTCCAGCATGTAAATTACTCCCATTTATATTGTATGAGTGCTATACCCAGGCACTTATGAATTACTCTGCAACACCAGCAAATTCCCAGTCCCAGACATTTCCCTAGAAATGTGTCTCTTGTGCTACCCAGCTCTCTCTTGGACAGTATAAGGTCATATGAAGTCTGAAATTTTATTAACAGAAGATGATATGCACAAATCCTGTTATCCTGAATGGAGCTTCCCAAACACTTCAAAAACACTGGTTTAAGTAAAACAACAAAATAGATTTATTAACTACAAAAGATAGATTTTAAGTGACTACAAGTAAGGAGGCATAAAAGTCAGAATTGGTTACAAGAAAATAAAAGTAATGCAACTAGTACCTAATTTAACAAGCTAAGTGAATTCAACGCAAAGGTCTCTCTCACCCTGTTACAGCAGTCTTACTGGCTGAATTCCTTTGTCGGGATCCCTCCCCCATTCAATGCTGCTTTCTTTGTTCTTCAAGTATTGTCAATGCCATGAGTAGAGAAAGAGGGAGAGATCATTTGGGGCATTTGCTCCCCCATCTATAGCTCTTCATCTTCTTTGAGAATCATCTCCAACTGAGATTCAGAAGACGGGAAGTCTGTGTGAACGGGAAGTCTTGTTCCTTTAACAAGATGTAGGTTTTTGCCCACATCCTCTTTCCTGCCAAAGAATGGCCACTTAATCAGGTGACGGTCCATTTGATTTTGTTGACACTTGGTTGAGGTGTTGGCTAGTCTTTTGTCTCCGGGGAACTGTGACTGCTCTCCAGCCTTGGAACATACTCTTGGAAGGGGAAAGAGTGGGGATCAAGACTGGTGCTTCCAAAAATGTCAACCTGCATTGCCTCCCAAAGTCTAAGAAACCTTACTAGTGATGGACAAACTCTCTGTTTCTCTGGGCGGAAGTAAAAAATAGAGATACCCTCCTACCCTTCTGGTTTGTTTCAGCTGAAGTCAATAAGTTTAAACAAGTTTTTAAAATTGACCCAATGCCGATCTTGTTTTATGTGATTAGAGAGTCATTCACTGGGCTAACAAACCATGTAACTGAGCTCAAAGAAAATGGGAACATTGAATGAAAATACTATATCCTTTCAGAATGTTGCCTTGTTTAATGTTGCCCCAGAACTTTGCCTGTCTGGCCCACAGGGGAATCTATCATGTCTCCTCCCCTCCCCAGCACACTAACTGAAACCAAGGAAACTGACTAGTCCTCAAGCCTTGTCCTAGTAAACATTGTACTGTACATGTTTGCATGTATCTAGTGCATACCCATATACCAAATATGTGTGCAGTGCAAGTCTGGTAAAGTATTTTTGGTACTATTATGCAAGTGTAAACACTAAGCTCCTAAACCATAAATCTGTTTATTACATTAGTAACTATGCTTTGTATTTCCTGTCACACATTATACAGTTTAGCACATAAGAGTTTACTTAATATTTTGAAGATGTGCTTGTTAGACATGTAACTACCACTTCGTATTCACTGCTGTATTACACATCTAGTACTATAGGTTTATATCCCTTAATTGACAGTTTGCATTGGACTTTGTTAATATTGCAGTATTGAATGGACAGTAAGCTTAGATGTGGAAGGAGAGCTGAATTTATCACAGCCTTTACAAAGAATCTTAAGTCATTACTGTAAGCATTAACATTTATTTTGTATTTTTTCTAATGGCCTGAACCAAAGCACACTGTCATTTAATGGAAAAATTCCCACTGATCTCAATGGGCTTTTGATCAGACCCTAATACAGTTCAATGTTCATGTGACCTTTGTTTGACATCTGAAAAAATTCAGGCACTTACCTCTAGGAGTTTAAGAGGCCTAGCTGCAAAGGAAGGAGAGGATTGGAAATGTAAGCCTCTGAACTGCTGGAAAAGCTGACTGAGTAACATATATGCAGTTCCCAAACTATCACAAGTGTATTTCAACACTCCCATGGAAGGACAAAATTTGCAGATCTTTGGTCACGTATCTGCGAAGAAGGCTCCTCGTAAAGCCAATTTCATGGTTACTTTGACATTCACTGCTTACATGCTGTTTAACTGACACTGACTTTCAAGTTTTTTCTGATTCAGGAATCCTTTGACCTTTACAAAACCATCCAATTATTAAATCATTCAGTTCTCTTGTTCGAAGTTTCTCTTGACTTATAATTTTCACCAGCAGCCTTTCTAGACTCAGTCTCAGATAACACAAGGTGTGTTTGTGCTGTGCAAAGGTCTCCAACCCCTTCTGCTAGCAAAGATATTTTAAGAAATAGTAAGTCTCTTCTGGACTACAAGCCTCGGATCAGGCAAAAACACGATATTGTTGGTTTCTGATTTCCTTTGGTTCTTGCTGCCTTTTGGATACAGTCCCAATTGTGCAAGACTGATATAATAGCACTGAGTCTGGGTTCTAGTATTCCCATCGCACAGGGATTGTGTATGTGAACTCTGCTGTCTTTAATAATAAACACTGTAGAAGTTATGGAATCATGGGATAAAAAGGCAATCATTCCCCTTCACTGCATGGTTGCTTTGCTGAAGTTGCCAACAAAGGCACCAGTTGTGGTGGTGGTTTCTGTGGTGTGGACTTGTCCACTGAGGAACTACACTGAGACCATTGACTCATTCCACATAAGCCACTGAGCACCTGTCATGCAGATGTAACAGTTTTCTTTCACTTTAGATACGGACCAAATTTGTGCTTGTGAGGGGGTATAAAAAGGATCTTTATTATAAATCCCCTGAATCATCCAGTCTCCCTCTTATTGTATGTGTATATATTTCAAACAGGAGGGAGGAGGTGCTTTCATTCCCTGGTGGCGGTGGAATTACACTCTGCGGTGAAGAAGGAAAAGCTGGTTGTGTTGCAAATGGCACATTTAGTGGCAGCTGAAAACCTTAGATGATGGTTCACACTGTTTCAGCATGTGTCAGACAAGCCTAAAAGCTTTCTCCTTGAGGACTGAATGTGCTATTAACTAATTAAATATTTCACCAACTTAGGCAGTTGGAGGTTGTTTAATTAAAATGGAGTAGGTAGCACATACTACATCAAACATTTATTTTAACTCTGAAAACTTGGGAAATGAGAATTAATAGATTCATGCAGAAGTGTACTTACAGGGGATTAATGACTTCTGGTAAGATGGTGATTATTCATTTTCATTTGAATACATTATTCTGAGAGTGTACATTGAATACAAAAAAAAAAAGTGACTAAGAAGAAAAATCGGAAGCAAGGAAAGCTAGAGCTGAATTGTTTTCTTTGCTTCCATGGCTTGGAATAAAATCCTGGGCTGAAGCTTCAGATCGGATTATGATCATCATTATGGCCCTGCAGAACCTCACCTGAAGCCTTATGCTCAATTTTTGGTGGATCACAGTACAGGGGAAAGGTCACAAAGAGGGCAATAAAAATAATAGGGATCAAGCATTAGGAGAAGCAGTGGTATGTTTAGATGATGGAAAAGAAACCTGTTTGAGACATGTATAGAATTCTGAGGCTTTTAGGGACCAATCCAACTCCCATTGACTTCAGTGAGAGTTGGATCAGGCCCGGCAGCTGTCTTGATTTTGGCAAAAACTCCTTCGTCAGATTCTGCCTTCTGAATGAAAAAAACAAAACTGCCTCTGGTTTAGGTTTTGCATTCAAAGCCAACAGGAAGCAGTAAAAGATCCCAACCCTTCCTAGACTGGTGCTTGACTTAAGGAGCACTAGACGTGGAGAAGGGGTAAAAGGAAAAGCCTAGGTTCTGAAGTCTGATTTAGGTGCAGCCAGTGAGGAGGAGAAGGGGGGAAAAAGCAGAGGAAGGAATAAGACTCAACTGACCCTCAAATGCAGTGGGAGTAGAATTGGATCACACCAGGGGATTGGCATAAGCACAGAGGTGGTACTGGACCTAGTGCACAGACTTTGTTACTACCAGACACTTGTGACAAGGAGGTTATCTCACTGCCATGAGACCTACAAACAGCCAGAAACGGAGCCAAGACCAGAGCCTGTCTCCAGCCTGGATCCCACATACATTTTTTCAGCATATCACACTTTTTTGAGGATGTCTATTGGCATTCATCATCTTCACTCCTAGTCACTCAGCATGTTAGGCACGGGCAGCAGGTATAAAAGGCCTGCCCTGAGGCCTCCATCTCACTCCCCTCTTCCGAGTCAACTGGGGCTCAGCTCAGGCCGGTGACCTGGAGCTCGGAGTTCAGCTGGCCGGTGCTTGGGCTGGCTGACAGCCCAGGGCCAGGCTGGTGCCTGGACTGGCCAACGGCCCTGGGGTTGGCCCAACCAGTGTGGCTGGGGCCAGCCAGCCGGTGCTCGAGGTGGTTCATCCAGGGCTCCTCCCACCATGGTGGAGGGTGGGAGGGATCTCGGGGCTTTGGTGGGTGAGGCGGGGGAAGGGATGAGGTAGGGTAGGGGCAGGGCCTCACGCAAAAGGGATGGGGTTGGGGGCTAGCATCCCCAAAGGGGGGGTTCACTCTTTGCCCATTATGTTAGGCAAAGTAATTATAGCAGAGATAACATAAAGAGCTTATTGAAAGTAATGAGGGGTCACTCTCACCCACCATTATGAAATTATTTTTGAAAACTATCAAGATGAAAGATTAATATATTACAAGGCTAGAGGAGGCCATTGTGACCTCCTGTATAACAGAGGCCATAAAACTTCCTCAAAATAATTCTTAGAACATATCTTTTAGAAAAGCATCCAATCTTAATTTTAAAATGGTCAGTGATGGAGAATCTACCATGACCCTTGAAAAATTGTTTCAATAATTAATTACCCTCACCATTTAAAAATGTATGCTTTATTTCCAGTCTAAATATGTCTAGTTTCAACTTCCAGTCATTGGAATGTGGTATACCTTTCTCTACTAGACTGAAGAGTCCATTATTAAATATTTGTTTTGCATGTAGATACTTACAGACTGTAATCAAGTCACCCCTTAACTTTCTCTTTGTTAAGCTAAAGAGATGGAGCACCTTGAGTCTATCATTATACTGTATGTTTTCTAATCCTTTAATCATTTTCATAGCTCTTCTCTGAACTCCTTCCAGTTTATCAACATCCTTCTTGAATTGTTGACACCAGAACTGGACACAGTATTTCAGCAGCACAGCAGTGCCAAATAGAGAGGTAAAATAACCTCTCTATTCCTAGTCAAGATTTCCCTTTTTATGCATCCAAGGATCTCATTAACCTGTTTGGTCACAGCAGGAGGTCACAGTCATCTGATTATCCACCATGACTCCCAAATCTTTTTTCAGAGTCGTTGCTTCCTAGGATAGAGTTCTCCATCCGGTAAGTATGGCCTACATTCTTTGTTCCTAAATGTGTGCATTTAACCTTATTAAAACACATACAGTTTGCTTGCCCCAGCATACCAAGCATAAGCGCCAACTTCTCCTGGCATCAGTGGGCGCTCAACCCCCCCCGGCCCCACCCTGACTCCACTCGTACCCGACCCCACCTCACCCCCATTCCAACCCCTTCCCCAAAGTCCCCACCCCAACTCCGCCCCCTTCCTGAACCTATTTGACTCCTTCCCCTGCCTCTTCCCCACCTTCTCCACTGAATGCGCGGCATTCATGCTCCTCTCCCCCATCCTTCCGGAGCTTGTTATGCCATGAAACAGCTGTTTTGAGGCAGCAAGTGCTGGGAGGAGAAGCAGGGACACGGCGTGCTCAGGGGAGGAGGCGGAAGTGGCAGTAAGCTGGGGCTAGGGGCTGGGGCGGGGAGCTTGTCTGCCAATTTTTCCCCATGGGTGCTCCAGCCCCAGAGCACCCACAGAGTCAATGCCTATGCTACCAAGCAATCTGGCTAGCTCTGTATCAGTGAACTGTCGTCTTCATTATTTACCATTCCCTGACTTTTGGGTCGTCGGCAAACTTTTTATCAGTGATGATTTTATGTTTTCTTCCAGGTCACTAGTAAAAACGTTAAATAGTGAAAGGCCAAGAACCAGTCCTAGACCCCACTAGAAACACACCTTCTCAATGTATGTTACAATTAGTATCAGTTAGCCAGCTTTTAATCCATTGAATGAGTGCCATGTTAATTTTCTATCATTCTAGTTTTTAATCAAAATGTTGTGTGGTTTCAAGTCAAATACCTTACAGAAGTCTATTAATATTACATCAACACTATTCCCTTTATCAGCCAAACTTGTAAACACATTAAAAAAATCTCATGTTAGTTTGACAGATATATTTTTCATAAACCTATTTTGATTGGCATTCATTGTATCAACGTCCTTTAATTCTTTATTCATCAAGTCCCATATCAGCTCTTCTGTTACCTTGCATGGGATAGATGTCTGACAGCCTTATACTGACCCAGGTCATCCTGTTCACCCTTTTAAAGTATTGGATATTAACATTAACTTCCTTCCACTCTTCTGGAGCTTCTCCAGTGTTCCAGACTTACTGAAAATCAACATTAATGGACCAGTGAGCTCCACAGCCAGCTTTTTCTTTTTCGCATGCATGTAAGTTTTCTGGACCTGCTGATATAAAAATGTCTAACTTCAGTCGCTGCTGCTTCTCCTCCTCCTGAGATACTAGTGGAATGAAAAAAGTTTTATCATCATCATCATCATGATATGACTGAAACATCTGTTTTTTTCTCAATTGCAGAACAGACTCATGCATTGAATACTTCTGTGTTTTCTGTATGATTACTGATAACTCTACCTTTTCTATCTAGCAATGGAACAATACCATTGTGAACGTTCTTTTTGTTCCTTAAATACTTAAGCTCCTTCTTACTGGAGGATGATAAAATGCAAGTGAATAGACAAAATGAAAAAGACCGTGTGCATAGCTTTAGAACACTGCAGATGGAATAGCTGATCCTTCTTGCTTTCTTTCCTCATTAAAGTTTCCATTCCCTAAGTATCTAACCTAACACTTACTGAAGACAGTTGGATCCTTTCCAATGACTTCGATGGGAATTGGATTGGGCCCCAAATCTTCTGTTATGTGTGTAATTAACACAGCTCAGAGATGAGCAGAGGTTGTTTCATTACTGAGGAGTCCAAGAATGAAATCCGGACGCCATTGAAGCCAATGATAAAACTCCCATTGACTTCAGTAGGGTTAGGATTTCACCCAAAGACTCAGCAAGTATTGAAAACAGCTCTGAGACAGACAACCATGTATTTGATGACAGAGACACTCGATGTGATGTGTCTCTGGATCCAGTACCTGAGCATGCTCTACTTTGATTGCTAAAGTGCTGTGTTACAGTTCCGACTGATACACAAATGCAGCATAAGTGCAGGCGTGCTAAGCACAACAGCAGATGTTCCCGTTGCGCAGAGAGAAATGCTGGAATAGTACTTCAGGCTGAACATGTTTCCAATAATACTCCCCTTCTGGAATTTTCAGACTTATCCATAGATGCCCGTCTCTAGCACGCCTAAGGTGGGTTCAGCTTTGTGCTGGCATGCTTAGCCCAACTGGGCCGTGCACAGCCAGCAGCCCACCATGGCCCGGACGCACAGTCCTAAGTTCATTGTGACATGTGGAGGACAATATGAGGCAGGAGGAAAAATATAAGGAACTTAGAAGGAAAGAGACTTGTAAGAAATGAATGGGGCCACGCCCACCCACCATCCAAGGTGAAGAAAAATTAAATATTTTTTGAAAAAGAAATAGTGTGTTTTGTGTGTGTGTGTGTGTGTGTGTGTATAAAATTGAAAAACAGAGGGGAAAAATGCATGTGCAATACAGCAGCTAGCGTCGCAGATAGCTGACGTTTCTGCCCTTCCAATAAAGTGAAGTATATCCAATATTATTATTACTCATACAGCGTCATAAATAGGGCCCTACCAAATTCATGGTCAATTTTGGTCAATTTCACAGTCATAGGATTTTAAAAACTGTACATTTCATGATTTCAGATATTTAAATCTGAAATTTCACAGTGTTGTAATTGTAGGGGTCCTGTCTAAAAATGGGGTTTTGGGGGGGTCACAAGGTTACTGGAGGGGGCTTGCGGTGCTGCCTTCAGAGCTGGGTCCTTGGCCAGCAGCTGCCCCTCTCCATCCATCTAGCTCTGAAGGCGGCGCAGAAGTAAAGGTGGCAATACCACAACCCCCCAACAATGCCCTCTTTTGGGTCAGAACCCCCAGTTTCAGAAACGGAGATCACTCCCATGAAATAGTAGAGGGTAAAAGCACACAAAAGATCAGATTTCATAGTTCGTGATGCATTTTTCATGGCCGTGAATTTGGTAGGGCCCTACTCATAACCATGTAATACAGATGTAGACAGATTGGGGCAAGGAATCGGTCTACATCTGTATTACAAAGAGCTTATAGTCTAACAAATGGAAGGGGTAGGGGACAGGAAGGATGAGGGGAAGGATAGTATAATTATGCACTTTCTGGGGAGTCTAATAAGTGACTTTCCGAAAATCATGTCCCTTTTAGCAGTCATGCGCTGGGAACCCAAAATTCGAGGCATCCATAATCATCAGCTGCTTTAAAAGAAAATCTTGGCCACAGATGTCTATTTTCCTAATCTGCTACCCCAAGCCTGGCCTTCTGTGATGTACTGCTGCTAAGAGATCTTCTGCACCTCCCCCCCATCCTGTATGCTCCCAGACTATATGACATAGCAAAGTAGTGCCCAGATGGTTTGAGTCTCTGTTTCTGCTCACTGGGTATGTGTACAGACAGCATGTTCTTCAGCAGGGATCAGGATACTAAATAATAATGAAGAAATAGTCTTTCTTCTTTCAAAATGTCACTGCTGTGGTAGTCACTAGGTCTTGTGGAATTACACACCTAATTTACTGGGACACACCTTTCTCTTTGAGCCATACTGTACCACTTCACTGATAATATTGCCAGTCACAGAAGCCCAGTGTTCTGATCTTGTATTAATTCTGCAATAATTTGACACACTGCTTCTGGAAGGCTCACTGAAATCTATGGATGTGGATACAGCCTGCTTCTCTCTAAGATTCTCTCTTTTACAACAGCTTAAGCCCCCAAAATATTAATATTTGACTGATAACTCTAGGTGTGTTTTTAATGTATTAAATTAACAGGAAAACATCTTTTTGTTCATACAGATTCTCTTTTATTTCCCCCTTCTTCCTGGAGCATCCAGAATGCATGACTTCATCTGCTTTATTAACTTGAGTCTTGGGAATGCTGGCTTTGTCTCAGAACCCACTAAATTGTGCTAAGCAAATACCAGCACTAGTCAGACTATATCAGGGCTTAGATTTAAAGTCTTACATGCAAGTAAGTTTCCCAGGAGTTACATTTTTATGAGATCATCTTTAATGATAGGGGATTATCTGATTTGGTTAACTGCCTTGAACATGTAGGGCATCACAAAGGCCAAATAAAAGCTCTGTTGTTTGAAAGTATTTTATAACTTTTTAAGATTATACTTTGCATTAAAAGGAGCATTTTAAAATTGTGGCTTTGTAACCTTCTACCCTGAGCATGATAGTTTCTGTCCAAAGAAGGTGCCAAGTATCAGGGGGCAGCCGTGTTAGTCTGTATCCACAAAAACAACGAGGTATCCGGTGGCACCTTAAAGACTAACAGATTTATTTGGGTGTAAGCTTTCATGGGTAAAAAACCACACTTCTCGGACTCCTCATTGTTTTTGTCCAAAGAAATAATTCAACTAAAATCCACTATTGAATCAGAAGTGTTTTTCCTGCAGAGAGAAAACAGATCCCTCTTTTGCCAACACAAACTTTTATCACAAATATAACTGCAGTTTTATTCAACATATGCTTTCATTATCATTCTTGTATATCAAGTATATGTGCTGATGTAATCAGAAGAGAATATACTTTAATAGGCATCCTATGTGAGCAGTTATATAGGGAGGTCAGAGTATTGTGATAAAAGTGCACAGGATAGAAAATGACCAAAAGCTTTTTATAAGGTTTTTTACTGCTACGAGATCAGTCTGAGAGATGCTCTGATTTAAAGTTGTCATAAATATAAAGGGAAGGGTAAATACCTTTAAAATCCCTCCTGGCCAGAGGAAAAACCCTTTCACCTGTAAAGGGTTAAGAAGTTAGGATAACCTTGCTGGCACCTGATCAAAATGACCAATGAGGAGACAAGATATTTTCAAAGCTGGAGGGGGGGAGAAACAAAGGTTCTCTCTGTCTGTGTGATGCTTTTGCCGGGAACAGAAAAGGAATGGAGTCTTAGAACTTAGTAAGTAATCTAGCTAGATATGTGTTAGATTCTGTTTTGTTTAAATGGCTGATAAAATAAGCTCTGCTGAATGGAATGTATATTCCAGTCTTTGTGTCTTTTTGTAACTTAAGGTTTTGCCTAGAGGGATTCTCTATGTTTTGAATCTGATTACCCTGTAAGGTATTTACCATCCTGATTTTACAGAGGTGATTCTTTTACTTTTTCTTCGATTAAAATTCTTCTTTTAAGAACCTGATTGCTTTTTCATTGTTCTTAAGATCCAAGGGTTTGGGTCTGTGGTCACCTATGCAAATTGGTGAGGATTTTTATCAAGCCTTCCCCAGGAAAGGGGGTGTAGGGTTTGGGGAGGATTTGGGGGGGAAAGACGTTTCCAAGCGGGCTCTTTCCCTGTTATATATTTATTAGACGCTTGGTGGTGGCAGCAATAAAGTCCAAGGGCAAAAGGTAAAATAGTTTGTACCTTGGGGAAGTTTTAACCTAAGCTGGTAAAAATAAGCTTAGGGGGTTTTCATGCAGGTCCCCACATCTGTACCCTAGAGTTCAGAGTGGGGAAGGAACCTTGACAGAAGTACTAATATGAAACTGAGGATAGCTTAAAATATAATACCAGTCACTTAAGCAATGTTGTGAATAGGCAATATTGTGAATACAAATATCAATATGTATTGATAATTTAAAATATCACATACAAATCCAGGTGTGTGCCTTGTGGCTCATGTTGTTGTGATTCCCTCCAAGACCTTTTCCTCTTGTCTTATCCAGAATGCCTTGTTCAGTTCTGGGAGAACATTTCATCCAGTTCTTTGGGATCCAAAATGCTCTGTTCACTTCCAGATTTCATCACTCAGGTTCCTTTGTTTGGCATACAGCAAACCTATGGTGAGTTGATCAGACTCAAGTGTAGGGAGTGAGTATAGGGCAAACTACACGTCCAGAATTACACAGAAACCTTCTCCCTCATATACATTTACAGATCTCATTGCATTTACTATTATCATGCTTTACATCACTCTTTTTTGGATTGGGTTGGTTACTTTGCTGGAGCTAATCCCTGAGCAGCATGCTCTGTCAATAATAGGCCATGCTCAACCTCCTTTTTACATTCCTAACTTATCTTGTCCATGGTTAGTAAATGGTTCCCTAAATGTTCTCCCTCTTATCTTAGCTGACTCACACATTCTATCTTTTTCATTCCAGTGATCTGTTTCCCTCTCTAATTCTATTCTCCACTAAATGATGCCTCCCTCCAGGTGTTAATTACTCATGTCAGGCCAGGCTTCAGCTACACGCATTATAAACATTGCTGTTATATTTCATAGCATAGTAACAACTGATTCTTCAATGCTGGTGTAAACTTTATGGTGAACTATTATCACCATCTGGTGACAACACAAAGGATCCGATACTGCAAGTTGCTCAAAACTTTGCAGGATCAGGCCCTCAGGTTGTAATATTCTGATATTTAGGTAGCACAGCATAGAGGGATATAAATAACAAGAAAGCAGCCGCTCATTGAGATACCAGACATTTGGTATCTGGATTTTTAAATGTCCATACTATTCGTTTTGATCTATAGTTACATCTAACTACTGGACTGAATATAGGGTGATAACTAAACAAAAAACATTGAAAACACTGATGAGACATCTACAATGTATGGAAAAGTCCATATGCCAGTTGCAAGATAAATCAAATACAGGAGAATATGAGAGACTACCTTGGAATGTACACACCTAAAAAACAATACCACTTGCATTTAAGTTTTGATCCAATGCCTGTTGAAATCATTGGAAAGAATCCCATTCAATGGCCATTGGATCAGGCCATTTTATACTATCTGCAACATATAATAACAAACACATCTGAACACTTCCCTACTGAAATACTAATATGGCCGTACCATATTATATAACATGCTCATAAAAGCACACACATTTGAAGTTTCAGACTTCACTACAGGCACCTTGTGTAGTCCTTTACCCCAAAGTGACAGCATGATGTAACCACTGGCAGTATTTTTACACTCACTTTTCACATGGGAAACTTTCTACTAAAGCAGTGGAGAATCAATCCCTGCATGTCTACAAGGCCAATCACTCACCAGTATGTTTCAGTGTATGTTCAGTGTCACGCTGTCTGAAGTGGCTCACGGCGATGGCTGCCTACCTCAGGGCAGACTATCAAAAGCGGGGCAAACACCCCAAACTGGTGGTGTTCACCATCCCAGTAACAAGCGTGAACTCCTGGCTCAATATAAAAATCTTACCATCAAATCACACACAGTCCCCTTAGCCTCTTCAGTCTACTGTAGCACCTCAGAGTTACGGACGCCTCAAGAGTGGAGGCTGTTTGTCGCTCTGAACGAGACATTAGGGGATGCTCCTCAGGGTGGACTGCTCGGAGTGGGGGCTCATAGCTGGGCCTGCAAACTTCAGCATCTTCATCTTCTACCGGTGAATGGGGGTGGGGAGAGGCAGCTGGTTCTAGCCACCCCCCCCCCCCCCCGGCTGCAAGGGTGATGAGTGAGGCACGCTGGGGCACTGCGGTGTCAGTGGGCGCGTGGTGCAGGCTGTGGCCCTTTAAAAGTGAGCCGCCCCTCCAGCGTGCAGTGTGCTGGCAGGAGTTTGGGCTCCGGCTCCAGCAGTTCACGCTCCAGGCCAGGTTCTAGCCGGAGTGCGGGAAGTTTCCTTCCCAGGCTGGGACTGAGTATGCAAGCTTTGGGGGGGGACTGAGCCCATGTCTTACAGGAAAGCAGCGCAGACCCCCACACTGCTCCTGCTTTGCCTGCTCAGGGGCTCACAGCTGTGCTTGTGAAACTTAGTGTCTTCACCTCCTACCTGGAAGTGGCTGCCCCGCCCCCAGGTGACAAGCAGGGGGTGGGGGTGGGGACAGGCAGTCCAGATGTGCCTATCTTTAAGATGCAATATGGGCACAGTACAGTATGCTGGGGGGGGGGCAGTGTTTTGGGGGGATTTTTTGTTATTGCTGCTGCTGCCTGATTGCTTACTTCCGGTTCAACATGATGCCTGGTTGGCCAGTCAGTCCATAACGCTGGTATTCTTATCTCTGAGGTTCTACTTTATCTTGCCACCCAGACAAACTGTACATAGTTATAAATGGTCATTTACACCAAACCTCACAAATATTCCAGGCTCCTACCAGTCCCAAAGGACCAGTCACTGACCCAGGTCGAGCTGCCTTCTAAATGAGTTATTGAGCGTTTAAAGCAGGTAAAATATATATGCAGGGGAGTCACAGTCTATAATTCCAAATGGTGGCAGAGATGTAATAAATTGCCAGTTTCCAAAAATCTTTTCAGGGTACCCAGATTGTCTCTGGGGATCTCCACTTTGCATTCAGTACCTTTCCCTGTAAGAGTCCAAACAGTGCAGAGTTGCAGGATCTTTCCCTGAATCCATACTTACAGCTTCTTCTCACAGAAAACAAGCTGACTGGGTCACCGCACACATGGGCTCTTCCTTTGACTGGTGGAGAGAGAGGAGTGCGTTTAGAGTCTTTGATTGCTGATCATCACACACAATGACCACTTCAAACGCACAAGAATTAGCACTTTCCTGGTGAAGTTCTTTATTTGCATTACACAAGACTTCTTTCTCATTTGATGGGTTGTTTAGTTACAGGGGTATATACAATGCAAATGTTTGCTATTACACTATAACAGATACAGATCAGGGAAAATAATACATGTAACATCCCATTAGTTTTCATGCAGTTAAAATACCAAATACATTCTTATACAGTTAACAACCACTTTAATCTGTACTAGTACAAAAGTGAATTGGTCTGACTTTCAGTTGTTAGTTTGTCAGTTTTCAGCTGAGCCTGCAGTTTTGATCAGAGCTGGCATAAGCATCACAGTTGGTAGGCCAGGAATAATCCTTGGATATTCGTATTAACCCTGCCAAAATATTGCATTATCACCTAACTGCAAGCATGCCTTTTCCAGGACAGGGTTTGATAATGTACAATAAACACTGGATAAATCAGGGGGAAAGAAGTTTAAAAGAAAATTCAGCACTGGTGGGCCGAATTGGATTCCCAAAAAGTCAACGCATTTTGGGTGAAATTCACCCCCATGCAGAGGGCCAGCACAGATAATGTTGACGATGTGAGTTTTCTTGAGTTTGCTTTCTGTGCAGGGGTGAATTTTGCCCCTTGAGTGTATGCGTATCATAGAATCCTAGAATATCAGGGTTGGAAGGGACCTCAGGAGGTCATCTAGTCCAACCCCCTGCTCAAAGCAGGACCGATCCCCAACTAAATCATCCCAGCCAGGGCTTTGTCAAGCCTGACCTTAAAAACTTCAAAGGAAGGAGATTCCACCACCTCCCTAGCTAACGCATTCCAGTGCTTCACCACCCTCCTAGTGAAAAAGTTTTTCCTAATATCCAACCTAAACCTCCCCCACTGCAACTTGAGACCATTACTCCTTGTTCTGTCATCTGCTACCACTGAGAATAGTCTAGATCCATCCTCTTTGGAACCCCCTTTCAGGTAGTTGAAAGCAGCTATCAAATCCCCCCTCATTCTTCTCTTCTGTAGATTAAACAATCCCAGTTCCCTCAGCCTCTCCTCATAACTCATGTGTTCCAGTCCCCTAATCATTTTTGTTGCCCTCCGCTGGACTCTCTCCAATTTTTCCACATCCTTCTTGTAGTGTGGGGCCCAAAACTGGACACAGTACTCCAGATGAGGCCTCACCAGTGTTGAACAGAGGGGAACGATCATGTCCTTCGATCTGCTGGCAATGCTCCTACTTATACATCCCAAAATGCCGTTGGCCTTCTTGGCTACAAGGGCAAACTGTTGACTTATATCCAGCTTCTCGTCCACTGTCACCCCTAGGTCCTTTTCTGCAGAACTGCTCCCTAGCCATTCAGTCCCTAGTCTGTAGCGGTGCATTGGATTCTTCCGTCCTAAGTGGACATGCTGCATGTAGATTTAAATTCCATCTTTACTATCTTCCTAGCAAAAGTTTAAGTAAATGTTGCTTTAACTGGAAAATTATTTCTTATAAAATTGACATTTATTGTGCTTCTCTCTTGATTGACACTTTTAGTGTCTTTCCAGATTTGTATATGCACACCCATTTCTTTTCCAAAATTTGAACTAATTGCTTTGTCTGTGTATCTACAGGAGCAGCTAACAGTGAAGGAGTGTGTTTATTTTTAATGAAAATGCATTAATTACCAAAACCATTAAAATCCTGGCCTATGATTTAGAGATGTTTTAGAGCCAAACTATGACGCCCACTTACAGTAATATGACTATGGGAAAGCGTAAGGTGTACAATAACAGGCTACCTAATGTGAATTAGAGTAACACCATCTGGTCCAGAGTATTTATTGTTTAGAGACAAAGGAGACATTTCTGTTGACCCAGGAAGGAAATATTTTACTGTTTTTGCATAGCAGAGTATTATATTTTAAGATGTACAATGCAGCAATTAACTCTTTTGGAAATAGCTCTTCCTCGTACTACGTAGCGTCACCTGGAAATTATGAGTGAGCAAATGCAATCAAAGGATTTCTGGACTTGTTTGTCCAGTGTCAGATATGGCACCTGTACCTGTATAATTGAGGGAGTGACATACCTTCTAGTCAATGATATTGAGGATTCCAGAGGTGAGACCCAGATTGCCTGAGTGGGATTGTTACAAAAACCTCCCCAATCTACTATCTTCTGAATTGTCTTTGAGTACTTAGTAAAGCTACAATCATGTCAGGGAAGAGAGTCTGTCATGTCAGGTACTATAAGAGGAATTCCATGAGTGTGGTGTGAACAGGCACAATGAATTTGATATGTCTTATCAATCCATGCTCAGTACAATTGGAGAGTCTCAGAAAAGCTGTGTGGAGATGAGAAATAGAATATTCTTATCCTCTTTGTTTGCATGACCATTGGAAGAGAGAGCCTTTTGCTGAGAATGGACTGTGTGTAACATCAGAATGGCCATACTGGATCAGACCAGGGTCCATCTAGCCCAGTATCTGGTCTTCTGACAGTGGCCAATGCCAGGTGCCCTAGGGGGAATGAACAGAACAGGTAATCATCAAATGATCCATCCCCTGTTGCCCTTTCCCAGCTTCTGGAAAACAAAGGGTAGGGACACCATCCCTGTCCATCCTTACTAATATCCATTGATGGACCTATCCTCCATTAACTTATCGAGTTCTTTTTTGAATCCTATTATAGTCTGCTCTACAGCCTTCACTAAGGGCCACATGGCTTTTAGCTCATGCAGTAGAGACTCATGCACTAAGCTTCACAGGTCCCAGGTTCGATCCCGCCTGCTGACAACTGGGGTCTGTCGGTGTTACAAGAGGGGCTTGTCTGGGATTTCAACTGGGAAGTCTCTGAAGCTCGGGATACACTTCCTCAGCTGGGGGGTATGTAACCCACACATCTCCTGAGTGTGGTGTTCTGTCCCATCTAGTGGCACTGAGACCACTTGAGAGAGAGAGAGAGAGATTAATGAGTCTTCTGTACAGCCTTTGCTAGCAGCCATATGGCTTTTAGCTCATCTGGTAGAGGTTCATGCACTGAGCTCCAGAGGGCTGCCTGCTGACAACTGGGGTCTGTCAGTGTTACACCTACACAGACACTCAGTGTGCAATAAGCCAGGTTGTAAATCTACAGTGCATTCAACTGCCATGTGGACTCTGCTACAATATAGTAACAGTTCCATAGTGTGGTTTGATGTAGAAGTGCACTACCAAACTTTTAGTGTGCAGAAGCAGGTTCCATATGGCGCAGTTGGTGTGCAGCAGGCTAGCATGCTGTAGATTTCCACTCTGACTTATCTCACACTGAGTGTCTGTGTAGACAAGCCCACCCACTCCACACACAGATGGAGAGAGCCTCGCTGAACTCTGCAGCCACCCCTTTTCCTGAGCTAGAGCCTGTTGTGGTATGCTGCGCAAGGTAGTCCACAGCCTCCTTTAGCCAACAGTGGCCATGACACATGTCTTTGGATGGAGTGTCAGCGAGGTGCCACTCAGCCAGTGGAAGTTGTAAGTGGAGGTGTGTGAACAACTCATCTTCCAGTTTGTTTGGTGAGTCCAAAAAATCACAAGGAAAAAAAAATCATTTCCGGCTAAGCTGAACGTGAAATTTTTAGTGAATGAAAAAGTTTTTAAAAAAGGTTTTGGGTTAAACAAAGCCTTTAATTCCACCTGAAACAAAATATTTTGTTTCAGTTTTGAGCATTTTCAAATATTTTTTAATTTTTTAAAATAATTAGGGCTGTCAAACGCTTACAAAAATGTATCGCAATGGATCACGAGATTAGAAAAAATAGTCGCAATTAATCACAGTTGTAATCACCCTGTTAAACAATAATCGAATGGCATTTATTTAAATACTTCTGGATGTTTTCTGTATTTTCAAATATATAGACTTCAATTAGAGCACACCCTTCCTTCGGCGCTGCTGCTCTTTGTGACTGCCTCTTGCCAGAACCCACAGCCATCCCGCAGCCCCCTGGCCACTCCTGGCTCACCAGGGGCACCATTTAGATTTTAGTTTGGGTGGAGAGAGTGTGTGTGGGGGGGTGGGGGGTGGGGAAGCATATGGGTGTGTGTTGGGGGTGCACAAGGCCAGTCACTCACCAGTATGTTTCAGTGTATGTTGGTGTCATGCTGTCTGAAATGGCTCACGGCGATGGCTGCCCGTGGTCCCCGACCCCAGCTTCGTGATGACCGGCTATACTGGTGGGGGGACGGGGAACACCCCGACATCAATCCTTCCATCCCCACTCTGCACAGCAGACAGGAGGCAGGTTCTCAGTCCGGAGCAGCTTGGCCAGAGGTGGCTTCATGGCAGTGTGGAGGAGGGAGCAGGGCCGCAGGAGCAGGGGCACCCCTGTCCCAGAGGCACACAGCAGCCCCTCACCCCGGGTTGGGGCCCCCATTACCCACCCCTAAGGCTGACCCTGGGGGAGGGAATGGTGTAGGTGGTGGGGTGTCTCCCTCCCTGTCTGGCTGCAACCAAGTCTCGTCTCCAGAGATGTGTGATTAAAGCTCAGTTTAAAAAAAAAAAAGTGTTTAATTTGTGGTGTTATCGTGTTATCGCATGTATTTAACTGCAATTAATTGACAGCCCTAACAATTATAGGAAATTTCAAAACAAAGTTGTTTCAAATTAAAAGAATCAAACCATTTTGTTCTGAAAATGCTGGAATGAAATGTTTGGATTATTTTCCATTTTTCTTTTTACTTCAACAATGTGGCACAAGGGGCAGTCATTCACTGAATGTTTTAGTGTTACCAAATCTGCATTTTTCACTGAAAAAAGTTTTGGTCAAAATATTTCACCCAGCTCCAGGTGTAATTTAGGGATCTCCCAGCAGGTATAACATCCATTGAAATTGTTACCAGGGCATTTCTCTACCCCTTCAGCATTTCCACTGTTTAAAAACTGCCAATCATGAAAAAAACCAGTGGGTGTAGTAACTCAATCTAACCATGTCTGTCTGTCTCACACACTCAAGCCCATTTCCCATACAAGGTTGATCTCTCTTTCCACACATTACAAGAGGATTAGCAAGTACAAATATTGAAAATTGTGTCTGTCAACATATTCACATGAATGGAAAAGTGATATATACGTTTCTACATAAAATATACACCTTCCATATTGAGAAGTCTCAAAAAAGTTTAATAGTAGACAGTGTAATAGCACTTAGAATCATAGAATATCAGGGTTGGAAGGAACCTCAGGAGGTATCTAGTCCAACCCCCTGCTCAAAGGGGGACCAATCCCCAATTTTTGCCCCAGATCCCTAAATGGACCCCTCAAGGATTGAACTCACAACCCTGGGTTTAGCAGGGATGGTGTCCCTAGCCTCTGTTTGCCAGAAGCTGGGAATGGGCAACAGGGGATGGATAACTTGATGGTTACTTGTTCTGTTCATTCCCTCTGAGGCACCTGGCATTGGCCACTGTCGGAAGGCAGCATACTGGGCTAGATGGACCTTTGGTCTGACCCAGTAGGGCCGTTCTTATGAAATACAAAATGCTAACCATGCTTTGCAGTGCATAAAGGCTTGGTGGAACTTTGTGATTCTTATACAAGCTTAAGCAAACTAGCGTCTTAATTTTAATAAGCGCTGTCTAGTGTTCACTGGAAATAACCCTTGCTGTTTACTTTTGAGTCCATGCAAACCCCTGGCTGTTCAAGGTGCTGTAAAGCTAAGTTCTGACACTAATTACCATTAAATTAGTCTTTTGTAATCCCAGAGTTTTTTGTATTGGAAACCGGCTTTTAATGCCAGTAGGCTGTTGGTGGAATGAATGATGCCTGAAGATTTGACCATGTGGAATATTTGTTTAGAGCAACTTTACATTTTATTTTACAAAAATTAGCATGATTTATTTGCCTAAAAGGTACGTTGTGCATGAAGTTCCTCAGAGCTTTAATGGCTCAACTGTGAGGATGACTCTGAAGGTTAAGTGAGGAAGGCTGAGAAGCCCTAGCCATATTTATCTGATACAGATCAAATTACTTCATTCTTTTCCATCTGAAAAGCAACTAGATATATTTTGCATTTCTAATGTTACCCAAAGATCCAGAGAGATCTAAAAATGGATGTTTTCAGGCATCAGCTGAGCTTCTGGAATCCTGCTACAGTGTTCTTTACAACAATAAAAATCAGTATTACTTGCATGTTTATTCAAAATCTGCAAATGTTTTGCATATGTTTTCATTGAGATTATCTTAATGAGTTTATTTTTAAATTTTTAAAGTGAATGTATTGTCCACGCAAAGTTGCAATTTATCTGGACACAGTTGTCATCTGTTCCTAGAACCGGTACTGGTGTTGCAGCAATGTAAGCTTGCCTATTCTGCTCCACTGAGGTGACTCTACCCTGACTCAAAGAAACCTCATTCCATGCGTGGCCTCTCTGCAGAGGTTCCTGACAAGGGTTATACCAATGTAGATGGTGGGTTTTGTGATGTGGAAACTGGCAGGTTACATACCCTATCAACTATTCCCTGAGCCCTCCAGCCTCCCTCATTAATATCCTGTCTGGGAGGTTACACTCCTTTTGCTGCCTAATTTTAACAACAAACCAACTCTGATTCTATTGCCATATTTTAAAAAGTCCCAACCCTACACAGAGACCATGTTTGTTGTAATTGTAAGCAGAGTCAGGATGAGCTCCACCCTGACATCTGGTGGTGAGGTGTGGCAAGTTGTGGAAAAGAACTTCAGGGGCTGATCTCATTTGCATAGGCACACCCACCCCGCCTAGAATGAGGCCATAGCTGCCCAAATGGTCACTTTGGCTGCTGTGGGATCCCCAGTGTCTCTGTTATTGGGGCAGGAAGAATAAATTGTTATTACCCTGATTATGGGAATCCAGGACAGTGGAGCTGTACTTGGCCCTTTGTTATGATGGAGGGACTCGCCATCACCTAAGTAGCACTCGCTAGGCAAGGGACATGGGTTCCAAAACTCTGTGAATTGAGAGAGGCTGGGGACAGGTATCAATACTTAGTGGCATGGGCTCCTTGGTGAGGGCCTTACATGCTAATTGCACTTCCTCCTCTTTCCACTGTGGAATATCAGAGCTAATTTTGATTTCATTAGGAGTCTAGTTACAGGCTGCTGAGCTGAATTCACTTTGGGCTAATGGTGCACCAGTACTGAGGCTCCCCTACTACAAGCTGAAATCACAAAAGAGCTAAACTTACTAAGAGCTGAAATCTCTGAGTGTTGTGTTAAGTAGTGGGGGAGCCTGAAGATATATGGTAGAGCAGTTTGCGGGACGGCGAGCAGAGTGTCTGGGGGAGCAGAGCAGTTTGTTGGATGCCTAGAGCAGCCCATGGGGCGACTGGCAGAGCGGAGCCCCATGGAGTGGTGGGGCCATTAGCTTTGGACCACGTAAGGTGCCCCTTAGCACCCCCTCTCCCAATCTCCACCCAGGTTGGGAAGTAAAACTCTGCAGATAAACTTTTGAACTCTGGGGCTGCCCTGACCAGGGACAGAGACTTTTGGGTCGTTGGACTTTTGGGACTTTGGGCGATTTTGGGTTGCTGGACTCAAGAACTAAAGGGAAAGGACATGCCCCAATTTGCTCATGGGTGGGTTTTTTGCTCATGGGTTGTGTTATGAATCCTGTTGCTGGTGTTTCCCCAACATAATGCCACATTGTTTCTCTCTGTTATTAAAAGGCTTTGTGCTACACTCAGACTATGTGCTTGGGAGAGGGGAAGTATTGCCTCTTGGAGGCGCCCAGCGGGGGTGGCATATATTTGTCCCAGGTCATTGGGTGGGGGCTTGAGCCGGTTTTGCATTGTGTTATTGGAATGGAACCCCTAGATACTGAACCCGGCCCTTGTTGCTGCCAACTCTGACAGGCAGAAGGGTTACATAATCATATGTCCTAGACTAGACCGAATTGTCTCCTTTTGAATCACTTTTAGGGATCTCACTGTTCTGCAAACCCTGGATGTAGAGGTGTTTGTCATTCAGAAATTATATCCATAATTAAGGACACAGTTGTAGCAAATGGATTTGTTTCTGACTCTAGATTTTCTTTTCTCCAAGGGTAAAGATGAATCTCTCTCTTCCCCTGAGTTTTGTGAAGTTCTTATCCCAGACTTTTAATTTAGAAACCAGCAATAGCTACATCCCACTACTCCAGATCTGGATCCATATTCAATCTTTGTCCAAAACTGGGGCTGTAAGATGAGAGCCAAGGTTTTGGTGGAGACCATTGTAGAACTAGGATCCAGTCATGAACCTGGGATCTGGATCTGAACTTTTCCGAACTCCAGGGGTGCTTTGTTCTGGGTCTATTGCCACTACAATCCTGTGGTAGGTTTCTCTTTTGGGAGCAGAGTGGGAGATGTCTAAATCTCTTTTAATTGGGAAACCAAGAGTCATTTAAAAATCAGTGCAATTATGGAAGCCTTATGTGCTTCTGTTTTCCCAGCCTCTTGTAATTCAACTGCCTGCTTTGCACCCTGTGCATCAGCTACTTGGGTAACGGATCGCAGCAGAACATATTAATGAAGGGTCCAGAACAGGGGTGGGCAAACCACGTCCTGCAGCCCCTGGTGGAGGGGGTGGGGGCAGAGGGAACAGGGAACCGCGGCCAATGGGAGCTTTGAGGGAGGTACCCACAGGCGAGGGTAGCGCACTGAGCCCTCTGCCCCCCTTCCTCCAGGGGCCGCAGGGACATGGTGCCGGCCGCTTCTGGGAGCAGCGCAGGGCCAGGGCAGAGCCTGCCTGAGCCCCGCTGTGCGCCGCTGCCACCCCGGAGCCGCTCCAGGTAAGCGGCACCGGGCTGGAGCCTGCACCCCAGACCCCTTCTGTACCCTGCACCCCAACTCCCTGCCCTGAGCCCCCCGCCACACCCTGCCTGCACTCCAACCCTCCTGCACGCCAACTCCCTGCCCTGAGCCCTTGCTGCACCCTGAACCCCTCTGTACCCTGCACCCTAACTCCCTGCCACGAGCCCCTGCCACACCCTGCCTGTACCCCAACCCCCTGCCGCACTCCTCCTTTACCCCAACTCCTGCCCTGAGCCCCCTGCCATACCCTGCCTGCACCCCAACCCCCTGCCCTGAGCCCCCTTCCGTACTCCTCCCTGCACCACTGCCCTGAGCCCCCTCCTGCACCCCTCACCTGTTCTCTGCCCCAACCCCTTGCCCTGAGCCCCTTCCTGCACACTGCACCCCCTCCCACACCCCGCACCCCAACCCCCTGCCCCAGCCCTGCGTTCATGGCCCTGCATTGAATTTCCACACCCAGATGTGACATGGAGGCAGGGCAGCTGGTGCTGGGACCACGCTGCCTGGTGCACCGGCTGGGAGTGCTGACACGCTGGGGCTGGAGCTTCGCCCCCGGCCACCCAGCGCTGGGGCCGGAGCTGCAGTGGGGGGCAGATGGGGAGGGGCAGGCCAGATGCTACCCTCCCCCAACGGCCGGGTCACCAGCCACCCATGCTCTCAGCCTTAGGGAAGTCTGATAGCAGGAACAGACCAGCACAGTTCCTATGCTCCCCACTCCAGTGGCTAGCCACTGTGCAGGCATGCTGAGGGGAGGAAAATTCTTCAAACCCTCCCTCTTGTGTACTCACAGATTACTAAATACAATCTGGCCCTCTGTCTTACCCAGATGTAATTCAGTGGGGAGTTATGAAACCTGGCTGTATGACTGGATGCAATGCTGTTGAAGTCAAGAGTGTTATTCCTTGTATGGAAGCGACAATGGCTTATTGAACAAAATCATTTCTTAGATTAGATTAAAGAACAAATTGGCTTGATTTTCCAAGTCATGAAAAGCCAAATTAATGAAAGGCACTTGCAAACCAATGGGTAAGAAAGCAAATAGATCCCATTTCCCAGCCTCAGATACTTTACCGTCTTCCTGCGGCACATAAAGACTTAAACGTGTACTTAATATATGTGATGCATCAGAAAATACACATTGGTGTTTAGATGACATCACTTCTGGAGTTACGGTTAATCTGTCTGCAATTATCTTTTCCCTTGGTCCAGTAACACATTTGCCTTCTCATCATTAAATGCCACATTTAAAAACCAACTAGGTTCCACCACCGGCATGTGAATGAGATCTTTGTTTCACAGCCAGCTCCGCTCATGCAGGAATGTGTGAAGGAAACGAAATTAGGTTCAGTTCCTCAGATGGTATAAATCGGCTTCCACGGCACTTTGTGGATCTGACCTAGCTGAGGATCTGAAATCTGGGGTTGATACTAAAGCCGCTCTTGCTTTCTCATATTAAGATATGCAAAAAATAAAATGTGAAGGTTTCATACTAAAAGCACTGTTCTGAATGGAAACTTTCAGGACATCTGTGTATTAACATATAGAAACTCTGCATGAATAATATTCATGGTGTCCTTCTGTTCTTCAGCGACTGAAAGTCGTGTGGCATGGAATTTGTCAAAAGCATTCACTGTTGGTCTTACTATGCTCTCCTTGAAGCTAATGGGAATTTTACTGCTGATTTCAATGGAAGCAGAGCCAGGACTTATCCTTTTGAAATTCCCACCTGTGGCATGTGAGGATTAAATGCTTTTTAAAACTCTCTGGTAGGTAACTAAGGACCTGGAGTGAAATCCTAACCCCAGTGAAGTTGATGGGTGTTTTGCCTAGCACCTTCTCAGGACCAGGTAATATACATTTACACACAGCTGTCCTATTGCCCACACAACGTTCATCTTCCACAGCAGGTCTGCCATTGCACACCATGTGACCACTCACACAGTGAGTGCAGCTAACTATAGGACTAGCACAGTATGTTAAAAAGACCTGATGGCTTTCACCATTCACTCCAACAGTGATTGTCAATGACAAGAGAAAATGGCAAGCCGCTCCATATGAGGGACCCACTGCTTTTGGGACTGTCCTCAAACATAATTTTTCTGGGCCTCAATAAGGATGTAATCCAAAGCCCACTGAAGTTGATAGGAATATTTCCACTGACCTCAGTGGTCTAACTGATTCCTGACCCTTAGTTATAATTAGCTAGCATATGAAGGACTCTGAAGCTGAAGCTTACAGGCCCTAACTGATTCCTGACCCTTAGTTACAATTAGCTAGCATATGAAGGACTCTGAAGCTGTTTAACAATGATCTCTTTTAGCAAATGTAAAGAGTGAAATGGTTTGACTCAGAAGAGAGTTAGTCACCAGTCTTCTTGGTGCAAAGGTTTCTGACTGTGTGTGATGGGGCATCTGCCCCACACTGGCCTGTAAGGGGTGTCTAGGGAGGCTGTGCGAAAGCAGCCAATAGAAAAGGGGCTGTGAGGAGCAGCCAATCAGGGCGTGGCAGGCCCATATAAGAAGAGCTGCTGGGCAAAACAGGTTCAGTTGCTCCTTGGAGTTCAAGGAGGGAGAACTAGCTGCCTTGCAGGTAGAAGAAAGCCATCACTCTGGACAGAGCAATGCTGCTAGCAGGGACCAGGGGAGCAAGAGACCGTTCCTGGCTGGTGGCAAGGGCGAAGAAGGTACTGGGGCTGTGGGGAAGTGGCCCAGGGAAATAGACTGAGAGGTTGGAGGGGATGCAGCACATGGCCACTATCTACAGGGTCCTGGGCATGCCTGGGTTCCTCTCCCCCCGCCCCACCTTGCTTGCCCCTGAGGAAGTTGGAAGGAGTGTCACACAGTTAGAGGGCTGTGTCCTGAAGAGGACACTGTGGTCCTTGAAGTGACATGAAGTGATGGTGGGTGAGACACCACCAAGAGTTGGTGTACCAATGTGGGGAGCTGATTCACAAGATGACCAGCAGGAAGTGCTAGTGTAGTGAGTCCAACCCTGTCACTTTGTGGTAAAATGACTCATGGGGGTACAAATGAATGGAGAGGGATTACAGAATAAGGAAATCCTCAATACTTAGGGGTTCTGAGAAACAAGACCAAGTTAAATAGCCAAAGACACTAATCTACATTTTGGAAACATGTAGCTACTTTTGAGCAATAGGTACTGTACTGGACTTCTGGGACATAAAAATAGGCAGATACAATATTTTATGGGGGAGGGGGGAGATTTTTCTTGATAGGAATCTGCTGGATTTTATCCTGGAGTGAGTGTGTCCTATTTAATTCTATCCAGAAATATGGGATTTGGTAATGGAAATATTGACAGGACCATGATGACAAAGGGGCTTTCTGTCATGCCAGATTAATCCCCCAGAGGTAACACAGCAAATTGTTTATCCTAATAAAATCCTGACTAAAGAACTAACATTTTATAAGCACACGTTCTGTACGCTTATTTCCTGTGTGCTGAGCAAAGCTAGGATAGCTGTCAGACATACGCTGATGCTGAAAGCTTGGAAATTACTGTACAAGGAGAGACTGTTGAGACATCCTTATTTAGCAGCACCAAAGTACATTGCCAATAGGAAGGGGGTGGGGGAAATGGAGGCTCAGCTGTGTTTACAAAGGCAAGAGAAACTTTCCTGAAGTGAAGCCAACTCTGATATGAGCTATTAATTTAGCTTGATTTTGTGGGGCTAATTTTGAATGGGGTTTGAATGTCATGTTTTTGAGCCAGAGTATAAACAATTTACTTTTGTTCATGTTAGAGTTACATGTTCTTGTTTTTAAAACTGGTGTCTTGTCTTTAGTCTCTGCTACTTCTATAACGTGAATGGGATTGCTAGAGATTGCTCCAAAAAGTTTACGCCTGATCAAGATTTCATGCCAGTTAGGTACCAGATGCACAATGGATCTGAAACATTTAGTAATTCTACTGTACATATTTGATTAAAAACAAGAAATCTTGTTACATTGAAAGCAAAGTGATGTAAGTCTTAACAGCACAGATGTAGCAATTGGATTAAGAATCTGTACAAGTGCCAAAGGGATTTTACATTTGTCAATAAAGATGTATATTTTTCTTAAAGGAAAATTTTCCTTATCGACCTCATTTAGCAAGATATGAGAGTATGTTCCTAATTTTAAGCATATGATGGGACTATGAAGGTGCCTTAAGTACCTTGCTGAACCAGGGCCTATGAGTTAATATAGTTTATCTAGCCATGTTAATTATTTGATTGGCTCAGTACAGGGCTCAGCTAACTGACTTCTCCCTTGAGGAGGTCCACGTCACGTCACGTGCCACAGTAACTGGAATATGCGCATAGCCCAGTTACTTAGTTCTCAGGAGCATGGACCTTCTGAGGTCTAGTCCTAGCTCCGAAAATGTCTTCACCTATGACTTTGGATTAGTTTCTTAACCTCCCTGCCTCAGTCTCCCAATCTGGAGATGAGATTGATGGTACTTCCTTATTTTAGAGGGCTTTGGGGAGGATTAATTAGTGAGGGCCAAATTCTGCAATCTTCCCTGGGAGTTTTGCTCATTTAAGGATGGCAGAACTTCATCTCAGTGTTTGAGTAATACCAGGAGGAAGAAAAGTTACAAATGGCTCTTTCCACTGATTTTTTTAGTGGGAGTTGGATCAGGCCCTAAGTGTTATAGCGAGATAGAGCTATAAAGTGCAAGTATCATTTGGATGGCTACATGTACAATAACTTAAGAGAGATGCTGACCACATTAGTTCCAACATGTTGAGGCAGTCTCCTGAAAAGTGTGCATATAAGTTAAAAGGCCAAAATCTGCCCTCAGTCATGCAATTTCATTGGCTTCTGATCCTGCACAGGCATAACTAAAGGCCATATTTGCCCCCAAATATGTTCCTGCCTGAGCTTTTGTCTGACAATGCATGTGCTCTATTAGTGATGGATATGTGTGTCTGTTGAGGTTGTGTGTTCTACGTACAAAATAATTGCCTGAAAAATAAGTTTTTAAAATATTGATATGTAGTAGGCCAGGTTCTATGCCAATGGTACAAGCTGTGCGGCACCACTAAGATGAATGAGTTGACCAGATGCCAAAACAAAATACAAGTATATAACAAAAGTAAGTTTCCCTGCCCTGAAGAAGAGCTCTGTGTAAGCTCAACAGCTGGTCTGCCTCACCAGCAGAAGCTGGTCCAACAAAACATATTACCTCACCCACCTTTTGTCTCAAAAACAAAATATTGTCATTGTATTTTGGTTTTTTGACCTGGCCGTCACAGCTACAGAACTTTGGACAGGACAGAGACAGATTCTAAACACACTCACACCAGTGCAAAGCCAGTGAAGTCAGCAGAGTTTCTTCTCGCATGCACCAGCCTAAATGAGATCAGAATTTGGCCCACAGCACTTCTGAGAGTTTTAAAATTATGACTTCTCGAAAGCACTGCCTCCATTCTCTCCTCAGCATCGGCCTGAGCAAGACTTCAAAGATGCTGCGGAGTTGTTGGCTCCATTCCATCATGCTGCTCAGGGGAAATCTTTTGAAACTTTGCTCTCACCAATCAGTTGATGGATGCAGGGTCTGGCAGCTCCGCTTCTCCTTTGAAGATCCACTCCTGCCAATTAGCAGGACGGATGAGAGCCAACCCAAGTTCCTTGTTCTTTTATGCCCTGCTTAGGCTGTTCTTGCCAGTCAGTTGAGAGGAAGAGGCAGACTTTATTTTCATATTGTACCTCCCACCCTTCAGCTGGAGGAAACGGTGGCTCACAGCCAGCTGAACTGGGTGAGGAGCTTCTCTTTTCCCCTCTTCAACTCTATGGACCAGCAGTGGGAAGGTAACTTTAAAAAAAAGTAGTCAAAGATTTAAAAGGAATAGATAGTTCCTGTTCCAATACAAATGATTTGATGTGGTAGAGGGACCTGATGGTGAGGTTTTCTAGTCCACACGTGCATGTTGATTAGATCATGGCTTTCCTCCTAACCATTTCAGACACTTCCCTGCTTTGCAGAGCGGTATCTTGGAACCTTATTGTTCTACCCATGTAAATAACTGTGTGTGTCCTCAGCTCCAAAGCTGGTGACGGTTTAGGGATGATTCCTATTCTGAGCAAGCTGTAAAGCTTTCAGCTACCAAGCATGCTTGTTTAAGGGGAGGCTGGTGGCTGGGGGAGGCAGGGAGATGCTTGGCATAGGGAAGGAGAATGGAGTGCATGGTGTTGGAATGGAACTGAAAATGGAACTGAAAATGACCCCAAGCACTCATCGTGAACATTATTTCAAATATTCAGCCCAAAAAATGAGTATCAGATCCTTGTCCTCATCCTCCTCAAATCCTTAAAAAAAATCCGCTTCTGGCCTTGACAGCAAGTGTGTCAGATTTCAACTCAGGAGTCCCTAATCTGAGCTACACCCACAAGGTTTATAAATTCAATGCAGACAGCCCCTGAACTGCAGTGCTAAACATGGCCCCGCTATAGAGATTTTATTAGGAGTTAAAAATATATTTTGAAATGTGGGGTTTGAGCCCAAGGGGTGTGGATCAAATTAAAATCAAACAGATGGGGACTGCAAAGATTCATTAAAGTGACAGACACCTTTGCCACATTTAAGAATTCTAATAAAGGAACCCGCATATCAGATTGATAAAATAACACAAAACCTGATTCCCAGGCTGCTGCTGCTGTTCATTGTCTTGATGACACTGCAATACAAATAATAATCGCCAGTCAAGGATTGGAGCCACTCTGTGAGGCACTCCCTTTACACACATACATGGCTTGTCTACACACACTTTTTGTACTGCTTTAATTATATCCATTTGGAAACCACTATAGATAAATTAATACAACTTTTAGAGTGGATGCAGTTATAAGGAAAGGTGCCTTACACTGATATGGCTTATTCCTGGAAATTTATCAAAATAAACTAGACTGGTATAAGCCACTTCATAGTGATATAACTCTGTTTGCACTATGGGGTTGTACCACTTTAACTACATTGGTATCAAATCAGACCTCTATCCAAAATAGCTACATTGATATGATGACTGCGTGTAGTCCATGTCATAATAGATAAAAATGTTTTTAAAAAGTCATTGCCTCTTATCATAGGTTTAGAGCTGGTCAAGAATTTTCCAACAAAATTTTTGTTGGTCAGAAATTGCCAATTCAGCAAAACCAAACCTTTTCCTGGGAACACGCTCGTTTGGATCAAACTTTCCACAGGAAAGGTTTGTCAGGTCCAGGATGTAATTTGTAGTCTGACTCAGAGAGCGAGAATAGCCCAGTAGTTAGGGCACTTGCCTGCAATATGCCTGATTCAGAGCAGGGACTTGAACCTGAGTCTCCTGCTTCCCTGGAGAGTGCACTGACACCAGGCTACTGGCTAGTTGGAGTGGGGACATGCACATTCTCTCACACTGTTGTTGTGAAAATGTTCCAAAGATCTCAGTTTTGCCCTGATGTGGAACAGGAAAATTTTCATGGGCTGGGGAAGAGCATTTCCTGCCCAGCTCTCGTTTAGACTGCAAGCTGTTTGAGGCAAGAAGTAGAGTAGAGATCTCTACATATACTGGGGTGTGACAAACACAAGCTGAGGAAGGAAGGCCCAGGTAACGGTGAAATAATCATATTTGGCACACATGGGCAGTGGGTGAAACTTCCCCTGGGGAGAGCAAGCTCCTTGTCCTGCCTCTTCCGCCCACACTCTACCTCTGCTCTGCCCCAGGCCCCACCGCCACCCGCAACTAACTCGCCACTCACCTCTTCACCCCCTCTCCAAGATCCCCTTCCCTGCTCACCACCTCCCCTGCTCACCCACCTGCTGCTGGCCTCTTCACACGCCCCTGCCAGACCCTTTCCCCGCCTGCCATGAGCCCCTCCCCGCCCCCCCGCTGCTCAGCTGGCTCGCCTTCTCACCCTGCTGCCGCCACTGCCCCCATGACACACTCTCCCCTTTTCACCTTGAAGCACTAATACCATTCCCCAAGGGAACTGAACATGGAACGGGTATAGCCAATTGCCAGATAGTCTCCTCTGCAGGGAAGGGAGTTCGGTGTATGCTGTATAGAGAGAGGGGAAAAGCCAGGCTACTTGCACCAACCTGAAGCCCCATCTCTCCTTTTGAAAAAGTGCTTGTCATTGACAGGCTGCATCAAGGCAGTAGTTTAATCACCTTTCTTACCCAGACTTCCCTGCTGGACTCGTTTACTTAAACTGGGTTTGAATAAAACGACTAGATCAGTGGTTCCCAAACTTGTTCCACCGCTTGTGCAAGGAAAGCCCCTGGCGGGCCGGGCCGGTTTGTTTACCTGCCGCGTCCGCAGCTTCGGTCGATTGTGGCTCCCAGTGGCCGCGGTTCGCTGCTCCAGGCCAATGGGAGCTGCTGGGGTCACCAAATGAAATGAATAGGCACCAGGTTTAAAACAAACACAAGGAAGTATTTTTTCACACAGTGCACAGTCAAACTGGGTGTTTTTTGGTGTCCAAATAACTGATAAATCTGAAATGGAGGATATGACATGAGATGCTGGAAACTGCTGAGCTACAGTATTGTAAATGATTAGAAAAAGAATTTGGTTCAATATTAGATTTTTCTGCATTGTTCTTAATTATCTTTTTTATTTTAATAAAATCTTGGTTTACACATGTGATATAAAACCATGTTTTGTAACCCCAGTTTGTATAAAACAAGCCACAGTGTAGTGGCGGTGGTAATATAACGTAACTGGCTGGCACCAAATGCTATTCTGTTACAAACATCTCTGATTTTAAACTTCCACAGCAACTTCCATATGTTAAGTGGCTGATCAAAATACTTGATCTATTTGCAGACTGCTTAACTTATATAAATCATTTGATTACTGAAACCATGAGAAAGCAAGAATAATTCATTAAGGACTCAATCATGCAAACACCTATATATGTAAGCAACTTTATGCCCTTGAGTACTCCCTCTGAAGTCAATAGGACTAGCACATGCATAAGTGTTTTTTAGGATCTGGCTCAAAAATAAAAAAAATATCAGGTAATTGAGTCTCCCATATTCTCTGGGGATTTTTTTCAGGTTCAGATAACAACTAACAGCTAGATTCTCTGTGCAGCTATTTATCAGGACAATTTCACTGAGATAATCATTTATCTCTCTAGGTGCTTATCTGGGCTCAGCATCATAGTACCTGAGCATCTCACAAACATTGATGTGTTCCTCCTTTTACCGTCTCTGAGGCTATGGAAATGTTGTCCCTGCACTACAGACAGAGGACCAGAAACAGACGGTCATGCAGGAAGCCTGTGGCAGAGCCAGGACCGGATTCGGTTCTCCCAAGTCCCAGTCCAGTGCTTTAATAAGAACCTCCTTCGTGTCCACCAGAAATAGAATTACTGACTTAACCCAACACCCTATTCAGGACTGCATGAAAAAGAACAAAGATAATACCTGGAAATATCTCTAATATAGCAAGATATGGACACCTGGATTAATGGTACCGGAAGATTGCGCTTAATAGCAACCCAGATAATGACCACTTCTGGTTAATTCCAACATTTTGGTGGGAACCAATCTCATCTCAATGACTGATTTGGATATTGGCACTGGGATGCCGCTTATTAGCAACCATTGTATTGGAAGAAATGTCCCAGCTGCAGGCAGGTTTGTGGATTTGCAGTCCCTGAAGGAAGTGCTGGGATGGCCCTTCCTTGGTGGCAGCTCTGTGAACCTGCCTGTAGCAGGTGCTCAATCCATCCTAGTGCTTCCTTCTGGGGATGCAGCCCTGCAAACCTGCTTGCGGACAGGGACTGCTCAGGAGGTACAGGGCTGTGGGCTTGGGGGGGGGGGGGGCAGGGCAATCGCAGGAAGGGGGCTGCAGCCTAGATGCCAAGGCTACCCAGTACCTCTCCCTGCACACTCCAGGCAGTGCCCTGCGAGGGGGCTGCACCTAGGGAAGGAAGTTCTGGGACATGCTAAACCCCAAATCCCAGAGAGTGCAGGGAGAGATACCATGCAGATCCATGGGCCCCACTGCTGGCACTCCCTGTGGAAAGCCCTGGCATCCCCTCCCCACTGCTGCCCTGCTCACAAGCAGAGTTGCAGCCAGGGAAGGCCATGTTCGTAGTGCTTCCTTCTCTGCATGCAGTTCAGCAAACCTTTCTTTCAGGGCTAGCAACTGTCGGATAATGGCAACTATTGCTGGGAACTCAGGCTGGGTACTAATAATGGAATCTGCTGTAGTTCTAAACAACACAAGCTAAAATATCCAAGGGAACGATCCTAAGGAACGAGGATCAAAAGGTAACAAAGTCAAGGTTCATCATTTGTTTGGCAGTTGCTTTGATAGCTTTCAAATACAAAAGTCTCTTAGGGATGAGGGTAAAGAGGCTGGAGGATCAGCCTGAGTTGACAAATACCGTGGGCAACACCTGGCAAACGTTATCAGAGAGAGTTTTCAGGGCTTTACATCAGATTATTCTTTCTTTGGGGAGCAGATGGGAAGGAATCAGTGGTGTTTGCTTTCAAGTCTGAGGAAAAAAAAATAGAAGAAATCTATCGTAGGAGCCAGATCTTCACTTGCCCTCACTCAGAGGTCATTAACCTTCAACCGCACATATGCAAGGTTCAAAGGGGAAGCACTGAACCAGGGGAATTCTTCTTCCTTTCTCTCCTCCCAGAGATTTATTAAACTAACATCTTTATTATTCAAAATATTTGAACAAGTGGGTCCCTCTCTCTTGGAGCCCTACAGCTGTCATGAGGCAGAAGAACAAACCATGAGAATTGTGCTAAGCACAACATACCCCCACACCCCAATACTTTGCCTCCTTTGCATAATGACCTCTAAGTAGAGCAGGTGGAGACCTGAAGTTTATGACAGATTAGTTTGTTCTCTGTTGGAACAGAAAGCAAGCACTCCCGATTTACCTTTAATGCTGGCTGACCTAAATCAAAGCTGCTGAGACCTCTGCCTGATAACGTTTACCAGATGTAGTAGTGCAGAGATGTCTCCACATTATCCCCCTCAATGTACTTTCAATTTATTCCCTTGGAACTACTTTTATATTGAAAATTTAAGGGCACAATGAAGTCCAAGAGTGTTTAACCTTTGCCTTCAATGAGAGAAAGGTTAGGCATCAAAATGCAAACTTAAATAACAACATTTCTGCAAAGCCGGTACATTCAGATCACAGTTGCCAACTTTCATGCGGTAAATAAGCACCCTGACTTTCACAATAAGCCAAAAATCAAGCTAATCCCCTTTCAAAACAAGGCCAAAACAAACCAACCCCTAAGAACCCCAACACTCTATGTGACTAGATCCCCCCGGCATGCAGTCTGGGACTGTGGTGGACCCGCTGTGCACCCCTGACTCTCTCCCCCCGTTGCCTCTGCTTGCCGGGAGCCAGTCAAAAAAAAGAACCAGCAAGATACAAGCCAAACAAGCTACAAGCCAAAAATTAGCCAACAAGCAACTCAGAAGCCAATTAAGCCAAAAACAAGCCAAATTTCTGGTTTTTTTTTTGTTTTCTCACAGGTTTGGCATGTCTGATTCAGACTCCTGTTCGATGTTTTCTGAGTGAAAAGGTTCTATCTAGAGTAAAAGGAAAAGCAAATCTGACAGATTTTTGCAGCACTGCACACTCAGTTTGCTTGCAGCCCTCTGCCTGCTGAAATTTAGTTTGCAATTTCAGGCATAGAAAAAAAGAATTCTGTGCAGCAAGCCGCTGTTGGCAAAAGGACGGAGCCAAATGGAAGAAAAGAACAGCAAAAACAGTAAATATTTTTGCTGACAGCAGCATCCGGAAGTGGAAAATGTCAACTGGGGGATTCTCACTGGTTGCTGCAGGCACAGACAGGATTTGGAGATGCTGGGCTATAAGCAGCTCTTTCATGTGCAATGGAAAGCAAAAGACAGAAAGAAGGGGTTACAAGATCTCCAAGCATTGAATAAAACCATGTAATTCAGACATTGCTTTATAACCAGCAATTGCTTTCTCAAGGGCAGCAGAAAGCCCAAGGCTGGCGGCCGCTCTGCGAGGAAGCCTTGCAGAGAATAATGAGAGAGCCCACATGTTGGTACAGTGGGGTGATTGAAGTTTTGAGTCAGGAGAAAAGCAAACAAAGAGACATAAATGCCGGTTTCAAAGAAGCAATCTGTTATGCAAGCCTCAAGTGAGGCTATTGTGGAGAGGGGAAAAGCAGGAAGGGGGAAATATAAGCATTCATATTTCTCAGACCCAGCTGCCAACAGCAAATGAATACAAAAGCACTATTACCCAATTGCTACAAATAATGGCAAAATCAGGCTTTTTAGCCAACAGGAGAAAGCTGTGTATTGCATAATTAGATATATTCTACTGTTATTAGGGCTCTAGTTCTATAAGCATACTCAGCACTCGAGAATAGGTGAAAAATGCTAAACAACAGGATAAAATCCCTGCTTCCAAAGAACTTTCAAGTCCTTATCACATACGTTTGCATATGCACCCCAAGGACACGGAAACATGCCAGTCAAGCCGGCGTGTCCATTACCCTAGGCAATGTGGGGTGCAGTGAGTTTGTCAGGTCTCTGGTGACAGCTGTTTGTGAAGATCAGGGGGCCCTTTGCCAAGGGGTGCTAGTGTCACAGTGAGCTTGGGGTGGCTGACAGTGTGGGGCAGGGCACTGAGGCTGCTGGGGCAGGTAATACTCACTGGGCTGGGGGGAAGGCAGTGCCAGGATGGGGCAGGGGCAGGTACCTGTCAGTCTCCAGCGCTCGGGCTGCGCCAGGGCCAGCAGCCTCTTCGCCTCGGAGTCTCCCCCGCTCGCTCGGGGACCACTCCTTCTCTCCGGCTCCCCGGCCGCTGCTGCTCTCAGCCGGCAGGTGCGCGGCCCCAGTCGAGACCGGCCCCTTGCGTCTCCTCCGCGGCGGCGCCCCCCGCCCATGTCCTCCTGGGCGGCCGCGGCAGCAGCGGCCGGGGAGCCTGAGAGGAGGAGTGGCCCCCGGGGAAGCAGGGGAGGTGAAGAGGCTTCTGGCCCTGGCGCGGCCCGAGCGCTGGAGACTGACAGGTACCTGCCCTTAAGCAATAGTATAAAAAAAAATTGGGGGGCACCACTTTTTGGCTCCCCCAAATCTTGGCGCCCTAGGCGGCCGCCTAGTTTGCCTAGTGGTTACACCGGCCTTGGGCCCGGGGGCCTGGCTCCACCAATGTTCAGAGCCGGGTCTCTCCCCCAGCCCCGCCTGCCACCACTGCGTGCCTCCCCCAGAGCGTCTCTCAGCTCCGCCTGCCATCCCCAGGTGATTTAAAAGGGCCCAGGGACCCCCGGCCGCTGCTGCCAGCAATGATGCAATGATGCACTTATCCTCCATGAATTTATCTCGTTCTTTTTTTAACCCTGTTATAGTCAAGTCTGTTTTTTCCCCCCTTACTACTGTGGGTTAAAAGTCAACCACTCATACACATGTCTCCAAAGCTATGTGTCTGTCTGCTTCTTCCTTCAGGCGCCCCTTCTCTTTAGGACGTCCAAAGGTTACCATGCATGTTTGTTGTCCTTGGTCAGGATGAAATGACAACTACTTGAGGGCAGAGGTTCTTGTTTCCTTACTTACACCAATAAATGTACAATTCACACTTGCCAATGGAATTGATCATCTGGTCTGTACCAGCTCACTGGAGTAGGTGCCATTGCTGGAATCACTGGCATATGTTGGGTTTACTCTGTTCCTTGGCACCTGCCCCAGTTAAGTTCCAGCGTATGCAGAATGCACTGCCACCTTCTCTCGCATGTAATCATGTACAACGAAGAGATGCCCTCTCCCGCTGTTGGGGACACTGGGGCATGGCCACTAGGTAACTCGAGGGGATGGAAGACCACGAGTGTCGATGAAGCCCCCTCGCACTAGGCCCAGGTGTCCTTGCCCCCCCCGGCCTGGAGGCACTCGCAGCAGCTCTGCGTACTAGGCCCAAGTGTCCTTGACCCCCCACCTGGAGGCACTCACAGCAGTTATGCTGAGGATCTGCAACAATATGCTGCAGAGTCAGACTGCCTGAAACTAAACAAGGCCAAACAGGGCAGATATAGAAGAAAAATGCTGAATAAAGCAGCTTTATGTATAGTTTAACAAATGATACAAAAAACAAGGGAACTGGCTGGTAACTGGATTGGCTGGCTATATGGATACTTAGGGCAGCTTGCTATTGGATAAGTATGCTGAAGAAAGGATGTATAAAAGCCTGTGTAACTTCCTGCTCTGTGTGCAGGATTTGAGATTCTATTCTCCCTGTACCTTTTTGAAGCTTCAAATAAACTCTTCTGCTTCTCCACCCCGTTGTGATTATTGGGTGAAGCACACCGGGTAGCGAACCAACCCCTGCTGTTGTTAACACTGCCATTGCCATCAGCTCCTTTTGACTGCATGTTAATTTCAAGATCAAGTGAAAATTACTCTTTGCTTTATGAAAATGCATCAGCCCACCCCATGGCTTCTCTCTCTCTTTCTCCCTCCACCCCCACGTCCCTTTCCTCAGCTATCTCTGGCCACTGCACTGTCCTTGCAAACAATTGGTTCACAGACCAGCCCTTTCCTCTGCAGCTCCTCTACTCTGGCACTGAGCTAGTTGTCAATCATGATGGTTGTCACGATCGAGCCCCTAGTAAAACTAGCATGGTGTGCTGCCCCGGCCTTCTTGGTCTCCTCGCTGCTCCAGGCAAGGAGTAAACCGTGACAGGTCTATATCTGTTGCAGTGAAGGCTTCCCAGTGTCCTGGAAGGATAGAGTCAAGGCCCTGCCCATGCTCTGTCTCTTCCCGCCCATCTCTGTGAGTAGGGGATGTAGCTGCTGGGGCCAATAATAACACAGGGAAAGAGAAAATAATTTTGAAATTGGCTTACATAAACTCATACTGCATTGTGGGATACCGATGGAATGACAGACACTATATAAAATAAAGCTGCTTTCTGCTGAGCTAGTGCATCGGTTGTGCGGCCACATCTGGGGAGACAGCATGGCAAGTGGTTTGAGCCTGGGACTGGGAATCAGGGCTCTTGTTTTCCAGTCCCAGCTTTGTTCCTCGCTCCGTGGGTGGCCTTGCACAGGTGGCGGTTGACACTTCTGTGATGATGACCATGCTGCTGCTTACCTGCAGCAGACAGATGTTAGCGCTTTCTGTGTGAGACTTACATCACTAATGGGCCCTCATACGATTTCATCCCCAAATACTCCCAGAGACTGAAGGGGGAAGAAGCTGCTTGTATACCAACTGTGCCTACGTGGACTATGGAAAACTGTCAAAATTTTAAACAGCATTTTCAATTTCAGTGTTTTTTCTTGGGCCAGCTTGCAGGGTAGGGGGCTCTGCAGGAAAACATGTGGTAAGGGCCTAGCAGCTGTCAGTCAGCAGCCAGCCAATCTAGAATATGGTGGGGCGAGGTATGTCTCTCTGTTTTAGAAGACAGCCTGTTTTGTCTCTTTCTGTTTCTGGGTTCTTGTGGGTTGCCATTCTGAATTCTAAAAAATAAGTTAGTGTTACATTGCAACCTTCCAGGAAGAGTATTTGTTTTTATCTAATGTCTCTGTTTGTATACAGTGAATATATAACCTTTGTGCTCCCTGCATGCTGAGGAAGGGCTCTTTTCCCAGGCCTCATATAAAAGATCACAAAGGGCAGCAATAGGATGGCCCAGTGGAACTGAACGCATTGTACTAATGGTGTGGAAGGACTGTGGCTTCTACTTAAGCCTTTGGCTTGTATTGCAGCGATGGGATGGCCATGCTGTAGCCCTGACCCCAACCAGGGGTTGAGATGGATTTTACTTTCCCAATGCACCAGAACTTCATCTGCACAGCATCAGGTGACTCAGGCTTTACAGCTATTAAATGGCTCCCCTCCGAGGGTTTACAAAGTGCTCAGAGATCCTTGGATGAGAGGTGCTGTGGAAATGCCAGGTATTATTCATTTGAATATTTTCTCTTTTCATTGTATTCCTGGCACTTTCTGTTAAACGGAGCTCAGAGTACAGCAACACGGGCTACTCCTAACGAAAGGAGCCCTGGGCAAAGCATCACATTGGTCTCAATATTAAAAGTCTATTTTAAAAAAAATTATATAAAACAGACAGTTCAGAAATGAACCAAGTAAATGATGAAAGTCAGAGCCATGTGTGTGCCCCTCTGTTAATTAGCCAGACATCTGCTTTAACAGGTATTATTTAAAGGAACCAATGAGTTTATCCCTGAAAAAGTCTCCTATCAAAGGGACATTCAGTCACAGGAGGATTTTATTTTCCTGGACAGTTCCCCAGCCATATGCTGTTGGTCATTTATTTTTAATGTAATATCTTCTCATGTTCATGCTACCTGAGTGGAATTGAGGTAGGGACAGGAAAGGAGGAGGGGATGCCACATCTCTCTTGCTTCCTAGACTCCCTAATAGATTTTTCTTTAGAAGTCCTCTTAGAATGAAAACCTGCTGTTCTCTTTCATTCCACTGTGCTTCACAAGCAAAGTCCTGCTCCCCATCACGTTGGTATGCGATGCACAGCTGCAGGCCAGCTTTTTTGCTGATGTGGACAGTGTTATGGGTATCCTGTGCAAAACACTACATCAGATGCTCATTTCTTGGCCCCATTTGCCTGCCCCTGCCCCTCCCCAGCTCCCTCCTTTTTAGATCAGGAAAATCATTTTAGTAGAGAAATTCCAGATAGTCCCGTAAACTAACAATAATTCTGATAGGTGTCTGTTATGGGTAAAATGCATCATATCTTCTCCCTGCAGTGTATTGTTCTCACCTAGCAGCTGTTTTAGAGGCTTGTCGGGACAGTGTAACATTTGCTTTAGAGGAAAAGAAAAAACCTTGTAAAAATGGCATGGGTCAGGGGAGATATGGGGAATTTGTAGCTTCCTTTTGCTCTGGACAAGCTTGTTCAAGTCAAAGAATGTTCCCCTGAATGCATGGACAAAGTAAAGCAAATTAGTTAGTCTACAGTTCATTTTTTTCCACGGGTTTCCTTGACTTGTTTTTGCTGCACGTGGTGTTTTTCCTGCCTGCTCCTGGACAGTAGTGGTAAGTTCTCGTGAAACTGCAGTTATCCTCTGTCCAAACTGTTCACAGGAAGTTCAGCGTGCTTCTGTTTTCACTTAGCTCCAGAGGTGCTGTAACAGGGCACTTTTTGGAAGTATGGTTCATCCACTTCTAAAATCCAGTTTGTTCTCAGCATTGTGTATAGTAACCCCTTCCAAGCCTGAAACTAAAATCTGCCTCCTGCCTTTCCTTTTGACTCATCAATGTCAGTGTACTGGGCATTTCATGTTTTCTTTTTCTATACAGTTGTTTAAAATGTATTCTCTGCCAGCCTGACTGCTGTGAAGACTGAGGATCACTAGGTACCCACAAAAGAGTTACAGCAAGGCAGTCGGCACTGCAGGGGTCCCCACCCTGTCCTGCCAACATGCCTCTGCTATTTCAATGCTAAGGTATCATGAGTGACAATTGAGGCCTTAAAAGTACAACAGAAAGATGTTCTGCTTTGAATCCTCCACTGTTGTGGCTTATATCCTCACCAGATACACTTGAGGGAATTTAATATAGGGCCAGATTTTGAAAGTGAGTCACCTAACTGTCATATACATGCAAATATACCTGAATTATATATCCAAACTGGGTGCTTACTTGCAGAAATTAGATGTGCTTTAAAATACATGTGTCTAAATGGACTCATCTAATTTTGGAAATCTTACTCCTCAAAGCTTTAGTACATTATTTGGACAAAGTCCTCTAGATTACACTCAACACCAGAATTTTCCGCATGTGGTTAACTAATTTATTTTCAGAACAATATTCCATAACAAAGAAATTGTGTGGCTCTATTAACACAATCTCCTTTCTTAAAGAATTTTTTTTTTTACTCAGAATTTTAACCATAAGAAAACGTGTTGTACTTCACTTCAAATCTGTACATGTTTTTCTGACTGCAAGTTCATAGTGTGTTTTAAAGGATAGCTAGCAAAGTCTGATCAGTGACCTTTATCTTTTGACTGTTTGGAAGAAAAGCTGCTTTTTTTCTCTCAAGACACTTCAGTGAAAATGATCTTTTGCACATGTTCAGTGTATTCCATGTAACTTTTATTCTGCCTGATTTGTTTTATATATGCTGTTGCTAGTGTTTTTGTTCTTTTTTTTCTTTCATGCCATTTTGGTGTCTTTTATTTTATGCTATTGAAATAATATATCTGGCTGTGTGCAGTCATCTCTGTAGGAAGATAAAATCTGATATTCAACAGTCATGGTAAGGATATTCAATACATCAGCTTGAGGCAGAATCAGTTTATTCCTCTCTGTGATTTCCTCAGGCATCTGGAAATGTTGGGTTTGTTTGTTTGTTTGTTTTTGGTTTTAACTACTTCTTTTTATATTATTAAATGCAAAAAAGTATGTTTAAAAATAAAGGGTCAAACTCTGACCTGGTTTTCTGTGGGAACTGCAGTAGAATGGTATTTAAGATCAAACACTGTTTAGCGTTTCGCAGCAGAAAAACAAAAATGGGGTTTGCAACAATAGCTACAGGGTGAGCTACAGTCCCGCTTATGTCTCGCTGAAGGCATTGAAAGAAACCATACTTGCTAGAGACAGCTCTAGGACTTGCATATCAGACATTTTCTTTATTTTTCTTCTTTCAGTTTTTTTTTAACTAGGGATGTCTGCAATAAAGCAAAATCTTTGGGTTTTTTAAGAGATTATCTACTTCTGCTGCTATTTCCCTGCCCCCCCCGGCCCATCATTTCCTCTTTGTAACATCCAAATTGGTTGCTATGGAAATGTTTATAACTTCAAAAAGAGGCGCATGACTGCACATGGGAAATTAGCAGCAGGAGTTGAAGAACTTTTAAAGGTGCTGTGAAATGCTTTAAAAATCAAAAAGTTCTTTTTCTGCATACACTGTTTACTTTAGTGGGCTATAGTCCTCCTAGCTCCTCTGTCTAGTGCTGTTACTTATGAATTTTCAGAGCTTTTGTGTTTCATCCTGATGTGATCTGAAACAGCTGAAATTTTAAACGTCCAAGTTAGGGCTAATAATGAAAATGTGAACAGATCCTCAAGAACAGACCTGTTGGCCCAATGCTCTATTGGCAGTGACTCTAGTCCCATTACAAAAACCACTGTTCGGATACTACAGCTGTACAAGATTGACCTTGATGGAGAATCTGGGGTATTTCTCTGACTATGCCAAGCATAAGGGATGACATTCTGAGTCCACTAGAGTCAATGGCAAAAGTCCCGTTGACCTCAATGGGCTAGGCTTGTACCTGGAAACATTATTCTTTTGGGGTTCTTTCACATCTTTTTTCCTTTGTGATCTTCAACATACCTCTATGATCATCTACCAAAATAACTGTAACTGAGCAAATTGTGATTAAAATGTAGGAAAATGTAGGAAAACTCTCCCCTTTTTGGCTGAGGAAGCAGGGTGCACAGTCACCTAGATCTTGGTAGGAACAAGGCTTGCATGCTGGGCCAAATTCTGTCCTCCATTACATGCATGTAGCACCCTCTGCAGTTAATGAGAGCTGCCTGTGGATTGGCATCTGAAGGGAGAATTTGATTGTTTTGAACTTTGTAGCCTTTGTATTTGATTTTTTCTAATCCTTCCTAATACGATACATTTCTATTGCCTTTGATCCTTGAAGCAAGGACTGTCTCTTGTCATGTATTTGTACAGCACCTAACACAATGGGGTCCCGAGCCTGACTGAGATTTTTGGTCACTAGTGCAAACACTAATTTAGGGAGCTGTTCTTCTTCTAGTTACTGCTATTTAAAGTACAGTTCTACTTTAGAAGGTGACCATGTTAAAGAAGCCACCTCCTTACTCATGTCTAGTCTTGGTTATCTTGGCTGAACTCTTTATAAAGTTTTCCCTTACGGGCTGCTGTTGCTGCTTCTTTCTTCTTCTATAGATTGTATCATTGTGGCAGTACAATTCTTTTTCAGACTTGGCTTTCTTTTATCCTCCAATGTCTCCTTCATTATGACCACTCCATCAATTAGGACAAGTTACCCTCTATTTAATGACAGGTTTCAGAGTAGCAGCCGTGTTATTCTGTATCTGCAAAAAGAAAAGGAATACTTGTGGCACCTTAGAGACTAACAAATTTATTTGAGCATAAGCCCGATGAAGTGAGCTGTAGCTCATGAAAGCTTATCCTCTGTTTAATGGAATTTTCAAATCCATATGGCCCAGTCCAAATATAAAATCTCTTCCTTACTCCATGGATAACTCACACTGCAGTGCCATTTGCAAACCTATTAATCATCTTCCTCACTTGAAGACTGCTCAAGAGCATTCATAAGACTAGGAAGCCATGACAGAGTGCTGGGAGCTCACGGTCAGCCAGCACTCTGATCACTCTGGTACTAACTAGAGAGGTCTGATTGGGGAATGGAATGGAATTAGCTGGTCAGGCTGACTGGCTGGCTGGCTGGGTGAGCTAAAGGATTAATTAGCCCACCTGCTCAGGACTGACAAAAAGGCACAGGAAGGAAGTGCATGGGAGAGGTGCAGGGCTGCCTGAGCCCAGACTTAGAGAGAGCTCAAGGAAGGGAGATCTCTTCTCCTCTCAGGCCTTGGGGAAAGGGCTGATGATACATGAGACGCTGTAAATAGTATTGCCACACAGAACTGTAGAGGTGCTGGTGGAGGGATCTGAAATAAACTGTACAGCGTGGAGTTTGACTGGTTGGGGGAGTCTGAGTGGTTTCTGTGGGGCTAGAAGGTAGGAGCAGAGCATGTCCTGAGACAGGCTGCTATCACTAGAAAATTCACCTCTTTGTAACTTTAGTATATTTGTCCCCTTATACAGCTGGTTTTCAAAGAGGAAATGTCATAGTATCTAATAGGACAAAGAAGAGATAAAATTGCTTGCCATGGGGAAAAAAGAGAAATAACCTGGCCAGATGTACCACGATAGCAACAATATGTTGACCAATAGGTTGACAGAGCCTCTGCTTCCCCCACACTGAATCCATCAGTTATTCTATCAAGAGTACACACTTTGCTTCAATACTAGCTTAGTCACTGGGGAGCAAATTGGTTAACCCAAGGAAATTAAAATTGATTAACCCAAGGAAAAGATCATGAGATAATAAAAGAGCCTTAGAATATCACTAAAGGGAATCCCCTGATGGCATAAAACTGGCATAGCTAACTTTACACCCTTTGCCCCCCGCCTCTGCATAGGAGGCATAGGTGTGCCAAGGATGTAACAGGTATAGCCAGGGTGCACTCTGCTCCAGTGATCTACAATTGGTTGAATAGTGCCCAGATGACTATTCCATCTGATATAAATTAGAGCAGCCCTATGGCTGCTCTGATTTGTGCTGGAGGTCAGTTTAGCCCTCCACTGACCCAGGATTGTGGGAAGTGGAAAGACTGCTTTGCCTTCTCCCACTCAGCTGCACTGAGCATTGAGACCATTCTCGCTGACTATGAGGACTTGGTTACCTCAATGGAAGCCTCTAATAATTCACATGAGGTTAAACTATTGAAATTATTTAGAAAACAGGTCCCAGAGAAATAGTCTTAGGCTCACAAGGATCCGTAAAGGTGCCGAGAAAGGGAGCATCTTGATTTAATTTTCTTATAAGTGATCTGTGTGAATTATTGAATACTGAAGAGAATGGTCCATTTGAAACAGAAGGTACTTGACAGACCTTGTGCAGAAGACCAAGAGCAAAAGAGGTGATCAAGAAAATATCCAACTAGCAGTGCTAAATATAAGGAGAAATTAAATCCTAGTGGTTGCAGTGTATGCTCCAAATAATACTGGGGAATGTGTCTATGCTACACTGAATATGTCTTCTGTTAGCTGTTTGTAATTGCAGAAGGCGGGAATGCTGCATTAGATCTGTCCCTAGACAGATCTGTCTTTCCCAATTTCCAAAATCCAAAGAGAAGAGGCCCCGACTCTCAATTGTGCCATGCACTTTAGTCTTTTTTGCTGGACCAAAATGAGTGTAAATCGTTGCCATTCTGATTTGGCAGTGTTTGGTACAACCCACTTTATGCTCATGTAGAAGATTCCACAAGGTGCAGGTAACAGTGTATTTGGGCCGGAGGCTTTTCTAGAATTGGCATGAACTGTAGAAATGATTGATACCTGGAGGAACTGTTATCTGTTGAATAGGACATATTCTTCTCATTTCCTCTACTGTGCTATATTTTCTAGGCTTCAATTTTTTCCTTATTCCATAGTCTTGATTGCAAAAGATAGGTGGCTGTGACATACTACCACCAGGCATATCAGACCAGTCATCGTTTTTGCCAATGGCTTTAATGATATGCAAGACACCTAGATGGAGCTTGACTGATAAGTATTCAAAGACTGCCCTATTAGAGATTATAATTTTAAAAGTGATTGAAGACTATATGGAGCAAAATGGTGGTACAGTTATTTCATACACAATAATACAAGAGAACTGGAAGTCCTGCTTAAGAGGAATCCTGAAAGAGAAAGCAGTCACAAAACAAAAACCAAAGTATAGTAGATATAGAAAGTAAAGTAGAACCATTGCTGGATTTGTATATGGAGATACCAACTGATAACATTTAACATGGCAAAATTTGACTTCAACTTTTTGTTTAATAAAAAAGCAGAGCATGTTTTCTTTTATTTGAAGTTTAAAGATGATGAACAGAGTATGAGGGCTGGTAAACTGTTAGCTGCCAACAGTTAAGAGCCCAAGTATCACAAAGACTTATTCCAAACAGATTTTCTCAACAAGGCTTGCCAAGTCATAACCCAGCCGGAATAGCTAATGAATTGTATACATTTTGAAATATGTGCATGTTATACAGGCTTTACTAGAATTCGTCACTCTAAGGAAATTAGCAAATTTTAATAGAGGTAACATAGAAAGTCCCAAGAAATTAAAATGGCAGTAAAGTACATAGATGGAGATAATTTCTTAGGAAAGGGTGTCTTAGCACACAAAGTTTATTACATCTATTGTGACTGCAACCCTGTTTTACCCTGTCTTAATCCTGATATTGATGGTGGTGGTCTTAGAAGATGAGGAAAGGGGCATTTGTGCACATCACATTATTAGAGCTATGATTTCTTCAGTGCTCAGAGAGGAATCCACTGGAATGCGTGCGTTGTTGATCTATGTCACTACTAAATGTAGAAGTAAAGGTCCATGCCAGCTCTTCACATGAAGGCCCCAGTTCAGCAAAGCACGTAATCACTTGCTAAATATTATGCCTTCAAATATGTTTGTACTTTGCCTACCACAATTGGGTCCCAGTCCTGACAAGGCCTTCTGTAATGCAAAAGCTAAATATGAACTAATAATAGAAAAAGAAGAAAAATAACTTAACCAATGCCCTGATGCCCACTGAAATCAGTGGGAGTCTTTCTATTGATGTCAATGGGTTTTGTATCCGGGCCCACAAAACAGTTTATATTTTCCTCTGGGGAATAAGCAACTTGTTAATTTGACTAGAATTTGTTGTGTTTGATAGCTAGAGTGGGAATGAGAGGTTTGTATTTGTACTGAGGAAGTCTTGGTCTATGTCTCTTTCCCACTCTGCTTTCCCACTCTCTTATTTTCCAATTCATAATAAAGAAATGTAAATCAATGCATCATCTGCCGCTGGCAGCAATGACTAATGAACATGACTTATCTAACAGGCATTATCACAGAGACAATGAAAGCCCAGGTGACACTTCATAGAAAACTTTGAACTTTCATTTTCCTTAGATAAAATACCTGCTCTGTAAGCAAAATTGTGTATATTGTTTTCCCCTTGGTCTTTATTAGCTAGGATATTTGCATAATACCAAAAGGCTTGTTTCTGGTGCGTTCACCTTCTCCTGCTGCTTACTCCTCACCTGAAGTTTTAATCCTCTGTTAGCAAACTGATAAATAATTTCCACGAAATGCAATTATGATGTCACTAACAGAGGATTACCCCTTCAGGTGAGGCATGAGCGCGAGAAAGTCCGAAAGAACAAAGATTATGTTTCCTTGTCCTGCACCCTATTAAAACTTTTATTGCCTATAAAAATGGGAAGAGAAATGCACAGAAAAAGAAGCCATCATGATAGAGATCATAGCCTCTCATATATTTACCATGCACACCACAACTGCTATGAGATAGATCATGAGCCTAGTCTAAAGCCCACTGAAGGGCTTCCAATGACTTCAATGGGTTTCAAGTCAGGCCTGTGCCCAATGAAATTGAATAATTAAAAAAACAAATGAAAAAGACACACCTGCTTTGGGCATCATTCCAGAGTTGAGCGCACATGTTAAATATTCCCAAACAAGTCCATGAATTACCACATAGAACCATTTCCCGATGGAAATGGGCTGAACAGCCCACACCAGCATCTAAGGCTTCAAGTTCCAGCCAGGCCGTGGCACTTTGATTGGACTAAGCTAGTCACAGGAGAAAGGGGAAAAGAGAGTCAAACCAAGCTTTTTAACTGGCAAAATAATTGAACTGGAAGGTGTCAATTAGGGAAGGGAGAGTGAGTAACAAGCCCACACATTGGACAGAAAGCCCTGTTTTCTTTTAAGAAATGTGTAAACAGAGTCAGAATGAGCTCTACCCTGACGTCTGATGGTGAGCTGTGGAAAAGGACTTCAGGGCTGATGTCATTTACATGGGCACACCCACCCTGCCTAGCATGATGGGACTGCTTGCCCAAATGGTAATTTTGGCTGCTGTGGAATCCCCAGTCTCTTTGTTATTGGGGAAGGAGTAATAAAGTGTTGTTAGCCTGGTTATGTGAATCAAGGACAGTAGAACTGTACTTGGCATTTTATGACGGAGGGACTCGCCCTCAACTAAATAGCACTTGCTAGGCAAGGGACATGGGTTCCAAAGCCCAGTAAATTAAGGGGGGTGGCTTAGGATAGGTATGTGTATCTGGTAGTCCTATTCTGAGGGCCCCTTAAATACAGCTTTAATCTCTCTGTGGTATTATAACAGAACTAATTTTGACTATGTTAAGAGTCTTGTTATGTGCTACAGAGCTGAAATCACTGATTCCTAGGTCTAAGCATTAGACCTACTTTGGGCTAGTGATTCTGAGTGTGTCAGCACTGAGGCTCCCCTATTAACAGCTGAAATCACTAAAGAGCTGAAGTTACTGAGAGCTGTGTTACGTGGGGGTTGAAGACATGTTTGTGAGCAGCTGGCAGGAAGTCTGGTTGAGAGGCGTGGCTGGTGGTGAAGACTGCAGCAGAACCCCACAGGGAGGTGTGGCGTTTGGCCGGCGACTTGAGCAGTGAAGCATGTAAGATGCCCCCATACCTTTTCCCCCTTCCACTCAGGCTGGGAGGTAAACTCTGAAGATGAACTTCTGAACTCTGGGGCTGTGCGGGCCAAGGGAAGAAACTGTGGGTGGGGTGACTGTTAGGTTGCTGGACTTAAGGACCTGAAGGAAAAAGGACACTGCGAAAACTTACTTGGGTGTGGGTCTTTTGCTTATGGTTTGTGTTATGAATCCTGTTTGTGGTGTTTCCCCAACATAATGCCACGTTGTTTCCATCCTTTATTAAAAGGCTTTTGCTACACTCAGACTCTGTGCTTGCTAGAGGGGAAATATTGCCTCTTAGAGGTGCCCAGGGGGGTGGTATGGTGGGGGCTTGAGTTGGTTTTGCATTGTGTTATTGAAAAGGAACCTCTGGATACTGATTAGAGTTGCTGCTATCTCTGACAGGCAGAAGGATTACAAATGTTTCCTGTTTATCATGGTGGATCCCACTAGAAGATGGCTGAAGGACATGAAATGAAGGGTGTGGTTAATGTGGGGCCCAGGACAGCTGGAACAGATAGAGTATGAATCAGCAGTCTGAGTCACTTGCCTATCAAACAAAAGCGTTAGACTAAGATTTTCAAAGGAGACTAAGGAAGTTAGATGCACACATCCCATTGGAATTCACTGAGAGTTGGCAGCCTACCTCCCCCAGCTCCTTTGAAAATGCCAACCTCACTGCCTTTCTGGGGAAGTGGGAGGCTCCGTGTTAGGTGCTCTCAAAAGGTTTATCACACCTGGATTTTTTTTTTAGTTTGACTGCTTGTGATTTAATAATTGTAATGTCATGGAGATGAAACCCTCTGCAACCTTTAACCCCAACAACTGGTGTGATGTGGAGGTTGGAGAGTGGGCCAGCTCACATAGTTAACAAATGTTTATAGGGCTTCATAATAGCTGCTGGCATTAGAACAAGGGCAGTAAAAAGGGGATTAAATGAAGACAAATGTGAGACACAGGCAGTAACAAATACTCCAGCAGATGTGTGTGGAAATTAATGGTATGGTGATAACAAATTCTGATGCACCACATGGTAAATGTGTCTCTCGATACCAGTTTTTAGTGCAGAATGAACCTGATGGGTAGGAAAAGAAGAGCTACACAGGTAGAAGTCTCATCACTGCAATACATTCGCTGCATATTAATGACCTAACGGAGACCAATTAAAAATTCTTTTTTTGTTATTTTGGGCTGCACAACCTTGCCACCAAAACTATATTGCTGGCTGTAGAGTGGCTCCCCTAACAAATGCATCAATTGGGTTTGAGAGGGGCAGATGAATTTACAGCTTAAGCATAAGGTTGGTAGTCAGGAGATCGAGGTTATATTCCTAATGCTGCCTCAGATTTCCTCTATGACATAGGGAAAATCACCTCGCTTCTCCATGTCTGAGTTTCTCCATGGTAAATAGGGATAAGAATGCTCCTCTACAGTACAGTGTTTCACCAGATGTATTGTATGGCTTTAATTTGGCTTTAATTAAATTAAATTAAATGTATAGGCATTACAGAAATGCAAAATATAATTTGCTACGATTTAAAAGCCACACTGTGTTTCAGTGTGCTACTTGAAAATATTTACCCCTCAGCTATTTACAGATAGGTACATAAACATTTTCAATCTATTTTAACCCTGTTTTTAAAGAAACACAAAGGGTAATTTTTTGGAGCTTGATCCTTTGGCCACTCCCCTTGTTTTCACCCGCTGCAGCCTGGTGGCAACGCAACTCGTTGAGTGTGGATTTTTCTGTCCATGGCCCTTGATCAAGATGGAGTAGGGGAGTGTAGGTTCCAAACGCTCTTCACCCATCTCTTTGGAGGATGTTTGTGTGAAACAGCCCATGCAACAGCAATTTAACAAAAGACAAGGTCTATTAAGCATACAGAGAATTGAATTTCTGAAAAGGTTCTTTAATGTATCTAGGTTTACACTTCAAGTTCTCGAACACTAAACTAGATTCAGCATTTTCAGCCTAGGAATAGAGAAAAAAAAAGTGAATAACTTATGTCTTGCGAAGGCAATTGTCTCCTTTAACCGCTGTTTGATAAGCCTGTCAGCATTGCTTGCTGTTCAGACACTGACTCCCTACCTTTGCCCCCAGGACCCCTTATCAAGCCTCTGCTTTTGGGTCAGCTTCCATGTTCAGATGGCCTCCTGCCTGTCCATGTCTCCCACACTCCCTCATGAGTTAGTCCATTACCCTATCAAGGTGATGTTTCAGTGACCTTTACACAAAGGAGTTCCCTAAGAGAAAGGTAGGGTTGGGGTAGGTGTCTGGGTGTGTGTAAAACAAGATGCAGCAACTCTGAGAACAAAATATGTATTGCTTGCACAAAACAGGAAGGTTTTAGAGCAACAGGGAAAGGTTTTAGAAATGTAAAGGCGCTATACACAGAAAGCGATGGCATAACATCTTCATACTACATACTGTACACACTGCAATTCAGAATGTGTCTGATTTGTCACTCAAAGTCACCCTGTCTGTGTGCCCATGGCTGTTTGGTAAATTAAAAAGATCCTAATATAAAAATGATTTTCCACAAGGCCACAAGTGTTGGCTATAAATAGCCCATTATGTTTAAACATATCTATTAGTTGTGGACCAGTCCCTTTTAAGCAAACATTGTGGGATTAGAGAGACTGAAAGAGGAAGAATTTTTATGGAGCTCAGGTTTTGTTTGTTTGGGTATTTTAAATGCTTACAGAGTAGGGTAATTATTTATTAAATAACCATGGTACCTGTGTGCTGATCTCTGAACAAAATACTGCTGATGTTTCAGAGATCTATTGTGTCCTCACGTATATGTCACACAAGTGGGTTTTCATAACATGGTGTGCTCAGATAAGTGAGAAAGCTGCATAAATACAGTCTAGTTTCAGTTATTGGTATGCAGTCTGTGAAATACGGCTCAGTGACTGGCATGCAAGGAGGCAGGGGCAGCAGCCCAAAGAGGCAGAGACTGCAGGAAAACAGGAAGAGTTTCCCCAAAATAGCTACTTCAGTCACTGTATAGTCTAATATATGTAGAATTTTTTTTTACAGATGTTAAATCATGAGTGTAAAAATTAAGCCGGATTTAGGCTTAAGTTTTATTCAAATAAATTGTTACAAGAAATACTGAACAAACAGGGTTTCTCTTTTTTTTGCTCTTGCTTGGCTCACATAGTGCTAACAACAGTTAATATTCTGCTCAGATTTTCTAGCAATATCCAAATCCCCCAATTTTTAGATATCCCTTAGCTGAATACCTAGTCCTCCCCAAGGCTTTGTCTATACTACCTCGCCTAAGTAGGCATAGACCTCTAGTGTAGATGTACAGTTCTATTGTCCTTGATTCACTGACAAAAGGAGGTTTTCTGATGGTGTAGGAACATCACCTCCCCAAAATGACGTTAGCTATGCTAATGGTTTTCAGCGGCAGAGCTGCATATACACTCAGAGTTTTGTCAGCATAACTATGCCGGTCAGGGAGGTGGCTTGTTCACACCCCTGACTGACATAGCTAGGTTGCTACAAATTTTAAGTGAAGAGACTGAGCCTAAGTGATCATGAATAAAATCTACCTCAGAGGTTTGGTCACATGGATTCCTGCTAAACTTTTACATGGAACTTTGCTTGAAGCCACCAGTCAATTAGCTGCCCATTTTCCAGCAATTCAGGCAAACAACTTTTCAACTCTCTTTTTTCCTCCTGTTTCTGTCTAACAGTAGTAACTTTCTGCTCCAGTTTCTGGTTTAATATCCATGGACCAAACACTGCAGTACATAGGCTAAGCCTACACTATAAAGTTTTGTTAGCAGAACTATGTTGGTTGGGGTGGAAACAAGCAGTGTAGACAAGGCCTCAGACAAAACTGTCACTGATCTTTGCTTGAGAAAGATTTATGTATGACTTGTCCCAAAGCAGTGATCATTTTCTTAGCTTTTAGTATCCCTTTTTGTTGACTTTTCCTTGAATATTCAGGCAGCCAGTTATTGTTCTCCCAAATGGAAAAAGTCTTCCATTGACTTAACTCCTGCATCTTGGGTAGGTAGGTTAACTACAACAACAAGAGAACATCTCCCGATGCTGTAGGGAGTTTCTACACTGACATGGTATAGTGGTGACACTGTAGTGTGGTAAGTGTAGACATAGCTTCAGTAACTTTTTACTATACCTCTAGCTGGTTAAGGGCATGTCTGGCTAAAAACATGGCTTGTGTCCACACAGCCCATGGTTAATAACCACTGAACCTTCACAGGGTGCTGCCCCTACTAACTATCCTGTGTGGCACGCAGTCAGGTTGCCGTAACTTGGTAGGCACACTGAGAACAATGTTCAAAGGCACCTAAATGCCATTTTCAAAAGCATCTAAGTCAGTTAGGAAGCTGCTTCTTAGCATATACATAATGTGCCTCAGGTGGCACATGACCAGGATTCATCACCAAATTTGGTCGGCTGGGTGGATCATTAGGTTCCCCAGCTTGGGCCGGGTACTGACAGGGAGTGTGACATGAGTACCACTGAATGAGAGTGAGGCTTCTAAGTGACTGAGGTGCTTTTGAAAATGGATCTTAGGGAATCAAGCTTGGAGACAAGGGGTTCCTGCCATATGCAAAAGCTATTTAAGGCAGGGGAGTGACACCACTGTGGTTCTTCACTGACTCCACACCCAAAGGAGACTCTTGGAAACACCAGAGAACAAGGACTGAACTGGGTGGAAGTGCTGGACCCAGGCTAGAGGGGTTTCTAGCATATGAAAGGAATACCTGGGGGTTTTAAGCTGCAAGCAAGGGCAGCTTGCCCCTTGGATGCTCTGCAACTGGTTTGAATCATCATTTAGGTATACTTGGTTCTGCTTCAGCGTGGGGTTGGGGGAGGGGTTAAAATGGCATCCCGAGGTCACTTCCACCCCATACTTTCTATGGTTTGTGTTACAGTAACAGCCAAATGCTCCAGTCAGTATCTGAGCCCCATTGAGGTAGGCACAATACAGCTATATAGAAAGACATGGTCCCTGCCTATGGATACTCTTTAAGAAGGTTCCATCACCCTGTCTGCCTAGTTTTGTAGGTAATAGGTACAGTTACAGTGTTGCCAACTCTCCCAGTATTATCACAAGAAATGGAATTACGGGCACAGTCCTGGAGAAGAACAGCTGATCAATCAGAGCATTTCAGGAAGCTGGCAGTGCTCGTCCTCCTCCCCTCAGGAGCTGAGAGATTTCTGAGTGGCAGTGAGGGAACTGCTGATGACAAGATGCAACAGAAAGAGCCAGCTACCAAGCTCTCTCCTCCCTCCCTCTCAGGAAAAATAGGTCACTCTGCTCTTTGCTTCCCTCTCTTCCTCCCTCCTCTCCTTTCCATCCTTGCAACACCAGGCCTGGGAAGGGGGAAAGAGGGTGAGGAACCCCTGGAGCTGCAGGAGGTGCTGAGGTGCATACAGGGGCAAGGGGCAGATGTGGGACTGGGGCGGCAGAATGAATTAGAATTTGGGGGGTTTGGAATGAAGCTGGAAGCTCTGTGATATAAGGCAGCATTTGGTACAAATCTGTCTAATTTAATCTCAGTTGGGTCTTGCAGTGAGAGCTTCTGCAGAGAGACCCAAAAATCACCTTCCCGTATAAGTGCGTGAGAGTTGACAGTACTAGAACAGTGACACTCATACACCGGGGGCGGGCAGGGGGAGTTCAACAATCAAGAGAATAGTATTTCTTTTTTTAAAAAGCCTAATGATTTTTTTTGGGGGGGGGGTATATCATGATTTTTGAACTTTTGGAGTTGGTAGTACTTCAACCTCTGGTGACCTTGCCAGGGAAGCCCTTTGGGATAGTGTATGCAGAGGGGATAGAGTTTTCAGAGGACAGGTACTTATTGGGGGAAGTTGTGATGGGTTCCTTCTGGGGTGCCACCTGGAACTGGGGTATCACTGAGCCCCCCTGACTCACCAGCCTGGGCTTCCTCTCACACTTTGGTTCTGTGATAAGTTGCCAAGCTCTCCAAGCTTGCTCTTTCACCAACATATACACAGGTAGAACACACCCAGCTGCAGAACTTATAGGCTGCTGTGATCAGCTCTGCATGGGGAGGCTCCAGCTAAGGAACTGTCCAGCTGTTCAAGAGCACACGCTCCCTCTGGCACAGAGATCGGTATAGCATAAGCTCATGAAATTCACCCCCTCCCTCAATGTGGAGAGGAAATATACAACAGCTTTTTGCCCCAACTTATAGCTCCCACACACTGGTTTGAGATAAAGCAAAAACGAATTTATTAACTACAAAAGAGAGATTTTAAGTGATTATAAGGGATAGCAAACAGATCAAAGCAGGTTACCTAGCAAATATGCAATCTAAGATTAATATATTAAAGAGATTGGATGTGAGTAGCAACTTCTCACTAGACCATCCCTGACAGGTTTTTGTCCATCCTGTTCTTAAAACTTTCAATGACAAGGATTTCACAACCTCCCTAGGTAACCTGTTGCAGTGCATCCCCTCTATCTGTATCTATCTAACTATCTGTATAATTAGAAAGTTTTTCCTAATAGCTAACCTAAGTCTCTTTTGTTGCAAACTAAGCTGATTGCTTCTTGTCCTTCCCCCCGTGGTCATGGAGAACAATTTATCACTATCCTCTTGTAACAGCCCTTAACATATTTGAAGGCTGTTATCCGGTCCCCCTCAGTCTTTGCTCTAGACTAAACATGCCCAATTCTTTCAACCTTTCTTCAAAGGTCAGGTATTTAAAACCTTTTATCACTTTTGTTGCTCTCCTCTGGAACTCTCCTATTTGTTCATGGCTTTCTTGAAGTAGGGTGCCCAAAACTGGACACAGTAATGCAGCTGGGGCCTCACCAGTGCCAGGTAGAGAGGACTAATTACCTCTCCTGTCTTACATATGCCACTCCTGTTAATATACCGCAGAATTACCTTTCCCTTTTTCACAACAGCATCATACCATGACTCGTATTTTATTTCTGGTCCACTATAACCCCAGGCCCCAATCCTTTTCAGCAGTACTACCACCTAGCCAGTTATTCCCCATTTTATAGTTGTGCATTTGATTAGTCTTTACTAAGCGAAATACTTTGTATTTGTCTTTGTTGAATTTCATATGTGTTGATTTCAGACCAACTCTCCAATGTATCAAATTCATTTTGAATTCTAATCCTCTCCTGCAAAGTGCTTGCATCTCCTCCCAACTTGGAGACGTCTGCAGATTTTATAAACATACTGTACTCTCTACTCCATCATCCGAGACATTAAATGAAAGTATTGAATAGTACTGGACCCAGGATCGACCCTTGTGGGACCCCACTGGATACATTGTCCCAGTTTGACAGTGAATTTATTGATAGCTACTCTTTGAGACTAGGCTTTCAATGTTGTGTAATTTCATCTGGACCAATTTCCCTAGTTTGCAAATCAAAAATACTAACAAGCTACAGTACTAGCAGCTTTGAAGTCCCTGGGAGCATGTTGGGACTGCAGTAAGCAGAGGCCACAAACCATAATACTACTTCACCGGCATAAAGGTTTCACAGGTTATTAGCTTGTGAATCTCCAGAATTAAGCCTGACTCCAGTTAGGAGTTTTTAAACTATTTGTGATTTCTTTTAATTATTTAGGAAGTTACCAGCATCCCTTTGTGGAAGTTGAACTCTATTATGTCTAGCTGGTGTATGTGGTGTTTGTCTGAATTATTTCTGTAAGCCATGCCTACTTCGTGTGGTACTCTGTCCCCCTCTTGGAGCAGCCCATGCATGGAATTGAACTGGGAAGCCTCTGAAGCTCAGGACACACTTGCCCTGCCAGGGAAGGTAGGTAAGCCATGCCTGCTCAGTGCGGCACTCTGTCCCCATCTAGTTGTGGCTAAGCCACATAGGGTATATCTACACCAAGGATCTCAAACTCAAATCACCATGAGAGCCACATGAGGACTAGTACATTGGCCCGAGGGCTGCATCACTGAAACCTTTTCATACAGCGATACAAAAGTATAGTCAAAAATGAAAAAAATGAGGAGTAAGATAGTGTGCTATTAAAAGTCAATATATTAGCTATTTTAAAACTGTAATGCAAAAAGGGGTTTTAATAAAATATAAACACTCAGTCATGCACCTCACTCAAACGACAAAACACGCATTTACTTTTAGAATTACTTTGGTTAAAGCCCCACACCTCTGCCCCCGGCCCTGCCCCCATTCCACCCCTTCTATGAGGCCCTGCCCCTGCCCCACCTCTTCCCGCCGCTTCCCTGCCCTCATTCCAACCCGTTCCCCAAAGTTCCCGCTCCAACTCTGTCTCCTCCCTGCCCCTATTCCAACCCCTTCCCTAAATCATCCCCTCAGCCCCGCCTCTTCTCGGTCTCCTCCCCTGAGCGCGCCACATCCCCGTTCCTCCCCCCTCCCTCCTGGAAAGTTCTTGGCGCCGCCAAACAGCTGGGGAGCTTGGCTGCCAGTGGAATCGGCGCCTATGGCGGGCTGCAGGAAATAACTCTGCGGGCCGCGTGTTTGAGACCCCTGGTCTACCCGGTAGCTGGCAGTGAACCTCCCGGCTCGGGTAGACGGACTTGTTTGAGCACAGCTGCCACTAGCAAGCTAACAGTAGCTGTGTGGAGGTTGCAGCACCAGCAGAGGATCGTGCTAGCCAGCCAAGCTCAGGTGGCTAGCCTGAGCCTCCGCTGGTGCTGCAATGTCCACCCGCTACCTTTAGCATGCTTGTGCCAGCCCTGCTTACCTGAGTATGCATACCCAGGCTGGGCGGCTCCCTCACAGGGGCAGCACAGACATACCAATCACAAAGATGGATGAGCGTGCTACAGGCTAGCCAGAGAAGGGGGTGTGTAGCTCATGCAGTAAAGGCTTGTGCATTTAGATCCTGACAGCCTAGGTTCAATCCCTGCTGCTGCTAACCCACTGAGGGGCATTTGTGCTGTGTTTCTTGTATATTCTCAGAGAAAATAGTGTGATATTACTAATGTCAGGCATTAAGATAATTCCCTGATTTGATTACTGACTGGTAAAGGGCTTTGTCAGTAGTTAGATGTTAGTGTTTTTCAGTGCTGAGCACCCTCCTTGATGCCTTACTGCATACAGTAAATGTAAGGTTTGCACTGCTGGAGATCATGCCCTGTTCCCCGGCTCCTTCTGCTAAGCCTGCTAGGAGTGTGCCTTAGGGTAAATGAGGCCAGATCACGCAGACACACAGGAATATGACATATGCAATGATCTTGTCTACCCAGCCAGAATATACTTGCTTCTAACACCTGCAAGAAATTAAGAAAGATTGAAATACTCCCTAAAATCTGTTGCTCATCATACAGCCTACACAAAAGAATTGAATTCTTTTTACATGAGCACACCGGGGTACATCTGCTTGCAATCATCCTTCTGAAGACAGTCAGGCCTCCTTCTGATTAAGCAGAAATATGATTCGCCACGCTTGGTCCACAGAATGCTTAGTAGAATATTTCAGCAAAGGGGCTGGAATTCACTAGCAATAGAATAAACATGCCTTTCATATATTAGTTCTCCACCAGTCAGGTGGTCTCAGCATTTGGAACCCTTTTCCTCTGCCGCCTACTCACTTCTTGCCCTACTTTCAGAAGTCAAGAAATGCTTCAATAAAGAGAAACTTGTTCTGTGACAGAAAAGGTCATTTCTTCTGGCCAGGCATTTGGGAAGGAGACAGGAAGCGTATTATTTTAAAGGTAAACTGATAAAATATGTGTTTGCTGTAGAAACGGGAGGAAAGTCAAAAATCATATTAGGCTTCTTTAGACAGTACCAGGAGGAAACGTTACTGTAACACTTAGGATTGTGCTGACAACAACTACGGGTATCGTAGGGGAAACAGGTTAGTCTTCAATTATCTGTGCATTCCTGCAGTGTAAATATTTTTCTTTGCTCACAGAAATCTAGTTTGTTGGTGTGTGTGTCTAAATGTCTAAAACTACGGCTGCAATACAGTGAGTATTCCACTGAAGCATATTAGAGGTGTGGACAGTAGTAACATTGTTGATTTCTCAATATAGCCTTCATTTTTAGATAATCGTCAAGGAAAGAACAATAAAATCCTTTATTTATATGGAAGCGAAGTGTTTTCTCCTATTGTAGTTTGTAACATGGACACACTGGGGTTGAAGTAATGCACTTTTATAGGTTTGTTATGTTACATCTAACAGGATGTCTTCTATGCTACTATACACAATGACTGAAAATGTAATTTAAACTGTTTGAAAAGGAACCGGGCTTGTTTTATTTTTAATAAAAGAAAACTTGTCTTGATAACTGTGCTGTTACTGTGATTCATAAAGGAAAGCTGACGGCTCTGTCTGCACCATGTTTATTTACCTCAGTTGATTGCCAGTTAGCTTGAGCTAGTTAACAGGTTTGGAAAGGCGAGTAAGTGTGCTCCTTAAATGTTTGTTCCTGGATCCTGTATAGACAAAGTTGAAGACTTAAGCCATGCCTATGTTAGAAGTACTTTGCTGATACACGTATCTCAGCATGTCTGTACTTATGGCTTATACTGACAACACTGAGTTTTTGCTGGAAAAGCTTATTCCAACCACCCCCACCCCCGCAGCAAAATAAATTATACCAACAAAAGTGCAGTTTTGCTGATGTAACTGAATTTACACTAGGAGCTTGTGTTTGCACAGCTGTATCGGTCGCAAATTGTATTTCTTCAGACTCCGTTGACACATAGTTATGCTGGCAGAAGTCAGTAGTGTAGACTTGGCCTTAAAAAGTTGGCCTGATGCATTCTAGTTTGTGTTTGAAATTTAGAGGCATGTAGTTAAATGCAAAGATAAAATAGAAGCCTGTGTTAAATATTCATTTTATCAATTAAATGATCAGTTGCAAGCCGACATCTACATATACCGTATAAAGGGCCTCATTTAAATAGAGTGAATAATTTGCTGCACTAATACAGTGTCATTAAAGTTTTGACACGGGAAAGAATTGTCCTTATTACACCTCTGTGTAGAACTTGGTCTGTTAAGCACACACCTACTTGGTATTATACTTTCCTTTAAAATGTCTTTAAAAGAGGTCACGTATTTATACAGTATATCAGTGGCAGACTTTCAGAGAGTATTGATCCACTGCATTGGAGAGTACATTAAGGAGCAATATTTTTGGAAATATTGCAAAGAAAGCCGTCCTCATCTTCTGCAGTGAGTGGGCTGCCACATATGAATGTACAGCCAGATTTTCAAAGGCTCTGAGCACACTGGATACTGAGCTCTTTGGATAATCTGATCATAAGGGTGTCCATGGGAGCTGCTAGGCACCAGACTGTTCGGAAAATCCGAGCTGAAATCCTGGCTTCATGGATGTCAATGGCAAAATGCAGATTAACTTAAATGGGACCGGAATTTCACACCAAGCCTCTATTTGGTTGCCTTGTTGTGAGGTGAGCTCTTATGAAAATCTGGTGTTTAGTGCTAGGGAAATCCTTACCATGCAGAATCCTCCCTTTTGCTCTTTTCTTAAGTTTGGGATGTGTGGTGAGAAAACATTATTTGCCCTTTGGCATGAGAGAAGGACATTAGCAGATCCATGTAGAAAATGAAGAAGCAATGAGCTTTAATGCAATACTGCAGTAACAGGTCAAGAAGTGATTCTCCTACAGACACTTCCGAGGTTTCAGAGAACTTTTGACATGAAATGTATTAAGTTTACTAATGGATTTCAAATGTTTATCTTTCTACAGAAAGAGGGATGTTTTGTTTTCATTTTACATAGTCTTGCCAGTTTTAGCAACTGATATCGAAGTAAGTTTTCGACTATTTGAACTTTTAATTTATTTGGCAAAATGGAAGATCTTTGTGCTACACTCAATAATAACTGGATATGCACTAATGTGACAGGATTGATTTCACAGAGCCTCCTTTAATGTCTGGTGTTTTAGCCCCGTCTGACTTCTATTCTGAAATTCAAATTAAAAGCAAAAGTCAAAACCAGAGAAAGCAGCACCAGACAATATTGTCAGGAAAGCTTTGTATGTGGGTCAGTTATTTTTCAAAAGTCTCTACTCAACTCAACATACAGTTTTATCTGTGTGTTCTTTTCAGTCAAACATTTAACAGTTCAGCAATGCTTTTGTATTAGAATTCTCCCCAGCCACTTATCATTCCTGGGCAAAGTAGATTTTTAGCAAACATATTTAAAGACCCATCCAAAAAGATTTGGATTTGCTTCTTCCTTCCAAAACAAGGGAATGACTAATCTAGCAGTGTGAGGTACAAGGGGAAACATTTCTCCTTGAAAAATACTAAGAAGATTTCTTGCATAGAGGCTGAATGCTAGGGGCACTTTCACACTGTGCTAGACATGACTTATGACTGACAAAACCTAATGTTATATAGAATAATTATCTGAAGGGAACTGCACTTTGATCTGATATTTATTATTTTTAGTGCACCTATTTCATGGCCCCTCTTAAGAGTTCAAGATCCACCTGAACTTACCATCTTGCAAATTCTGTGGCAAAGCAATTTTGGTGTAATTTAGGACCACAGGACTGGAAGGGACCTCCTAGGTCATCAAATCAGTTCCCTGCTATTGCAGACAACCATGTCATATAATCCCATTCATAAATTTTTCAAACTGCGTCTTCAAACTGCATCTTCAAACTAGTTAAATTTCTTGTCCCCACTGTTCTATTATTTGACATCCTCAGATTTCCTTGATACCCTTCAGCATAACTTTCAGCCTGGGTGTGACAGCACAAAGGCTACAGTAGCCTTCTTGACTGATCTCCTAGTGATGATATGCAAAGGACAGGTATCTACACTGATTATTTTAAGTCTGTCAGCAGTCTTTGAAAGCACTGGCTAAGGAAAGATATTGAAACTTGTTGACGGTAGAAGTACAGTCTATAGTGCGTTAGCACAGGAATCTGGATTTTGGCAAGGATGAACCCCTGGCAATTAAAAAAGGGACCTCAGATTAAGAACATAAGAACACAAGAACAGCCATGCTGGGTCAGATCAAAGGTCCATCTAGCCCAGTATCCTGTCTTCCGACAGTGGCCAGTGCGAGGTGCCTCAAAGGGAATGAACAGAACAGGTAATCATCAAGTGATCCATCCCCTGTCGCCCATTCCCAGTTGCTGCCAAACAGAGGCTAGGGACACCATCCCTCTCCATCCTGGCTAATAGCCATTGATGGACCTATGCTCCATGAATTTTTTTTGAAGACTGTTATACTCTTGGCCTTCACAGCATCCTCTGGCAAGGAGTTCCACAGGTTGACTGTGCAGTGTGTGAAAAAATGCTTCCTTTTGTTTGTTTTAAACCTGCTGCCTATTCATTTCATTTGGTGACCCCTAGTTCTGGTGTTATGAGAAGGAGTAAATAATACTTCCTTATCTACATTCTCCACACCAGTCATGATTTTTATAGACCTCTATCATATCCCCTTAGTTGTCTCTTTTCCAAGCTGAAAAGTCCCAGTCTTATTAATCTCTCTTCATACAGCAGCCATCCAGACACCTAATAATTTTTGTTGCCCTTTTCTGAACCTTTTCCAATTCCAATATATCTTTTTTGAGATGGGATGACCACATCTGCACGCAGTATTCAAGTTGTGGGCATACCATAGATTTTTATAATGGTAACATGATATTTTCTGTCTTATTATCTATCCCTTTCTTAATGATTCTCTCCATGACACTCATTAGTCACAATATCGGAATCCAAGACTTGGTCTCAGTGGGAGTGCAGCAACATAAAATATACTGCATCTGTTTCCATAGTTAGTACTGTAACAGTTGCTGTGAGGCTCTGTGCACCTCTCAATGTCAATAGGTGAAAGGTGCCGCTGCAGCAAAGCTGTACTTGGTTTAGGGAAAATGTCACTTGTTTGTATCTTGTCCTCATCTTCAAGAGCTACTCAACTCTACTCCTGGCTCACCCACTCTTGTCCTCACATTGCTCCCCGGCCTCTCTGTTCTGGCATGATGCTAGCCTTACCGGCCAGTATATCCTCCGCTCCTGCTTTCTTCTACAGTATCTCTTCTGTATTTGAAACAGTCGGAAAGGCCAGTGTCCTTTTTTCTTTCAGATTCCTCCTCAAGATCCACTTCTGCTGTGACCTCTACAAGAAACTGGCTAATCAGTGATGTCTAGGTTGAGGAGAAGTTGGTTTTAGCTGATAGTTTATTTTTATACAAATAATTAGAGTATTTTTGAAGTTATTCAGCACAATCACATTGTGCACATAGTGAGTCTGTGTAAATGCACAAAGTTTTTACTGTTGCCCTTCTCCCTTGCCTTCCCTCCGAATGCTTGTCATATTCACTTCGTGCATTTCATCTTAAATTAGGCTCTGAGGCTGCAAACACATATACCCTGAGACTGTAAGCTCTTCAGAACAGAGATGGGGTCTTCCTATGTGTATGTACATCGCCTAGCAAATAGAGTCTGAATTTGTTTTAGGAATTAGGGCCTCTGGACACTATTACAATACAAATAATTAAGTATAATAAAAAATGCCACAATATAATTATAATTGTTTATGGCTAAATTGTTCACAGTCTGAGCTGGTTTAATATGGCAAAAAATATCTGTGAACATTCATTTCAATAAAAACGCAGGTGCCCTCCAATGGTATTTACCATTTCTTCTAGTAACTTTCTGCAAAAATGCATATGGACAAAATGTTGTTCATTAGAGTGTGCACAGAAAGAGACAGTGTTATGGAAGCTCAGGCTTATCTGCAGTCATGTGAGTGTTCATGCCAGAAGTGCTCAGTGGCCACCATGAAAACTCAGTGGACTGGGAATTATCCAACAGAAACAATGCCATGCGACTTAGGTGGTCAATAACACAAATCTATTCATCCAGCTGCAAAATATGTTTGCATAAACTGTTTACTAATATTTGGGAATTCATTACTCTAAATTACTTAAACTATTCACAGATCATCTGTGAAGGAAAAGAAGAGCTACGTTTGTCTAATATTTTGTTTACAAAAGAATTTGCTCCGCTCTATGAATAATAGAACAGTTTTATATGATTGTGTTAACCTAAACAGATTTTGAGTTTTAGTTCTATCTATCATGGGTGAATTTGTGAACATTTCCTGTTCTACTGAGAGATGAAAGAACCCCACTATGAAAGGAGAAGAGGACTGGAAAAAGAACTTCCCAGTAGCTAATCAAATAACCGAGTAAGTATCCCATCAGCTATTAGTGTGCTTTTTTACTGGTTTTGCCAGCCAGAAGACCAGTCTACAGTAGGACAGTTATCCTGCAGGTTAATTAATCCCAGTCGGCAGCTGGAGCAACTTGCAGTGGCTAGTGGAGGCTATTGCAAACATGGAGAAAACAGGCTTATGGGTGGCTTGGCAATCACAACCACAGTAGTTTAATGGACTATAGGAAACAAACCTTTCCTTTCACCTGAAGTGGTCAACCTGCCTCCACAGTTTATGAACCTCCAAAGCCCAGACATATTTTCATTTGGATTAGAACTGAAATTATTATGGCAATTTACACAAATGCAGTGGTTGAGCATTGTTTATGATATGGGTTTTTTTTGAAAACTGTTGTTAAAATATTGATTTTTCAGAAATTTCTCTCTGCAATTTCTTTACTACATTAGGGGTTCTCAACCTTTTTCTTTCTGAGCCCGCCCCCCGCCCCCAAACATGCTATAAAAACTCCGTGGCCCACTTATACCACACCAACTGTTGTTCTGCATATAAAAGCCAGAGCTGCTGTTAAGGAATAGCAAGTGGAATGGCAAGCTAGGCAGTTGCCCAGGGCCCCACGCTACAGGGCACCACGTGAAGCTGAGTGGCTCAGGCTTCTGCTTCAGCCCTGGGTGGCAGGGCTCAGGGCCCTGGGCTTCAGCCCTGCGTGGCAGGGCTTAGATTGTCTGCCTTAGGCCTCAGCAAGTCTAACGCTGGTCCTGCTTGGTGGACCCACTGAAACCTGCTCACAGCTCCCCAAAGGGCTCCGGACTCTTGGCTGAGAACCACTGCCCTACAACTCAAACACCCTCTTTTGGTAAAATAGCTGTTTGTTTCTTTTCTCTCTCTTCATTCTCTGTAGGATTCTTTAAGCTCCTCAGTCAAGTTTACAGTAAGCAAAAAATAAATTAAGACTCAGACAAGAATGTTACTATGAAAAAGCTCCACTAGACTGTTGTTATACTAGTTTGATAATATAATTTGCTGGGTTGTTTCACTAAACGTCTATTTTGAAAGGACAAACTGATTGCACGCATTTCAGTATAAAATGATTTCCGCATGAAATCCTGACTCTATTGAAATCAATGGCAAAACTCCTATAGACTTCAGGGGAGCTAGTATTTCACCACAACCATGTAAACCCCACCAACAGAGCTCATGGTAGCCCTATGGGAATTGTAATCCCACTGAACCTTGGTGTGCTTCGAAGAGAATGAGTGCTTTGTGCTCCCACAATTTTCCTTTCACAAAAAATAGGCTTCAAGCATCCTATCTTCTTGTCGCCAATTTACAAGTGATTCCCAACTGCGAGTTATATTACATGTCACGCTGTCACAGCTTTGACATGAAAATCTGCGGTAATCAGCAAGAAAAGATTTATTTTTAAGTGATCATCTTTGAGAATAGGTTCCAAACCCTCTTATTACTTGAACAAAAATAATCTTATGTCACTTTGGGGGCCGCTCCTGTTCTATCATGCAATTATTACCACGCTTATGCTATTTTTATAAGTTACAGTAACTCCCCACAGAGCTTTATCTATGTGTTCACTGGCTTCCATATAGCTGAACAATAGTCAGGACACAAATGGAAAACAAAGAGATCAATGCAACCAAGGTATCATTTTCCAAACAATTACCCCAACCCTCCGTAAGACTCAGCTATTGCATATTAGACTTAAAGCTATTGCATCTTTAGCAGTAATGTGGCAGTGTCTTTCATGATGGACTCTTGTTCCACTAGTCTGTGTTGTCACAACAGGATTTTTATTTGGGGAGGTTATAGGGGCTATAGGTATTGTTGGAATATAACAAGAACTGAGGACACTGATCTCTAATGGAAGGAGTGCAGTAAGAAGATATGATATAGCAGGAAAGCTAAATGTTATGCAAATCAAGATCACCAGGCCTGGAAGATGAAGAAATGAGCACTAGTTTGCATAACCAAAACAAAAAAGAAAACAGGGGGTTACGGTAATAGACTTTGGATCCTTTCATCTGTTAGTTCAAATTCAGCCCAAGTGGGTAGTAACTATAAATTATTATGATTGCTTATATAAAATGAGTTGATACCCTCTGGGAACTGAACGGAGTTTATGTCTACATAGCAAAGAGAAACCCATGGCTGGCCTGTGCCAGCCAACTCGGGCTTGGGCTGTGGGGCTGTGTAGACTTCTGGGCTTAGGCTGGAGCCCATGCTCTGGGACCCTGCCACCCCGCATGTCCCAGAGGCCAAATAATGCAAGAACCCCATGGCTATTGCCCTATACTCTCACCCCGTAAAGGTGGCACCTCTCGGGAGGCTTGAGTCACATTGGCAGAATGGGACGAGGATGCTTGTGCTGCCGCTATCCATCCTGCATCTGCATGAGACCAGAGAACTTTAGCCTTCTAGCCTTTCATAGACTCATAGATACTAAGGTCAGAAGGGACCATTATGATCATCTAGTCAGACCTCCTGCACAATGCAGGCCACAGAATCTCACCCACCCACTCCTGCGATAAACCTCTCACCTATGTCTGAGCTATTGAAGTCCTCAAATCATGGTTTAAAGACTTCAAGGAGCAGAGAATCCTCCAGCAAGTGACACGTGCCCCATGCTACAGAGGAAGGCGAAAAACCTCCAGGGCCTCTTCCAATCTGCCCTGGAGGAAAATTCCTTCCCGACCCCAAATATGGAGATCAGCTAAACCCTGAGCATTGGGCAAGATTCCCAGCCAGATACCCAGGAAAGAATAGAACCTAAGGGTCCCAAATGACACCCATAAAGTGAAAGATAGTCTGTGCCCCAAAGAGCTACCAGTGTAAGTAGACAAGACAAACAAAATGTAGGAGAGGAAACAGAGGTGAAATGACTTACTGAAGGTTACAACTGGCCAGTGGCAGAGCCAGGAACAGAATGCAGGTCTCGTGAGTCCTAGCTCCGTGCTCTAGCGACTAGATCCTGCAGCCTCCCACACATCCTATTGACTTTAGTGGGAGCTGCAGGAACTCAGATCTATCAAGAGATGATCAGCACCTTGCAGAATTAGGACCCTATGATCTGGCTAACGACATTTCAAACTAGCGCTTCGCAGATAAAACACATCCAGACAAATTATTTAATTGAAAAACTAAATGGGAGAACGATGATTTTCAGCTTGAAGATTCCCTACCCTTTTCATGGTCTTTCCTTCAGTTGTACAACTGCAGGGTCCTCTTTATTTGTCGTGACTAGTAGCAAAAACTAAAAATGGGAATGAGTAAAAAAATGATTATTATAAAGGAGAGTTTTACTGCGAGTGTGAAGCATGACTAACGTTTAATCTGGGCATTTTGAAAAAACAATATGTTGCTGGTGCTTTTAGATTATTCAGTAAACAAGAAAAAATATTATGGGTCCGTTTCTGTACACAGTTCAAAACTAGCCTGCAAATGCCCAGCAGAGAATTCCCTTTCTGGAGGAGCCCGGCATACTCATGCAAGTATGTCAGCACTGGGCCAGCCTACAGAATCAGGGAATAGAGCTGGCTGGAAAACTTTAGTGGAACCCTTTCTTCCCCAACAGAAAATGCCATTTTCATCAAAACATTTTAGAATACCATGTCAATTTCTACAGTAAATCACATGGGGAAAAACTGAAATGAAAACTTTTCATTTTGGAACATTTTTGTTGAGGAAATTTTGTTTTGGCATTTTGAGATCTTGTTTCAGATTTAATTTTTGTTATATTTTATGACGTGGAGATGCATAGCATGCACTGCTACTACGGCCGTGTCACAAGATGACCTAGTATAATAATTGAAATAGTCTCTTTCTGTTTTATTTTTAAAATCATTAAGGGCAGCTTCTAATTACTGATGTTTTCTAGATCAGAGTGTCTTGTATGTGTGGGTGGGTGTGTGGTAATGAAGCATTTTGACGCCTTCACACAATTTTTATGCTCCTAGATATTTTGGAATGAAATTTCTGAAAACTAAAACAAAAATTTGAAATCCCTCCTTCCATTCCCCCCCCACCAACATTTTTCAGATATTTTGGTTTGTGGAAAATTTCAAAAATATTTTGTTTTGATCCCAGATCAGAATGAAAAGAAGCTTCAACACGTCAACATTTCCCAAAAACTGAAAATTCTGAGTTTTGATCAGCTTCACCTACTGATTACAGTCCCCACCCCGCAATTCCCCAGAGAATCTTGTCAAACAGCAGCGAAGAGCTGACAGCTGAACCTGTGTTTGTTTGTGTTACATTTCTGTAGTGTAATCTTTTGCAGGTTTTATAGAAATATGTCATTGTCCCACTGGGATTTAACTTTGGGAACACGTGGCACTCCATGGTACTACTCTTTTATGTTTTAAGTGATGTATTCACAAAAATGTATGCCAGAATTAACAAGGCAGGTTCCAACTTTCACGGTTCCATACTATGCAGCTATACAGTACTGTACAGCCAGGTTAGTAAACACTACATTGAACTTGCTGGGATCCAAGCATAACCTGGTGCAGTGGGATTTCATGCCGCAAGATTTAAAGATGTCATGATCTTTTACATGGCAGCAGTAAAGAGGAAAAACTACAAAAAGTGCAGTCTTCTGGAAACAAAATATACTGTAAATCAGAAACATAGACTACAGTCTAACATCAAAGCAAGAAAGGCACAGACTTCTAACAGAGAGATTTAGGGAGGGCAGTTACAAGACTAGAATTCATCGATTTAAAACAGGACCAATAAATATGGCATTGAAGCAATTCAAGAGAAGTACAAGGTCAGATGGGATAATGTCAGAAAGACACGTATTATGTTTTTACAGTCAGAATCTGAGCACCGGAGCTGGGGCTGGTAGCATCATGTATTATGTAGGTTGTCTAGCCCTGCCCTCTATAAACTCCTGTTTTCAGTTACTTACAATTTTTGAAACTTTAACCCTTTAGGCTGAAATTTTCCATGCTGGGTGTATGTCTCAGGCTGAATTTGATGGGAAATTTCAGCCAAAACAATTCAGCCATTTCTGAGAATGAGTCTTGGGGAAAATGTTATTTGGCCCATGTTAAAAATTCTGGCAACATTTTCTTGGTCAGCTTTAGTGCCCCCATACTCTGGAACAGGGACTGGAAATATGTCTGATGGGGTGGGCGGTCTTCATCTCAGGGGTGTGTCTTTAGCCATCCCTGTGAAAATTTGCCTAAATTTAGCCAAGTTATAATCCTTTGAAAAATCACAGTTTGCACTAGAAACTTGCAGTAGAAACTTGATAGAGCTTTGTAGGTAAAATCTTCAAAGAATCCATCCACACTGAGCATGCTTCAGTCCAGGGCTGAGCAGACTTTCCCTACAATTGCAGCTCTGGGCTGCTGCAGGCTGTGATGGGACTGGGCACTTCTGTACCACAGAACTTTTATGGAATTGCTGGGCAAGTCATTCAAGCCAGACATTTCACAGGTGATCCTAATTTTGTGTTCCTCAATTTCTTGGTACCTGACCTGAGACCTTGGAGTCCAATTTGTCCATGTGTGAAGCACTCCCAATGGCAACTGAAGTCAGTGAGAAATGTGCTGTGAACATATAAAGTGTTAACACTGAAAGGACTCTGAAAAATCAGGTCTAGGCATCTTAAATTATTCACCCAAAATTAGCGCATACTTTTGACCTTAATCTTGCTGTGCTTCAGTGTCCCATCTATAGAATGGGACCAGTATTACCCCTCAAACCCCAGGAGTGTTGTACGGATAAAATAACTGTTTATGAAGCACTCAGATACAATTGTAATGACCCATGTAGAAAAGCCCAGGAAGAAGTTAATAATTACATCTTCAAAGTGAGGTCTGAACTATAAATAAACCATGGAGCCACACACTGAACCAGGAGAAAACAAAACATTAAATAGCTGCTCATTATTGTGCACCATCCACCCTACGCACTGAATGAGGCAAAGGTCCTGGGGGAAGAATAGTATCTGCTCATGTAATTAAAGACTGTATCATAATGCATATACAGGGGAGGGTCAAATTAATTCTGGCATTTCCTAACTTTTGAGTGCTAGACTTTGGAACCTTAATGATGTTCTTTTAATGTGGGGGAGGGGTGTGTGGTCTGTGTAAAATAGATATAAAGGGTGGGAAGTGTTGAAGTGGGAGACAAAAATAGCTGAGAAAGGAGGACTTAGAAAATTGTAAAGGAGTACTTGTGGCACCTTAGAGACTAACAAATTTATCTGAGCATAAGCTTTCGTGAGCTACAGCTCACTTCATCGGATGCATGCAGTGGAAAATACAGTGGGGAGATTTTATATACACAGAGAACATGAAACAATGGGTGTTACCATACACACTGTAAGGAGAGTGATCAGGTAAGGTGAACAGAGTGAACAGAGAGATTGAAGTGTTCTCATAGGGCCTAATCACATCAGCCACACTATCAGAGGCTCGTTCACCTGTACATCTACCAATCTGATATATGCCATCATGTGCCAGCAATGCCCATCTGCCATGTACATTGGTCAAACGGGACAGTCTCTACATAAAAGAATAAATGGACACAAATCAGATGTCAAGAATTATAACATTCAAAAACCAGTCGGTGAACACTTCAATCTCTCTGGTCACGCTATTACAGACCTAAAAGTCACAATTCTTCAACAAAAAAACTTGAGAAATAGATTCCAACGAGAGACTGCTGAACTGGAATTAATTGGCAAACTGGACACCATTAAATTAGGCTTGAATAAAGACTGGGAGTGGATGGGTCATTACACAAAGTAAAACTATTTCCCCATGTTTATTCCCCCCCCCACACACACACACACTGTTCCTCACACATTCTTGTCAACTGCTGGAAATGGCTCATCTTGATTATCACTACAAGAGAGGTTTTTTTCCTCTCCTGCTGATAATAGCTCACCTTACCTGATCACTCTCATTACAGTGTGTGTGGTAACACCCATTGTTTCATGTTCTCTGTGTATATAAATCTCCCCACTGTATTTTCCTCTGAATGCATCCGCTGAAGTGGGCTGTAGCCCACGAAAGCTTATGCTCAAATAAATTTCTTAGTCTCTGAGGTGCCACAAGTCCTCCTGTTCTTTTTGCGGATACAGACTAACACGGCTGCTACTCTGAAAGCGGTCATTAGAAAATTGTGTGGAAGCAGCCTGAATAGAACATGCCTGAGGGTATGTCTACACTACGGAATAAGGTCGAATTTATAGAAGTCGGTTTTTTAGAAATCAGTTTTATATATTCGAGTGTGTGTGTCCCCACAGAAAATGCTCTAAGTGCATTAACTCGGCGGAGCGCTTCCACAGTACCGAGGCTAGAGTTGACTTCTGGAGCGTTGCACTGTGGGTAGCTATCCCACAGTTCCTGCAGTCTCCGCTGCCCATTGGAATTCTGGGTTGAGATCCCAATGCCTGATGGGGCTAAAACATTGTCGCGGGTGGTTCTGGGTACATATCGTCAGGCCCCCGTTCGTTCCCTCCCTCCCTCCGTGAAAGCAAGGGCAGACAATCATTTCGTGCCCTTTTTCCTGAGTTACCTGTGCAGACGCCATACCACGGCAAGCATGGAGCCCGCTCAGGTAACCGTCACCCTATGTCTCCTGGGTGCTGGCAGACACGGTACGGCTTTGCTAAACAGTAGCAGCAACCCATTGCCTTGTGGCAGCAGACGGTACAGTATGACTGGTAACCGTCATCGTCATGTCCAAGGTGCTCCTGGCCACGTCAGCTGGGAGTGCCTGGGCAGACATGGGCGCAGGGACTTAATTTAGAGTGACTTGACCAGGTCATTCTCTTTAGTCCTGCAGTCAGTCCTATTGAACCGTCTTATGGTGAGCAGGCAGGCGATACGGATTGCTAGCAGTCGTACTGTACCATCTTCTGCCAGGCAGGCAAGAGAGGAGGATTGCTAGCAGTCGTACTGTACCATCTTCTGCCGAGCAGCCATGAGATGTGGATGGCATGCAGTCCTTCTGCTCCGTCTGCTGCCAGCCAAAGATGTAAAAGATAGATGGAGTGGATCAAAACAAGAAATAGACCAGATTTGTTTTGTACTCATTTGCTTCCCCCCCTCCCCTGTCTAGGGGACTCATTCCTCTAGGTCACACTGCAGTCACTCACAGAGAAGGTGCAGCGAGGTAAATCTAGCCATGTATCAATCAGAGGCCAGGCTAACCTTCTTGTTCCAACAAGAACGATAACTTAGGTGCACCATTTGTTATTGGAACCCTCCGTGAAGTCCTGCCTGAAATACTCCTTGATGTAAAGACACCCCCTTTGTTGATTTTAGCTCCCTGAAGCCAACCCTGTAAGCCGTGTCCTCAGTCGCCCCTCCCTGCGTCAGAGCAACGGCAAACAATCATGCATCTGAGTTGAGAGTGCTGTCCAGAGCAGTCACAATGGAGCACTCTGATGGGGCTAAAACATTGTCGCGGGTGGTTCTGGGTACGTATCGTCAGGCCCCCGTTCCCTCCCTCCCTCCGTGAAAGCAAGGGCAGACAATCGTTTCGCGCCTTTTTTCCTGAGTTACCTGTGCAGACGCCATACCACGGCAAGCATGGAGCCCGCTCAGGTAACCGTCACCCTATGTCTCCTGGGTGCTGGCAGACGCGGTATGGCTTTGCTACACAGTAGCAGCAACCCATTGCCTTCTGGCAGCAGACGGTGCAATACGAGTGGTAGTCGTCCTCGTCATGTCCGAGGTGCTCCTGGCCACGTCGGCTGGGAGCGCCTGGGCAGACATGGGCACAGGGATTAAATTTGGAGTGACTTGACCAGGTCATTCTCTTTAGTCCTTCAGTCAGTCCTATTGAACCGTCTTATGGTGAGCAGGCAGGTGATACGGATTGCTAGCAGTCGTACTGTACCATCTTCTGCCAGGCAGGCAAGAGATGAGGATTGCTAGCAGTCGTATTGTACCATCTTCTGCCAGGCAGGCAAGAGATGAGGATGGCTAGCAGTCACACTGTACCATCTTCTGCCGAGCAGCCATGAGATGTGGATGGCATGCAGTCCTTCTGCACCGTCTGCTGCCAGCCAAAGATGTAAAAGATAGATGGAGTGGATCAAAACAAGAAATAGACCAGATTTGTTTTGTACTCATTTGCCTCCTCCCCTGTCTAGGGGACTCATTCCTCTAGGTCACACTGCAGTCACTCACAGAGAAGGTGCAGCGAGGTAAATCTAGCCATGTATCAATCAGAGGCCAGGCTAACCTCCTTGTTCCAATAAGAATGATAACTTAGGTGCACCATTTGTTATTGGAACCCTCCGTGAAGTCCTGCCTGAAATACTCCTTGATGTAAAGCCACCCCCTTTGTTGATTTTAGCTCCCTGAAGCCAACCCTGTAAGCTGTGTCCTCAGTCGCCCCTCCCTCCGTCAGAGCAACGGCAGACAATCGTTCCGTGCCTTTTTTCTGTGCGGACGCCATACCAAGGCAAGCATGGAGGCCGCTCAGCTCACTTTGGCAATTAGGAGCACATTAAACACCACACGCATTATCCAGCAGTATATGCAGCACCAGAACCTGGCAAAGCGATACCGGGCGAGGAGGCGACGTCAGCGCGGTCACATGAGTGATCAGGACATGGACACAGATTTCTCTGAAAGCATGGGCCCTGCCAATGCATGCATCATGGTGCTAATGGGGCAGGTTCATGCTGTGGAACGCCGATTCTGAGCTCGGGAAACAAGCACAGACTGGTGGGACCGCATAGTGTTGCAGGTCTGGGACGATTCCCAGTGGCTGCGAAACTTTTGCATGCGTAAGGGCACTTTCATGGAACTTTGTGACTTGCTTTCCCCTGCCCTGAGGTGCATGAATACCAAGATGAGAGCAGCCCTCACAGTTGAGAAGCGAGTGGCGATAGCCCTGTGGAAGCTTGCAACGCCAGACAGCTACCGGTCAGTTGGGAATCAATTTGGAGTGGGCAAATCTACTGTGGGGGCTGCTGTGATGCAAGTAGCCCACGCAATCAAAGATCTGCTGATATCAAGGGTAGTGACCCTGGGAAATGTGCAGGTCATAGTGGATGGCTTTGCTGCAATGGGATTCCCTAACTGTGGTGGGGCCATAGACGGAACCCATATCCCTATCTTGGCACCGGAGCACCAAGCCGCCGAGTACATAAACCGCAAGGGGTATTTTTCAATAGTGCTGCAAGCTCTGGTGGATCACAAGGGACGTTTCACCAACTTCAACGTGGGATGGCCGGGAAAGGTGCATGACGCTCGCATCTTCAGGAACTCTGGTCTGTTTCAAAAGCTGCAGGAAGGGACTTTATTCCCAGACCAGAAAATAACTGTTGGGGATGTTGAAATGCCTATATGTATCCTTGGGGACCCAGCCTACCCCTTAATGCCATGGCTCATGAAGCCGTACACAGGCAGCCTGGACAGTAGTCAGGAGCTGTTCAACTACAGGCTGAGCAAGTGCAGAATGGTGGTAGAATGTGCATTTGGACGTTTAAAGGCGCGCTGGCGCAGTTTACTCACTCGCTTAGACCTCAGCGAAACCAATATTCCCACTGTTATTGCTGCTTGCTGTGTGCTCCACAATATCTGTGAGAGTAAGGGGGAGACGTTTATGGCGGGGTGGGAGGTTGAGGCAAATCGCCTGGCTGCTGGTTACGCGCAGCCAGACACCAGGGCAGTTAGAAGAGCACAGGAGGGCGCGGTACGCATCAGAGAAGCTTTGAAAACCAGTTTCATGACTGGCCAGGCTACGGTGTGAAAGTTCTGTTTGTTTCTCTTTGATGAAACCCCCCGCCCCTTGGTTCACTCTACTTCCCTGTAAGCTAACCACCCTCCCCTCCTCCCTTCAATCACCGCTTGCAGAGGCAATAAAGTCATTGTTGCTTCACATTCATGCATTCTTTATTCATTCATCACACAAATAGGGGGACGACTACCAAGGTAGCCCAGGAGGGGTGGTGGAGCAGGGAAGGAAAATGCCGCACAGCACTTTAAGCACAGCACTTTAAAAGTTTACAACTTTAAAATTTATTGAATGACAGCCTTCTTTTTTTTGGGCAATCCTCTGTGGTGGAATGGCTGGTTGGCCAGAGGCCCCCCCACCGCGTTCTTGGGCGTCTGGGTGTGGAGGCTATGGAACTTGGGGAGGAGGGCGGTTGGTTACAGAGGGGCTGCAGTGGCAGTCTGTGCTCCAGCTGCCTTTGCTGCAGCTCAACCATACACTGGAGCATACTGGTTTGGTCCTGCAGCAGCCTCAGCATTGAATCCTGCCTCCTCTCATCACGCTGCCGCCACATTTGAGCTTCAGCCCTGTCTTCAGCCCACCACTTACTCTCTTCAGCCCGCCACCTCTCCTCCCGGTCATTTTGTGCTTTCCTGCACTCTGACATTATTTGCCTCCACGCATTCGTCAGTGTGGGAGGGCAGCATGAGCTCGGAGAACATTTCATCGCGATTGCGTTTTTTTTTCTTTCTAAGCTTCACTAGCCTCTGGGAAGGAGAAGATCCTGTGATCATTGAAACACATGCAGCTGGTGGAGAAAAAAAAAGGGACAGCGGTATTTAAAAAGACACATTTTTATAAAACAGTGGCTACACTCTTTCAGGGTAAACCTTGCTGTTAACATTACATACAGAGCACATGTGCTTTCGTTACAAGGTTGCATTTTGCCTCCCCCCACCGCGTGACTACCCCCTCAACCTTCCCCCCTCCCTGTGGCTAACAGCGGGGAACATTTCTGTTTAACCACAGACAAACAGCCCAGCAGGAATGGGCTCCTCTGACTGTCCCCTGAAGAAAAGCACTGTGTTTCAACCAGGTGACCATGAATTATATCTCACTCTCCTGAGGATAACACAGAGAGATAAAGAACGGATGTTGTTTGAATGCCAGCAAACATACACTGCAATGCTTTGTTGTACAATGATTCCCGAGTACGTGTTACTGGCCTGGAGTGGTAAAGTGTCCTACCATGAAGGACGCAATAAGGCTGCCCTCCCCAGAAACCTTTTGCAAAGGCTTTAGGACTACATCTAGGAGAACCGCGAATGCCAGGGCAAAGTAATCCTTTCACATGCTTGCTTTTAAACCATGTATAGTATTTTAAAAGGTACACTCACCAGAGGTCCCTTCTCCGCCTGCTGGGTCCAGGAGGCAGCCTTGGGTGGGTTTGGGGGGTACTGGCTCCAGGTCCAGGGTGAGAAACAGTTCCTGGCTGTCGGGAAAACCGGTTTCTCCGCTTGCTTGCTGTGAGCTATCTACAACCTCATCATCATCATCATCATCTTCGTCCCCAAAACCTGCTTCCGTATTGCCTCCATCGCCATTGAAGGAGTCAAACAACACGGCTGGGGTAGTGGTGGCTGAACCCCCTAAAATGGCATGCAGCTCATCATAGAAGCGGCATGTTTGGGGCTCTGACCCAGAGCGGCCGTTCGCCTCTCTGGTTTTCTGGTAGGCTTGCCTCAGCTCCTTCAGTTTCACGCGGCACTGCTTCGGGTCCCTGTTATGGCCTCTGTCCTTCATGCCCTGGGAGATTTTGACAAAGGTTTTGGCATTTCGAAAACTGGAACGGAGTTCTGATAGCACGGATTCCTCTCCCCAAACAGCGATCAGATCCCGTACCTCCCGTTCGGTCCATGCTGGAGCTCTTTTGCGATTCTGGGACTCCATCATGGTCACCTGTGCTGATGAGCTGTGCATGGTCACCTGCAGCTTGCCACGCTGGCCAAACAGGAAATGAGATTCAAAAGTTCGCGGTTCTTTTCCTGTCTACCTGGCCAGTGCATCTGAGTTGAGAGTGCTGTCCAGAGCGGTCACAATGGAGCACTCTGGGATAGCTCCTGGAGGCCAATACCATCGAATTGTGTCCACAGTACCCCAAATTCGAGCCAGCAAGGTCGATTTAAGCGCTAATCCACTTGTCAGGGGTGGAGTCAGGAAATCGATTTTAAGAGCCCTTTAAGTTGAAATAAAGGGCTTCATTGTGTGGACGGGTGCAGGTTTACATCGATTTAACGCTGCTAAATTTGACCTAAAGGCCTAGTGTAGACCAGGGCTAAGAGAGAGCAATGAATGAGTGAAAAGGCATATTCAAAAGCTGCTGCATTCTCCTCAACCCCATCGCCTCCCCTGTTAAATCTGACTCATGAACCTGCTATATTTGCTCAAGGTTTATGTTAAAATACACTTGATGTAGTGGAGGAGGAGGAGCAATGCTCAGAGGTTAAATGTATTTGTGTCCTCTTATGGTGTGTTAGCTAATGAAAGGAAGCAGTTGTGGCCAGATAATGTTGCTGCACTAATATGCTTTCCACTGTGCTTAATATGATGGCAAGACAGTTCCTTTCATAAGTAGGACAACACAGTACCAGGAGTTACCAGAACAAACGTAGGAGGACAAATAAGAGAATAAGCGTCAGTGTGTAGCTGACAAGCTCAGACAAAAGAAGTTTCAAAAATCATCAGCAGTGGCAAAGCAGAGAAAGCCATCCTAATCACTGTATAATCACTAAGAAAATTGCTTAGACAGTTGACAGCCCCCAGTGTTGCGTGATGACTATGGACAGAAAAATAATATACTACAAAATGGGACATTGCAGAAGAAATGCTGTCGATCCTGCCTGTTGTGAACTGAACTGTGGAATAATGTCAACAAACCCCATGGTTAGTGATAAGCGACAAGGCTGCGATGCACAGTTTATACAGAAACAGACTTTCCCCAAGGCTGAATTGTTTGGATCTGGGATTTGTTTTGATCCCATTTGTATAAGGAAAATATCTGTAGGAGCAGAGAGGCAAATAGTATAAAAGTCAAGATGTTTTGGAAGTAATTGACTGATCACTGAAATGTTCTTGCTGCTTTTGTTTGGGAGAAAAACATGACTCCTGCAGTTGCTTGGAACTAACTGCAGAAAGCAATTTGGAATGCCAAGGGCATTTAACCTAAGACTAGCTCCGGGGGCAATATAGTTGGGATGTTATATAAAAATCCTTATTAGCAGAAAATAATGATTGCATGGTATTAGGGCACTTGGCTGTGCTGCCAAGTTCCTGATCAAATGAGGTCATTAAAATCCCCTGGTGGTTTTTTACAAGAAGAAAACTGTTATCCCCTGGAATTCTGGCCAAATTCCAATTTGTCTACTAAATTATTGTTGCCAAATATTGTGATTTTTATCTTAAATCTTATGATATTTGGTGCTTTTCTTAAACCCCTAGCTTCTGGAGTCATGTGATTGTATGAGACTCTCAGCTTACATTTTTTTTTTAAAAAAATGTAAGTTTCCAGCCCTCATAGTTGTGGAGAAAAGCATGAAATCGTGACTTCTAAAGGTTCCAAAACAAGAAGGCAAATAAAATAATCCAAATTTTAAAAAAAATCTCATTATTATGCCAAATATTATGATTTTTTAGGTTCTGACTTATGATTTTTGAGTGCTTTGGGGTTGGCAATACTGAAATTATCTCTGCAATTTTAGCTGCATGTAACAAATATAATTCTCTGTTTAATAGCTGTAGTGTTCCACCCCAAAGGCAGCTGCATTCCTGTAGCATTCAGCATTCTTTTTGTACCTATTATATATAAAATTACAAACAGACTGCTGAAAATGCGTGTGTGTGTATATACACACACCCACCCCAACAGTGCATTTAGACTAAGGGCCAGATCTGTAAAGGTATATAGGTGCCAAAAGATATAGAAAAGGAGGACTTGTGGCACATTAGGGACTAACAAATTTATTTGAACATAAGCTTTCGTGAGCTGTAGCTATAGCTCACGAAAGCTTATGCTCAAATAAATGTGTTGGTCTCTAAGGTGCCACAAGTCCTCCTTTTCTTTTAGCGGATACAGACTAACACGGCTGCTACTCTGAAACCTAAAGATATAGAGACACCTAGTGGGATTTTCAAAAATGCCCCTGCTTCTAACTGTCTTTGGGCACCCAGGTACTTTGGAAGATCCCCCTAGGTGCTTCTTTGTATCTTTAGGTGCCTAAACACCTTCTCAAGGCTGCTAGGGACAGATATTCAGATATTTAGTCCCATTCACCTAAACAGGCATGTCCACTGAAGTCAGAACATAGGTAATAATTTTAGGTGGTTGGTGAAATGTTTCTCATGTATGTTATGCAGCTAAAATAGCACTGCCCCTTTGGCCCAAGGAGATAGCGAATATTTGGTGCCTTACAGAGTTGTTTCCACTAGGATGAGAAATTAATGATCCAAGTCATATATCTTCTTGGTGTAATCTTGTTTATTTACAAAGCAGCAGCAGACAGTTTCCTTGCTCGGGAATCCCCAGATCTGCCCCCTCAGCACTTGCCGCTGTCTCTGCCCCCTCACAGACACAACTGCTTCTCGGGACTTTCTGGTGGATTTTTCCTGGCTTTAAGCCACAGGCTGCATCAAATGCAGTGCCTGTGTTTGCAATCAGGAAAACCCCTCAGCCCAAGTGTTCCAGCTCTGATCTGCCATTTGCCTTGGAAAGTCCCTCCAAGCTTTCTCTACTGCAGAAAAGGGCTGAACTGCACTTTCCATTGTGGCTGAAAGAGAGCTTGCACATCAATTGATTTGACCTATGTCTACAATTTTCTTTGGATCAGAGACTCACCTCATAGCAGCCATCAGCATAACAGTTTAGTTACTGTTCTGTTAGCTTGTCAGGAGATATCAGTTAAAAAAACCCATTAACCAACTAGCTATTGGCCAAACCAGAAATCCAAGAGACTCTCAGCAACTCCTTGTATCTGTGAGCTACAGTAGAAACCTGGCTTCTGACTGGCTGTCTCAGTATTCCTCCAGTACCACTCACCATCGTATTATATGTAGGCACATGAAAGCCACTGCCTATAGGCTAAGACATACACTAACATCGTCTCTGCCAATGGCTATTGCTGTTGCTGCCAACAAAGAGAATGCTGGGAAACACTGCAGTATCAAATAGTATTCACCGTGCCTGCTTTCAAATGTTGTGTGAACTAGAAACGAGAACACTGAGGGATATCTTTGCCATGGAGGTGTCAATAGAGGGGTACTCATTTGAATATTTACACAAATGCTAGCGCACAGTAAAGTCCTGATGATGCAGTGGCTATCAACTTGGCCGAAAAATTACCTCCTGCTGCAATTGACACACGACAGGGCGAGTGACAATATGTCAGACCCTTAAAAAACCAGATTGGCATGGAAAGAAGAGAGTAAACAATTGCTAAGAGAAGGATATTGCTCATCTCCTTTCACCATTGTTTCTGAAAGAGCATGCAGCAATATGTTTTCAATTACTTCTTTAGATTTATATTAAAAATGTCTGTCCCCTGAAAAAGTGAAAAATATTGCGCTCAATCTAACCCTGAGCATCCTATTCTAGTGTCAGTCATTTTTTCCACCTGAAGAGCAATGATTTTGCACAATAACCTTGAACTTGAGTCAGTATATTATCTGAGTTAAACAAGATAGCATTTGATCCATACCGCTTCTTGAACTACTGTAATATATTTAGTACACAGGTGAACCATTTGTGCTTGTATTCCCCTGGCTTTCCAGGGAAATATGGCATAGCAACACCAAACATCATACCAAGCTCTTTGTGTGCCTGTCTGCCTGCTGCTTGTTTACAACTTTTTTATTGAACCAAATAATGCCCTGACTTTCCTTTGTCAATATAACAATGACTGTTAATATTTGAGTTACTTCCATTCTTACATAATTTGTCTTCATAACTTCATGTACTTTCTGCATATCTATGTGCATCATTTGTCTGTATATTCTTAGCCATACCTTGCAACTATTCATTTGAATTAAAATTGAATGGGTTTAAGAAAAGACATGTGGACATTAAATTGGTGAATGAACCCATTGATTCTAAGTATGGGTATTTGCTGATACACACTGTGAGTGCTGGCACGTGTGACACTGGGATGTGCGTACAAACCCTCAAAATACAGTGAAACATGGAGACCAATGAAATTCAGTTGTTTAAGGGAAATTTCTAATACGGGGGTAGCAGAGTTGCACTCCCTGTCCCTAGAAACCCTTTCAGGTCTTAAGACAGGACTTTGCATAATACAAATGCTTGTACAGGCTTCATTGGTCAACAGCTACAATAACAATGCAAACTTAAAATATAAAAAAGAACATTTAAAACGGAGATTGAAACCCCATATTGAAGTACTACAGTGTTTGGTCTATAGCTTGTACAGTATACCGTGGTTCACACGCCATTTCAGAGTGTGGCGGGGAATGGACTGGCAACGTTATTATCTATCAGTAAGGCTACGATTTTGGCACAGATATTTTTATTAAAAGGCATGGACTAGGATGCAGGCAATAAAAAGTATCTCCTGGATTTATTGAAGCCAGAGCCGGAGCCCCTGAAGCTGTGCTGCTGGAGCCCTTCAGTGTAGACACTGAAGCCTGAGCCCCACCACCCGGGACTGACTTATTGGAATTTTCAAGCCGTCACGGAGGTCTTGTAAAATCACAGACTCTGTGACCTCCATGACAGAGTCATAGCCTGAGCTATTCGTTGCCTTCCAACACGCCTCTATGAGCAATGGGTCTCATCCAAACGCCAGTGAAGTCAATTGAAAGAGTTTCCATTGGGACAATCTGCATTGGCTTCAATAGACTTTAGCTCAGACCCAATACCATTCTCAAGCTTTCACCAGCTACAGGTGCTATGTCACCAGGACCTGCACAGAGGGTGGATTTAGATAAACACAGGCCCTGATCCAAAATCCAGTGATTTCAGTGAGCTTTGGGTCAGGTCCATAATTGGAGAAATTAATTCCCGGTAGTCTATTGAAATCAATGGAGTTACCCCAGGAATTAGTTTGGTCCATCGACTAATATAATTTTTTTTTCTTCAGTAATCAAGCGGCATCAAGTCAATTACTTAGGCTCCAGAGGGCATTCCATGCCAAACTTTTTTTTTTACGGTATGGCAACTTTTTACGGTTTTACGGTATGGCAACTTTTGTCTTTTCCACAATTTCCCTTTAAAATAATAAAGCTATAGATCAGCTGGTGTAAAACCGTTTGGTTGCATCTGATTTTACACCAAAGGAGGATCTGTCTTTACCTGTAAAAAAATGACAGAGTATACCAGGGTTTATCTTTTATTATATCTCATATAACAAGATTTCTAATTCTGTATGAATTGCTGACACACAATAGTGAGTTATATCTGTGAAAATAAAAAAAAAACAGGCTACAATGTGTCCAGAAAATATGCCCAAATACCGAAGCCACAATTGTACATCCAGTGTTGACTGGTTGTAAATGGAAAAGATGATACAAAATCACAAAGGAGCAAACTAACACATAACAGCTGCTAAGTACAGTACAGAAGAGAGACTGTTGCATACAGAAAGAATTCCCTTATTGAATAATTAAGTAGGTTTTGATCAGAGCCTTGAAAACTTGACAAGCAAATGCATATTAAATGCTGTTATACTGAGAAAATCTCTGGTTATGAACTCACTTTAAAAAAGGGTAGTGCACAGCATACTGATGAACCAAATATTTCTTTTGCTATTAACATATCTAAATTCATTTTTGTTTGATTTCAGATATGATTCTAATATAAATTGAATGTATCATTTGATTATAACAACATTTCTTCACCTTGTTTTAGATTCTGTATATTATACATTGGAATTTCCTACTCAGACTTGAGTATTTTCTTCCAGACATCTTTATCTAGTCATTTTTCCATAAAGTTAGTGTTCTGGCATTATTGTGCAGACTGACATGCCTGTTTTACATTATAATGATTGTAAAGAAATACCTGGTGTGATTTGGAGCAGCAGGTAGTAGTACGACACGTTTCAAATTGCTTACATCCCTCTGCTTTTGGAATTAAGATTTCAAATTTAAATGCGTTATTACTGCATAATACGAATGGAGTGCATGACACTTTGCATATATATATATAATGACAGGTTTCAGAGTAGCAGCCATGTTAATCTGTATCCACAAAAAGAGCAGAATTTGTAGTAATAATCAAGATGGCCTATTTAGACAGTTGACAAGAAGGTGTGAGTCTATTGAATCTATTTCCCTAAGTTACGTATTCTCACACCTTCTTGTCAGCTGTCTAAATGGGCCATCTTGATTATCACTACAAAAGTTTTTTTCTCCTGCTGATAATAGCTCATCTTAACTAATTAGCCTCTCACAGTTTGTATGGCAACTTCCACCTTCTCTGTAGGTATATATGTATATCATCTTACTATTTGTTCCATTCTATGCATCCCATGAAGTGAGCTGTAGCCCACAAAAGCTTATGCTTTAATACATTTGTTAGTCTCTGAGGTGCCCCAAGTACTCCTGTTCTTTTTGCATACATATAGGGTGACAAAGTCCCTGTTCTGAGGAGTTTGTAATCGAAGGAAATAGTTTTCAATGGGACTCCTCACTGAGTAACTTTATTCATACAGGTAATTGTTAACGGCTCAAGTCTGCTATCTTTTAGCCTGTTTTGAAGTGTCCTAACACCTGGTACGCAGCCTTTTTATAAGCCTGGTTATTTAAACAAATCTACCACTGCTATGTGGGAGGCTGTGTTGAATTAATTTGCACTTAACTAGAAATGTCTATAGCAATTCTCAAAGGTCTATAGAAATAATTAAATCACAATGTTTAGATGCCACAGCTAGAGAACCCAGCGCTATCATTAGATTCCAGGATTGTCACCGTTCTGTGTGTGCCACTCTGAAGCCTGGAATGTCTGTTGAGTCACATGAAGTGATGGAAACTGCTACAAGCGTGGCTGAGAGCTCATTTTGGTCTGAATGTCACCCAGTTGACTCTTCACTGGGTTTCGCTGGGTGTTATGAGCCAATTTTAAAGTGCGTAAATCATTTTTGGCTTTTTCTTACACACCCGTGAGAGCATGGGCACAACTACAAGTATTAGCTGCTGAGCTAGACGTTTAGCTCCCTGGCTAATGTGCCCCCTGAGCATGGAAGGATTTCTTTCTTGTGTATTACCAATGGCAATTATTAATCCTTATGATAGGCCACAGCTGGTTTTGAGGTGCTCATTGCTGCTGCACATACACAATGTGTAGGGGACTGTCCCCTGCAGGGCTCTGTATGAATCTAAAGCTTCTTTGGCCCCTGGGTGCAATGTGTGGGGTGAAGCGATATGGCTGTTTCTATGGGGTGCAGGGCCATTGCCCCTCTGCCCTGTGTGGTGGTGGGGAGGGAGAAGGGGAGTCAGGTGGCTCAGGGCCATTGCCCTCTACATGGTGTGAGATGTTTGGGGTGCAGGGCCATTACCACTCTGTGGTGTGTGAGGACAGGTGGGGTATAGGGCCATCGCGGCTGGGTGTGGGATGAGGGGGTGAAGGGCCAGTGCCATCCAGCATGATGTGGGGAGGGGGAAGTGCAGTGTGATGGGTATGGGGCACAGCATCTATGCCTCAGGGTCAGGGTAAGCAGTTGGGGCCATTGCCCCAAGTGTGGTGTGAGGAGTCAGGGCCATGGCCCCTGGCAGGGTGAGGGGATGCTTGGAGCAGGGCCATTGCCTCAGGGGTGCTGTGCTGCGCATATCCCAGCTGACTGGTGACCCGGGGGCACTGTGTTGGGGAGAGGCGCTGACTGAACTGCTGCAGGGGCATATGGCCTGGGGTCCAGGCCAGCCCTGTCCATGTCGTGCTGTCTCCTGAGCCCCCCCTCTTGTCCATTCCCTGCAGGTGGAAAAGCTGCACTGCGTCCACCCCTCTCCAGCTGCCACCTGCCAACATGGTGCTGTCGGCCTGCCGGAGGGTGCTGCCCCTGGCCGCCCTAGCACTGCTCCTGCTCGTCTGCCTGGCTCCCGGTGAGTACGCGGCGTATCTGGTGCAGCAAGCAACACGCAGTGCCATGCAGGTGGGAACCAAGGGGAGAGGGAGGTGAGTGGGGATGTTGGGAAGATCCCCGGACACTCAGCAATGGGCGCCCATGCCCAGAGAACGGCTGCTCAGTGGGGAAGGGAGCTAGAGGGAGACCCAGTAACCCCACTCCTTTGAATTTTCCTGTAATTAAAGCCTCTCTCTGGGGCTAAAGGATTCCCTTTGTATATTGCAGTGTCACACACAGGGGTCTGCCCTGAATCCTGACCTCAAACTGTGGGGGAGTTCATGATTCAGCGAGCATGGACCAAGCCCACTTCTCAGTTACCATCTCAGTGGGAAAGAATAACTGACAACTCTCGTTCCAGTTGCTCAGGGCCCACAGGGAAGCAAATGGTTTTATAGATAATGCACACTTTATAGACTCAGAGACTTTAAGACCAGAAGCGACCATCATGATCATCATGTCTGACCTCCTGCACATGGCAGGCCACAGAATCTCACCTACCCACTCCTGTAATAGACTGCTAACCACTGACTGAGTTACTGAAGTCCTCAAATCATGGTTTAAAGACTTCAAGTTACAGACAATCCACCATTTACACTAGTTTAAACCTCCAAGTGACCCGTGCCCCATGCTGCAGAGGAAGGCAAAAAAACCCCAGGGTCTCTGACAATCTGACCCAGGGGAAAATGCCTCTCATTTTGCAATATTCAGCATTAAAAAATTATGAAATCTAGAAGAGCTCTGCTGTAATTGAAACTAAAAGGAGAATTAAAAATGGGAGGGTATTTTTTTTCTCTTTCACTTTTCTAGTTCCACCCACACTTGTTCATGGGCATAACCATTTGCTCCAAGCCTTTCATTTTCTTTAAAAAATTGTCCTTATGTTCAGTGAGATATGTTAGATGACAAGCACATTATTCATTTTAGCAAAATTGTACAGTAAAAGCTTTGTTATCTGGCATGTTGGGGGAATGGGGGGTGCCGGTTAGTCAAAAATTCCGGTTAACTAAGAGTTATACTTACCAATGGAGGGAGGGAGTTTGGGTGTGGGAGGGGATGCAGAACACAGGCTCTGGGAGGGAGTTTGGGTGCAGGAGGGGGCTTGGAGCAGGGGGTTGGGGCATAGGAGGGCTTTTGGGGTGCCGGATCCGGGCGGCGCTCAACTTGGGTGACTCCTCACAAGCGGCGACATGTCCCTGCTTCTCCAAGGCGGAGGTGTGGCCAGGTGGTTCTGCATGTTGCCTCCACTCGCAGGTGCCACCCCCATAGCTCCCATTGGCCGTGGTTCCTGGCCAATAGGAGCTGCGGAGCCAGCGCTTGGGGCAGGGGCAGCGAACAGAGCCCCCGTGGCCATTCCTCCACCTAGAAGCAAGAGGGATATGTCACCGCTTCTGGGGAGCCACATGGAGCCAGGTAGGGAGCCTGCCGGCTCATGCCAACTGGACTTTTAATTTGTATTGGGAGATATGAGAAAGGCCATTTTCTAGAGCTTTGGTAAAGTGCCGGATAACACAGCTTTTGCTGCGCTAAAGGAGTCTAAAGTTCCAAGGATCAAGACTGGGTCTGTTTGTAGATTTTTTCCTATCATCTTATTTAAAATTAACAAGTTTGGGAGCTGGGCATTCCAGTTATGCAAGCTGAGAATCAGATATGCTAAAGGAAACATGTAAAATTACTCAGACCCATAAGCTTGCTAAATGTTCTCTTTGTTCTGCCAAGCTAGTTAATAAAAAAAATGAATAGTGCAGCTGCTTGATGAGTTTTGCTGTGCTGAATTGCCACTGGATTATGGAGAGTTCAAAAGTCTTAGTTAAAATGTGGACAAAAATAGACTAGTCAATGGATTTTGTTGTCATATTTACATACTGCCTGCCAACTCTCCTAAATATTAGGGCCAATTCTGAGCTTTTACCCAGCCTGTTGCAGTCAATGGGAACTCTGATTGAGTGGGGACTGCAGGATCAAGTCCGTAAGATATAATTAAAAAAAATGCTTAGAAAAAATGACCCAATAAGTACATGGACTAACATTTTCCAATATTACAACTGTATTTGCATAAAGTAAATACTGCAGCCTGTTTCATTTTTGCTTTTAAACAGAGAAGGTGTTTCCAGAACAATTACCCCATTATGGGCAGGCTTTAAAACAGTGGTGAATGCCACTGGGTATTAAAAGGCAGGATATTAAAATACGCTGGTGTGTAAATGTAAACACCTGATATTTTTGACTAAGATGTTTACAATTCCTACAGAGAAATTGTTTTAGCGAGATTAAGTTCTGAAATGTTTAAAGACTTGCTAAGAGGAAAATTGTACCAAGTCTGCTTGCTAATATGCTTTTTATTCTGTGACAGAATTTTTCATGATTATGACAGCAACATGGACGTTACGTCCTGGTTCTGAAACCATGAAGAAGTCTTGATCTGCTAAAAAATAGAGCAGTTGCATGAAATAAGGTGATATCAGGTTTCAGTGTCGAGCACCCTTGTGAAAAGACGTTAGAATCATAAAGGCCTTCTCATAGCGTGTGTTCTACTTGAGTGTCAGTCCTGGAGCTAGGACAGATACTAATGGGACCTTGCTTTGTTAGCACACTATCCAGGAGTTATGCCTTTCATATTTTTTTTCAAGTTACTATTTTTTGTCCAAGGTGCATAGTTAAAGAGTGTACTTAATCTTTATTTTTATTCTTCTAGATGGTTCAAGAGGGAATATACTTAAGCTGATGCTTCAAAAACGTGAAGGTAAAACCTCCTTAACAAACTGCAAAATTGTTATCTCAGCTTTTTAAGCAGGTTTAAATGCAGTTGCAACAGATGAAAATGCTAACGGATAAAAAATATTAGCTCACTCACCCATCTTTCCAATGAAAGCTAAGGCGCATGGGCAGAAACACCTGTCAGAGACACTTCTATGTACTAAAGTACAACACATGTATTATTGATTTTAGGGTTGTTAGGTGTTGTTAGGAAAGCCCGGTCGAAAAGTGACCCTGGTGGCTAAGGTCATCACCACTGATCGGGCCATTAAAAGTCTGGTCAGCAGCAAAACGGCGCAGGCAGGCAGGCTCCCTACCCAGCTCTGTGCATCTCCCGGAAGCAGTGACATGTACCTCCTGCTGCTAGATGTAGGGGCGGGCAGGGAGGCTCCATGAGCGCCGGCTCTGCAGCTCCCATTGGCCAGGAACCCTAGCCAATGGGAGCAGCATGGGCAGCTCTGGGCGGGGGCAACACACAGAGCTGCCTGACTGTGCTTCCGCCTAGGAGCCAGAGGGCCATGTTGCCGCTTCCTGGGAGCCGCCTGAGGTAAGTGCTACCCGGAGCCTTCACCCCGCATACTTTCCCACACCCCAACCCCCTGCCCCAGCCCAGAGCCCCCTCCCACACCCAAACTCCTTCCTGGTGCTCACACCCCTCCTCCACCCCAACCTCCTATCCCAGCTCAGAGCCCCTTCCTGCATCCCAAACCCCACATCCTCAGCCCCCACCTCAGAGCCCACTGTGATGGGTTCGGTCACAGAGTCCCCTCCTCCCCCTTGGCACTGCCAGCTGATGTGCTGAAACTACCTCTGAGCCTATTTTCCCTGATGGCTTGGGACTCCAGAGCCCTAACTTGTTGAGCCAGACACTCCATTCTGCTGCAACACAGATCCAGTCTGAACCATGCCCCCAAAGCTGCAGGCTTTAACTGAAAACCACTCAGCAGGTTACCTATCTCCGACACCCAGCTCCCAGCGGGATCCAAACTCCAAATAAATTTGTTTTACTCTGTATAAAGTTTATACAGGGTAAACTCATGAATTGTCCACCCTCTATAACACTGATAGAGAGGTATGCACAGCTGTTTGCTCCCCCAGGTATTAATCACTTACTCTGGGTTTACTAATAAACAAAAGTATAAAAAGTAGGATTTAAGTGGTTTCAAGTAATAACAGACAGAACAAAGTAAGTTACCCAGCAAAATAAAACAAAACACGCAAGTCTAAGCCTAATACTTTAAGAAACTGAATACAGATAAATCTCACCCACAGAGATGTCCAATAAGCTTTTTTCACAGACTAGACTTCTTCCTAGTCTGGGCCCAATCCTTTTCCCTGGTGCAGTCCTTGTTAGCTCCAGCTCAGGTCATAACTAGGGGATTTCTCATGACTGGCAGCCCCCTTTGTTCTGTCCCCCCCCGCCTTTTATAACTTTGGCACAAGGCAGGAATCGTGTGTCTCTCTGGATCCACACCTATCCTTCTAAATGGGAAAAGTACCAGGTTTAAGATGGATTCCAGTTCAGGTGACATGATCACATGTCACTGTAAGACCTCCTTCTTCATTACCTAGGAGCTGGAAGACACCAACACAGGAAGGCTTGCAGATAAACAAACCCATTCACCGGTCATTGATTCTGAAGCACCCTTAATGGCTTCCATTTAACATGTTTACAGCAGTAATACAAATTTTATATCTAACTCCAGACATAGAAATAATACATGCAAACAAATAGGATGAAAAAAGAAAAGGAGTACTTGTGGCACCTTAGAGACTAACCAATTTATTTGAGCATGAGCTTTCGTGAGCTAACTAAATTGGTTAGTCTCTAAGGTGCCACAAGTACTCCTTTTCTTTTTGCGAATACAGACTAACAGGGCTGTTACTCTGAAATAGGATGAACACACTCAGTAGATCATAAGCGTTGTAATGATACCTTACAAGAGACCTTTTGCATGAAGCATATTTTAGTTACATCATATTCACACTTATAAACATATTTCCATAAAACATATGGAGTGCAACGTCGCACCCAACCCCCCTGCCCTGCCTGGAGCCCCCTCTCATGACCTGAACCCCTCATTTCTTGCCCCACTCCGGAGCCTGCACTCCCAGCCCAGAGCCTGTACACCCTCCCACCCGCAGAACCCCTTGGCAGCACCCCCCAGCACAGAGCCCCCTTCTGCACCCCAAAGACCACACCCCCAGGTGGAGCCTCACTCCCCTCCTGTACCCCAACCTGCTCCCTCAGCCCAGAGCCCGCATCCGCACCCTGTACCCCTCATTTCTGGTCCCACCCAAGCCGGAGCCCCCACCCGCTCTTGCACTCCAACCCCCCCTGCCCAATCCCGGTGAAAATGAGTTAGTGAACAAGGGTGGGGGAGGATGAGTGGGATGACGTGAGTGTGGGGCAGGGCCTCGTCAAAGCAGTGGGGCAGGGCCTCAAGGAGTAGGACAAGGGTGTTCAGTTTTCTGCTATTAGACCTTTGGCAACCCTAGTTGTGCCTACACATGCCTGTCAGCTCTGAAACTGATATACATCTTGTTAATACAACGTATGGATTACAGTCATCACACTGAAGCAAGAAGGGATCATCTCCGTAACAGATAGATAGTAAACCAACAGAGAAAAAAGATCTTGGGCCCAACGTACCTACATTCTGTTCTACACACCTGAACGTCAAAGTGCCATGCATGCAGGCACTGAGAGATGCATCCATATCACAGAGCAGTCACAAGTTACATTAATTCCAGCCTGTAGGTACAGATGTAACCCATACACCTCCTGGGTGTGCTGTTCTGTCCCATCTAGCGGCATGGAGACCACTTAGAGAGAGAGAAATTAACGAGTCTGCTCGACAGCCTTCGCTAACAGCCAGTTGGCTTTTAGCTCATGCAGTAGAAGCTCATGCATTTAGCTCCAGCAGTCCCAGGTTTGCTCCTGCCCGCCAATGACCGGGGTCTGTCAGTGGCACACTGAGATTCCCCAAGGAGCAGTGATTCAGCACCAATCTCTGCTGTGATGGCAAGTGCAGAGCAGAAAAGGAACAAGTTAAAGCTGCTTGGGACACTTTTTTCTCCTTTGTCTCCACTCCTGGTAAAGGTGAACACACTGATTTGGCCCTGACTGTGCCTCCTTCCCGCCCCCGCCAAGGCACATTTTTTAAAAAAGGGCCTAATGTGCAAATGACCTGAAGTGGGCCAACATTAGGAGCCAAGGTGATGGCTGGGGGAGCTGGAGTGGGGAGAAGCAGGGCTGTACCAGATGGAGAGGCCAGTTGAAACACATGCAAAGCTGCAGCCCCTGCCCCTTACCAGCTGCCAACCTGCTCTGTGATTGAACCATAGACCGCCCCCACCTCCCCCCATTCAGATAGGACTCTGATGCCTGCTACTCCCAGATTCTGGGGAATCTTCCTATCTTCTTCTGGGTTTCTCAGTATCTTTGTACACTACTCCTGCTAGCAGCGGTGATGCCTCCCCGCCCCACTGCCCTGCACTAAGGGTCTGAGATCCTCTTTCCAGGTGCTCTCTAGCTCCGGTCTCAGCACTGGCTGCAAGCTAGGACAGTGCAGAAGAGGCAGTTTCTGGCCTTCCTTGCCACAGCATCCCCTGTAGCAGATGAAGCAGTGCAGCAACAGCTGTGCTTGCTTGGCCGGTCACTGTGCAGTAGGAGGGATTTGGAGTGGCGTGGCTGTGGGAGGAGCTTTAGTAGCCAGCCCAAGGGGAGTGGTGTGGAGAATAAGAAGGTGTTGCAGAGACCATGAAGACATGTATGGCCAGTTATAGTTCTCACCAGCAAGGGGACCCCCACTGACTATGTCCCTGGTTCCAAAACATTTGAGTACTGCAGCCTCCCTACAGATATTTTAAAACTTGGTAGGTCCCCACAGCCAAATACCATTTTCTGTTTTTTTTTTAACCAACTCAGGACACTAGAGTTTTGATGGTTTTGTGACTTTATTAAACTACATACAAGTTAATTGTATAATATGGTCTAATCCAGGATTTTAAAAATTGTAATTTGAAAATATGGATTTCTTGGCATGTTCGGCCACAGCCTCAGATTTTAATGAGAAGAATGGGCCTGTTTCAGACGCAGCATTTGGTTGTATCTCTGATAGCATCATACATAAATTGTTTTCCAAATGTAAACGATTTCTGTATTTAGTTTACACAGAAATCACTGCTGAAAACACAGACTCATGGAGATAACTTGAAGTGAATGGAAGTAGCCATTTCATAGCTTTATCTCTGAGTTCTCTGTACTCTCCTTTAAAAGAAATCCAGAGTTCCTGATTGGTTAGATTTGAAAACATGGCCTTCAGAATGTGATCACTTAATAATTTGAAAAAAGTTTGAGCCAAGCTACTTAAAATTGGAGTGGAGTCAACTGTTACCAGGTTTCAAATCCAAGTGGTGTCTGGAGACTTATGGGGCTGAGGGAGAGAGATGGGCAAAATCCAGAATGAAGTAAACTGACAATGTCTATTCTATTTGATTGATTGTGTGGGTTATTGTTACTACTCTGTTACTATTGCGTGCATAGTACAGCCAAGCACGAAGGTGGTGACTTATTGCTAAAGGCATTATTAGGCTCATACATTTTGGGCTGATTAAAAAAATTACTGGCATGTCATTTGGGGACTTCATTTCAGCTCCTGCGCCTGCTAAAACAGAGGTGTTAGTGAAAGAACACACGGCCAAGGAGTTCTTAGGCAGCCTGAAACGCCAGAGGCGCCAGCTGTGGGACAGGACTCAACCTGACGTACAGCAGTGGTATCAGCAATTCCTCTACCTGGGATTTGATGAAGCGGTGAGTACTAGTCTTACCCGTAGCAATGGGGACTTTGTGTATGTGCAAACATAGTGATACTAAGAATACATATCAATGAAAAAGTGGCTTATTCCTTTTTTTTCCCCACACATTTGACACTCTCGCACCTTTTGAAAATAGAGAATAATAAATTGTGACGGATAAATGCAAACCCAGTAGTTACTTTTGATAGCTTGATTTAAAACCCTGTTCATAAAAAATTATCAAGAAAACATGTTCCAAAATTTTGAATCACGTTGGGCTTCAATTTAATGAAATTGTCATCTGGTTTATATGGAAGAGTGTGTATGCAAGAGAGACATACACCAAACAAAGTTACAAGTGTTGAAATGAGCATTGTGGTCTCAGTATATTACTTTTGGGTGTTTGGACAAATCACAAATCCACTCATAGTTTGGCATGATTGGCATTCTTCTGAGAAGAGGCAAGGAATTTGAATACCGGCTAGAGCATTGGCAGTTGTGGGTAGAGGCTTTTAAATCACGTAACTTTGATCAGTGCTGTAACTTTCTAATTTGCATGAGCACTAAAGGTACCTAGGCACCTCACTTCTGTAGAACTCAAGGGAAGTTAGACCGCTAAATAGCTACATTTTAAGTTAATTAGAACGTTTAAAGTGTATACTATTTGAAGGCATTTGACAAGCCTCCTTTCAAATGACAGTATCCAGAAAAATAGTTAATTTGTAGGAATGTTGGGGTGAAACAGAGTTCCAGTTCCTATGCATATTGCACAAAGCTGTAACTGAGAGATCACTGAAAGTGCAGAATAGACATATTTATAGCCACACAGTCCCAGCTCTAATATAAAGAAGAGGTAAAAAATAAAAAGAAAAGGAGGACTTGTGGCACCTTAGAGACTAACCAATTTATTTGAGCATAAGCTTTCGTGAGCTACAGCTCACTTCATCGGATGCCTACTGTGGAAAGTGTAGAAGATCTTTTTATACACACAAAGCATGAAAAAATACCTCCTCCCACCCCACTCTCCTGCTGGTAATAGCTTATCTAAAGTGATCACTCTCCTTACAATGTGTATGATAATCAAGGTGGGCCATTTCCAGCACAAATCCAGGGTTTAACAAGAACATCTGAGGAGGGGGGGGAGGAAAAACCAAGGGGAAATAGGATACCTTGCATAATGACTTAGCCACTCCCAGTCTCTATTCAAGCCTAAGTTAATTGTATCCAATTTGCAAATGAATTCCAATTCAGCAGTCTCTCGCTGGAGTCCGGATCCTGGATTTGTGCTGGAATCTGTTTACTGCAATCATTTTGGAAGGCCCAATGATTTTTTTAAAAAAACCTACCTTTTTTCAAAGCAGCAAAGGCTTAACATTCCTAAAACAAACCAGAAGAACCCATTACTTTATTTTCCCTTGTTTTTTGCAAAAATGATTGTGGCTTTAGAATACAAATGCATTCTCTCTCACCTTTTGTCTGCAGAAATTTGAAGACGACATCTCCTACTGGACAAACTTGGGACGTGGTGGCAATGAATATTATGGCGGCTACTACCAGCACCATTACGATGAAGATGCACCTATTGGGCCCCGAAACCCACACACCTTCAGGCATGGAGCAAGTGTCAACTACGACGATTATTAACCTAATTTATTCTACTGTAACTAAGAATTGTAGGTCTGTATCGGATTGAGTGGAGCCCTAGCCTCACTCACTCGCATCCTCTCTCTCCCCCTTCCCCCCCTCTTTTTTTTTTTTTTTTTTTAATAGTAGCTTTTTCTTATAAACAAAGAGAAGAAAGAAACTGCCTAGCACAGAAGCCTATTTGGAATGGGCTTCTATAATTACTTAATAGTACACTATGTAGAAGTGTTAGAATTAAAGTCTTTTGGTAAAATAAGCATTTTTCTATTGCTTGGGTAGACAAAGATTGCAATAGCTGAGTTCATTTCAAAGCACTGCATTATTAGAGATTACATTTTCAAGGGCTTTTTACTCATTCTTAAAAACTGATTGCCTGATTTCACCCAGTTTTGGTGGATTTTATAAGACAATGCGTTTCAATGTGCTCAGTTATTTTGGTCTGTTGTCAGTACAGTAAATAAACCCCACACTCTTAGAGAAAGATATGTTTCCTCAAATTTAAACATCTTCCAGGGTCCTTTCCCTACATTTCCATTTTCAGCACCCTCTAATGCATAATATATGTTAAATACTATAGCACTTTTATAGTTCATGTTGCGTCCTTTACAGCTTGGCTGTAGAAGTTTAACCTGGGCTGAAACTTGGCATAAAATTATCAAAGGAGCTATTTTAAAGTTGTGAGTGTAAAAATAACAGATGTTTAAAGTGTCTCTCCATCGCTATATAATCAGGTATAAAAATATATTGTCCCATGAAATTAATAGTGATGAAATAGCACCAGACAGTGCCCTCTGCCGTGGTCATGGGAAGTACACCTTGGATACGATCACATTATGCTCTTAAAAGGGAACAGAAAGCTATGATCAAAAAATTGTGTCTGAATGAAAATGGTAGCAAATTAATGAAGAAAAACATCCAGGATAGGAACTTATGGCACACTGGGGCTTGAAGTAAATAAGAATTTCCAACACCGTGCATAAGTATAATGTCTTTATGCCAGCCATCAAGTCGCCTAAGCCTTACCCATTACTGATCTTCTGTCTACAGCCCACCTCAGCAGATGTAGTGTGATGGAGAACCACCCAGCAGCCCAAGCAGTACACTAGTGCAGGGATGCGCTCCAGAGGCAGATGCTTGGAGATTAAAACAGATTTTTAAAAATACTAGTTAGTTTTCCTTTGCACCTGGCCCCACCTATCAAGTGTTTTTATGCAGATGAAAACTGGCTAAATTTATACACAGAAAATATTTCCTTTTATGTTTTTGGATCATTTGCACATAGGCTCCCAGTCAGTTAAACTAAATTTAGTTAAATTGGTGTAACTTTCTCATGTAGACAAGGCCTCAGCTACCTTTTTACACTGCATTAAGTAAGCTTCTCTTGACACCATGTCTTACATGAGTGAAAAATGCTAGTTTTGGAAGCTTTTCTCACCCTTCTGTGTCCCTGCTAAAAATCAGCAGGGTTTTAGAACACTCAACTGAAGTTGGTGATTCCCCCCGCAAAATTTCAGACCTCAACATCCCGTGAAAGGAAACATCATGAACAATTACAAGAATATTACATGGTCTTTCTGAACGTCCTTTGACACAAATTTAAACCAAAAAGGAACTATACTGCCCCATTTTTGGTCCTGAGATAAAGCTTTGGTTTTTAGAACAGATTTTAAACTACATATAGTATTAAAATAAGTTATTATACAAGTCTATGGAAATCCTCAACGTTACTTATTTAAACTTCTCCAAAATGGTTCTGGCCAGAAAAAACAGCTAACAGGAGGCCACGTTTTCCTCTTCTCATATGCAGACAATATAGATAGCCCATTGGTGAATCATAGAAATGTAGGCCTGAAAGTGACCGTGATAGGTCAACTACTCCAGCCGCCTGCACTGAGGCGGGACTAAGTGTGATGGGTTTGTTCACAGAGACCCCCTTGGGACTGTCACTTGGTGTGCTGGAATTACCTTTGAGCCCGTTTTCCACTGCCAGCCTGGGACTCCAGAACCCTGCCTTGTTGAGCCAGACACGCTAGCCTGCTGCAACACAGACCCAGGTCTGGCCCATGCCCCCAAAGCTGCAGACTTTAACCAAAAACTGCTCAGCAAGTCACCTATCTCCAGCACCCAGACACCCAGTTCCCAATGGGATCCAAACCCCAAATAAATCCATTTTACTCGGTATAAAGTTTATACAGGGTAAACTCATGAATTGTCCACTCTCTATAACACTGATAGAGAGATATGCACAGCTGTTTGCTCCCCCAGGTATTAATCACTTACTCTGGGTTTACTAATAAACAAAAGTGATTTTTTTAAGTATAAAATGTAGGATTTAAGTGGTTTCAAGTAATAAGAGACAGAACAAAGTAAGTTACCCAGCAAAATAAAACAAAACACACAAGTCTAAGCCTAATACATTAAGAAACCGAATACAGGTAAATCTCACCCACAGAGATGTTCCGATAAGCCTTTTTTCACAGACTAGACTTCTTCCTAGTCTGGGCCCAATCTTTTCCCTGGTGCAGTCCTTGTTAGTTCCAGCTCAGGTCGTAACTAGGGGATTTCTCATGACTGGCAGCCCCCTTTGTTCTGTTCCCCCCCTTTAATAGCTTTGGCACAAGGCAGGAATCTTGTGTCTCTCTGGATCCACACCTCTCCTTCTAAATGGGAAAAGCACCAGGTTTAAGATGGATTCCAGTTCAGGTGACATGATCACATGTCACTGTAAGACCTCCTTCTTCATTACCTAGGAGCTGGAAGACACCCAACACAGGAAGGCTTGCAGGTAAACAAACCCATTCACAGGTCATTGATTCTGAAGCACCCTTAATGGCTTGCATTTAACATGTTTACAGCAGTAATACACATTTTATATCTTATTCTCCTAACTCCAGACATAGAAATAATACATGCAAACAAATAGGATGAACACACTCAGTAGATCATAAACTTTGTAATGATACCTTACAAGAGACCTTTTGCATGAAGCATATTTTAGTTACATCATATTCACACTTATAAACATATTTCCACAAAACCTATGGAGTGCAACGTCACACTAAGTACCTAGCTCAGCCTTGACAGGTGTTTGGCTAACCTGTTCTTAAAAACCTCTAGTGATGGAGCTTCCACAACCTCCCTAGGTAATTTGTTCCAGTGCTTAGCTAACTTAATAGTTAGGAAGTTTTTCATAATGTCTCACCTAAATCGCCCTTGCTGCAATTTAAGCCCATTACTTCTTGTGCTGTCCTCAGCAGTTAAGGAGAAAACTTTATCAATCACCCTACAGAAGAAAATAAAACAGCCATATTGGTCCAGGCCAATGGCCCATCTAGCCCTGTATCCTGTCTTTCAACAGTGGCCAATGCCAGGTGCTTCAGAGGTAATGAACAGAACATGCAATCATCGAATGATCCTGTTGTCCACTCAAGCTTCTGACAACAGAGGCTAGCGATACTCAGAGCAAGGTGTTCCATCTCTGACCATTTGGCTAGTATCCATTGATGGACCTATCCTCCATGATCTTTTCTAGTTCTTTTTTGAATCCTGTTACAGGTTTGGCCTTCACAACATCCCCAGCAACAAGTTCCACAGGTTGACTGGGCATTGTATGAAGAAGTACTTCCTTTTGTTTTAAACCTGCTTCCTATTAATTTCATTGGGTGACTCCTGGTTCTTGTATTATGCGAAGGAGTAAATAACGTTTCCTTATTCACTTTCTCCACGCCATCATGATTTTTATAGATCTCTATCATATCCCCCCTTAGTCGTCTCTTTTCCAAGCTGAAATGTCCCAGTCTTTTTAATCTCTCCTCCTATGGAAGCTGTTCTATGCCCCAATCCTTTTTGTTGCCCTTCTCTGTAATCCTGTCCTCGAAAGCGCTTGCAACTCCTCCCATCTTGGTATAACGGGCAAACTTTGTGTATGTATTCACTATGCTATTATCTAAATCATTTATGAAGAAATTGATTAGAACTAGACCCAGGATAAATTCCTGCCAGAGCATAATTCATATACCTTTCCAGCTTGATTGTGAACCATTGATGATTACTCTCAGTGTATGCTTTTCTAACCAGTTGTGCACCCATTTCCTAGTAGGTTCATCTAGGCTTTATTTCACTAGTTTCCTTATCAGAAGGTCAAGTGAGGCAGTATCGACTGCCTCACTAAGATATATCACATCATCTGCTTCCCCACAATGCTTGTTACCCTGTCAAAGGATATTAGATTATTTGACATAATTTGTTCTTGACAAATCCATGTTGACTGCTCTTTATCGCCTTCTTTTCTTCGAGTTGCTTTGCTCCATTATCTTTCTAACTAGCAGAGTTAAGCTGATTGGTCTATAATTCTCCGAGTTGTACTTGTTCCCCTTTTGACAGAGAGGTACTATGTTTTCTCTTTGCCAGTCTTCTGGGATTGCTCCCATCCTCCATGAGGTCGCAAAGATAATTGCTAAAGGCTCAGAGATCTCTTCAGGCAGTTCCTTAAGTGTTCTAGAAAACAACATGCCTGGTCATCATGGTTGTTGAAATCATGTAGCTATCCTTATAAAATGGAAAAGCGGTCAATGTTCAGAGAGAGCTCCTAAAGAATATGAACAGTTTGGCTCTGAGCCAGCTTTTAATGTTTCAAGACCTGACAAGGTCACATTCCTCCTGCATGCTGAATCAGTAATTCAGACCAAGCGGTGGTCCTACCAATTTTCTGAGAAAGTGTACAAAATGCCTGCGGGATCTCACTTCTTTTTCAAAGGACACCGCTAATAATGGACATGCCTACAGTGACAGAGAAACATTTTCAACAACTGTCTGTCCACTTCTCCCTCACACAAGAGGCAGGCTCCCAGCTACAGCTGGGCAACATTATTTAAAAAAAAAACAAAATGTAATTTTGGGTCAACTAAAACTGTTTGCAAATTCAGGATAAGACATTTTGGCCAAAAGTAAAAAGGGGTGAGGGTAGAGGAGAATGAAAATAAAACAAAACAGAATGAAACACTGATATTTTTGTTTTGAATTTAGCTAGAATTAGCTTTAAAATTTTTTTTTTTTAAAAAACCCAACTCAACTAAAGCCATTTTTTGTTGTTTTGGCAAGAACCAACACCAAATTGTCATTTCAGGGTGACCCAGCTCAAAATGTGTTTCAGATGTTTCTGTTTTGCCACTGACCTGAAGAGGGGGAAAAAAAACAAACAGTTATTCCCCTAGCTCTACTCCTAACCTCCTCTTCACACACACCTGGGTTAGCCCATGCCGCTCAGCTTCCTTTCCTCTCTGTGGCTCTCTGGGCCTCCCAGGTGCAGAAAGATGTTACAGAGAGCCCCCCCTGCACCCACAGATCCCAGTGGCCAAGGACAAGGGGACTCCTGAGCAGCAGCAACTGCCAGCAGATCAAACCATTCCACCTGGGCTCATGCTCCCCTCTTCCAGGCTAGGTACCCTTCTCAGACCCAATACACCTTCCCCTTTTCCCCAGGAAAGTCCCAGTTTCAGACACTTTCTCATGGGCTCCTGAGCAGCAACGTGAATTTCCAGGGAAAGACAGAGACCCCAGCAAATGGGAGGTTAGACACTCAACAGTCCTAGCCTCTATGGTGTTGCTGAAGTTGCACAATGTGTGGTCCTGCACGAACTCATTTATACCTTCGCGATCTTCCCACGTAGGTGCAGTGCGCCCCTCCCCCATCCCTGTCCACGCCCCGCAGTGCTGGGGCCAGGAGCAGGGCGGTGGCTCCAGGAGGGCGGTGGATGCAGACAGGGCTAAGGGGGCTGAGGCTGGGACCGGAGCCTGCAACATAACCCGGGACCCCGCATAAAACCATGATTTTAATCCCATCACATTTATTACCTTTCTTCTATCTGTTCACCTTTGGGAGGAATTGTTCCACTCCCAATTTGTGTGCAATCATTTTGGATTCAAAATTCAGCTGTAAAATTAGGCTTTAAAAAAAGAACAAAAAAACATGTTAATGAAATGCTCATGCAGCCTTCCTGAATGAATTCCTGTTTATCTACAGCACACATAGTAGGCGGTAAGACTCCCCCCACCCCGACCAGCCAGCACTTCTGAGCCCTGAGAAGAAGGGAGGGAGAAGAGACCCCACACACTTTCTGTAGGGATAAGAGAGGTAGTTTAGTTTCTGGGGCTAATGCCAGTTTTGGTCTCCTTGCGGAGTCTGCCAATTAAAGCAAAGCGTGGTGGTGTTTTTAAGATGTGCAAACCGAAATGGAGACATGAAGTCCCCTAGTAATTGCTCATATTTACACCTTCACGAGTGAAGTTTTCTGTGAAGATGTGTTTATTTAATAAAGTTCCAACCTTTTTGGAACTCATTGTGGCAGGACCTTCCACCCTGCACACACAAGTATCCTCTCTTCCACCCTACTTAATCATGTTCAAACAAACCTCATCCTAAATGCTGCATCCTATTCGTAAAGGGACAGTTCCCACTAATCAAAATGTAACAAATATTAATACATTGTACAAATATAGTTCACATTAAAGTATATTTAAATTATCCCAGGTTCCTCACACTAATTCCTCCCCGCCCATGGGTCATGCACGAATAATGTTTGATCTACAACATTGAGACGCAGCACAGAGCTCTTCCTGTTTTGCTATAGTAGCAGCTGGTGAAGAAACACGTTATCCTCCCTGAGGAAAGGTCGGTCCATAGATGTAAAGTATTAACAGGGAATGTACTCAGATCTCTGGCTCTAAAAGCATGAACCTCTCCTATGTGAGCTAGAAGGTGCAGAAAGTAGACTCAAGTCTCTATGTGATCTAGCCACTACAGAGTTCTACTTCTGACTGTGCCCGCAGTGACCATATCCAGCCTCTCTGTTATCTTAGCTGTACATCATTACACCTTCCCTCGGGTAGGGTATATGGAAGCTTTGGGTAAGAATAGTTGTGAAGCACACAAATAGTCATAGCAGTCATTGGAAGAGCTGGGTTTAGAACTCATGGGCTGATGGCTTATATCTCAGTGCACCTTCCCCTAGATTGCAGGAGTCTCTTTCTGAAAATGCATGATATTTTACCAGGTATATGGGAATGACACTTGACAGGTCTGAATTTATTGTCCTGTTTCCGAACATCCATCCTTTTCTGCTGCCCCTTCCCAAATTCATGCCCTGCATCATCACATTCCTCTATACCCAGTCAGGTTCTCATGTGATGAATATAGGACCATCATTTTTACTGAGAGCAGCCTATCTTCAGCCCCATTGCAAATAGTGTGAGAAACTAGCCATCTTTGCTGGGGGCAGCCCCACTTTCACTAGCAAAGCCTGTCGGGAAATGACTGCCATCTTGTTGAAGGTAGCCTGTGACTTAGTCCCATTAACAGTGTTGGGAAATGGTGGCCATTTTAGAAAAGGGCAAAATGCTTCAAGACTGAAGGCAGAAATCAGAAAGCTGTGAGAACCCTTAAAAAGCTCAAATATGACATTCACACTAAAAATCATGAGTTCTCAATAACCCCGTTGGTGAGTGCTGGGACAGAGTGGCTCACACTCAGTGTGTGCTGCGGGGGAGTTTCAAAATGGGAGCCACAGCTGTGAGGAAAGGAGGAGCAGAGTAGACAGCAGTGGCAGAGCAAGGCCTCAGGACAGCCCCTCTGATCCTAGTTATTGGAGAGCTGAGCAGCTGGATCTGAAATAACCCTGTAAAGATTCTCTCCTGGAAGGAAGCAGGAGCAGCTGGGCTCCTTCTGCCTGGAGCCTTCTGGAAAAGCAACATGGAATTTTTCTTGGTTTGGCTGAGGGCATGCTCATTTCTCACCCTCACTGTGGTGTCTGGGCTCCTCACTCCTTTCCTTAGTGGCTATGGGAGTCTGACACCAGAAATCCCATCAGACTGTCAGCGAATGATACTTGAAAATAACCAACCGTTTTATTTCAGTTTGGAGGTTTCAGTTTCACTTAGGACTTAAAGGCACCTCAAGCCTGGCAACATGGACCTTTATGGCATGCCTCTGCTTGGTGCACCTGACACTGTAGTGAGAGCTGGGAGTAGGAATAGAAAACAAAGAACTTCAGCAAATAACACAACATGAGGTCATCCATATTGAGATATGCAAAGTAGGGCATGCCTTCATTTACCTATAATGTCCAGATTTCCCAACCTCCAATCTGATTAGGTCTGGCATCTTCCTTCCACTGGTGACGCTTCGGGGCAGCAGCAGCAGCTAGCTCAGGCTTCTCTCTGACAGCTCCCCCCATTCCACCTACTGAGGATGTGTATAACGTTACATAAGTAATGGGGATCACATGCAGCCCCATGTCCTCTATCTCACAGGCGCCAGCTCTGTCAAGTCCTAAGTAGACAGCCTGAAGTTACACCTGAATTTCAGTATTAACCATAAGCTACGCTGAACACTACAATGCTGATTTGAAACCACCATAAAGCCACTAACGGTTTTCAAATCTATGCTACTGCTACAATCTCAGATTTTGTTTTCGAGCAAGTTGAAGGATGTCATTTTGGCAGAGACAGGGGATTGAACCAGGGACCTCCAGAGCTAAAAGCAAGAGTTTACAGCTTGAGCTAGAGTTTGGCTCTGAAACTCAGAGCTGTAATACACTTATCTTCTCTGCAGATCAAGCACTGAGGACAATACATAACACACATGAACCACTGAGTTACAAAAGCACAAGACAGACCTCCTCTAATTCTCATCCCCTTATGAAGACAGACCAGGTAGTGAGCAAACCTAAACAGCATCTTTAATAGCAAACCATTGAGACGTCCATTGGACTTTTATCATTATTTCTTCTTTTATTCTAGACCATCAAGAAGCATGCGTGGTGGTTCACAGTACCGATAGAATGTTAGCTCTTGAGGGTCGGACCATAGCCCTGATTTTTAAAGGTTTTCGGGCATTCCCCTGTTCAGTGTTGCAAAGCCCACGGGATTTAGACGGCTAAATCCCATTTTCAAAATGGATTTAGGCACTTATGCACTTAAGTCCCACTGACTTTCAATGAGACCTAGGTTTTGCAACTCTGAGCAGAGGAATGCCTCAATATCTCTAAAAAAATCTATCCTCATGCTTCCCAGTACCAGACAGTTGCAGTAAGTGCAGATATCCAACAAGTGGGAGATGATGGGATTTAGGTTCCTGTGATGAGATCACAGTTAGTCAGTACAGCGGTGTGTATTTCCTGATAAAATCAATAGTAAGTTTTGTTTTCAAGTAAAATACATGATTTCTCTCATGTTGGGGATGCTAAAGTTCTATTTTGTGTTTTAAAGGCATCGTATACTTTTGCACTGTGACAATCTAGGCCTAATGCAAACAATGACAAACTTTAATTATACTAACCTGAGGGTTTTTTGTTTTTTTTGACATGAACATCTTTGAGCCCAAGAATCAGTTAAGAAATAAATATCATTTGAAAAGTGAAAAAAATATTATTGACCTTCAAACAGGATGACTTGTTTTTATAACAGATTATGGATTTTTTTAAAAAATTAACATTTGAGATATGTACAGATAAAACACAAACTATAGAACTATTTTAACTGAAAAACTGAAACCCGTAAGGAGAACTTTTCATATTTTATTAAAATAGCATATTCAACCACTGGTAACCAATAATACATTAACTTTTTTTCCCAGAGTACGCACAACACAGTAGTGATTTAAAATATTCTTATCCATGATATTCAATGAAAACAGTCCAAATTCAAGTGTGCAACTAAAACTAAACCTCTGAAAAAACTCTGATTTAAAGAATACATAAAGCTCTCATACAGAATTCTTTTATACCCCTATATACTAAATGCCAGTGTTTCACTCACCTGACAATACTGCTAGCTTTTTCTCGTATGCATAGTATAACTTCTCATTTATAGTACCCATTTTATAAATAAATTGGTATATCCCATCCCGTTTATATTCATCTTCAGCTTCACAAAGAAACCAGTAAATAAAACTGTCAAAGACAGTCACAACAAATGATCTCACAGCAAGATATAAAACTTGAAGATACTCAAAAGATTTTTCTACTCTATTTTACATAAAAAGATAGATTTAAAAAGTGCAAGGCAAGATTTGCAGTATTTTTAAATTTTTAGGCACATCCACTTCTTTAAAGCAAGCTTCCGAATGAAATTCCAGTTTGTTCTTCATGATACCTGTTAAGTCTTTCTTTTTAAAAAAAGAAAAAAAATTACATCCTGTCAAACGTAAAGTAGGGAATCTCCTGTCCAATGTAACAGTTTTCAATTATGTCTTGTTCTTCCTTTTTTTATCCTTGCAGGTTTCGGTTTGGGGATATATTGATTGTTTGCCTGATATTCGAGTTCTTTACGAAAGTAGTGAATTGCTTTATTTAAACCTTCTTCCAAGGGGACCTGTTTAAAGAAAGAAGAGATGGTCATATCAGCCTAAAATTCCGGCTACTCTCATAACAGTGTATTATTATGGCTATCTTCTAAGTTATGAAAACACTGCTCTGAAATTCTTTATCAATAAAAACACAGAGCACCACCCACTGGTTACAGTATGTCTATGCACTTCTAATGCACCCATCACTGTTATATCTAACGATCATTTACTAAATTAGAAACCATCAATTCAGTCGGTAAATACCACATTTAGTACCAGACAGTAACACTTAACCCAGTTTATGCCCAAATACAAACTTGGAGAATCCCTTATATGCTTGTAAGAAACAAAAGAGGAAAAAGAATGTTTTTTGGCTTGTTTTGAATTATATTAAGAGAACATCCTCTAGATAAGCTGTGTAAATGGTGAGGCCTAATGAGGTTTAAATTAAAATACTTCTTTAAATTGGTCCACTAAGAAATAGCAATGGGGATATCAACCACGACGCAAAACTGACAGTTATAACAGTATCCCATTAGGAACTGATCATCTTGCTTTCTTTAAAAGAGTTAATTAGATTCTAATAATTTTGTGTGTAGTTAAGAGGAAGAATATTTTCCTCTTCTGTTTCCAGTTTTAAACAGTGTATTTTATACTCATGGGCACACAAAACCAGAAATATTTAACTCCTTTTCCAAGTATTGTAATCTCTGTTCTTGCTTATGTCACCAACATGAATTGATACAGTGATGGCACTTTAGAAATGCATACATTAACTACCAATGCACTTCTCCAATTCACTACCAATCCTCGTTCACCATTGGATAAGAGTACAAATTCTGGCATCCCATTAAAGTTGATAGAACATGATCTACTGCCACTGTGCCACTTTTTAAAAACGAATTAGGTTCTGAATGCCCCAGGCACACTGGGGAAGAGGAATCTCATTACATCAACAGGTTTTTTTTTTTTTTCTTTTTAAAAGGACAGGCTTCCGACCTGCTCATGCCCCACATGAACCATTTCACACTGATGGAGGGGAAGCTGGCCTAAAAGCAATAAACTAAACCCCTTACCCCAGTTTTAGATGGGGAAGAGTTCTCTTTGTAATAGTCAAGCTCTTGCTTTCAGCTATGCTCAATGGCACCTGTGTGAGTGAAACATAACCAGGAAGGTTTGGGTGTTTCATCATTAGGATCATTATCAATCACAGACATACTTTATGCTGGTATCACCCGAGTATTGGCCAATTTCCAGGGTTTATTGGAATTCCATGTGGGGGTGAGGGGAGGAAGGCTGGGTCATGAAAGGTTGAAGGGTTTGTAGTCATTAATGGTGCACCCACCCTAGAACCAGTATCTGTTTTCCAGCAGCACGATTGTTTTTAAAACAGTTATCCAGCAAAGTTCTCTAGTAAAATCAAGGCTTAAGAATCAAGGCCAGGTGGCAACACTTGTGCTGGCTATTTGAGTGGCTCTGTGTAGTGTGGCCAGTTAGCCTCAAGGTAATGTAGTGAGAAAAGACGTTGTAATGCCAGCTTGGAAGGCCTTTCTTAAGAAAGGGCGATGAGTCGGTGTGTGTAGAAGGAGGTATTCAGGAAAGAGTACACATCACTGAGTGATACAATGGTATTACCATACTATCTGTGTTATTCCTGGCCTCTTAATGCAGCCCAGGTATTTAATAGCTTTTTTGGACAGCGACTGTATATTAAGCAAATTTCACTGCTGCCTACAATAAATCCCAGATCTCCCCTACCTTTACGAAAGAGCATATATAACTAATTCTGAACCACAGTGAACAAGTAGCTTAATTAATTAGTCCAATATGTATTAACTTAGTTTTGTCTATGGCAAAGTCAGGGTGGAATTTCAAAAGCTTTAAATCTGTTCTCGCTGAAGTCAATGATAAAACTCCCATTAACTTAAGTGGGAGCAGAGGTAGGCCAACCTGAGTGGGTTCTCAAAATCCCACTGTTAGTATACTACCGCTTTGTCCAACTACCTAATTTTTATTGGGTTCTTCTGCTACTCCTCTCAAGCCTCCCTTGTGACTAGATTAAGCCTGATGAGTGCAGTAACATTTGCATATCTTTAAAAGGATCTTAAAAACCTCAACCCTTAAATATTTTTTATTTCATTTTGTATTGATCATCATCCACATCATAAAAGCAAATTTCTCTTTTAATAACAGGATAAGTGGAGGGCTAATTCATTATGTACCACACATTCCAAGGTATACAACAGGCATATGAGGGACTATTGCCTTAGTCAGAGCTGTTATACAAATTAGGTTAATTTTTATTACAATACTTTGTCACGTATTTCATAGGTTGATAGATTTTAAGGCCAGGGACCTGTGATCATCTAGTCTAACCTCCTGCACAACACAGGTCGTAGAACTTCCCCTGTACACATTTATTGAGTGTCCATGTAAGACTCAAGGCACTTTATAACCTTTACAATAATTGCCCTTGGAATACTTTCCTCCACTTCCCCCAATTCTTTAAGATGCTCTAATAACTGCAGAATATCTTCTTTTATAAAGGCAAGACAATCATCAAAAAAACAACAGGTTTATACACATGACACTATTAATCTAGCTTTACATACCACAGGTTCCCAACCAAGCAATAACTTGGCTTTCTTGATGTCAGGCCTTCTTTTCTGGGGGTCATCTTGAGCTTCTGAGAGAAACTGGATTTCACTGCCACTACCTGTTGAATGAAATATTGCATTTTATTATCCTTTCTTTGCTATGCTTTCAACTTACACATTTCCCCAGGGGTGGCATGATGTCCCTCTCAAGCCTATTTAGATTATTCCCAATTCTCCCCATCCTCCAAAACGCCTTACACTGACATGACTGTCCTTCTAGCAAAGGTAGGATGAACCATCCAGGACTGGTACTGCAAAGTGACTCAAACACTTCCTCCTCCCCAGTACTATCCTTTCCTTATTGTCTGTGGAGCGAAGAACCATGTGTGAGTCTTGTACTCAGATCCTTCATGGTAGAACATTAAGAACTTACTACGCAAGCCCAAAACATTCTGCATTATTGCATATAAATGTTTATTTGAGTTTAAAAATTTGTGGCCAGAGCAAAACAGAGCTAGTTAGTTAGTGAGCAGCAAATGGAGAGAGAACTTATTTTGTCTACCAGGTAGTCAGGTGGCACCATAGTGTTCTACCACAGAAGCAAGCTATGTCCAAGACTGGAGCGTTAAGGGGCTGAGCAAAATCTCAGAGGATTAAGAACATAAGAACGACCATACTGGATCAGACCAAAGGTCCATCTAGCCCAGTATCCTGTCTTCCGACAGTGGCCAATGCCAGGTGCTCCAGAGGGAATGAACAGAACAGGTGATCATCAAGTGATCCATCCCATTGCCCATTCCCAGCTTCTGGCAAACAAGAGGCTAGGGACACCATCCCTGACCATCCTGGCTAATAGCCATTGATGGACCTATCCTCCATGAATTTATCAGTTCTTTTTTGATCCCTGTTATAGTCTTGGCCTTCACAACATCTTCTGGCAAGGAGTTTCACAGGCTGACTGTGCATTGTGTGAAAAAATACTTCTTTTTGATTGTTTTAAACCTGCTGCCTAATCATTTCATTTGGTGACGCTGAGTTCTTGTGTTATGAGAAGGAGTAAATAACACTTCCTTATTTACTTTCTCCACACCAGTCATGATTTTATAGACCTCAATCATATCCCTCCTTAGTCATCTCTTTTCCAAGCTGAAAAGTCCCAGTTTTATTAATCTCTCCTCATATTAATCTCTCCGTTTCATAACCCTAATAATTTTTGTTGCCCTTTTCTGAACCTTTTCCAATTCCAATATATCTTTTTTGAGATGCAGCGACCACATCTGCATGCAGTATTCAAGATGTGGGTGTACCATGGATTTAGAGGCAATATGATATTTTCCGTCTTATTATCTATCCCTTTCTTAATGATTCCCAACATTCTGTTCGCTCTTTTGACTGCCGCTGCACACTGAGTAGATCTTTTCAGAGAACTATCCACAATGACACCAAGATCTATTTCTTGAGTGGTAACAGCTAATTTAGACCCCATCATTTTATATGTATAGTTGGGATTATATTTTCCAATGTGCATTACTTTGCATTTATCAACATTGAATTTCATCTGCCATTTTGTTGTCCAGTCACTCAGTTCTGAAAGATCCTCTTGTACCTCTTTGCAGTCTGCCTGGGACTTAACTATCCTGAGTAGTTTTGTATTATCTGCAAATTTTGCCACCTTGCTGTTTACCCCTTTTTCCAGATCATTTATTGATATATTGAATAGGACTGGGCCCAGTACAGACCACTGGGGGACACCACTATTTACCTCTCTCCATTCTGAAAACTGACCATTTATTCCTACCCTTTGTTTCCTATCTTTTAACCAGTTACCAATCCATGAGAGGACCTTCCCTCTTATCCCATGACAGCTTATGAGCCTTTGGTGAGGGACCTTGTCAAAGGCTTTCTGAAAATCTAAATACACTGGATCCCCCTGGTCCACAAGCTTGTTGACCCCCTTACAGAATTCTAGTAGATTGGTGAGGCATGATTTCCCTTTACAAAAACCATGTTGACTCTTCCAACAAATCTGTGTGTCTGACAATTTTGTTCTTTAGTATAGTTTCAACCAGTTTGCCCGGTACTGAAATCAGGCTTACCAGCCTGTAATTGCAGGGTTACCTCTGGAGACCTTTTTAAAAATTGGCATCACATTAGCTATCCTCCAGTCATTTGGTACAGAAGCGGATTTAAATGATAGGTTACGGACTACACTTAGTAGTCCTGCAATTTCACATTTGAGTTCTTTCAGAACTCTTGGGTGAATTCCATCTGGTCCTGGTGACTTATTACTGTGTACATTCTCAATTTGTTCCAAAACCTCCTCTAATGACACCTCAGTCTGGGACAGTTCCTCAGATTTGTCACCTAAAAAGAATGGCTCAGGTTTGGGAATCTCCCTCACATCCTCAACCGTGAAGACTGATGCAAAGAATTCATTTAGTTTCTCTGCAATGGCCTTATCGTCCTTGAATGCTCCTTTAGCAACTGATCATCCAAGGTGGCCCCACTAGTTGTTTAGCAGGTTTCCTGCTTCTGATTTACTTAAACATTTTTTTTTTGCTATTACTTTTTGAGTCTGGCTAGCTGTTCTTCATATTCTTTTTGGCCTTCCTAATTATATTTTTATACTTCATCTGTCAGAGTTTACGCTCCTTTCTATTTTCCTCACTAAGATTTAACTTCCACTTTTTAAAGAATGTCTTTTTGCCTCTCACTGCTTCTCTTACTTTGTTGTTTAACAATGGTAGCACTTTTTTGGTTCTCTTACTATGTTTTTTAATTTGGGATATACATTTAAGTTGAACCTCTATTATGGTGTCTTTAAAAAGTTTCCATGCAGCTTGTCAGGATTTTACTTATGGTGCTGTATCTTTTAATTTCTGTTTAACTACTATCCTCATTTTTGTGTAGTTCCCCTTTCTGAAATTAAATGTTGGGCTGCTGTGGTGTTTTCCCCGCCACAGGGATGTTAAATTTTATTATACTATGGTCACTATTACCAAGCGGTCCAGCTATATTCATCTCTTGGACCTGATCCTGTGCTCCATTTAGGAATAAATCAAGAATTCCCCCTCCTCTTGTTGGTTCCAGGACTAGCTGCTCCAAGAAACAGTCATTTAAGGTGTAAAGAAACTTTATCTCTGCATCCTGTCCTGAGGTGATATATACTCAGTCAATATGGGAGTAGTTGAAATCAACCATTATTATTGAGTTTTTTATCTTAATAGCCCCTCTAAGCTCCCTGAGCATTTCACAGTCATCCTGGTCAGGTGGTCGATAATATATTCCTACTGCTATATCCTTATTAATCGAGCATGGAATTACTATCCATAGAGATTCTATGGTACAGTTTGGTTCATTTAAGATTTTTACTTCATTCGATTCTACGCTTTCTTTCACATATAGTGCCATTCCCCCACCAGCACCACCTGTGCTGTCCTTCCGATATATTTTGCACCCTGGTATTACTGTGTCCCATTGATTAGCCTCATTCCACCAACTTTCTGTGATGCCTCTTATATCAATATCCTCATTTAATACGAGGCACTCTAGTTCACCCATCTTATTATTTAGACTTCTAGCATTGATATATAAGCACTTTAAAAACTTGTCACTTTTTAGCTTCTCCCATTACATGATGTAATTGAATAAGACTTTTTTTTTCATTTGACTGTTTCTCATCAGATCCTATTTGTATTTTATGATCTTCCATACTCTCCTGCTTACTAGGACATAGAGAATCTCCATTAGCAGATCCTCCTATAAGGGATGTCTTTGTCTGAACCACATGCTCCTCCGCACCTGTCAGCTTTCCCCCAGCCCTTAGTTTAAAAACTGCTCTACGACCTTTTTAATGTTAAGTGCCAGCAATCTGGTTTCATTTTGGTTTAGGTGGAGCCCACCCATCCTGTATAGGATCCCCCTTTCCCAAAAGGTTTCCCAGGTCCTAATAAATCTAAACCCCGCCTCCCTACACCATCATCTCATCCACGCATTGAGACCCCGCAGTTCTGCCTAACTGGCCCTGTGCATGGAGCTGGAAGCATTTCAGAGAATGCTACCATGGAGGTCCTGGATCTCTTACCTAACAGCCTAAATTTGGGAAAATTTGGGATTCAATAATGCTCTAAAGGCAGCACACTCAACAGCAGGAACACAGGGTGAGAGGTAGGGACTGCCAAATATTCTCCAGCATCCCCTCCAGCCAAGTGAAAGGGAGACTTTGATGGGCGCTGGAATGAATCACTTCTAGCCTCCAGTGGCCAGGTCAGTATAGGGGGGAAAAATGGTCATCACAGCATGAGGCTTTTGAGGGTGGTAGAGATAGAAAAACTCAGAAAATCTGAGGAGGATTCCTGGACAAATCTACCCAAACAGTATTTGTATTTTAGTTCAGGATATGATATATTTCATTCACATTCAGCTCAGTTTCTCAGTGATTGCATTTACAGCAGGAGTTGATGTGTGGGTCTTGTACTGAACTTTTAGCTAAAATAGTCAGAGCATCTCTCCTTTCTATTGCTGCCAGCATTTAGTGTCGTACACCTGAAAGGGATCATCTTACATTTTCTTTTCTTTCTTGAAAGAAGAAAACCCATGCATAGAGAAGTCTACCTGGGGTCAGACCAGAATGGAGAGCAATATTCAGAAACAGCTGGTAGTCCCTCTGAGAATGGGCACGAATTGCCCTTCCTATCCCTATTTCTTAGTGCTCTTTGTTAAGTTCGCTGTTGGGAGGAAAAGATATACATTCGCCTCTCCCTTGAAGAAAATGCAACATGTAATGAGGAAGAATAGAAAAGGCTCTTCATTCGTCCACAACGAACCCATTAACTTGCATAAACTATATATAAGTAAACAGTACATGACAAACTGCCACATGAAAATAAATATTCATTCTTTTCTTCATATAGTATTTTATGTATAATTGAAAATCTGAACTAAATTCTAAATTTTTAATCTAATATTTAATTATAGAATCAGTAGACAATTAAATGTCCTTGGTACAACTGCTGTTTTGAATCTGTTTCTTTTCATTTCTATTAGCCTTATGTATTATACATACTTTAATGAAGTAATCATCATCTGATAATATAAGCCCTCTATGAATTTCACCCAAGATTTACTTGTCATACTTACCAACAAGTTTTTTAATTAACTGGGCAAATTCTAGGATACTGTGCTCTTCTGGGTTCCCCTAAGAAGGAAGTGGATACAGGTTACAAGAGAAATTACAAAGCAACTCTAAAAATGCGTATTTTGTGATTTGCCAAGAGTCACTATGAGGATAGTAACCAAATACGTGAATGAACTAAAATTCATAGATTACAAGGCCAGAAGGGTCTGATCTCCTGTATAAGAGGCCAGAAAACTGCCCCAATAAAATTCCTGCTTGAACGAGAGCAGCTCTTTGAAGAGACATCCAGACTTGATTTAAAAATTGCGAGTGATGGAAAATGCACCACCAAATTTGGTAAATTGTTCCGATGGTTAATTATCCTCAAAGGGTCACTACATCTCAATTCTACTTTGAAAAGTGACCAGAACCATTTATAAACAAAAATTTTCTGGTCCCCCACATCTTTTAAAACAACATGGTATGTAATGTGTCTTCAAAGACACCCTAGAAAATGCATTTTGTTATGTGAGATTTTGAAAAGCATTCATTGGTGGCCTAACTCTGGCTCCCAATGAAGTCAATGGAAATTTTACCATTTCAATAGCAGCAGAGTTAAGCTAAGAGAGTGCTTTTGAAAACCCGGCTCCCAAGTTTAATCTATTTAGTCATCCAAAAAAGAAACTGCAGGTTTTCAAAGGTTTTCAGGTGTTTAATTGTGCATGTCCCCCTTTTTTCCATACGCTTAGCCTCATGAGATGCACATTTTGCTTTCCATGAGAATCCCAAAGAAAAATCATCACACTTTTTCAAGAGCTGACCTCAGCAGTATGCCATATGTTCCTAAATATTGTAATTTCAAGCTGTGACTACATAAACCACGGATCTGTTATAATTGCTTTGGAAATAGCCATCCATATTTAATCTCTATTACCGATGATACCTCAGAACAATTGCCATAAAAGGGGGGCATGGGGCACGTATCACAACAACAATAAAAAATGAAGCTTCTGGAGCAGAAACAGGTTAATAAATTACAATAGTGTCACCAATGGTTTCAGATCGCACTTTTGATGTATAGAAACGAGGGTGGTCTTCAACTGCATTTCTGAAGTGTCTTAAAATAATTTACTCCATCCCCCCCCTTTCTAATACAGTAGAACCCTATTTATTTGACTCTCCATTATCCAGCTCTCTGTGTTAACTGGACAACCAGCACACCCAGATCTAGAGGGAAGTGACCTCTCCTGTGGCCACTAGATGGTGCTGCAGCATTGGACTTTCCCATTCTCTGTTTTTTCTGGATTTTTGATTATCTAATCTGCCCCCAGTCCCAATTAGATCAGATAAACTGGTTCTGCTGCATTGCATATTGAGCAAAAAGTTTAAATCAATTAAAACTCAAAACGTATTGCAAAATTCTCTTATTCTTGAGACAGTGATCAGATCTAAGGTCTAGGAGCCTGGCAAGTACTATGCCAAATCTCTCATTTGTAGAGTGAGCATCGGGTTTTTTGTGCATGATGGAAAGTATTTTTGCTGCATTTAATTCTTGTAAAAGTTAACACCAATGATAAGTAAGAAAGCAAAAACCAGACTGTGAAGTAAATGTAGCAGAACAACAAAACTGTATGCTCACCAAGTTGACAGGACTGCTGACGTTGCTGTTCATTAAGGCCACCAACCCATTCACAAGATCACTGCAAAAGGGAAAGCAGGGATTGAGTAGATATCCATTTCTCTTTAAACAGTCATACTTTATTCAAAGAGATCCATATTGCTAGAACCCCACTGAAGCAAAAGAATTCGATGATGAATGCAGAAATCAAATCCTGCAATTAAAATGGATTTTATGCATTTTGTACATTTCAAGTGGAAGTCCACATTTCATACCCACTGGTAATTTGCTGGCTGGTTAGCTCCATAGTTATTAATTTCAATAAATCAAAAACAGTGGAGGACTTGCTGTTCGTTTTAGAGGATAATTTGCTGTAGTGAGAGCCTTTACATTGGGGAGGCACAAGCTGCAGTTCCTCCACAGTTATATGAAAAAACAACCAAGAAACATTAACGGATTACTGCTAAACAATTAATACTTTATTATTTCCTCTGGCCTCTAAGCCTTCCACTCATTTAAAATGAGGCAATTGCCAATTTTTCAGATGGATTGTAATAGATTGGCTCAAGATAGTGAAAAGAAGCAAGGACACTGCTGCTTACCAAGTTTTGTCCTTATTTTCAGAAGCTTTAAAAAGACTCTGTTAAAATAAGTTTACGTTGGAAAAAATGATATCTCGGTGTTACGCACTAAATCCTCCTTCTCGGTCCTAGGTCCAGAGTATCAATATGAACAAAAACATCAGCTCTTCTCTTTATTACATGTTCAAACTAGGTGTGCCAAATCAAAATGCTACAAATTTCTATACCATTTACTACTAATATTACTGCAGAAGGCAGGGGGAGAAGAGATTTTTTAAAGGAGTTTGTCAACCTCCCCCCCGCAAAAAACCCAACCAAACAAAAAAACCCAACAACCCTGGCACTCTGGTTTATCTGGCGAGTAAGTCAGGAGATATGGACATGCTGTTCAATAAATATAGGTCACAACCTTGAATCTGATCTGCACAGACAGACTCCTGTGTCTGTACAAGTCGCAGCAATTTTGCATGGGTGTAAGGGTCTGGCCATCAGGACCAGAGTGTGGGACCTCTGATGTAAGCTCTCTGAAGCCAAGGAAGAGCCTACTACTTTCTTAAGTGCCATGCATTTTTATGGCACTATATAAATAATTATAATGTGGATTTGTGTCGATTAGACAGTAATGTTTCATCAACTGTAATAAACTGAATAAAAGCTCATTTTGAAGTGTATTGTTAACAGTAATTTTGAGGATTTTGGATAATTAACTCATACTGGAGTAAAGGTACAAAGTCCCTTCCACTCCATAGTAGGCTGCATTGCATCACAGCAATGACAACACAACCATGTGCTTTGCTATAAATGCACTGTAATACTACCACGGTCAGTCCCGACCGTCAATTGCAAACAATAAGTTATCATGCTGCACTATCTGTTAGGTAATTACATATAGCAAACAGTGTTGTGCAACGTGCTCTCAACCATAAACTCGCATTGTTTATATTAAACCTGTATGTGAAATATATTTATACTGTATCTCGTGCATGAAGTGTTTTTAAAGTGATTTAAAAATGAATGACAGCAGTAAAGATTATTCAAGGGGGCTACTCCTACAGCCTTTACTCATGTGAATGCTCCAATTGAGGACAATAGGATTTTACATTTAAATGAGAGCTATAGGATCAGACCCTACGTTATTAGAGCCCTCAGCTTTAGAAGAGGTGGTCTGTATTTTTGGATTGTTGAGGCCATTTATATAGTGAAGCAGACTTCAAGATGTGTGCGAGGGAATGGGGGGATAAAAGGGGAATTGTCCTAGATATAAAAAATAGTATGATACAGATAAAATAAATAATACATGAAAACCAGACATGCTGTGCCCTTTAAAATTAGTAGTTTTAAATGACTGCTTAAGGTGTATTTTTAGTAAACTGAAGATTTGCCTTATTAGACACGATCCAGTTCTGATCACACTGGTTTTCAATACCAAAGAAGTCTAATCTTAACATGCAATGAGTAATTATAATACATGAAATAAAGCACTTTTGTCACTTTAAAATAAGGGAGGATTTTGTCTCAGCACTAAATGAGATAAAAAAATAGTTCTCCTCTAATATTATGGGACAGCACTTTGAATTGTACAAGCCATGGGAAATGCTGATGGACAAGATTATAGCATGAATGTCATAATATAAATACACATTAAATCATTACTTGCCATGTCTGATATTACCCTAAACTGTTCAGAGGAAAGCATGAAGGTGTGAAGTCAAATTTTGGCAGGCAGCTTTAGAGAGAAGCTGCCAAGATAATAACCAACAGAATTCCTTGTATTACTAACACAGGCTATCAAAACCAAAGGCTTTCAAAAGTGTTAACTCTATTTGCATCCCTTATGCTTTATTTAGGGCACATCACTCCATTTGTGAAATTAAACTAGACTGGACGGTGGTTCTCAATGCTGTTTAGAACAAATATGCAGGAGAATTGTATTTTCTATTGAAATATGACATTTTAAAATTTGAAGGAAGGAAGGAAGGCATATTACTGTATTTCCAATAACTTTAAAATTCTAACTGTAAAACTGTATTTTAAAAATTATTTTCAAAGGTTAGGAGTAATTTTTAAGAGATTCTTTAAGTCTTGCGAAAAGGCAGTCTTAATATAGATCTGTTTGTTTGGACCGAAGGGGGATCAAGTCAGTGCATTGCAAATCAGGTTTACACAAAATAGCCAGACTTTTGGAGTCTACAGTTTTACAATAGTATCGTGTTTTTGATTTTAGATGCTTTCTATACTTTTTACAAAGAGGTGTTATTCTTGTAAAAAACAAAAAACAACCATATTTCCCTGTTTACTTGCAACAAAGATGTTTCAGGAGTCTGTGCAATTAAACTGGGCACTAGGAAGTAAGAGTCACAACTAGATCAGAATTCAAAGTCTGATGTATAAGTGTATGAGGACAGAGTAGGGATTAACCTGCCACTATCTGGAGGTTACTGGAAATTCCCTTAGCCATCAGTCCTGATCAGACTTCTGCATGTGCTTAACTTGAAGCCCATGAGTAGTCTCATTGATTTCAGTGGGACTACTCAATGTTGAGCTTCAGGCCTTAGTCACTAAAATATTCAAGTGATGCCTGAAGGGGGAAAAAAAAAGTCACCACAAATTCCCAAGGGAATTCTAATCTGTGCTGCAAGAAAACCCTACCATAGTGTTATATGAACAGTTAATAAAGAGTTGCAAATTTCAAATGAAGATGAAATATGGTTAGACTCTATTCATGGTTACATGCAACTAAAAACATTTTCTTTTACTGAGTTCTGAAATACAATCAATGTCTGAAATGAGATTTAAATTGGAAACACAGACGACATGCCTGAGCTGAAGTTATGATTTTATTTCTGCTAGACACAAAACATAGAAATCAAAATTAAAAGCCCCTGAATCTTACTGCTCTGATATGAATGTTTCCTAATAAAGATGGTGAAGGACAAACTTAGATCTTGTCTACAAGGGAGATCTTAACCAGTGAAAACTCCTTAGTGTAGCCACAGCACACTGTGGCTTGCAAGGTGCTACTTCCACACTAAGCAACACACTGCACTAAATTTAATCTAAACTTGGGCTTTACCACAAAGCAGCTCCATGTTGTAGTTTCATCAGTGGCTAAAACCTCATTGTATAAGCCTATTTCTAGAAATCAAATTAAAAGCTACATAGCCCCCTATGAACACAAGGTGGCAGCAGTGCATTCAGATACAAAGACATGAAACTTGAGTTTTCATGAAGCAGAAAAACAACAGAACCACTTGCGTCCACTGATGGGGATAACCACAAATTTCTAGCTATGTCTGAATTTAAAGTTCTCACCTGGCTAGGGACTATTTATATATTCAACTTCTCTGTGAAAGTAGAATTTGTGTTCTAGAACACCACTTCTTTTTTGCTTTACATTTTACTGGCTTGATCCTGTCTGTAGAATGTCTCAGACTATCATAATATGATGACAGGTATCAGACTCCGTAGAAAAGTGCTAGAGAGAACAAGCAAGCCTTACCTGACATACTGGAATGCTCTCGTTTGAGTTCCAGGCCCATATACCTAAAAAACAATGAAAATCAAAGTTACAAGAACATGAAAACATATGGCATGTGTCAACACCACCATAAATAGGCTGTCAGGACCACCTGAGGCATGGATTTGGGACACAACATCAAGTTACAGACTGAGCTGGCTGCCAGACTGTGCGTCATGAGTGCCAGGCCAAATCCTAATCTTGGCAATTCTTCACACACTACTCTTCTAAGATTCAACCCCTTTTCACTGTCTACAGGTAGAACTCTCCTTATCTTTTGTCTTGAGGATTATAGCCTACTTCTCTCTGGTCTTCCCAGGACCCACCAGTGTCCCTCCTCTGTACTCCATAGAAAATGCAGCTGCTAATATCACCTTCCGGGCCTGGCCATGACACTCGGCTGCCTGACTCTCTACACCGACTGTGCGGTGAATATCTGAGATAGATCTATTTTTCATGCAACCACTACCAAAACCAAAAAACCCCTCTCACATTAAGTGGAAATAACTAAGGCATTGCAATGGCTCCACCACAGTACAGATACCTTCAGTTTTTACACAAGTTGGCTGTGATGTTAAGGCAATAAATCAGCATACTTTTGAAAGTTCCAGTATAAATCAATAAACATATTTGAAAGCTATAAATAGGCATGTTTAAGGATAAAAATGTGGATACTCCTCTTGACACGGGCACACACTGAATTAGAAAAACTTTTCGGAAGAAGTAGATATAATATTTGTTTTGCTCAGAAAATAGGGACACAACTGATGTACATGCTAACATCTGTCTCTGGTTAAGCCTGCTTTAAGGGTCTGACCCAAACTCCACTAATCTCAAAGGGAGTCTTCAGTTCAATGGGCTTTGGATGAAGCCCTAAACATTTAGAGGTCTAATAGAGTTTACTTAATATCTTACTCTGAAAGAAATGTGGGAGAGTGCACTGGTGCCTCAACAGTATGCCCCACACAGCTTTCCAGCCTCTGTTTTAATATAAAAACAAAAGGAGGACTTATGTCACCTTAGAGACTAACAAATTTATTTGAGCATAAGCTTTCGTGAGCTACAGCTCACTTCATCGGATTCATTCCCACTGAATGCATCCGATGAAGTGGGCTGTAGCTCAGGAAAGCTTATGCTCAAATAAATTTATTAGTCTCTAAGGTGCCACAAGTCCTCCTTTTCTTTTTGTGAATACAGACTAATACGGCTGCTACTCCGAAACCTGTTTTAATATATTTAATTTTATCTATATGTGGAAAGAAAGAGAAATACTCACTTTGTGCATGTTTTCTACACAGTGATCTTCATTGCCACATGTTTTAAAGGCAGTCTGAGAATACACTGTGTTCCCTCCCTCTCCCCCCACAACTTCTCATATAAATACTTTAACAATAAAAACAAGCTGACTGTTTGCATGGGACAAAAACATTTGACTCTAATGAGGAATAATTAAGAGAGATGTTCCATTTTGTATAATTAATTCCCACATTTGAACTTCTCTTTTAAACGAGTGCTTTTATCCATTTATTTGTGGGGGGTTTTTTGGATAAAAAATGAACACACTTATGTTTTAAAATAGTTAATGATTTTAATTTTAAGATTTTAATTTTAACAGCAAAAGTTGTAAAAAAATTAAGTTTTTGATTTCTGATTCACTTTCCAGTCTTTTTCTGCTGGCTGTTGATTTATTTTACTGAGGTTGGCCAATTCAATAAAACTTCAGTCTCACTCTTATGCCTAATCAATTTTGCTTTTTGATACTCATGCACCAGTAGTACAGTGACCTTGGGTCAAATTTTTATTTATTATTATTTTATCTATGGTAAGAGACTTTTACAAATTATACCTAAGAAGTCTACCACAAGGCCTTCTTCAAAGTTTTCCTTGTAATGCTCCTCTGCTGTGATGGCTGCAAAACATCCAGCAATGATTACATAACTGATGGGTGCAGTGATTGCTACTTGTTACACTGAACTGTTCCACTGTTACCATGTGCTCCCTTTGCCTGCTGCATCCACCTGTTGTCTCATTTTATACTTGGATAGTGAACACTTTTGGGTAGGGGCTGTCTTTTTGACATGTCCGTGCTTAGCACAATGGAGACCTGATCCTTGGTTGGGCCTCTAGGTGTCACTGTAATATAAACAATAGCAATAACTTGTGACATACTTTAAAAATCTGACCGCCTATTCATCCAAATGGAGAGCTGCATTTCTTGTGCTTCAGTTAACCAATGTCCACCACCTAGTCAGGATGCTGAAGCATCACTAGTACCCTCATCCTCTTCCCTAGTGACTTTTCAGACTCCAAAGAATTAAAGGGAGTCATTATTCGACTGGCTGTGCTCACACCAACTTATTTGCTTAAAATTTCCCCGTTGCTCCACAGGTGCAGCTGCAACAGCAGGAGTTCAACTGTAGATTGGCTGTTGGGAGTTAAAAAAAATTGAACATAGACAAGCCTTCAACTCTCCTCCCAGAGGACAGTACTACTCCAAGCTTTTCTTGATGACACTTCGAAATATCCTGAACTATGAATTGTTTTAAATCTAGATAAATAGTCCGCATAAACAACTTTTAGGAATTTCGTGTCTCTGCAATGATTACATTCTCACAGTTTGTAGTTATAAAAAAAAGTCAAGGCTCTGCTGGATAAGTCTGAGAAGCTCAGAACTACTACGTATTCAGATGCCAAGCTGGCATATCAACCACTTGACCAGCATGGTATAAGCAACAGGAGAATGGTCAGATAAAACACACAGCAACATCTGACCTCTGATGCTCTATGCAAAACTTCTAAATGCCACCTAGAGAGAGATACTTTGTGCCCCTTGAATATCACCCCAGGAGCATAGAGTACACAGGGCGTAATCAGAAAGTACTGGCAAGTCATTGCTTTATTGTGTTTGTATATTCTGATGCAATCAAAAACCCCACTAGGATCAAAACTCTCCATCTGAAATAAGAACTCCACCCACCCTGTTTTGGCCACATATTCTCTTCTATGCAGCCAGTCCCAGCTAACCAACTGCAGCTTTTAGGGGTGAAGGACGGGGTGGATAGGAGGGTGAAGGCCCTTTCAAAAGAATTTACAGAAGTCCTTTGAAAACCCATATGTTAAATTAATTCTTGGGTGGAGGTCGCTGTCTTTTGTGCTACTTTTTCTTTGGTTTAACCCCATGTGATAGATGTACTGCCCCATGAGCATGCCCACAACAGGAATGACTCACCACAGCCATGTAAAATCAGAAGGATTGTACCAAGGAACGACTGGTTTTGGAACATGCCATTGCATAGATTTCTTCTATCCCCAGCCCCAAAACACCGCAACCCTTTCCCAGCGCAACTGTATGAAGAACTGAAAGAATAAGCAGTGCTTGGACACTTAGCAACCTTGCCCTAGGCCAGTCTAGTCATTTTTGAAGGTTTTCTCACAAGGGCAACTCATCCCTCTATCATTATAAATTGGTATTTTTGTTTGTTTTAGTGGAAGAGGGGAAAAAGAGGAACTAATAATATTGTGTTAAAGTATGAGAAAGAATGCTGGCCCCCAGCATCTTTCCTGACTGTTAGATACCCTGAAAAAATTGACTTCAGCTCCCCTCTCCTTACTGACTAGGCACATTTATTGCCTGAGCAACACTTCTTTCCAAACAAACAGGAGCTCTGCTAGCATGCAGACCACACATAAATTATTACTGTCCATAAACAACGCACTTCAATCTTGGGGTTGTCTACCCAGTGCAGCAAAGCCCTCTACAAGTGTGTGCTTTGTAGAGTACTCAAACATGTTGCGCTCTAACTGTCCCATATACACCCTGTGGCACACTTTAAAAAGATACCTAATTCAAACAATAAAATCCTAGAAAGCACTTGAGTGATTTCCTAGTACCATTTCTCCTCATTCTTTGCTCCAGACATTGTCTCCAAATTTTATATGTGAAATCTAAAAAGTTGCCATGTGTATGAAATTATATATCTCATGATCTCATCCTTTACCTCAAATACCCCTCCACCACCCATTTTGTGGAGATATATGATTAATTTAGGATGTATGCTTCTATCTATATCTTTGGCACTTATAAGGCCCCTATTATCTTATCGCCTCACAATCCTCAACGTATTTCTCCTCACAACACCCGTGCAAGGCAAGGCAGTGCTATTATCCCCATTTTACAGATGGGGAACTGAGGCAGAGACACCTTGCTCAAGGTCACCAAAAAAGGCTGTGGTACAGTACCGTAATGTGCACACCCATAAAGTTTTTTAAATACAGGCCAACATTTTCAAGAATGACTAGTTATTTTTTGACACACAGGTTGAGACGTCTAGAGGCCTGATTTTCAGAGAGTGGAAGCTCAGCACTTTCTAAAAATCTAACCTCTTTCAAGTGTTTCAGGTTGTGCACCCAAAAGCTAGGGAATTGAAAAAAATCATCAGTCACTTTTGAAAATCTTGGCCATAGCATTCGTTAAGTGGTTTTGTTCTAAGCCCAGGACCACGTGCCAACTACTTACCGTTAGAGGTTCTCCCTGAAGAGCCTGTAAGATAAAGTTACTGACAACTCTGCCATCGTTCATGTGCATCCGAGGACCAAAGGTATTGAATATTCTAGCAACTCGCACCTCAACCCCTTCCTGTAAGCAAAAGAAAACAGCAAAACTTGTACTTAATGAAGATTCCACAACCCTGCCTCCCCCAACGCCAATCCCTTCAAAGTGCAGACTTCCACATTTAGTAGGTGTTTTTTTCAAAAAGGGAGATATTTCCGTAAGTATAAGAATGCTAACATACACTTTTTAAACACATGCTGCTTTCTCATCTTGAGACTCCTGTAACTTCACATAAACCACAGAGCATATGGTAGGAGAATTTACCCTAATTATCTACATTCATAATGCAATATGAACCACTGATGGACCATCTGAAGACTGTTCTTTACCCTAATGAATTTTTCTTTTAAGAAATACTTTAACATAATAATACTTTGCAATTCAATAGGGTCTTCCATCAGAGGCTCTAAGAATTTAGCAATGAGACACCAGAAAAGTATTTTCACAGATTGGAGAACATCAGTCAAGCGACTTTGCCAAGGCCACAGAATAATCCGTGACTAAGCACAGTGAGAAATTTTTATAAACTGATTAGAGATTTTTGGGTGCCCATTGTGAGCTCTCTTAAAGGAGCCTGATTTTCAGGGTGCTGAACTGATGCTTATAATAAAGTGATCGCTTAACCATAGCCATAACATTACTGTTTCACATTAGCCTACATGAAGTTTACGGGCTAGTTTATTTCTCAGATCCCCATTGTTTATTTACACAACTTTAATACTACAGAAATTTTATTTGAATCTGAGAAATGTTTCCATTATACCCAGTAATGCTTTGTGTGGATGCTATGTAAATCCATCTTCAGATAATCAGTGCAGTCAACTGAGTTTCAGCAAGCAAAACCAAATGTGGTCTATAGAGGGAACTGTGACCTTGTGAAATTGCAGGACTGGAACCCGTCAGTGAGAACAAACTGTGTTTCACCTAAATTCTGCGAGAGCCAAATCCTCAGCCTTCATGGCAAGGAGAACACTCAGCCATGGTGAACTAATGCACAAGGTTGGCTTTTGATGCACGCGACAGTTCATTGTGACAACATGTAGAAACTTCACCTCTAAAAGTAAACTTCTTACCACTAATTCAAAGGCAGCAGAAGTCACAAGCACATACTCCTAGGGTTACACAAATCATGTAATCTGTTACAATATTCTTGAGTCTTTCAATGAAAACATGGAACTTTAAGTTTTCAAACAGTTTGCCAACAGACTGTGGCTGGTTGCCACTTCCTGGAAAAAGGGACTTGAAGACATGGAGAAACTATGCTTGTGGATTTTCCCATTATAAGGGGATACACAGTGTGCTGCACACATTTTCAACTTCTCTTCAGAAAACTGCAGCCTGTGCTCACACATCCCTCACTTGAGAGACATCCAAAGACAATGATTTTCTTGGAAACAGGTTAGCCTGAAAGTAGCTTCAGTTATAACAATATTTAACGGCCTGCCCCAGGAACCCAGAATCATTTATAAATAAACAAATTCATCCTTACAGCAGCCTTGTGAAAAAGGCGGGTATTTATTTCACAGACAGGATAAAAGGATTAGAGAGGCTAACAACTTGGCAACATTATAAAAACATTATAAAAATTATCCATTGCTGACAGTACGTGTCACCAAGGGATGCAGGTGCCCATGGTTCAACTGCAAGAACAAATAAGAACAAACAGTGTTCTGCACCATTTCAGAAACCGTGGGTAAGGTTTAAACAGTGCTGAGCACAGTTTGCCCTTGTTTAAACTTGCAGATAACCTGTGTTGAGCTGGCACTCGCTATCAATAATGGGAAATTTTTGTAACACAGAAAAGATTGCTGTCTCTTGCCCAAGCTTGTAACAGCAAGTTAGTGTCAGGACTATAAACACAACACAGCTCTCCTGACTTCCAATCCTGTGCTTTACCCCGAAGACCATACTGACACTATCTGCTAGCATGTCCCCTATCCACACCAAGGGTGTGGCAATCAGCCAAGTGTGCTTTATTGGAAGCACAGTTGTCAACTTTCACGTGGCAAATAAGCACCTCGACTTTCACAATAAGCCAAAAATCAAGCTAATCCATTTCAAAACAAGGCCAAAACAAGCCAACCCCTAAGAACACCAACACTCTATGTGACTAGATCCCCTTGGTGTGCAGTCTGGGACTGTGGTGGACTTCGTAATGCAACGTGTTAAGCTTTATACTTCTAACAGTAGCTTACAGAGTACATTACACCATGTTTACGAATGCCTCCACTGCATTTGCAAACAGCCCTATGTGGTTTCTCGTCCCTTCATGGTCCCCACTCCCATTATTCGTAATAGACAAGAGTCTCCAACTGTGGACTATATTTCACGCAGTACTGCACACGCTGGGTCAACTGGCTTCTGTTATCCAATATAGGTTGCAAAATGGCAGTGTGTGCATGACAGAGAAATACACACAGGAGATAGTGCCTGTCAGCAAGAGCTCATACTACAAGTGGGAGAGGGTACCTAATGGTCAAGATTCAAGACATATTAGGGAAAACCACCATCCCCCTCTCTGCTGGGAGGTTTTTCAAGCTACACAACTGATTCAAGTAGCTAGCACAGAAGCCAGAGATAGAATAGATCATCTAGTTCCACCCACATCCCAATGGAGTACTATTCCTAAAGTTTATTTTATAGTGTTTTATGCAGCCTCATTTTGAAGTCTCACAAGAAAATCAGGCCTCCGCCCATTCCCTTGGGAAACTATTCCACAAACTAGTAGATCTCAGTGTTGGGAATCTTATCCCAAATATTCAGCCTAAATTTCCCCTCTCATTTTCAGCCCATTACTTTTAGTAACCCCCCTCCATATTCTTCTGGAATAATTTATCTGAGGCTTCAAATATTTATAGAATGTTATACTCCTAGCCATGCCCCATCATTAGTTTGAACACCTCCAAGCCCATTTTACATTGCTGTGACCTCCCTCCTCCTCCCAGGACAGCACACCAACATCTAGGGACTGGACAGTTATTTCATGTGTGCTGCTAACTCATAATACGAAACTCATAATACTAAATGTATTTATTTGCTGAAGCGGGAAGGGGAGAAGGAAGATTCAATCCAGATAGATCCAGCTGTGAGTTGTAAGTTTCCCAGAGCAAAGAAGGTGGTGGGATGAGTCAATAAGGAGGCTATAAGTTCACTGTTCAAACCAAACACTTAAGTTGAAGGCATCTTGATCTGGGCGGCATCCAGAGCCACCTGCAGTGTTGGACAGTTAATGACAGGAGCTGCCTGCTGTCCTTTATTTAAACGGAACAGTGAATGTCACTGCAATTTCCCTGTCTCTTTTAGGGTATGTCTACACTGTGTTATAGAACTAGTGGCAGCGAATCTCAGAGCCCAGGTCCACAGATTCAAGTTCATGGGGCCCACACTACAGCGCTAAACACTGCAGCGTAAACATTGCGTCTCAGGCTGGAGCTTGGGCTCTGAAGCCCACCCCAGTCCCCAGGTTCCCAGCCTGAGCTCCAGCTCAGCACCCACACTGCTGTTTTTAGCATCCTAGTGCATGCCCAAGTCTGCAGACCTGGGATCTGAGACTCGCTGCTGTGGGTTTACAGCCCAATGTAGACGCACCCTTCGACTAACTCTCACTCTTTACCAGGTGAGCCACACCCCATAGCTGTACAAAGCAGACAACTTGCGCTAATCTTTCAGTTTTAAATCATGTCTCTGATCTCATTCCTGCCTCCTACAAATCTTAAACCTTTCCCGTTGTCTGTATATTTAGACCTGTTTTTCAAATCCTTTAAAATGCCTTCGGTGCTTTTACAAAACTTGAAAAGCACATTGTATATACACTTTTACATATGTATAAAACAGAACAATAGGTAAGTGAACAGATTCCAGCTTCAGATTTCCAAGGGATGTGTACACAAAGGCATTTATTTTAGGTCAGTTCTACACTGGAAACTTTTGCTGGTACAGCAATATTGGTTAGGGCTGTGACTTTTTTTTTTTTTTTAAACACTATTTCAAATCACAAATGTGTTATACTGACACAGAAATGCTTTTGCTGGTATAGTTTATTTTGCTCATGTGACTGAACCAGTGTAAGTTGTCCAGCAAAAGCACTTTGTTGATGGCATAAAAACTGCATCTACATTATGGAGTGTTTTCCAGTATAGCTATATTGGTATATCTATATCAGAAAACCTTTTCTACTGTAGACTAGACCTAAGTTATGAAAAATTATACTAACATCTAAAATTTTTGGTGATTTTTTTATTCTTTTTATTTGTCTGTCTTTTTTTTTTTTTAAAACAAAAATCTGTTTAAGGGGAAAATTAATGACAGACAAAGCGTAGCATGTACTATCCAACAGATATTGTCAGGGCTCCTATGAAATTATTACCCTGAGCCAAAATTTTCAAAACTACGTGACTAAGGTTAGGCTAATAAATCAGTGGCTTCATTTTCCAAGGCGAGGGTACTCACCTCACCTCACCGAGAGATACAGGGTACACAGCACCTTTGAAAGTTAGGCCACTAATTTAGGCACCTAAATATGGAGTGAGGAACTCTAGCTGTAGGTACTTATTTTTGAACGTCTTGGCTCCAATAACGTCTACAACAAGACATGGCAGGATGAAATCAATGTATATTTTTCTTAAAAGAATAAACATGCCATATTTTACATTAATAAATCTACTTTTGGTGAAAGATGCTTTGGTCTGCAAGTTTCAGAAAACAGATCAACACAGAATGCAACCTAGGAGTGTAAAGGTTTCCAATGATGGTTTTAACTGAAACAGCTTCACCATACACTAAGGCTGCAATGCAGAAGCAGGATAACAGGTGAATTAGTCTTATTAATTAACTTTAATGCTCACAATTTGCAAATTCATCTACTATGAATCACCAGCCAGTAAGCAAAGGATTAGTAAGGAAGAGGAAGAACTACTTGCATGAAACCAGGACATAAGGAGCTTCAAAGTGACTCTGGCATGTGGGGACTCTCTGGCATCAGAAATCCTTACAACAAAATGCGTAAATAACCTGCAGAGAAACCCCAGAAACCTGCAGAGCTATCAAAGTGAGCAAAACTAGGCTAATTACTCTCTTTCAAATAAAGTTACTAAAATTGCTGCCTGCATCCCTTGAAATTCTTTTGACTAGCGTGTGTTATGTGTGAAAATCTTGACTAGCAGTCAACTACAAAGGATATAATTGTTGATGTCTAAAATACACACATTTTAAAAATTATACCACCTACAATTTTGAACAGTAATAACAGTGCAATTATTTGCAGGCAGTTCATTTTAGAAAATGTCACCAATGGGTCCTACAAATACAAAATCCAATCCTGAGTATACAAATATACACACAGACTTGACTTAATGGCCATGACATTAGCAAACTGGATTCACCCTTGCATGTTACTAACATTTAAGATTGTTTTACACTATGATTTACACTGCCTGGAACGAAGAGTTCAGAGATTTTAAGGCTAGCAGGGATCATTACAATCATCTAGTCTGAACTCCTATATAATACAGGCCTCAGAATTTCACTTGGTGAAACCTGCATTTATCCCAACTTGTGGTTGAACTAGATTATATCTTTTATAGACACCTACTCTTGATTTAGAACAAGGGGTGTAAAATTTCATCTCATCATTTGAAGGACCCTTCCAATGGCTAATTCCCCACACCTAAAATTTTGCCTCAGTGTCTACTTTAAACTTTGCTGACTTCAACTTCAAGCCATTAAAACCTTGTTATGCCTTTATATGATACATTAAGGGAACCTTTAGTATTATATCTTCTTTTTTGCATTGGTAATTATAGATTGTGATCAAGTAGCCTCTTACCCTTCTCTTCAATAAAATAAACTGATTGAATTTTTAGTTTCTTATCATAAGGTTGGTTGGTTTCCAAACCAAAAATCATTCTCTGAACTCTCTTCACTTTTTTAACATCCTTTAAAAAATTTGGACACCAGAACTGCACACAATATTCCAGCAGTGGTTCACTCATGTCATATTCCAAAGTAATATCACCTCTCTAATTCTGCTCAACATTCCCTTGTTAACACAACCAAGAATTAGCTCTTTTATGACACAGTATCACACTGGGAGCTCATGCTCTGGCTACCTTGTTTGTTGATTACAGAACTAAAATGAAAACGGTCATCAATAATTACAAGGTTTCTATGGATGGACTGAACTGCATATACACAGACACAAAGTGGGAGCTTTGGAGATGAGTAATGAAGATGCACACGTGAGTGGATAAAGCCACAATTACAGGAGAGAGTTTGCTTAATAATTTCCTTTTACAGATTCCTCTGATATGGACTATTTCTTCCCATTATCACCACTCTCCTCCTTTCCTTACCTTTTGAAAAGCATCTCCTGAAATACCTCCTTCTGAGAGAATAAGAAAAAACCCTCAGTCATCCCTGAGTCTGGTGACATGATGGTGATTTGTAATATACATCACGCCATTACTGGAACTCAATCTAAATTTTACTCCCCACATCACTGCCTTGATAATCAGTAGTAATTTTACAGCACCCAAGCCTGCTATGCACTTTACAGAACAAAAAACTAGGGGGGGAGGGGGAATCCTGGCTCTACTGAAGTCTGAGAGAGTTTGCCATTGACTTCAGTGGGGCCAGGATTTGATCTAAGGTTCTTGTCCTAAATAGCTTAATCGAATTTTTGACGTGAGTGAGAGTTCTAGACAGTATTATACTTACTCATTAACTGATGTGGTTAGAGCAATTATGGATACATGATTAGGCCCTGCCTGTGGTAATGTAAGGAGAGATTTTAACAGCCTAGCAAAGTGCCAAAGCCATGGCCAGTAACTGGAATAATAGACTGCAACGCTTATTGCCAAAAGCAGTTAAACTAGTAGGCCTTTGCAGCAACCTTAGCATAACTAGGCAGGCCAGGTGGGGAGCAGAAGTTACCATGAGAATTGAGCATGACCCTGCACCATCCTGCTGGGCTTTCTTTTAAACTGCTGAAGTATGCAGTTTTGAAAGACAGGAAGTCTATCTATATTTGACTTCTGGTGTGCGTTTGTGTTGGGGCCCATGAGACTGCAAACTCTGCAGAAACAGCTGTACAACTAATGGCTTCAAAATTCTTACTTCAGCTGCTTGCTCAGCAGTTATTGGTGACTGACAAGCAGTGAGACACTTAAAAACATAAAAAGGGGAAAAGGTCTGTGGCATTAAGCTGCATGGCCAGAGATTTGTTATGTGAGCTGCCTGCCCAGACTGGTGAGCAGTATCCAGTGATCAAGCATACCAACGCTAGAGTCAATGTGCACCTTCATAGATCATAAAGCCTCAAAGGATCTGTGATGGGGTACCTGCCTCACACTAGGCTCTAAGGGGTTAATAGAGCCCTAGGGAGGCTGTGCAGGAGGCAGCCAATGAGAGAAAGGCTGAAGGGAGCAGCCAATCAGGGGCCAGCAGGCCCATAATAAAAGGGAGCTGCAGGACAGAGGAGGGCAGCTCTCTGCTGGGAGTCCAGGGAGGAAGGACAGTATCTGGAGGGCTGAGAGAACTGCCAGCACCCTGGACAGAGTAGTGCTGCGAGCAGGAACCAGGGGAGCGAGAGACAGCTCCTGGCTGCTGGGGTTTGCAGGCTGAGGCTCCAAGGCAAAGGCAAAGAGGAAGTAGCCAGACAATTCGCTGAAGCAGCCACTAAGGGGAGTGGCTGGACAGAAGGGAGGAGCACAGAGTGCAGCACAGCCAGAGGGCTATGTCGCTGAAGAGGACGCTGCGGTCCTTAGAGAGACGTGGGTCCTAGAGCAGGAGTGATGGAAGTGAGGCACCACCCAAAGAAGGCGCACTATCATGCAGAGCTAATTCCCAGAACAGCCAGCAGGAGGCGCCAGAGTGCTGAGCGAACCCTGTTACAGGACCACTCTGATCTTCTAGTCTGATTTCCTCCATATCACTGGGCTGATGTAGGACTTCCCTGAATTAATTCCTTTTTGATTTACAGTATATTTGTTAGGGAAACACCCAGTCTTGATTTAAAAATTGCTCATGAAGAATGCACCACAACTCTTGGTAAGTAGTTCCAGCAGATAGACAGTAATGCACCCAACATTGGGCTCTTACAACCCAGAGATTAAGAGACTCATGCACTACTGACTGAGCCAGCTGGGCACCTTCAGGTCCAGTGTTGAGTATGGCAGAGCCGTACAAAGGCTTTCAGAAAAACTTTTGATCTGAGCCAATGCATCACCACCTTCTCTCCTGTATCAGGATCAATAATTAGGATGGCTAACTGCCTGCTCTAAGGCGAAGGCATGTTTCCTGTAGCACAGCCATCTCACTTGGCCTGTGACCCACCTAGCCCGCCCTTGGAAATTAAACTCATTTTCACTGCTAATATGAATTAAATGTGATCCTTCGCATTACTTTGACAATTTTCAGCATTTGTTAGTACTTACTTTTGACCTGATCCATAATCCACAATAATTCTTCTCTGGAATCCTAACAAAGTGTAATTTTACGGCAATGAAACTTGCTGAGCTCAGGGGGGTGTTTTTTCACACCCCCTGAGCAAGAAAGTTGCAGCGCTGTGCAGTGTCAGTGTAGACAAGCCCTAATTTTGATAATTACTGAGCAATTATACTTAGTGTTACTAATTACAATGTAGTTCTGTTAGCAATTTAATCAACAATTTTTGTTCTCAAATTTTATATCTCGGCTGCCTATGAATACTGAAACCAACTCAATTTGTGCATTAACAAACAAGGATTACAGAAACAAGTGCAATGAATAAAAACAAAACAGGAAGCGCATTACAAAAAAGCTGTGTTCACAATATAATTATTCAACGTTTGCTTTTCTGTTTAAAACCCATGCTCTTTAATCTTTATTTTGTAAACCTCATCTTTTCCATTTAGTTGTCTCTATCTTTCCACCCACTATTTAGTTTTTGCACATTGAGTAGGTCTGATAAAACTTAAGCAATATGCAATTATTCTTTGGGGCTAGACACAAACCTTCTAGATATATTTAAGGATGACAAAATTCTGTAATAATAAATATCTTGATACGATAATCATTACGTCCAATCTCTTCCAATATATTTGTAGGGAAGTTAGGAATACAAAAATTGTAGATTTTTAATTAGAGAATGGAGGTATCCTGAGGCAATTTGGAAGCTATCGCTTCACAAAAAATAAGGGAAGACTGGATGATTACTTATTAGCACTGCACTTGTGAAACTCTGCAGAGTTTTAATCTGGCACCCACAAGTAATACTGCTCTGCCAATTAAACAGAACCACAAGTAGAAAGGACAATTTAATTGGTATGAAAATGTGGGTTTAAAAAGGAAGATTAATGATCTAGAAATTCACAAGGTCTGGAACAAGACTTCAGGTCACCAAGCAGTACAGTTTATTTTTTAATTGTAAAAAGAAGAAATCAGACGCTAACCACACTACATCTTTCAAACAGTGTCAAGGAAAGTGCAAAACTAAGTATTTAACCTAGTTTACATTAACAAAACAATCATTTAGTATAGTTTCACAACTGTACAGAAGAATATATTTGGTTCATGTTATGTGGGATAATGGAAAACGAATTCCGAACAGTTGTCAGCTTAAACTGGTGTAGTTGGGATGTGCATAATCATATTAGTGTGAGAGATGGCAGGGCTCAAACCCTGGCCCATAGGTCTGCAGGCAGTGCTCAGGCTGTGCTTGCCACACAGCAGCTCACCCAAACCAGAGAAGAAGGGGGCTAGCGAAGCTCTAGCTCACATGAAGCTCCTGACTGGGGGACACATCCAGTTCCACTGATTGGCTGGGACCCAGTTCTTAAACCAGAAAGAGGCACAGAAAGTTGGTCCAAGCAACTAGGTGAATCCCGAGCTAGCTGCTACTGCAGACCCTGCCTATATGGCCTGACTCCTGCCTTCCTTATTCCCGACACCTGTCTGTGCCCAGTTCCTGCTTTGCTCCAAGTTCCTGCTCCTATGACCTACCTCTGATGCGGATTCAGGCTGTGACCCCTGGCTTGACTTGTGACTCTACCTCCAGCTCTGACCTTTGGCTTGGCACCTGACCCTATCTCTGAGCCCTGGCTTGATTCCTGACTTCAGCTCTAGCACCTGACTAACCATTAGGCATGACTGCCCACACCTCGCTTCCTATAATTAGTGGGGTGTCCTACACAACCTCACAGTTTCCCATCATAATTCAAGAGACTGAGCACAGGCCGAGTGGCAATTTCCAAACAAACCAGGCAGTGAACAATGCATTCCAGTGTACATGTAGCGGAAAAAAGTCAGAAAGGATATTTTCCACCTGTCCTGAGAAGTGGATAAAAAACATGCTTGCTGAGATTCTGGGAAGTGCAGATGTCACTGAACCTCATAAATTAGAGTCTCAGATTACTGCTGTAAATAGGGATACCAAGTAGTTGTGAACACATGTTAAAAAACTGATTGGACACATTACAAAAGTGCCATTTTTATTAGAATGGCACATTTGAACATATGATTTTAAACAGTAAGACATACCTATATGCATGTAACTGTGCTTAAGAATTTGACTCTGCATGGTTTGAATATCTGCAGATACTCCAGTGCAGTTACAAACATTTGTAACACACCAGCAGCGTGTCTGTTTATATTTCTGAGTTTCTTAACCAATAAGTGTTTCTCCTGCCCCATTACAAAAAGAGCAGAAAACATTAAAAAATTACTACAAAAGTGAATCACCTCTGTGCAAGAATAATAGTCACAGCAGTAGGCAGTCATTGCAGGGCCGAGAGCTCATTCTTATCACATTGTGAACTTTATCTAACATGCTCTAAAACAAAAGTCGCCTTCACACAATCCTAAGTCATATAAAATGCTCAGAAAAACTTCCAGTGAGTAAGGTGCAACAGTAAAAAAGCCATCTGTACAGAGTAGCATCTGTTTTTCCTCTGAGAGCATATCATGCAAGATTTCATGTGCTCAGTTACCAAATTCTTGCTTTTGTGCAATATCAAATGGCATCAAAGCTTTCTGCTTTTAAAGTGAGGATGCTTGGGCAGTGATAAGGCAGGGAGAAATCAGTGCCTTTTTACAGATTCCTTTGCGCTACCAGAAGATAAGTGTTAGCTGCCACTGTCCGTTACCCAGAAACGGATCACCAAATTGGTATTTAATATTAATGTTATATTAACTCCAAGGGGCCTAGACAGCAACCAAGACCCCCTTGTGCAAACAGAGAAAGACAGTATATGTCCTAAAGAGTTTACAGTTTAAAAAAACATATGAAGGATAGGGAGAATTAAACTAACACTTGAATATGTATTAGAAACAAAAGATGACATTTAGTGACAGTTGATCTGTGAAGGTCAGACCACATCCAACCCAAACCCTAAAAATATGGAAACAAACGAAACATGGAAGCTAAAAGGAAAAAGCTTGTGTGTTCTTTCCACCTTCACATTGCCTATAACACTTTCAATAACCAACTCCATTACAATACCTAGCTGTTATATAACACTTTTCATCTGTGGCTCCATAATGCTTTCACTTCTAGCTCCAACAGATACCCAAAAGCAGTGTGTACCCCAACTTCACCAAACTGGCTCTAAGACAAAACCTTAATATTGACTTCTTATGCTTCTATATCAATAGCAGACCGATACATCTAATTGTGATACATTCCATGCATTTGAAGAGTTATTCTGCCCTTGCACTGCTAAGGTCACTTAAGACTGTGCTGCCTCTTTCCTAGCTAACCATCTTTCTCCTGGGCCCCAGAGGTATTTGGTAATCTCTCTTGTTGCCCCAAAAGTGATTGATAGCTCTCACACTGCACCAGATTTGTCATCAAATGGAAATCTGATGGGTTTAAGGATTCAATATTTTCCACTGTGACCAAGAAATTATAAAAAGATCTAGAAAGAAACACTGATGCTTTATTAATACTTGAGCAATCAACACATGACCAGCATCAATGTCCCCTGAGTGTTTTACATTCTTGCAAAAGGAATGCAAGAAAAAAGACAATCCAGTGGGAAAATGGCCAAAAGAAGCAATTTCTGACCTTACTGTTCTCTTTCTATCAATCCACTTTTCATTAAACCACCACAAAAAATTCAAATAATGCTCAAAATTTATATTTTACGTATTGCTTTTTGCTATTTCAATGAAATTACTACTAAACAAAGGTTTAAAGCTCCTGCTAAAACTACACTCTCTAACACAACCTTAGCTAGGGAGCAGCTACCACTGCACCATAGTATTAGCTTTCTTTTAATTTTATAGTTACAGACTTTCTCCAACCACCCAATCACTAAACATTGCCTGGTTTCTTATAGATGCCCCCATCAGAGATGATTCAGTGATTTTAGGTAGAGAAGCTAGTAGCGTTACTATTAGGCCAGGGAACCTGTTCTATGCATAAAGCACAAGATGTTTGCTTAAGAAGCAGATAAACAGAAGGTTGAGACCATTGCCATCGACAGAGTGGAGGGGGAGGTGTGATAAAGAGTGCGGACCAGACCTCAGTAGTTCAGGAGTCAAATTAGCAATCAACCTTAACCAAAAGAGCCACTGTAGTGTGAATTCATTGTTTCATTTATTATAGTACTATATACACATACATACATACACACACACACACACTTTAACAGCAAAATGACCAAGTATTATTATTTTATCAACTACAATTATCGACATAGTAAAAGCCTCCTGACTGGTTAAGAATTAAACCACAGTGTTTTAATATCATGTGTTGCAAAGAGCTGCAGGAGACGTATTAAAGAGCCACTTGCAGCTCATGAGCCTAAGTCTGTGTATTGCTGATATATACTGACCGGAGGGATTCCCCCAAGAGGTGGTAGCTAGGTTGATGGAAGTATTCTTCTGACAATCTAGCACTGTCTACACAGGGATTTAGCTCATCTTAACTACAGTGCTTGGGGTGTGGATTTTTCACACCCCTGACTGACGTCGTTAAAATGACCTAATTTTCTAGCATACATCAGACCTTGGTAAGTAGGGAGAAGAGAGAATTGTGAAGGGCCCTATGGATAAGAAAATGGAGCTTAAGCTTTAGATGGAGGAAGAGTCAGCAGAGAGATTCAAAGGAAGGTATGATATAGTCAGATGATCTTTCGTTGAGTTGCAATTCTAAAGGAACAAAGGAAAAGGATGCAATAGCTTTAAAAGAATATCTACAATAAGCAATGAGAATTTCCTCAACACCACACACACGATGGAAAATGAAATATCAAAGCAGAGAAAAAATAAAAGAGTTTTTTGAAAAGTGAGGCTGACACCACTCTGGAGAGATTACAGTCTAGGTGTAACCAATTAAATCTCACATTTGTACCTGCTGCACAAGAGAGACATCTCAAGGCTAGCCACGTCGAGTGAGCATCCTCAAAGGCACAATACCTTTATTTAAGGGGAAATGTCAGACTTGTCCACACCAGCAAAAAGTAAACCTGTTTTTTACAGTACTAGTAAAACATCCACACTGGTCCTCAGGAAGCCAGTCCAATTAGGCTTCAGAAAGCATGAAATCATGGGACAAGGCTAGGCAGTATTCCTTGAGCCTTCACTGACCAGGAATAGGCTACAGTAAGGATCTAATATACCAACTCCAAAGACAGATTGCGGATTAGGAGTTTTCATTTAATGCATGTGTACACAGCACAGAGTCCTGCAAACCTTTACTACCAAACGTAGTGCTTACTACCATGTATAGTCCTATTATGTTAAAAAAACAGTAATAGCTTGCAGATTCGGTCATAGGTAGGGCCCTACCAAATTCACAGTCCATTTTGGTCAATTTCACGGTCAGAGGATTTAAAAAAAAAAATCTTAAATGTCATGATTTCAGCTATTTAAATCTGAAATTTCATTGTGTTGTAACAGTATGGGTCCTGAGCCAAAAGGGAATGGGGGGGGGGGGTGGTTTGCAAGTTTATTGTAGAGGGGTTGCGGTACTGAAGGCAGAGCCACCGCCAGCAGCACGGCAGAAGTAAGGATGGCCTGGTATGGCATTGCCACCCTTACTTCTGCCCTGCTGCTGGCGGGGCGCTGCTTTCAGAGATGGGCACCTGGCTAACAGCTTCCGCTCTCTGGCTGCCCAGCTCTGAAGTCAGCGCAGAAGTAAGGGTGGCAATTCCACGACCCCCCTAAATAACCTAGTGACCGCCCCCTTTGGGTCAGGACCCCCAATTTGAGAAATGCTGGTCTCCCCCATAAAAATCCGTATAGTATAGGGTAAAAGCGCACAAAAGACCAAATTTCAATGAGGGGTTAGACGGAGAAGACCAGATTTCACAGTCTGAGACATGTTTTTCATGGCCATGAATTAGGTAGGGCCCTAGTCATAGGACTGCAGCGCTACAAGTATATTACTGTATGTACCATTTAATTGCGGAGGATTCAACATGTTACATGTGCAAGACCTCATAGCAGGATAAAACCTGTTCACAGGTAGATATAACAGTTTGCAAGCCATCATGGAAAGAGCTGCTGTGCTAAAGATAATTATAAAACACACTCATCACCTCAATTGCTACTGCTATCTTCATTTTATAGCTTACAACAGAGATTGGCAACCTTTGGCCCATGAGGGAAAGCCGCTGCTGGGCTGAGATGGTTTATCTGCAGTGTCCACAGGTTCGGCCAATCGCAGCTCCCACTGGCTGCGGTTTGCCGCTCCAGTCCAATGGGGTCTGCGGGAAACAGCATGGGCTGGACCACCTCTTCCCGCAGCCCTGATTGGCATAGAACAGTGAACCGCAGCTACTGGGAGCTGCAATTGGCCAAACCTGCGGAAGCTGCAGGTAAACAAACCGTCCCGGCCCGCCAGCAGCTTTCCCTGATGGGCCACATGCTAAAGGTTGCCAATCCCTGGCTTACAAGATAAACTTGTGGAGCAAATCAGACAAGATCCTTTAGATTTATTCTCTTTCTGATCCATAACATGACTGGCTTATGCTATACCATATTGGATCACAGAGGTAAGTTAAAATGTCATTAATGTTTTTACTATTTTTAAGTCACAGCTATATGTTTTAAAATAATGTTAAGAATTTACTCATTGCAAGGGTTTGAAATATTTTGTATAATGCATTAACACTGGTTTCCTCTGCCACTTTAATATAAAAATGCCAAACAAAACAAAAACAAAATAATAATAAAAAATCAGACATTAGAGAGCTCCATGCACTACAAATTAAAGGACATTATATAGCTTTTCAGCTTCAAACACTATTTGAACTAAATAAGAAAAGATTAATGCATATAAAAGTTAATACTGATTCATGAAGAAAAACGCACCCTTAACCATCATCTTTTTCCTTTATAAAAAGGTAAGCTAATAAATTATGTTACAAATACCTCATAAAATTCATCTTTATTCTAGTGCTAAGTTACTGATTTAATTTGTTTGAAATAAATGATCAACCATGCAAATCTTTCATAGAGGCTATAATTATAGCAGCATATTTTCAGTTTTGTTCTGCATTTGTACTCAGCCTGTACGGCAAGCCCACTGAATTTGACAACCAAATACCTGCTTCATATAGGCATAGCACATTGTTTCTGCAACTCTCTTTCCTTCATCGTAGCAGGCCCTAGGTCCTATGGGGTTCACGTGGCCCCAGTAATCTTCATTTTGAGGGTGAACCTCAGGATCTATGGAGAGAAACAACACTTGAATGACTTTCTCTTTCTAGTAACAGGAAGAGGGAATATAACTCATTTTATATAGGGCTCTTTTGATAGAGCTTGTTTTAGTATGTACAGTGTTAAACAATTCTTCTTGAAATTATTTATCTAATTTTTAAATATTAAACTCCAACATCTTTCACTCCAATAGATTCATCGAATAGAATCCCGAAGGTGTAACTATTAAGGACAATCTGAGAATCTATAAAATCCCCAAATTGAGCATATTAAACAGAGCAGCCTCCTCGCTGGATGTGTCTCCTCATAAGAGCCATTACTCACAGCAGTCTGAGTTGAACGTTTGTCTGGAAATGAACCTTAAAGATGGAATAACTCTAGACGCAAAAACAAGGTTCTGATCTAAGATCATTTAATAAAGAGGTTATTACAGGTTATTTAGAGTTCTTTGCTAATTTCTACTTAGTTTGTAAAAGGAGCTAAGACATCTTGGAATTTAAAAAAGAGCTGGGGGGAAAAGGAGGCAGAAGGTGGAAATCTAGACATGCCATAAATAATCTGGTTTGGTGAAGGTGCAGGACAGCCCCGCAAACAAAAATGGTGTGTGCGTGCCTTGTTCTTCTCTCAGCTGGATACTCTGGGACCAGCAAGTATCTCTTTTTACAACACTTTGACTAGCATTCCAGCCTGGACGAAAGGTATGCCCGCTCTGGAAGCATCTTTTTCTTTTTTACTGTTACTATTTGTATTGAGTATTAAACACACACTTTAGATTGCCTTCCCCTAGTTTCTTTGGTGACCTGTGAAAAGATACCTATAAATCCCAGAATGTTTAGCACTGCTCAGCAGTGAGAGGTATAACCAAGGAAGAAAAACAGGAATGTTACAGATCACAATTCTTATTCTGATCTTCAAGTACAAATAGATCACAACATCATCATCAGTTGTGCCCAGTTCTCTCCAGATTCTTATTACCCCTATCGAGCAGCATGACTGAAAGTGGAAACAATTCCATTTGGATAGGTAATATGCTTGTTTATGTATGCAGAGACTGAAAATTACAGTTCTGTCCAAGACTTATTGCTTTCTGGACGCCACTGTTGAGGATAAAAAAGGAAAAAAGAGAGAGACCTGCTAGAGCACAGACCTGCACAGACCCTGAGGCTTTTACTGTCTAATATAAAAGGTCCTAAGAGTTTTACAGACCAATATCCAATTCATTCATTTTAAATAACCAGGAGGTGGAGATCTAGACATGCCATAAAGAATCTGGTTTGGTGAAGGTGGGGAAAAGCCCCACAAACAAAAATGGTGTGTGTGTGCCTTGCTCTTCTCTGAGCCAGATACTCTGAGGTCAGCAAGTGGCACAGAGAGGTTACTTTTTCAGCCAAGATTAATTCAATTTAAAAATGAATGTTAGTAATATTTGAAAGTTAGTGTTCAAATGGCATTAATCATTACTCTCTAGAGCTGGCTGGCAGACAGTGAGATTGAACTGTAGCTCCTCGGAAGAAATCTGGTCAGTTCCAGATTTGCTGTAAGCATTCAAGAAAACCATGCTCTGGGACATCACATACACCAAAAACAAATAGTTCCACTGACAGAGGAGTATCATTTTCTCCCCCCTCCCCCATTTGTGGCCTGGATTTCAAGCTTTCCTTTTTTTAAAAATGTTAAGACACTACCAAATAATGGCTTATAATTAGAATGCCTCCTCTGCCAGGAGCTACAGCTTTGTCTTTGTCATGCTACAACTTTTCGATGCTTTTTTATAAAGGACACTGTATAAAAAGAAATTTTGCATTTCATTTATAGTTCCAGACTAAGGTTCTAACTGATTAAAACTGTCCTCTATGGCCCAATCTCATGGGAAATTTAATTTTTTTTCATAACCTCACTGAAGGCAGATACTGATGTCAAATATACTCAGCCATAATTCATAGAGCACATCAAAAGACAATGGTTCACGAATCTTTGTATATTATAGACTAAGGCAGGATTTTCAAAAGTTTCAAAGTGACTTAGGAGAAAATGCCCCATTGAAAGTCAATGAAACTTGTGGTCCTAAGTCATTTCATTACTTTTAAAATTGAGCCCACAGCATGGATTACTTTCTCCTCTCCTCCCTTCTCAAGGTCCAAGCCCAGTTCCACACCATCCCTGCTTCAACAATAGAGCTCGATTTCATAAAGAAAAATAATTAGGACAGGATAAAATAGACATGATACAGTTGTTTTTATTACAACACCCATTTTATCTGTGCTGTGTTTTTCTCCTCTCTGGGTTTAAAGTTGCATATATTACCACATTCTTATTGTTATCCTGCTGCCCCACTGCTCTACTTTTTCTAGGCCACTGAGTTTTAGTTCTGTATGTTTCCTGCCACTCTAATTTTTAAGCTGTTGTCAGATTTTATCATGGTTAAATTCATGCCAAATGAAACATGTGACAGTGAAAAGATATCAGATATTTTAATTGATCAGAAAAGCCTGTGGAAACCCTAAGGTTGTCCTGGACTGTGTTCAAGTTACAGTGCAGCTTTAATTCATGCAGATGCTTCAATACTCTGACAGAAGCAACTCTGCCAATCACCTGGAAGCACCCTGGAGAACAGTTTGAGAACCACTGTAGGAAGTGGAAACAGCTAAAGGGCATTTTCAAGGGGTTTATCCTGCCAAGAACTCAAAAATAATAACTTTTCCATTTAGTTAAACCTACTATATGAAGGCGGTAAAGCCCTTTGCCTGACTGGATTTTATACATAACGAAGTCTGACAATCTGTGTTTCTTTAAGTTGTCCCCTGCAGCAATCAGGTTGCTGGGGAGAGATGCTGCTCCAGAACTGGTATGCTTGGTCTGCCTGTAGCAATGTTCCATCTTCCGGAAGAGATAATATGGTTTCCTGTTCAGTTAGGAAGTGTCTCCTGGCCCAGTGCTTTCCCGCTGTAGGAACTGACCCTGGCATAACAGAAATAGGGAGGCAGGAATGTGGGATGAGACACAGTCATGCCATTTGCAGTGACTGCCTCGTCGTTGGAGGAGTTCTGGCTTGTTATATTTGTGGTGCAGCTGCTGCCTAAAGTTATTTCATCCAAAAAGTAAACATGAGGGGAATAAAAAGAGCACATCTCATTCTTTTTGTCTAGAGGAAGAGGGGAGAAGTTAAGAACTTTTTAATGAAAAGGTCTTTAGAGCGCTCAGCTATTAGCAACATCCTGCTGCTTGCTGTGTTAGTTAGATCAGCTCAGTGTTGAAAATGCCTGTACTAACTGGTAACCCAGCTACACTAATGTTCCATTAATGCTAGTACTCGTGGAGTAGAAGTGGTGTTCACAACACATGGAAATTTTTATAAAGGTTATCTAGCACCAACAAGGCCAATCATGGTCCCTGATGTTACCAAAGAGCATTTTGCTGCATCTGCACTCGTTAAATAATTCTCAGCAAGATTTAAAGAGGGGAAGGCAGGAAGTAGCCAGGGGCTCATTGCTGATAGTGATGTTGTCAGTAGGTCATTCTCCAAGGTAGACAGACCTTTGTATGCCCTTTTAGAGCAGGGCCTGTGGCTTGTTCAGCACTGGACACACCACTGTTGCTGCTTAATCATCATAATAATCCAGATTCCAAACAGTCTGGGGAACAAGAATCAAACCTGCTGCCTGTTTTCCTCCAATTTATTCCCACTATGGCCTCTGGAGTCAAAGAGTTCAACATTTAGAAACTGCCACTAAGACCCCTTTATTACAAAGAATGCTGACATTCTTATAGGTCAACTCTTACACACAGCACTTAGGGCCTGATTTTCATTTACACTTGGGCTGCTGTATTCCACTCTGGCAGCGTAAAAGGGCCTTAAAGTAAAGATTACCAGCTACATTTTAAACATTAAGATGAAAGCTCTAACAAGTCCAAGTATGACAACTACACAAATACTTGATGCTGCCATGCCCCATCCACAGAAGTTATTATAAATCTTTCTTGATTAGTCACACTATAGATACTCCATCTATGCTCATGTCTTACCTCCATAGACTTCGGAGGTGGAGGCCAGCAGAAGCCGTGCTCCAACACGTTTTGCTAATCCTAAACATTGAGAAAAAGTAAACAGTGAATTTTAGTAAATACAAAAGACTTTCAGTTAAGTTTATTGCTTTATTTAGACCCGACTTTGTCTAAGAAAGACGAGAATTCAGGGCTTCCCTAATCAGTTTCTTTCAGATCTAGCCTCTCTTCTTCCAAGTCTCCAGTACCCACCTTCAAGCTGGAAGGAACACGACTGAGCTTTTCTGCAGCTACTCACATCGCGCACCTGGCTAATTGTCAAATCTTACGTACACTTATTTCATGGATTGAAAGTTACATTGAACTAAAGTGCAGGACTTTTTTCCATAGATCACAAGGTCAGAAGGGACAATCGTGATCATCTAGTCTGACCTCCTGCATAACACAAGGCCATTAATTAATTAATTCCTGTTTGAACTAAAGAATATCTTTTAGGACAACAACCAGTCTTGATTTAAAAACGGTCAGCGATGGAGAATCCACCACAGCCCTCGGTACATTGTTCTAATGGGTAACCACTCTCCTATTAAAAATTTGCTATATTAAGTCTGGGATTGGGGCCAAAAAAATACTGCTAGACTGAAGGAATAGCTACTGTTTTACGGTCTGATATCCTGTAAACCAAAAGGGCTAGAAACATCAATAGGAACCTGGGTGGGAGCTAAGTGGAGCTATGTGGTTTAGGAGAAAAGTGTGTTACATTCCCCATGCAAGTTCATTAGACCTTTGTAGCTCCTCCTGAAACTTAATGCAGTGGGCCTGATTCTGCCCAGCATAAGGGAGGCGGGAGGCTTTGCACTGCTCTGCTGGCACCCTGACCCTCAAGATGGCCGAGCTAGTGATAGAAATTTCTCCCCTGGCTAGGGGGACAATTTGATGGCACAGAACTGCGACAATAGCTTTTAAGTCATCGACTTCCCTGAACTGTGCCCAGTGCAGCATTTCCTGGTTGGGGAAAAGAAGTGGGGCCAGAGGATCCCCATGTCTCAGCAAACACCCACTACTTCAAAAATCCCAGGGGTCACTGGCAACCAGTGCAAGCTAAAGCAGTGACAACTGGATCGAGACTAGAATGTAAAGGGATAACAAAAGAGGCTTGAAGCCACTTTGCTGCCTGACTCTTAACTGCACTAAATACAAATTAATATAGCTGAGAATTTGTCCTTGACACTGTATTGAACCTCAGCAGCAGCATAGGACTCTCAGAATTGGCTGGGGGAGAGACCACCACAATGGGAAGTACCAATACTATGGAGCTATTGCAATTCTACACACAAACACTCATTATACTGAAATGGAGTCAGCTGTCACTCTGAACACAGGGATGCTCCACAGTCATTGAGACACGACAGCAGACTTTCCCCCCAAGTTGCACTCTGGTTGTGTGCCTGATTTGCATAATTGCTTCATAGATATTACTCAATAACTGGGACATGAATATGGAAATCCTTGTACTCTGGTTGGCTCCTATGCTCAAGATGGCTCCTATGCTGTTTGTAGCTGGCCTCAGCTGAAATACTGAAATGTTCACATGAAGAGGTAAACATCCTAGAAGAAAATGGGGCTTTCAAGGAAAATGAATATTTTTCTTCGATTTTTGACTCATTCCCCCTGCCTCCCGTCCATCGCTGAACTCTTCCTTCTCTTGTGCCGGACAAGCAAGACTCTTTCTTGGTCCTAGAATAGCTGTCAGTATGTGTGTTTACGTTAGGAAAATATTAGCTCTTCCTTTCCAATTCTGTTTTTAATCCAACATGAACAAAGACATATAGGAGTTATTCTGAGACAGAGAATGAAGGGCAGAAAAGCATACCTTTTTTACCCTAAAACCACTTTCTTTCAATACTAACAAGAGTTCGGTTTGCAGATTTAACACTCATTAAATACTGAATTTAAAATTTTAGCGTAACAGCAATTTGAACCTTCTTGCTAGCTTGCTAGTAAACAAACTGGGCTAATGAATTCAGTCTCACATGGCACAATAGACACAATGACCTCAGTACAGATGGCTGTGCTCCAGATTCAGCCAGGTACTTAAACATGTGCGTCACTATAAAAATGCAAATAGTCCCTCTGATTTTTCATAATCCACTTTAATGGAACTACTCATGTGCTTATCATTAAGCCTCTGCTTAAGTACCTTGATGGGCCTTAAAGTTTAAGTGGAACACAATTGTGAGCCCAACAGTTGTTAGCAGTTCTGTGTATTTCAAGCAAAATGAATGAAGTTAGGGGGGAAAAAAAAAGTTTTCAACTCACCCAACATGTTTAATGTCCCAATAGTGTTGGTCTTTAATGTCTTGATAGGATTATACATGTAATTTGGAGGGGAAGCAGGAGATGCTAGATGATAGATCTGGTCCACTGTGAGATAATGGAGAAAAAAAATCCCAGTATAATAAACTAAATGAAAAAGCAGCAGGGCTGCAGGAAGCTACCACTGCAACAAATGCCTTATGATCAAACTCTTCACCTTCCGTATCTGTCTCCTAACTTCAAACCCTAGTTCTTAATACATTGTTCTCTCCAGAGATCATACATGCAAATCCATAGTAAAAACACAGCAAAATAAATTTAGAATTAAACAAATTAAGATTTTGAATCATAGCAACACTGTTAGCACTTGTTAACACAGATATATAGATGCTCCCAGTGTGTTTGCAGAATGCATAGCCTACAAGTAAAACATTTTACTTCTGCCAGCACAGTACAGCCAATGCACAACAGCTGCAGAAGAGCAAGCTGTTCTTTATTCTGCCTCTTATGCCATCAAGTTTTCAAGATAACTTACAGTTTCAGACTGTTTTTGATGATATAACAAGCAAAAATAGTAGCTCAACTTTCAGATACTAGGAGGAGCCTTTGGTTTTACTGGTTAGAACAGAAGAAAAATACCTGTTTTGACTTGTAAACAGTTTAAATTTCATAGTGGTGCATCAATAGTCATTAACATCATGTTTCTATTCTGATAACCACACTGTGAGAAAACTGTCAATGTTTGCCTTTGCTTCATTAGGGTCAAAATTACATTAAGCTTCCTTATTGTACCTAGGAAGTCCACTTCACCTGGGACAGTACAATCCTTTATAAACTCCATTTCCAAAACATGTAGCGTTAGTTGTTTCTGGTAAGGTGGGTCAAGAGACTTACACAGATTAGATAAAAGATGCAATCATGCATGCTTCTGCTCATCTTAGGTTTCCTGTTAGTGCCCTGATAGGCTATATGACCAAGGTACTGAATAGTGAAGAGTGAAAGTGATGCAGCTGGATTCCACACAGCCTGTACATATTCATATTTTTTTGGGATGGGTATTGGAATCCTTCTGTATCAGAGAAGTCGGTACCTGTTCATTTCAGAAATTGTAAGAGACTAGCCAGCTCAGCAGAGGAAGTATAATAGAAGCACAAGTCAAAGGAATTGAAGGAAACCTATAACTAGTTGTGCAATACAGCAAAATCTGTCATACGTGACCATTCAAGGGACCAACACAGACTGCTTTTTAATAAAGGTAAGTGATTTTCCTACTGAAATGGAACAAGGATACTTTGGGTGATTTCTTAAGACAAGATGTTGCCTAGTAAGGTTACAGGTTTCACTGAGTGAAACAGGAGTTTGAAGACTGGAGCTGATGGAAAAAATGGTTTGTTAGCAATAAAACAAAGAATGTTGAGCCTTAACTGAAGATGCCTATGAAACCCAACGAGAATGATTCAACGAAATCACGTGCACAAGCTATTCATAATGTAGCACAGTAACGAAGGGTACGTAGAGAGCAGAAAGAGAGTTTTCTCTTGTCTCTCACCACAGTATGTCCAGAGCACCCTGTATCCTTTTCTCGTTTAAAAAGAGAGACTGTGTGTACCAGAAGATGCCAAAAATTAAACGGGAAGAGTTCAATTTGGATGAAAAAACAGATCTCTTACACAGATACCTAAGAAAACACTTAAAAGTTATTTATGGAGGGATAAAACAAAGGGTGCCATGTCTTTTTTGCTTCTTCATGATGTGTAAAGCAAAGCTTAATTTTTTAAAAGCCTGCTTGTTTTTAAACCTTAAAATATCAGAAGGATCCAGTCCGGTCCCTGTTTTGCTGATGATCTAGTGGTGTGATGCTATGATGTAAAACTCTCAATCTTTACCTGAAGGTTAAGGATGTTAAAGCTCTAACTACAGGGCTCTTCTTTAAACTGTTTGTTCAGGTGTCTATACTAGACAGGTGATAGCAAAAAATACCACTTCAAAACAAAATGTACTCTTTGCACAGTGAATAAATCTCACTCCCTGCTCATTCAGGTTTAACCTGTAGCTCACGAAAGCTTATGCTCAAATAAATTTGTTAGTCTCTAAGGTGCCTCAAGTACTCCTTTTCTTTTTGTGAATACAGACCAACAAGGCTGCTACTCTGAAACCTGACATCACTGACTTAGTTCTCCATTGAATCTTCAAGCAAAAATAGGGAAGACAAACACTGATTCTCAATTAAATTAATAAAAAAAGCAGAACACACCTTTCTGGGCATTCTTCATACGTCATAAACAACAAAAGATGGCGCACACCCATTTCATTACCCCTTCCCTTCAAAAAGACAAAGATGCAAACTTTGAGCCAGTTCACAACCCCTTTTCAATCCATAGTACTGCTGTGTCTCACAGGCACCTCACATTGGAAGTCTGACCATAGGCAATGTTTCACAAGAACCAGGGTTCACTCAGTGAAATTAATAGGCAGCAGTTTTGAAACAAACATAAGAAAGTACTTCTTCACACAACACAGTCAACCTGCGGAACACATTGCCAGGGGATGTTGTGAAGGCCAAAAGTAGAACTGTGTTAAAAAAAATTAGGTACGTTCATGGAAGATAGGTCCATCAATGGCTATTAGCCAAGATGGTCGGGAATGCAATCCTATGCTTTGCATGTCCCTAAACCTCTGATTGCCAAAATCTGGTGCTGAACAACAAGGGATGGATCAGTCAATAATTGTCTTGCTCTGTTCATTCCCTCTGAAGCATCAGGCACTGGCCACTGCTGGAAGACAGGCTACTAGACTAGGTGGACCATTGGTATGACTTGGTATGGCAGTTATGTCAAATAACCAACTCAAGCCCAACAATTCTAGTATAGAATTAGCCATTTTACTGCCATATGAATGGATAAAAGGTCTCATTTAAATATAGCTACCAGTTTAAAGAGTATAAGTTGCATAGCTAATCTTGTTCTACCACTGCATGACTGATGTCAAACAAGCTTACAAACTAAACGGTCAGCATATAAAATCTGCTAGCTGAGGTTGAGAGAGACAATGTCAAAATGGGGGACAAGGTGAGTGAGGCAGTATCTTTTATTAGACCAACTTCTGTTGGTGAGAGAGACCTGCTTTCGAACTACACAGAGCTCTTCTTAAGACCACAAGCCCTCTAGAAATGGGATACTTTTATTTTTTCCATGACAGCAGCACAAAAGGATGTTCTGATAAGTTCCTCTGGGAGCTACTGTACTATAAATTGTTTATTAATCACATATACAAAATATTAAGGGAAATGTACATTCTTTTATTTCTAACACACAAATCAATTCCAAAAACAACCCTGCAACAAGTTAGTGCATTTCCATGGTGCAGGAAAAAATTCAGAGGGAAAACAGGTATAAGGTTTAAGTTTCACTTACTACTTTAAAACACTGTTAAAAATGATGCATAATTATTTTAAGCCAAATTTAACTAAATCACAATGATTTTGCTGATTTTTTTTTTTTGTGGCAGACAGGACACAAATTTTAAGAGGATTTGCAAGACCCCTATTATCAGGACTTTAGACACATAAACTCCCCTCATTCCTTACAACCCAGAGGCTGGTTTTGTCATTTCATTCTAAGAATATTTTGTGATATTTTAGTGAATTATCTGCCACAATGACATTTTTGAAGGCATTTTTGTCATCCAGATAAATGTTGCTACTACTTAATGATATTCTGTTGGATGACCAATATGTATGTTTCTGAAAAGACCTCGCTGGAATTTCCTATATGTAACAGCTAGTACAAGTTTAACATTATAATGGCACACTGATGTTCAGAACAGTGGACCACTAAGAGTGAACATTCCTTCCTTGGCATGAGTGAATGAAGATATATTTGAGCAGATACTTATCCATAACTGTGATATAAATGCTAACAAGAAAAGTAACCATATGCAAGAATCAAAAAAACTCCTTTCAATTACTCAATCTCATTCCAGATAGAAAACAAGTGCAACAGACGCACACACGGAGATGGATCTGTGAAAGCTACATCTCCTCCATTTTTTAATCCCTTCTTCTCGGATTCTTTTTCTCCAGTTGTTAGCTGCTGCAGCACCACAGGAAAATGTGCACTGGAAGAAGAAACTCAGCCCTGAATGGTTTGTCCTATCAACTGCTTAACTTGCCAGAGAAGAGGAAATGTTTCAGCACCTGGGTACAACGTACAGTACTGCTTCTTTGGCAGATGGACACTGACAATATTATGCAAAAGACTTAGCAGGGCCACGGCTAGCAGGTAGGAGGGTGATGGGGTATTTGCCATGAGACAGATGGATGGGAAAGCAGCTAGCTTATCAGGCTCTCTCCCCCCGCTCCAAAACACTTAAAGATGAAGACAACTGAACCATTTTGGAAGGGAAAGGGCAAAAGCAATTTGTGGATGCCACCCACATATTGTAATGCAAGAGACCCAACAGGCCTGCAATCTCAGCATCGTAGGACAAGTAAGGCTGCCTCTCTAGCTCCACTTTCCTTCTTTCAAGCACTTCTGTTTTTAAACATGTTTCTATCCTTTCCCTCAGATGCTCGTTTTCCATGACTTCAAGCTGGACCTAGACTACAGTCACAGGAGTACATATTACAAATGCAGCAAACACTCTGCATTTGTCATGCTCTTATATGACAAGCTCGACACTGCAGGTCAATGACGCAATATACCAATCGAAGCTGGTAATTGTGGTACCATAAGCAGATGCAACATTAAAGCGTGTATGCTCATGTATATGCAATCACAGAAGTATCCAAGTAAGAGCGATAAAAGAACAACAGTGAAAGAGCTATCCAAATGAATGGCAGGTGTTTGACACTGACTCACTCTTAGCAGGTGTGGGAACCTGGCTGGGTACCCTGAACATGAAAGATGGAAGTGGACCACCAGCCAGAAGAAACTAGGGACAGATTGGTCATAAGGCAGGAAATCTAGGCAGTCAACTCTGGGAAAAGGGCTTAGGCTAGAGTTTACATGTTTACTATCTATGGATTACTTTGGGAAATTAATTTTGGTAATTTATGGTGATTATTAAACAAACATTATGAAAACTGAAAGGGCATGTCATTTCAGATGTCCAAGGTTTCTTCACATGCATACAGGAGAGTCTTTTGAAGAATGAAATAAGGATAAATGATCAAAAGTTATAAACCTGTCAAGCTGATTTTAAAAATAGCAGCTAAATTTAATGCAAACTTAAACTTCACACAAAAGTTACACCTGATTAACCAAAATCATTTTTCAAATCAATACAAGCCAGGTATAATCAATTTAAGTAAGTTTTTTTGTTTGGTTGGTTTTTTTAAACAGCTGTAGTTGAAACGGTGCAACTTGTGTGTTTAGACAACACCTTTGTTTAAGAACAGCCAAAATACCCCCAAAGCCCAACAGGCCACAAAAAGTGTGAAGTTCTGTAACATCTTTGAAAACAAAAAGGAAATAGTAGTTCAAATCTGATTCTTAAAAGGCCACCTTCTCAACCTGGAAGTTGGTCAATTTAAAAAGTAAGTCAGAAGAAGTTTGAGGTAGCTACAGGTGCCTATATGCCCTTGTCAAGTTAGTAGTTTTAATGATTAAATACTTTCATTTGCCTCTCCTCCTGCTGCAGTGTTAAAGACCCACACAAAGAACAGTGGAACTGATTAAACAGAGCAAACAGTGAAACTGACTACACAAAGTGCTGTCAAAGGCACAATGTGAACAAACAAATCTTTTTCAGTCATTGTGATCTTAAGTGTCATTTGCAACAATAGCAGGTAAAAAAATTCCAGAAGAAAGTTTGTCAACTTAAAAAAAAAAATCAATGTCCCTTTAAAACAAGTGCCCAGCATCAGCAATAGCTTTTGTCTTTGATCTTCACAGAACAACAATAACTAGAGTGAAACTTCAGTTGTGCCAATTTTTAAGAATTACGTATTGAAAAGCCTAGTATTCTAGATTTTAATTAAAACATGAACAAGTGAGGAACATTAAAACCAAATGCCCATTATTTAGTCTTCAGTTATGTCTTTAATGCTGAATGAACATAATCAACCTCTCTACTTGGGATGTAGGTCAACTAGATGTTGCGACTTAGAAAAACCTTCCTTGGATGATGGAAGTCTTTGGTAATTAAATGCTATCCACTTTTCCCGCACTTATCACTATGGTATCCGAGTGCCTTCCAAAAAAAGGCAGAGTTGGGAGAGTCTAACAATTTATCTGCAATAACCAATGGCTTGTGTCTTCTGGTCCTGCCTTCAACACATCTCAACATTACAAATACAATAAACATTTTTATATAAATTACAGCCAACAAATATTAAGCAAAAACACAGAAACTCCTTGCATCTTAGGTAGATGGGATTCCCCATAAGGCAGCATCTATACTGAGAATTTTAGCAGTTCTCCCACTGCTGGTCTACTACAGAAATCGCTCAGACAGGGGAAGCCCCAGGTTAGATTGGGTGCAGGTGCAGTTTGTATAGCGTGAGGTGGTAAAACCGCAAGCTACAGGTTATTTTTTCATTCAAGTTTAATACTATACTGAAATCAAAACCTTTTACGTTTCAGCAGAATCACTTATACAGTTGGTAAAGCCCTACCAATACCAACCCATAAAATGAAAATTTTTTCACTTTAGTGCTTTTTTGTGTGTGTGTTTAATAAAATGAGACTGACATCACCAATTAGAGCCATGCATCATCTGAACACAAAGTGTGACGTTATCCACACTGGTCTCATCTTGATGCCTGGCTTGCACCAATCACTATTCCACTACTAGATTCTCCAGAGCAGAAGATTGCTACCTGCCCTGAATCTGACCTGGGCCAAAACTCACTAGGAATGAGGCTATCCCCATAACATTTTCACAGCAAGATCCTTAGAGTTGATCCACAGTGCCTCAGGAGCAAGAACTTCTCAAAACACAGAATTTATTGTACCTGTGACCTATAAAGCAAGACGGAATGACAGTTCCTAGAACTGAGAGATTAAGAAATATTTCTACTGCAGTAGTACCGAGGAGCCCATCACGCTAGGCAATGTACAAACAGAACAAAGACTGCTTTTGTCCTATTGTACTGCCTGCTCCCTATTAAGCAGAATAAAATAATTATTTGGAAGATGGGGGGAAAACAATGGGATAAAACTGAATAAGGATGCAACTACTGAAGCATTGATAACTCTGCTGTATTTGACAAACTGGCCTGAGAAATTCCAGAGCATTCAACAGATCTTATACCAGCACAATGGCATGTCAGTTGTATTTGGTACAGCCTGTTCTAGGAAAATATCTAAGGAAAGGAATAAACATGCACTACGAATTTATCTGGTATTTCTCATTCATGAAGTTAACTGCTCAAACTTCTGCAAAAAGATAACAATTCTCAGCTACTGAAGACACCAGCTTAAAGAATTAACATCCTTATGTAAAAGGGTCAGCCAACCTAAGCCTTGATCGTGCAAAGCACTTAAGAACATTATTAACTTTAAGAACATGTTTAAATTCCATTTGAGTCAATATTTTAAAAGTACATTGCAAATAAATGCATTTACCTATGCTATTAACAATTTTTATAGTAAAGTGAAAAAACTGAAAAGCCATGTACTTGTTACTATACCCTATTTATGCTGTTTATTTTTGGCATTTCCCCTAGCGTTCTCCACTTTCAGGTTCTTAGTGCTACAATAACCCCACCTACCTAAATTCTTATGCCATCATTCAAGCACTTCTATGGTACACTTCAGCGAGGGATACATATTTATTGATTATTTTTAAAAAGCTTGTTTTAATTTTGAGCCAAATTTAAGCTGATAATGTCTTTTAAATGAAAAAAAACCTACCCTTCATATATGCCTACAGAAAATAGATGTGAAATTAATAATTGACCTGCCATGAGTTATATTCCCATTCTGAAATCATGAAAAATGGCTAGACTGAAAGACTTGTACAGATTTGTAATTAACTCAGAGCACGCCTTCCAATAACTCTGGGAATACAAATGATTAATTAGTCAGGGTATAAGGTTTCAAACCAACTTCGATGGGATCTTCTCCATGCAGGAACTCTGCCTCCGTCAGCTACTTCATGTTATGTAGTGCAGGCAGACACGGACTAGATTTTGAAGAGAGTCTCCTTATCTTTGAGAGTCATTCTGGAATTGCCTTTCATCACATGCTGCAAATAGACCGTATTTCACATCCAGCCAAGACACAATATTCACACTAAAACAGATTACAACTTTAACTATGTCCCACTGGTATTGTTTTACTGAAAGCACCTAACTGTACAGCGAAATGCTGGAGGCCATTAGCAAAATTCCTACTGTGCAACCATGCTCCCATAGTATTATGTGCTTGTTGTAATGACAAAGCGTTCACTGAGTACTCTGCACTTGTGATTGTGGTAATGAAAACTGTATAATCCACTCATTGTTTGGAAAGTGCTGAAGAGGATTGTAATGGATGCTTTTTGTATGGTAGCCCTTGACTATATACAGAAGGGTCACATTTCACATGTGTTAATGGACTGCCGATTCATGCTGAACTCCCTGATGTAGTACTGGGATAATATTTATCTGCCTCACAAGAATTCTGTGGGGCTTAATAAATATTGCAAATCCACTGAAATCCTTGGATGCTCAAAGATTTACTAGTATTAAACACCATACTGTATCTAAATACTGCAGAGCACCATTTATTTCAGTTTCTATTGCTTTATGGTAGTTTTCCTCATGGCCATCACGTGCACCACAAAAAAACCAACACAACCCACCTTGGGGGGTTTTATACTTCAAGGTCACTTTTTTGTCATCCTTACCCACAGCCATCTTGCTCGAGAGGCTGTATTTGCTGGGCATGGAATAGAGAGAAAGGAGGGGGAGAAAACATGTGCACATCGTCCTGCTCAGGAGCACATCTGAAGCCTTCCCAGGATACTATTTAGGGAAGATGGAAGAGTGATGGGGCTGTTCTCACAGCTGCCCTCAAAGCAATCCATTTCTTCCAATGGGGTAGACAAGCCAAATGCAGCAACTACCTGAGAAAACATTTACCTCCCTGTGTGCACACATGCGACAGGAGGAGCAGTCTGAAAGCAGCAGCCCTGAACATTGACAGAGGCTAACCAGTTTTTAAGAATCCAAATTAGAGTATGATGGTCATCTCCTGACCCTACCCTGCAATTTACAAAGTTTGGCTGTGACTCAGCGTCATTATTCCACAAATTAAACCTACTGTTGTAATAATGTTGCATCATATAAGCAAAATTTGTATAGGTCAAACTTATTTAAAAAAATAAGTTGAAGTGCCTTCTATAGTTACATTGGAATCTGATATATAATCATTACTAATTAGTCTGGGGTCTTGACAAAGACAGTACTAGATCTTAATGCAATTATGAAAAAGTCACGTTATTTTCTCCCCACATAGGTTTATACTGGAATTCCACTCAATCACTTCCTATACAATTTAGATCTATTAGTATGGTTTTGTTTAGATCCCAAGGACACAGGTGCTAACCCACCCTCTCACAAGTAATATATGGGGTCTTTATTAGCCATGCAGAGCAGGCAGGATTGCCATTTTTTCTTCCTAAATACCAGCCGTATTAGGATCTTGACAGCAGCATTCTGAAGAGAGTAAACATCTATAAAATTTTAAAGCGGTGACTCAATTACCATAAAATCAGGTTTGCCCTCCCAGTTTTGTAAGAGTACTGTGCATTTCCAGACATCATTCTCTGGACTGTTTCAATAATTTGCAAAATTATTTGTTCTAATTTAATTAAAGAAGTAACTGGCCTTAGTTTCCACTTAGACAGAAAACCTTAAATGAAAGCTTTACAATTCTGTAAATCTTCTGTTGGTGTTATAGTCAATGAATTTGAAAGTGAAGGCAATTCCTGTCTGAAATGATAACCCTGAGCCAAGAAGTTCACAGAACAGAGAACAAAACTAGTGCTTTTAGGCCATCTGCTAGTATCTCTGCATCAGTCAAGGACAGATGCATCCCGAAAAGCTGGGTGTTGCTTCATACTTATGAGAAAATGCTGGTTACCTCTTGGGAATCAAAGAGCTGGACTTCAACACAGCCTTCCCCTAGAAGCTTCTGCAAAGCTAATTCCCACTGAGACTCATTTAAACATACATGGAGGATATATATCTGGGAACGAAATTCAAAATCAAATGCAATCAAGAACATATCCTTCTTTCTAGATAAGGAATTAAGTCTCCTGATTAAATAATCACTATACCACAGAAAAGCTATCATGTTAAACATTCTAGAAATGGTCTAGTGTCTTGGAAGGCAGCAAATAAATGACTGCTGCTCCCTATGCATGGATCATCCTCCCATACTTCTCTTCACCAAACCTGCACTCAAATTCCTTCTTAAAAACCCAACGTTATGCAAAATTATCCTAATTTTTAGGGTTCCACCCGGAGATGAAATGTGCCCAAGACAAAAAACCAGGAGACCTTACTACAGTAACTTCTCTTTCCGGGCTTCACCACACCACCTAGTTTATTACTTACACTTACTGTGGCACATCTGATGTTGACTGTAAGCTCTTCATGGCAGGGATTATTTTTAATGTATCCTCTAAACACATCCTAGGTGTATCATAAATAATATCAAAGCAAAATAGTGGAATCTTTTCTTAAAAACTTTACTTTGCCTGTCTGAATTGATAGGATTGGAACGCAGAAGAGATCTGGTAAACTGCTCACTGAATACCACACTAAAATGCATGAAACCGCTGGCTGATGTCGTAATTATTCGCAGCATAGGAGAGTCAGTAGAAACTTTTCAGTATTCCCATTCATTAGTGCTTAGTAATTTGTCCACAGTATTAGCAAAACTGCTAAGCCTCTGTAAATATACCAAGTATAATCAGTAAAATGAAGGTAATACTGGGGGAAGAGATAAGGAAAGCTGACAAGAGTGAACTGGCTGAGGTATAAGCTACTAGTACCTGCAGTAAACACATCCAGTTAATCAGATCCTAGTCCCATTAGCCTTCAGTGGAAGCACAGGCTGAAGTAAAACAAGTAACTGAACCAATGCATTGTCAGAACAGAGAAAGAGTGTGCATCTGCAAAACTATTTTAGCATAACATGCTTTGATATAGTCAGTCGCCCATCACAAGACTTCTACGGAGATGGATTTACAAGAAATTTTTCTGCAAAGTTCCATCCATTAGAAATACAGCAAAAGGAGAGCAAACAAGGCTTCCACTACCATTCTTCTTTTAAATATATAACTATTATATAGCTGCACAGTTTCAAATTACAAAAGAAATGAAAAAAACGCCACTGTAACTAAAATAAAGTTCTCATCACCACACCACATGCTGCTTTATTCCAAAGGAAGTCTGTAATAACACATACATCTTGAGCAATGTCCAGTAATTAACTAAAACATCAGTTTGTTTACAATACAGAACAATGTTCTGCTGCTTATGGTAATTTAGGTGTAGGATTGCTTACACTTTTTATAACAAGAGTGGGTTTTTTTGGATAGGTGGGGAATTCAGTGACATCATGTCCCTACCTCACAGGGGGCTTGCAACAAAATGATTAGGAAATGTGCATATATCAGAACCGGGGATTTCCATAACATGAACTCATGGTACAACAAAATATAACTGGGTTCAAAAAAGAAATAGGTAAGTTCATAGAGGGTATGTCTATCAATGGCTACAAGAAAAGATGGTCAGGGATGCAACCCCATGCTCTGAGTGAACCTAAACCTGTGACTGCCAGAGCTGGGACTGGATTACAGGGTCACTTAATAATTGCTCTGTTTTGTTCATTCCCTCTGAAGCATCTGGCACTAGCCACCGTTGGAAGACAGTCTACTGGACTACATGGACCCTTCGTCTGACTCAGTATGGTCATTCTCATGTTATGTGATAATAAATGTTTTTGGAATCCACCTCCCATCTAGTCAGGAAGAGAGAGGGCATTCACAACATGACAACCTCTTTGAACCTCTCTGCGACCCCTTAGAGGTCATGACAACTAGGTTGACAGAGCAGGGTGGACCACACCAACATAGATCAAGCCACAAAACTGCATATAAATCCAATTTCTAAATGCATTTCTGCTGGGAAAGTGTGATTACGTGCAGAAAACAAAGCATATCAATGTTTAAGCAGGCTACTCACCTTCAACGTACAGGGGTTCAACGACATCATGATTAATCAGTTCAAAGTTCTCGTGACCAATCCAGTGTTCCACATTTCTTTTCCTGCCCGTAAAGAAGTTGTCCACAACTGTAACCTCATGGCCATCCATCATTAGTTTGTCAGTAAGATGAGAACCCACAAACCCTGCTCCTCCAGTTATCTGCATTAGGACAGTGGGTATGAATTTTTTTTTCTTTTTACAGAAACACCAGACAAAGTCCACAAACATGAAGACAGAAGAACATTCAGCAGCTTTCAAAACTTTGCTTACCACTTGGAGGGGGTGGGGGGAGGGGGAGGAGAACCACTCGGGGTGGGGAGAGGAGAACACAACTCCATTTCCATTTTAATTTTTTTTTTTTTTTAATTTCAGGCCCAATATTAGGTAGCACAACATTTCAAGAGAAATACTTCACCTGGTCTGAAAATGTTAAACAAAGACCATTGTGGAGAATATTAAATGATTCAATTTTTTTCTTTCCTGTCTGACACCCCCACTGCCCCTTTAAATTGGGCTTGTGCCCTTCATGCACAAGAAAAAACACACAACATTCCTGATATTACTACAATTAAGCCTGGTCTTCTCCTGGTTTTGATGGAGGATATGGTGGGGAGGGGTGGGCTTAAAGAAATATTCTAAGTGCTCTCATCTTATTCAAAGGAGTTGAATCTCTTTTCTTCCATATGGCTGTTAAGTGTGAGTGTGAAAAAAAATCCTCCAAACTGTCTTCTATCTCTTTCCCACTGTATTGCTCAGTTTTCAGCTTATATTTCAATCTAGCTAGTAACTCTATGGATGACAGAAGAATAGTATAGACAAGCTCTGAAACACTATTGTAAAGAAACAAGAAAAAACCTTTGGAAGTTAACTTTCACACCCTTTCCATAAAGTGCTTAAAAGTACAAAAAGCCTTAGCTTTTGCAGCTCACCCTTAAAGACCAGTGAATCACTGAACACAGTAACTGTATGACTGCTTCAACAAAGAGGTTCAAGTCCCACGTTGTGCGAAGTGTTCGAAGGGACATGTCTATGGAAGCAGTTATTTTCTCTAGGCTTCACAAGCAGTTTTAATGAATGTATAAGGAAACAGAAGTTGGCCACTGCCAAAGACAGTTAACCAAAATAAATTGACCTGATTCAGTATGACATCTCATATGAAATGTACTATTATGTGACTTTATGATCAAGACCAGGTTTAACAAGGTGATCTAACTATACAGTCACTGTATCATCAGCGCACTTCAACGATTACCAGTGCCCTGCAAACTACACAGTGAAAGGATTTCCTGTAATTGTCAAGAAATGAATCCAACTACTGGATAATGTGACAATTTGATAAAATGTCATCAGAAGGATCATACAGATTACTGAAATCCTTTTACTTCTGTTAATAAAAGCCAAAATATTCATTTCCCCCCCAAACACTGAATAAAAAAAGACTGTCATGCAAATTTAAAAGAAAAAAAGATAGGGAAAATAATTTTCTATTTGCCTGTGTTATTTGCCTGACAGGTGACCTACAAAGGGAAAATTGTTTCTACTCCTATTTTCTTCCATAAAAGGCCTGAAAGTTCCCCTCCCATTCTCTCACACTTGTTTTACTTCACATTAGAAATTCAGAATTACTGATATAATGGCACAGTAAATAAAAACAACAACAGTGAAATCTGAACAAGTGAGGAGGAAATTTTAGTTATTTAAATTTCTTTTTTCTTCTGTTGCTGGCAACTACTGGGGGCAGGTAATCATTCAATAAGGGAGCCAGTTCCCAGATAAGCTGGAACTGAAAGCAGATTAGGAAAAGGTATCTGTACAAGAAGGTGGGGAATGGGGTTAGGGCTTCTCATGTCTGGTACAGCAAGGAGAGGGTGGTGGGGTCCCAGCAATGGTACTGGGACTGACAGCAAACCTCCACCAGGTAGAATGAACAACAAAAGGAGGATGAAGTCTAGTTAAACCACATACCAGGTGTCTTGCCTTTCTGCACTGTGTGTGACAAAAATCTGTTTCTGTAGAAGAAGCCACAACTCACCTCCTTTGACTAAGCTGCAAGAAACCCCTGGTACCACTTCTATGCAACAATCCAGAGAAGGCTTGACCCAAAATTGCTGATATTTCTTAGGTACAGTGAGAAAACAAAATTTTGAAAAAACAGGCAAGTGTTTAGGCTCTCTTAACGTCGTAAGCAAGCAAAATAGGGCACAAACCCAATTTTTTTTTTAAACTTTGCAGTCATCTTGAAATGTTACCAAGGGCTGTTATGATAAATCTAGATTATCTTGATTAATGTATGGCTTCTATAAAGATTAGATGAAGATTATTTGGAAAAGGAGCTGAATATTTCCCCAGAAAAGTAAACAGTTGTTGAATTAATTTAACATAATTTTAATTCACTTCAGGCTTCATCAAAAGGAAGGAAAGGATGATTTTAGCACCCAAATTGTCTATATATAATCTTCCAGCAATCACAGTAGTTCAGAAAGACAGGGTGGACACACTTCATTTCAAAACACAGCTGCTTACAAATCACAACAGACCACAAATTCATTATGTTGCAGATCAACAACTGTCACTTCAAACCTGCAGACCCAATACCTAGTGCTTGAGGAGGATACACTAGCACCATCTGGGTAGAATAAATTTACTTTAATAGTATTATAAAATGGTTGATGACTTCAACATTTACTAAAATGCATTAAAAATAGCATATAATTCATCTCTATCTGGAACACTTATAAGTTTGTATATTTGCCATGCAGGTTCATTTCCTTCTCGTTGCAGTCATATCTGGTGCTTTCAGTCAGATTCAGGCATCTAATATCCCTTTCAGACATTTAATATCCCATGTCGAAATTACACTATATTTTCATTTTATAATTTCATAGGTACATCACGTAAGATTTAGAGAGCACATGGTACTGATCCTAAATTGACATCAACCATATTAAGAAATTTTCCAAAAAAGAAAGCAGCCTACTACCTACCCATCTTCTCAGGAAAAGCATGGGTAAACAAACAGGCCCAGCAGCAAGGAATAGAGTTTAACAGACTTGGGCTCTATTGGACCAGTGTGGTAGTGGAAATGAACTCAGTGAGGAACCCTCTACTGAGACTAAATCGAGTTCTAAATGGACACATCTAGGAGTTGTCAGCTTGAGTATGCTCAACTGATGGGCAAGAGTATGAGCAGAAAGGCGGTCTCTAAAGCACCCAGGACCCAAACCATAAAGAACTTCTTAGGTTTAACACACCTTCAATTGCCTCTGGAGTCAAACTGTGAACATGAGCAGACTCCAGAGTACAGTGGGCATATACAGTCACTGTAAACACCTCACCTCCTTGCTTTTCTTTCTGCACTTGCTCCCCAAAGAATTCAATGCCTAGTTGAAGATTTGGGCTCGGATACCCAAAGCAATCCCTATATTGACCTCAGCTGCCTGAAAATACACTTTTTCCTCTGTGACCATGTCCCTTCTTGACCGCTACATTCTACCAACACAATGAAACTGTCAGACAACAGATAGCCTGGTGAGCACAGAAGACCCGACTTTCACAGGAGCTGGACTTACATAATGGAGTTCACTTCCACAAATGCTCAAAACTGACTGGAGCTCAGGTTTTTCACTTGGCTTTCCCTTTCAGTGATTTCTTCTGCCATGCACAATCAAGCTATTCAGCTATTTCTCCTACAGGCGAGAGAGAAAGACACTATTCTGCCTACTTTAATTCAGAATTGAACGAAACATCCAACCATTTTTCTTAGTTATTCCGTTATCCAATTTTTAAAGACTGCATCTAAAAAGCCCAAGCACAACAACTTGAACTGTCTTGACATAGCAACACACACAAAAACTACATAAAAATTAAGGTTGCAAAATCCCACAAATTGGGAAATGCCTGTGCAGTCTCATGTCAGTCTCACTGTGCAAATGGATTATGAGACAATCTAATTTTTTCAAAGGACCCCATCTCATTCAGTGCGCAGAGTGCATTGCACTCACTTGTTCAGCTATTCAGTATATTATTTCTCCTCAATGTGTGGCTCCATGCCTTATTTACTGTAGACTCTTCAAACTCTGCCCTGAAGACAGAATTACTACTTTCTTCACAGGCTTTTCTAAGGTGCTCATAGCTATCCGAGGGTTGCGCAAACGTTCTTGATCACCAATTTTCACTTCAAAGAAGTGAATTAATTTTCATAGCACCTCTGTGAGATAAGACACTGGTATTATCCCCATTTTGCGGATGGGAAACCAAGGCACAGAGATTAAGGTCAAAAGTATCCATTAATTGTGTGTGTCCAGTCTGTGCACTAAATGAGGAAGAGGCCCTGAGGGAAAAATAGTATGTGGTCATTTAATTAAGGCCGGCATCACAATTACATATGCCCCAGGGAGCAAAACTGTTTGTACAGACTTTGCAACCTTAATGTTCTTTTAATGTAGAACTCCTCGTGTGGTTTCCTAAGTTTTTCAAAAAGCAAAATGGAAAAACAAATTCCATCCTATGGTATCATATAGACAACCTTCATCAACAGGGTTGAAACCTGGAGATCCACGGCACAGCTCTCTGCCACCTGAGCTAATGGAGTACCTGATATAGTTGTAGGCGGTTATCCTGTATGTGAAGCAGAACCACAGGGGGATGAGACACTTTGTCAGTGGGTTCCACAGATACTTGCTGACAGCAGAGGAATGGTGACACTCAGGACTTCGAGTGCCATTCCAGGCTCTAGAGGGCAGATTCTTCTCTGCCCATTCTCTCCCAACAATGACCCTTCTGCCCAATCCCCTCCAACCTGTCTCTGTCCTATTCTCCTCCCCAACCCCTACAAGCTCCTTGCCCCAGTCCTATTCTCTTCACCTAGAGTCTCCAAGTCTCCACTTCTCAGGCTTCCCATCCCAGTCTCCTTGCCCAAACCCTCCAGATTCCAAGTTCTCTTCTATTAACAGACAGCAGATTTAAAACAAACAAAATTGGGTATTTCTTCACTCAACGCACAGTCAACCTGTGGAACTCTTTGCCAGAGGATGTTGTGAAGGCCAAGCCTATAACAGGCTTTAAAAAAAACTAGATAAATTCATGGAGGATAGGATCCACCAATGGCTATTATCCAGGATGGGCAGTGATGCTGTTCCTAGTCTGTTTGCCAGAAGCTGGAAAGGGCGACGGGATGGATCACTAGATGGTTGCCCCGTTCTGTTCATTCCCTCTGGGACACCTGGCATTGGCCACTGTTGGAAGATGGCTAGATGGACTTTCATTTTACTCAGTATGGCCGTTTTTATGTTCTGTCCCTCACAGCCTCCTTGGCCAGTCTCCTTACCCAGCCAGTCCCAGTTTCCTCCCCTTCCCATCTTCTCAATTGATCATTCTCTTCCCTTCCATGCCCTCTAGTCACCTCCACATCCATGCTCCCAGTCCCAATCTGCCTTCTTGGGCTCCTCATCTAATCTCAGCGTCCCCACCGCCTTGCCCCAGTTTCTTCGTTCAGCCAGTCCCAGTTCTCTCCCCCAACCCCTGCACCCTGACTCCTTGTCGGATCAGTCTTTCTTCCCTCTTCACTTTCTTTCTCCAGCCCCCACTGGTTCTCAACTCCAGTCTGTTTGCCCATCCAGCACCACCTGTCTCTCCAGGCTCCTTCTCCCGAGCTACTCCATCCTCCTGCACCTCGGCAGGTCTGGATTTTGCCCCCACTGCATTCAAATCAGACACTTTCTCCTCCATGCTGCCTGTGCCCAGCAGGACAGCATAAAGAGGACAGAAGAGACAGGTTCCCTGCTCTCAGTTCAAGTGTCTGGACCTGGATCCAGCACAGCCCACAGCAGCGCAGATCTGCAATTTCAGGAAAAGTCCTGCTTATTTACAGGTTGGAGCATGGCCACCACGGACAGAATCTTCAAGAAATGTAGCTGTTAAAGTCTACTAAATCTGTACATGCAAACTGATTTTTCAAAGGCTTATAACTCGGCCAGATTTGAGTAGATTTTCACAGGGATGGCCAAAGGCACATCCCTGACATAGAGGCCAAATTTCAGTCTCTATCACAAAGTTACGTTATAACTTCTCAAATAAAAGGTTGCCAGACTTTTTTAAAACTTTTTTCCTAGCCTTGTTCTCAGAAAAGGCAACCATTTTGGTGAAAATTTTCTTTAAAAAAAAAAAAAAAAATCAGCTTCAGTCAGAAAGCATGGAGAAGTTTGCCAAATGTTAACCATTTGGGCGAACGTTATAAGTAACTGAAAACAGGATTTTCCAACAGGAACTGTTGGGAAACCTTAATAAGTGGCATTACCAGTCCCACCTATAAGTGACAAACATACTACATGACTGCTTACATTCCAAGATTCTGAGCCCACTCCCACTGAAGCTAATGAGAGTTTTGCCATGACCAGACAATTTGCAAGAGGACCAGACAGTATCAGGCCCTGTGCTTTTTTTTTTCTTCAATGTTACTGGTTTTAATGAGTGCTGCTTATATACTGTGAAGATTTAGAATACATATAATGTATTCTGCAGCCTCAGAATGTGCTGTGGAATTTACCCCTTGCCAAAGAACTATTCTCTAGAAATTAAAATTTTGCTTTAAAGTAAAAGTTACATTTCTAGCCCTTGCTATTGTGAAGATGCAAACCACACAAACTAGTGCACTGATATCTGAGTTTGCAGTCACCTGAAACAACAGCTCTGAGAGCTGCTAACTTTCCCCTTCCTTGTCTATGGGGCATGGACACAAACTTGATGAAATTTTGACCATTATTGTTAGCTATTATACTACTGATTATTTAGCAGAACCATCCTGCTAGGGTGCTATCCACAATTTCAAACTGCCTCTAGTGCTTTCTGCAGGGGCCAAAAGCCTCAAGTGACATCTACATCCGAGTCACTGATGATTTCCATGGTGCAGCTATGCATTATCCGAAAACTCGAGAATTGAAAATGCAGAGACAGTACAGCATAAAGGTAATTTATTGTCAAAATAAACGGATGCTACTTTACTGGCTGTATTTGTTTTTATATCTAATTCTTTAGAACTTCCTATAAAAAACTGAAATGAAGCAGCTACAGAATTTCCTGCATTATGCACAAGAATCCAAGGATCTTGATGCAAAGCTGAAATCTAGTTTCATGCAGAGTACACTGGGCTTGCAATATAATACTGACAACGTTTGGAAGAGATGTTTGCAATAAGGCTGCAGTATCAGCAATGCACTCTTGTTAGCAGACTTGATTACAAAGATCTAAAGACAAGTACTGCAGGCCTTGGCCATTCTGTCCAAAGTCAAGTCAGTTTCTATCAGCCTGATCCAAAGCTGATTAAAGTCAACTGTAGCCATTCCATTTACTGTCACTGAGCTTTAGAGTGGGCCTTGATAATACAGCCCTCAAACCTTTCTCAACTACAGACAGATAACTATCAAAAGGTATTGGTTTCAGATCACTGGCCTTTTTCTTTGCACAGGCTTTTCTTAACTATTGTTCACTTCTTTATTAAACTTCGCATATACTGAAAAAAGAATACAGAAGAATTTCTGTTCATATGTAAGCTATTACCCATGCTCGGGGAACTTCATTTTTAATAGCGAAAACAAGCCTCTTGTTTTCATTCCACTGAATTTTCTAAAAGGCAAGGAGTTGAGATCAAAATGAACATTAGACAAGTTAAGCATAAGAGCACTACACAGAGATCTGTACTACTCTCCGCTCCCTACCAGGGAGGCAAAAACTTGGACCACGTACTTGCACACGATACAGAATCCGTTTGTTCTATAACTTCTTAGAATCCACAGGCAAGTTCATCCCTGCCCCGCAGCAAGGGCCACCACAGGGAACCGAAGAATCTAAGGACGGAGCTCACCTCCACCTTGTTTCAATGGCATCTATGGGCCATGACAGCAGCAGAGATGCCCTGGAGCATCAGAATGCCCTGTCATAACATGGCCTCTTCTTCCTGTGATGCACCCTGGAATGTCTTCTATGCTCTCTAGGATTTCCCAGGTTCTTTGGGTCTGGCGTATTCCTCTATCTTTATGTTTGTCTGTCTCATGTCTGCTCTATGGCAGTGCAAAAGGGACCACAGGGCATCAAGGAATCTGACCCCACGTTAGACTCTCTCTCCAAGCCTTGGTCGGACAGGTTTTTCCAACACTTTGCACTTTCTAAACCATTGCCCCTCTTCAGAAGAATCCCAATGTCAGAAAATTTCCAGCAGCTGGGAACATGGACAAGCACCCTTCTGAAAAACACACCTTAGAGCCCAGCCAATGTAGTTCCAAGACAGCAGAAACCCTATTAATGAGTCACACCGCCAATCCAGAGCCCAAGGCTATTATCCACATGCTGTCACTGAGCACCTCACCACCACAGGGTGAAAGGAATTAGAGTAGTTGCTCCTGAACCTATGTAGGAGGTATCAAGCTGCACAACAAAATTATAAAAATCTTCTTTTAATTAATCCTGTGACCCTAATTGAGTTTTACACAATTCTAAACCAATGCCTCGTATTTCCACAACATGAGCCCTGACGAAATACTGACTTACCAAAATTCTTTTACGGTCCTTTTCTGATAGAAATTTCACTGGTGGATACTTCTGGGTGAAACTACAGAACATTTCAAAACAGGAAGAAGAAAAACTAAATTAAGATTTATTTAGGTGACTGATGACAACTTTTCCTTCGTGTATCTACTTTGTGAAATCTGTCACAAAAATTAACATTTCATCTCATAGGAGAGAACATAAGGCACTGAAAATTCTCAAAAAGTGTGTTTACTTAGATTTTTAACTTTGTGGCAACATTGCTTTCAAATTGCTATCACCCTCCTAAAGAAAAAAAACTGAGCCGCCACAAGAAACTGTTCTGCATTTAGTAAAAATAAGGTAAAGAGGACTGAATTATCAAATAATAAAATAAATAAATAAAGTTGCAAATAAAAAAATCTGTGGCCCCTTATTTTCTGCTTTATGGTGCACAGATTCTTTTTTAAAAAGTGTTTCTTTTCTTGCTTGATTTTGCACTAAAACCTTCAGGGTTTGGGCCTATGGACAGCTGGAGAACTGGTGCTGATGATGACATCACAGGAGTCTGAAACCAGAACTGCTGCTGAGTGGCAAGTATTTTCAGATGGTTGGTTTTGAATTTGTTTTTAAATCAAAACTCCTGAAAACCACTTGAGACGAAAAAAAGAGTTTTGTTAACTACTCAGCACCCTCAACCTCTCACTCTTTTCTTTTACATTTCATTTATGTAAAATTTAAAACCAGAAAGTCAAGGAAATTGTTTTTAAATTAGGATAGCCTTCACAGAGCTACATAATGTGAGAGTTAAGGATGACTCAGAAGACTACCACTGCTTTGGAGGGGTGTGTGTTACCATTTCACATACCATTTTTTGCACCCTTAATCCATATACACAAAAGGTAGATGTTCCTGGGGTGGGGATGTGAGAACTAAAATAAAACACATTAGCCAGCAATTCTCATTTTCTGCAAAACTACTAGGCCTGAAAATAGTAAGCGTACAATTGATGCTCAAGAGCATAAAGAATTACGGACACTGAACTATCACCCCTCAATGATTTTTTTCACTTGTTTGTGTGCTGTATTATGGGAATAACAAGTAAGGCTGTGCTGAGATTCAGTAAAGCAGCATTTTAGTCTTGCCAGTATTTCAGTAACTCAGGTCATTCTTAAGTAAGTGTCATAAAAAGTAACTCAAATATTCATCACCCCTCCTCTCCAGTTAGTTTGCATGCTGCAACACCTCTAGCTCTTGTGAAAACTGCCTTTAAAAAGATTAAAAGTCTAGTGGATGAGATGAATCAGTAGAGCGAATGGAACTGCATATATGCCAAGAATTCTCCTTGAGAGATTACTTTTTCATCCATACACAAACAGAATCCCACTGGATTGCCTCCATGCCCCTGGGTCTGAAGCACCATGCCTCAACTATCTCTCATCCACAACCTTGTCTCAATGGGGATCTCCAAGAGGGAGAGCACAGATGCTGTGTACTTGAATGGCATCATCAACCCTTCACCCTGAGAGTGCTTGTGATACTATCTTCAGCTTCCTGTGTGTGGAAACCAGGCAGCAGCAGAAACCTCAAATGTTCCCATGCCTGGAGGTTGGTTGCAGACTCTCCTCCACACACACATACCACTGGAGAACACCTTGATGGTGAGGTAACAGAACTTCTTTGATCCAAACAGGGGGATCAAATAAGGTGGGGAAAAAAATGGAATCCATTCCTTCCTTGACCACAAGGATGTCTCCATATGTTTGTCCTCAGGTCCTCACTACAGGGAACACAGTTCCGGTTGTCTGGATCCTTTAACTGGACATTTTTATGCTTTGAATTAATTGGTTCTTTTTAGGTTTAACTCTGATTTTCCTGATTTCTAGCGATTGTTTATGATAACTATGCCACTCTGATAATGCTTTAAGTTACTTATATGAACTCTGAAAGTTCACTCCAGATAAATTAATAAAAGTTTCTCAAGGGCTAAGTATTAAAGAATGCCTTCATTTCCTCCTCTGCAGAACCATGAGGATGGGTTACCTTTGGACTGTACAAGATAAGCGCTTTTCACCCACCACAACACCCATAAAACCAGTAGCGAAGAATAAGCTTTAAAGGCTCGCTATTCATCAGCCTCAATTCTCTAACAACTACAGACTCAGAGGGCCCTTGTGTGGCTCTTTACGTCCTTGCAAAGTGCATGTAAAATGCTACCTGATCAAAATTCACCAGGGGATAGCATTTTACACTCGCTTTGACCGAGTGTGAGTAACTACAGAGTCACAAGAATGGCAAGTCAGGCTCATCTCTTGTGATTTCATAATGCCAAAATCGGGTGTGTGGAGAGGGGTACATGTACGTATTTTCCCCCTCAGTGGCAGGCACACAATGTCATCTGAAATATAACCCATTAACAATATACTGCACACATACTCCAAATGCAAAGTCATTCATGTGTGTCTTCACCAAAGGCTAAATAACCTACTGCCTCTGATGCAAAAAGAAATAGATCTCAATTTGACATATTGCACCAAAATGTAACACTATTAAAAAATTAATACTGATCAAGCCATCACATAACACAGGCCATCCACGAAGGACAGAACAGACAGCAGCTCAAGTCAGGTAGAAAAAAAAACCCACTAAAGAAACACTTCTGCTACTGTTAAAAATTAAACAAATACAGTGGAACCCCATTTATCCAATTTAACTGGGACCGAGACTGGATCAGATCATGAGAAATTTGGATAATTAGAAGAATGGGCAAAGAGCTTCAGCCTGAGGCCGACAGCCCGAGTCGTGCCATCCGGGGCCAAAGCGTCAATTACTTATATTCCTTCATGTACACTGATGGTTTGGTTAATACACCGAGCCGGATAATGGAGGCTCAGATAAACAGGGTTCTACTGTACTTAGTTTCATAACAATCAATTGAAGACAAGAGAATGTATAGGACTTTTTTTAAGCCATTAATTCATGACTACAGTTTAATAAAAATAGCAGTAGCAGGTGCAGTACCTACTGGTAGCCATGTGTAATCAATGTCTGCATGTTGCCAACAAGGTCACCCTGTTTGATCTGTCAAGTCAGTGCTCATATTAGGATTTAGTAAATGAGGGTCACACATTCTCAACAAAAATTGTAAGTGGCTGGTCAGTAAATCTGGAAGTCAGCTGTAAAATAAAACCGGACATCTGTATTTGAGCACGATATCGTCTGCACCCAAGACAAAGCGTGCAGCATCCTGGAAACTGTGCAGGCATTATGTACACTCAGTTTCAGGAGTGGAACACAGTTTCACTCTTCATCCATGGGAGAGGCACAGTGACAGCCAGCATGTCAGGTGCACTCACATGCTTACTGACACCGTACAGCCTGTGGGATATGGCATGGGTTCAAAATATGGAATAGGGACAGAATTATCAGCCCTGAGTTCTCTTAAACGAGAAGAGCAGTTCATCCAAACTGATGAATGCTGAAAACGTTCCTAAATTCAATTCATCTTTTAGTTCTTCATATTTTTACTTAACTGAACCCTTCTTGAGTTAATAGCAGAGATCTGAACAGATTTTATTTTTGTGTTGTTTTTTAATGAAGGCAAAAAACACACGGTCACCTTAGGGCTTTTCATACAGGCTGTTAATCAGTGCTCAGAGTGCTGCTGACATTTACTATTATAGGCCTTAGTCCTACAAATCCCTATGCAAGAGCTTAACTTCACAAACAATGAGTAGTCCCATTAACTTCAAAGAGACCACTCCCAATGCACACAGTTATAATGCTGCAGTGTCTACACGGACACTGCGGCGCCCTAACTACAGCTACATACGCGCTACGCTTCTTGTGGAGGAGAAAATTATTATGTTGGTGCAGTTATAAATGCACTTACATCAGCAGGAGACAGGCTGCAGTGGGTACACTAACATAATTTAGGTCGACATAACCTGCCTTATGTCAACCTACCTGCGTAGTACTGATCAGGCCACAGTGCTTACTAACAAACAGGAGACGTACAACATTACTGAGCACATAATATTCATGTGAGTTCACTGAAGACCTTGAGACTCATTCAGGACAAAACAAACAGCTCTGCTGACTGAACCCCAACCCCACAAGAACAGACGTACCTTTTTTCCAGGTCTCTGATTTTCTCTCTTAGTGGTGCAACAGCCTAAAGAAGGAATAAAAGTAATTCTTTAAAGGAAGTTGTAAGAATTTACATCTCAGAAAAAAGAAAAACAATGCCTACGCAGACTATTATAAGAGTAACAGTAGGGGTGGCAATCTTACACCTCGTCTAAATAAATTCATTTAAGAAACCAAGATCAGAACAACTTATATTTAGAGAGTTTTGTGCCAATGGATCCCAAAGCATATTACAAAAAAAGGAAGAATCTGCTATAAATACAGGAAATTACTTCACCTACCACTGACATGCAGCACATGCAGAGTAGCTGTTTAAAAAGTATGTAGCAACAGTAAACAACAGTTTAGGACAACACAAGAAATATTCAACTTAAGTTGTTGGGGAAGTTTAGGCAGCCAGAATATAGTTAAACGTACTAGAATATAGCCATCACACCGAGACTAACACCTCTAGCTCTTGTGAAAACTGCCTTTAAAGACTAAAAGTTGTCAGGGCCTCTGTTTTAAAGAGACAATGACACATTACAAAAAATCGAGTTCTAAACACATTTCTTCAACAGGCTTGTTACAACCACCCTGGATTATTAAAGGGAAAGAAATTTAAAAATGCAGTTTATCTACTAATATCTATGCTCTTTGTTTAACTCTCTTCGTTTCTCTGAACTTGGACAGTGATAAATAAATGAAATTAGTTTCACTTCCAGATTCTTTATCATGTAATGCCAGGCTTGAGTTTTAAACAAGGAAGATGAAGTCTGAACATACTTTTTGGTTTTAGGCTTTATAAATGCTTTTTACAAAATTTAAATTTAGGGCCAAATATAAGTTGACAGCATCTCTTTAGGATCACCTGCATTGTGTCACTAGCACCACAGTGCCCTTTAACAAACTCTGGATTTACTTTAAAAAATACTGACAGATTCAATTTTGACAACTGAAAGCCTCCAGGAATGGAAATGAACTGTGCTTTGTGTTATTCCCCCCTATGTACTGTAATTTGGGCTTATTAATTCAGTAACTCATGCTGAGTAGTACTTCAACAAGCAGTCCCATTGATTCCAATGGAGAAAGGAATTACACAATGTGAATTAAGGCAGCATAATTAGGGGCTAGGTACTTTCAGCAAGCTCCAGAGAATTTTTATTTCTCAGGAATTTTACAGTAACTTTTGCATGTTGGGTATTCACAGATTTGTACATCTTAACTTTTTTTTTAAAAGAAGTTAAAAACAGCATTTCCAAATCCATAAAACCTATTGCAGTTGTACCCAAAATGAAAAAACACATGTAAGACATTAAGAGCCTGTTCCAATGCCTACTGAAGTCAATGAAAAGACCAAGTGAATTTAATAGGCTTCAAATCACGTCTAAAGTAACAGTGGATATATAAAAAGAAAAGGAGTACTTGTGGCACCTTAGAGACTAACCAATTTATTTATTTAGTCTCTAAGGTGCCACAAGTACTCCTTTTTTTTTTGCGAATACAGACTAACACGGCTGTTACTCTGAAACCAGTGGATATATAGTTCTCTTGAGATATGAGAAATCTGGTAAATCAAACACACTATTGATTGCCTCACCGAAAAATGAATAGTCAGTCATAGAACAGCGTCTATATATGCTACTAAACTTTCATTTTTCGGAATTATGAATTGGAAACCTAGTACAAATCTATTAGGTTTTTCAGATGTGCTCATCAGCATAGTATTTCATCGCTAAAATATAACTGATTAATCTGCATAAGAGTTAAGAACAAAGCAATGCACATAGGTGGAAATTTTCAAATAGTAAATGCTTGTTAAAAGTTAAATACACTTAACTTTTTGGAGGGGTGACAGAGAAAGGAGTTAGTACAGCAGTCCTAAAACTTGGTAACAAAGGCTCAATTCCCAGCATGACTGGGATAGTTAGGAAGATACTGTGGCAAACAGGATTGGATCTTTGGAATTATAATCTTCTGAGAGAGGTTTAGGGAAAACAGAGGGAAGCCACTGATTAGCTGTTTGGGTCCGCTGTTTGGGTCCACTCTAATGAAGAATGAGACCTAATGCTGAGGATTACATTAGTGGGAGAATAATAAAGTAAAATATTCTAGTTAGAAAGAAAATTAATTTAAAAGAAGTCGAAATAAAGAGGATATTAACCACTTAATAAACTAACCTCCTCTATCTTACTTTCAACCTTCTGATCCCCATTGTCTTGGATAGACCTGTTGAAGAAAAAGAGCCATTAAACAGATCAACTAAGTGCCATTTCCAATGTGTTCTTAATTTTTTAAAAATTTCCTTTAAAAAGTTTATTACTCCAGAATATGTTCTCTAGAGCTACACAAACAGAGCAAATGACCACCATGGCCAGATCCAATGCTTACTGAAGTCAACTGGAACCTTTCCATTAACTCTAATGGCCTTTAAATCAGGTCCAAAGTTAGCAATCTTGATCAACATGGTAGATTCAACATTGTATTCAAAATTCAATACAATATAAGAAGATAACCTAGTCACTCATCACAGGGTCACCTTCCCCAAAAGTATTTTTGTAGTGCAGTTCTACTAGGAAACGTGACTAAAATGGCTTGGAAGGGGTCTGTATTTATTGTCTCAATGACTCCATATCAAGTGTACAAATATAATATATTTTTCCAACTGCTAAATTTGCGAACTCAATCTAGGATCAGAGAGTTAAGATAGGTTCTTCATTTCCCACCTGTAATAAAGATTTTACAGACCAAATAATGTCTTTAGCAGAACCTGTGAAATTCCAGTGCAGTTAGTGGGGTGATACAAAAGTGTAACTGACTGGAAAATGGTAAACAGTTCTGCAGTTTAAGGCAGCTTTGAATTTTTTTAAAAGCAAAATCAGCACACTGAAGACTGTTTTAAGTAACCACTCTATGGACAAAAACATACTTAAGCAAAGGTTGCTTAGTAAAGGTGGAGCCATGCTAATATATTTGGGGATACTTCAGGGTAGCCTCTTAAGACAAGAAGGTGCAGAATAAAGCTGGTCTCTTGTACAGATTTAATTGTAATCTAATTTAGTGTTTAAATGTATATAACATCTCAAGTGATTAGAGATGTTTTTCCTCTGAGCAAGCCACTTAGCATACGCATTCTTGTGACTAAGGGCTTGCCTACTCTTAAAAGACTGCAGCTGCACCACTGTAGCGCTTCGGTGAAGATGGTACCTAAGCCAACAGAAGGGCTTCCCCTGTCAGCATAGCCACTCTACCTACCCAAGAGGCGGTACCTATGCTGATGGGAGAAGTCCTCCCATCAACATAAAGCTATGTATACCAGGAGTAAGGTCGGTATAACTGCGTCGCTCAGGTGTATGGATTTTCCATATCCTGAGCAACACAGTTATACCAACATAATTTGCTAGTGTAGCCCAAGCCTACGTGATTTCACTTAAGTTTGCATGAGTTCTTGTTTCAACTTAATTTTCGTTTCAGACAGCTTATGGAACTATTCAACATGATTTACAGTGGTAAGTTTTTGCATACTAGAGGTTTCAGGGGCAGCCAATGCAAAATCGAGTTCTTTCAAGTAAAACAGAGCTCCTTTACTTGAGACCTGCCGTCATTACACCTCGAGAAACAGAAGGCCGTTTGTTAAGTAGACACACACACATACTACCACAGTGTTAGAAATCAGAACAACAATTCTCCTCACATCATTCTGTAAAAAATCTTACTAAGTCAGTCAGTCCAGCATGCCTCACTCAGGCAAAACTCCTACTGACTTCAGTAGTTTTGCCTCAGGAAGGAGTGCAGTATTGAGTAGAACCATTCAGGTTCTAGAGACTCTTTTCACAAAAGACAGCCACTTACTGTACCAGCAGCAGCAAAAACTGACTTATAGGTTAACATGCAGCATTAGAATATTATTCAGGAGTAACACTAACTCACAATAGTTACTGTATTAGATATTTTCCTGAAAATAGATAATGCACACAACTTTGAACGTGCATCTGTGGAACAGAGAATCTTCTCCTTTGTGGTAAGTGATTAAGGAAAAACTTAACAGAAAACACAACATATGAAAACGTTCTTAAAGTAATCTCAAAAGTCAGATCTGTTGTAGTGTGTTCACATGCTGTAGTTTTGAGCACTGGCCAATTGCAGCTTTATGTTAAGTGAGTTTTCCCCTCCTTAACTTACCAATTTAGTTACAGAGGGCTGGTCTGAGCACTCTACTTCTGTGGAGTGAAGCTACACGGATGGTCTCTCCCCTAAAGGTTCATCTCCTTTCCCTTACAACTCTATGGGGATATTCCCACATAAGATCATGCTTTCTCAATTAAAATTAGTTTCCTTCATAGATATTTAGATTCAAGGCAGGCTTTGAGGGAGTGGCGGCAGGAATTTTCTACACATCTCAGGGTATGCCTTCACCACAGAATTAGCCCGAATAGAGTGTCCCCACCATAAAGCCCTACCTGTGTCAGACCCGTGTGGCTGGGTCCCCAATGGTGCTGTAGTAGCCTATGAGCTGGGATGGGTTTCTGGTGGGTTATCCCATTATTCTTAATAGTCCACTAAACTGGGCCACTCTGTGAATTCATTCACAGGATGCATCTCCCCTACCCCTAACATGGAGCTACTGTCTGTGGTAGTGACATGAGAATAATACTTCATGTAAATAACTTCTAAGAGAAGCTACTCATTATTAATGCAAATAGCTCTGAAGGCATAAGCAAACAGCGTTTGAGAGCAAGAACTTTTAATGGGAAGGTCATTAAGCAATTCAGCTAGCAAACCACAAAGTGATCTGTACTGCATTTACTCAGATAGCGCCTCTGTTCAAATGCTGTGGAAAATGCAGCAGAAATGAAGCAGGCACATGCAGGGTTAAAATGCTGATCCAATGTATTTGACTTACAGATGAAGCAGGCACATGCAGGGTTAAAATGCTGAGCCAATATACTTAACTTACAGTTCAGTAAAAGGGAGCACACAGACAAGGAAGCACAGGTCAGGTGAAACTGTGGGAAAGCACTGGAGGACTAACAGCAACTGGGCTTGCTTAGCCTGCAGTCTCATTGCAAAATAGGTAGGTTGCCAGCCTGGCTGAAAAAAACCTAAGCTAAAGCCTAAACCCTCAGATGTGTCTGCTAGCCTAGTCTTAAAGCACCCTCAAGCCTTGGATAGAGGTTTTTCCTTGTGTGAACAGAAGATGCATTACAGCCAAAAGTTCATCTAACTCTGCAGTTAAGGCAAAGCTTAAGGGTTAAGGAGGTACAAATCCTTTACTGGTTATCTTGGAATGTCCTTCCACTCCAGTGGAATGAGGAGGAGGAAACTCAGCGTGTCTTGTCCCCTGCCAGTGAGGATGTTCACAGCCCTATAGTACTTCTCTGATGCTGAAGGCGTTTTTATTACACGAATGGTGGATTCTACATCTACCATTGTTAAGAGCTGACATTTCAACAACTTTGTGAGCAGCTTTTTCTGATTTCTTCCTATTGTTGCATGATGGGATGGTAGCGGAAATAACCTCGTTTCAAATAAAGATACTCGGACAAAATAAAGTATTACCTCATGTTGATAAAGTTGCCCCATACAGCTAAAAAAAAAAGAAAAAAAAACATTATAGTGCCATTTAACAAACTATTACTTATTTCTCAATTTTTATGTCATCCTAATAAGAAGAAATTTAAAACTAACTTATCTATTCTAAAAACAAGTCACTTTATATATGCCAAGTGATCAGAACTCTTTGTACAAGTCAAACAAAACCAATGAAGTTAGATGAGGCTTTTTCCTGTGCTACAAAAGGGAAAAATTTTGAATCATGCATGTCAAATAAACAAAGAGCATGCAGTATATCAGATTGAGAGATACTCCAAATAGATATATCTGTGGTTATCTGAAAAGATGATCAGCTAATATACTCCCCTTCTATATATCAATCCCACACACATCACAGAATAGAGTAAACCATATCAGCAGTAACTGAATTACGATTTGCCAAAGTGGATATTATATAATGCTTTATTCATTAAAGAAACTGGACAACGTGCTGTGAGCAAGAAAGGGGTCCTATGGACCCCAGCCTGAAGGGTTGGGTGATGTGCAGTGAATGCAGCCGTTGGCCATTGCTGAACATCAAAGACAAAGATTGAACAGCTAGCTTCCTTATTTACAGCAGTATTCAACCAGGGCACTGGATGAGGAAAGGATCCTGCATTAAAACCAGCACATGATCACTTAAAGACTATTGTGGGGAGAAGACTGATTCATCACAAGTGGCATTTCTTAATTCCGAATGCTTTCCTTGGCAACTTTAACCCTCTTTTTATTCATATACATATACATATATACACACATATATAAATGAGAGAGAGTGTTGTAAAGCAATCTCTTTTTGGATATAAGTCACAATACAATGCAGAATAGTGAACAAACAGATGTCAGCTTTTCCATTTCTATAGTGAGATACAGAGATATGGAATATCAGTCTGGTGAAACTATTCACTATTGAAATTGGTTTTTTGAACCTGTTCAGTGCTTATGTGATTATATTAAGAGTGTCAGGTCCCTTGTATTTTCTTAATTCTTCTGCCTAGGAAAGGGAGTGTGAGATGAACTGAGAGAAGAGAAATCCCCCAATTATTAAGAAGATTGCACTAGCAATTTTAGTTTTTTTTGGGACCACTGAACATGAAGGGCAAGTTCCCTAATAAGCAACACACAGAATCTAATAAAGTCTAAATCTCTCCAGAAGTCCTTGCACAACAAGCCTCAGGGTGAGCACACAAATTCCTTCATTCTTGGGGTTGGGGAGGGGGGAGAGAAAAGTCTTGTTCAGTTATGGTATTAGCATATGCCTCTCAGTACAAAAAGTTTCTGCAGTGACCTCAATTGCCTGTAGGCTGCTTTAGTCCTGGAGTGGTGGTTAATGAATTAGTCTGCCAAATAAAGGACAGTCAAGTAGAACAGCCTAGCCTCAGGCTTGTATGTAATTCCTTAGGACTCTTATTTGTTTCTTTACAGCACCCAAGTGTGCGAAGGGTGTTTTACAGAGATGTATAGAAGACAAAGCTTACAACATTCACAATGCTTTAAGCACAGCGTTTCCCGCATGCGGACACCAGGGGCTTTTCTTGTGGCCACAGCCCCCTCAGCAGTGGTGTGGGAAGTGGCTAAGCAGTGGTTCCTTCCCCAGGGCCACCAGCAGGGGTTGAACAATAACGCCCTCTGGAGAGACAAATGCTGGAGGAGCAGGCAGTTAGTGAGTTCCCCACCTTCCTAGGGATGTAGGGTCTGGCTCCAGCCCTGAGGTTGCAGGCAGCAGGCTCTGGCCACAGGGCTACAAACCCCAGCTGCGGGGCTCAACCCCACATCGCCCCGGCCCCTGCTGCCTTTGCCGGCCCGTTATGCATTCCTCCCCAGACCTCACATCCCCTCCCACTGACCTCCCCATGCAACACTTAATTTGTCCCTGGGCTCACTTTTCACAGCAGCAGACTTACTAGCTAGCAAGTCTTTTTAAAAAAGCAACCAAAAAAACAAAAGAAAACAACAACAAAAAAGACAAGAACCTGCAGAGCACCTTATTTGTGTTTCTATTCTGCTACTGTCCAGTAAACAATAGAGACAACTGTACATTATTTTTATTGAGTCTGCAAAAAGATTCAATAAATTACAATGATTTGCAAATATGTGCATATTTATATGTATGTGCATATTTATTTTTTTTCCTAAAGTTAATTAAGTATTTGAGTAAAAATTGTCAACGCAGCCACCAGCAAGAGTTGGTGGCCACGCTCTGAGGCCACCAAAAATTTTGTTATGAGAACTCCCGATTTAAGGCCTTCCACAGTGATCCACAAGTGGAGACAAAATAAAAAAGGCTGTGGAGAAGGGGAAGAAGGGTGAGGGCAATACTATAATGCAGTTGAGTGCGCACCATTGAAGCTCTGATAGGGAAAAATCAAGTGAATCCTTTTTGCATGAAATACTGCATAAGTGAGTTTTTAATAGGAGAGATTTTACATTAGGACAATGTGATGGACTATGAAATAAGCTCCAGGATAGCATTTTGGGCACAATGTCAGCATAGATAACTGCACAGGAGCAGGTGTGGGAAAGGAAATGAAGGGGCTATAAAGGCTGGTATTATCTACAGGGTGATGGGATTGGGGGAAAGCAAAAGTAAGAGAAAGGGTCAGAGGAAAGGCTGGCAAAGCTTCACAAATGATGTTGAAGGAGAGAACAAAGAGGTTTTGGACTACCTCCAAAATCTCAGGACTTTCTGTGGTGCCACAACCAAAGGCATTACAAAACTATAAATAGAATAAGGAAGGAAGGAAGGCTATGTCTTCACTGAAAGAATAGGTGCACTTTTACATTGTGATCACTAGAAGTCCACATTGAGTTAGCTGAGAAAAGGTACTCTAGTTTTTACCTTGACTAGCTATATCAAGGTAGACCCCAGGTGAGAGGAGGGGGGGCTTAGGGTTGACTGACTAAAACTACTTGGGGTCTTATCTTCAATGGAATTTTATAGATAGCCATCTCAATATAAAATATATATATATATTTTTTCAGTGAAGACTACAGCCAGAGCCAGGCAGGCTACAGAGAGAAATTTCATGAATTCTTGAGGCACACATTGTCAAAATTCACTTATAATAGAACTCTGTAGATCAGGAAAATGCCCTATATAATTTATCAATTTGTTTTCAAGTGGCAGAGAGAAACTGAGGTGGCTTGATGAGGAAGGTAGTCAGCTGCAAGGGAAATGTCAAGCTTTTCACTTCCGCTGTAGAGAGGTATTCACTGGAGCTACAGTAAGAAACCAACTTTTTAAATGAGGCCACGTAAAAATATTGCATGACAACTGACCTAGAAGTAGGATTGTGAATGGAGGGTACATCTACACAGCAATTAAACCACCATGGTTGGCCCAGATCAGTTGACTCAGGCTCACAGAGCTTGGGCTGTAAAATTGCCATGTAAACGTTTGGGCTTAAGCCTTGCAGCCTGAGCCCAGTGAGCCCAAGTCGATTGGCCTGGGCCTGGTGCGGCCATGCCACAGGTCTTTTATTCCAATGTAGATGTACCCTTAGTGCCCAGCACAAACAGGAAGAGGAAGAACTTCAAATAACTCCACTTTTCTCTCCGCAAAATGCACCATGCTGTGATGTCACAGCTACCAACAAATCCACAGCTATGCAGGTAAATGGCTTTTTTATTACGTTTATGGGAAAGGTTTCAAAAGCTCTTGTATTAGAAAAAAAATTAAAGGCCTCAATTATGGATACACAGTAGCAACTCCATACTTAAGGTTGCACTAAGTTACTCCACAACTATCTCCCTTGCACGCAGAGAAACAATACACAAAATTCCTTGAACTGGACCGAACACAAAAACTTAACTATGACCTTGTGTTTTCCCACTTATTAAATATTCTCTTTAGCCAATGTACATCTGCACATAGTACATGCCTCAATGCTGCTGAGGTGAGAGTTGAGGTTTTGCATTATGGCGCAGATTAGAGTGGATTTTGTCCGTATTGTATTTCTTTGTATGTACAAAGGAGCTTCTGGTGGAGGTGCAGAGAACTACCTGTGAAATGGATTAGTGTAATGTGCAGCAGTTAAACTGGGTTAGTGACAGTTCCCTTAACTGGACATTGTTTTGCTATTAAGGGTTTGCAAGGCAGGTTTTGCATTTAAGCAAACTGTTGATCAGGGTTTGCTGGTGGGGACTGTATTACGGTTATATTAAGGCATCTGGTTCTGTGAGAAGGTGGGGACTGGAAAGTTTTGGCAATTGGAAGGTTTGGGGGCAGAGGTGTCTAATGATAGTACAACCAAACAAATAAACTCTTGTTTAATTCAAATGTGGCCTTTGATGCAGGGCCCAGAAAAGAGAACCACAAGACTTCACAACAGCTGAACCAGTTGGCTCATGTTTTGGAAATAGGGTGAGGCAAGAGAGAAGGACAGCCAAATATCCAACAGACCTAATAGACTCATCCCAATACCTTAGAAGGTACGCAGAGATCATATTGCCTTCTAAAACTAGCGTAACTAAAGCCCACAAAATGTGAACTGAATGAAAGATCTAACGATTACCTCCACACACCCTCCCAAGGAGGAGTGACAGAAGAAGGCAAGAGGTTAAAAACATCTGGTTGGCATGTAGGATTCAGGGTTAGAGGAATCAGTCTGACAAAGCCTCTTACACCTGTCCCTGAAGGGCAGTTAACCACCCCTATGAAACGGCTTGTTCTGCTTTCAACTGAGCAGAACAAGAGTTGTAAATGACTTCTTGATCACTGCCAGGAAAGGTCCACAGCTAAGCCCAGAAGAGATCCCCATCTAAATTTACCAGACTTGAGCTTCCATTAGTGAGCTCCCCCCACCCTCCCAGATGAACAATTAAATATTTACACAAACACCTTTCACAGTGTGAAGTAGTGTACTAATGCCAGTGGAATAGTACATTATGGTAAACTAAGTCTATTGGTCTCCTTACTCTCTGAAAGTGTGAGCTCTGGGCTATTATTTTTATAGACAGATTATCCGTTAATCCCATAGGCTTGAAACAAATTCACAGTTTGGCATCTTATTCATGCCATTATTCTAACCAACTGATTTCGGAGAAAGAAAAAAAAAAAATCAGATCTCCAGACTACACAATGAGCAAAATGAATTCACTCTGCACATTCCTTCCCAATCCCACATGCTTTTCATAAGGAAAAAAATGAGGCACATATACCCCTTTGGTATGGAGTCTGCATAACACTAAATAAGTGAATCCTACATCCACACAAATGGCTGAATCCTGTTTATCTTTGTAAGTTGTGAGGACAGTTCACCTTCCTAAAGGCAAGTTTATTTGTTACCAGAAATGGGAAAGAAACAGCACGCTCACATTCTCAGTAAGGACTCTGTTGGGTGTATGCACTTTTTCAGGTGCTGTACCCAACACGCAGCAAGAGATACAGTTTTCATTTTGAGAATCAAAGTCCATCTCAGGTCCAAAAAAAAAAAAAAAATCTCTTCATTTGCGGTTAATGGTAAATGTTACATATTACATCAAAATCACTTCTCTCTCTCCAGGTTGCCAAGTGTCATGCCAGCTCACAGGAGACATACTAGAGCTGGTCAAAAAGCAATACATTTTTGTAAAAGTTGATGTGGTGGTTTTGTTTTTGTTTTTTGGCTGCTGCTGGCCAAAATTTCACAGTCTTGAAAAATTTCAGACAATTCTACCGGTCACACACTCACGAATTAGATTCCCTCACCCACCAGTGCTGCAGACAGACAACAGGAATTCCCTAGCAGTTCCTCCTTCCAGATGCTTTTTTATTTTCTTTTTGACAAGGGGAGAAGTGGGGAGGGGGCTGCTGAAGTGCATTAATCAAAGGCAGCCAGGCTGTGTCTCTTCATATTCAATGCTTCCCCTTTTGGACTCCAGGAGGACACAATATAGCAGGTGGTGGAAGCCAGATGTGCAGAGAACACTGCAGAGGTAGGAGGGAGGGCGTGGCAGGATAGAAGGTACAGGCTACTGGGAGATGACAGGGGCTGACAGGCAGATGACAGAAGGGTCAGAGGCAGACTGAAGTGAGAAGCTGCCTTAGGCTCACCTAGCTTCTCTCATAACTTCTCTCCAGTCTCCTTCCACCAACCCCTAAGCTCCAACCAGGTTTCTGGACATGCCTGCTCCTCAGTCCTTCTTCCTTATGGTCAACCTGGCCCCTCTCAGCTGATCCTATGTCCTCCACCATCCTCACCTGCATGTGAGATCAGGTTCATCTCTCTCACCACTGTCCCCCCTATTCACTGATTTGTTCTCACCATCAAGAAGTGTCTCACACTGAGCAGTATAGAACTTGGCAGCCAAAAACATGAATTGCTCCCCATTCAGCTGCAGAACAGGAAACATGCAGGAGAGAAAGGCACTGGCAGCTGCGAAAAGAACTGAAGCTAGTAAAATTTCTTATATTATATATGACCCAAGATCAGCAGTAGATAGGAAGGAGGCTGAGTACAGCAACATGGGTAAGAGCAGGGATCTCAAACTCAAATCACCACGAGGGCCATGTGAGGACTAGTACATTGGCCCGTGGGCCACATCAGACACCCCTCTGCCTGCTGCTCCCAGCCCTGCCCCCACTCCACCCCTTCCCTGGGAGTGGCTGGGTCATTTCACATATTGAATCTATTTTCCTATGTTAAGTATCCTCACACCTTCTTGTCAACTGTCTAAATGGGCCATCTTAATTATCACTACAAAAGTTTTTTTCTCCTGCAGATAATAGCTCACCTTATTAATTAGCCTCTTACAGTTTGCATGGCAACTTCCACCTTCTCTGTATGTGTATATATCTTCTTACTATATGTTCCATTCTATGCATCCAATGAAGTGGGCTGTAGCCCACGAAAGCTTATGCTCTAATAAATTTGTTAGTCTCTAAGGTGCCACAAGTCCTCCTCGTTCTTTTTGCAGTACCTCTGTGACCTATGATGGTATAGCTACACTGCAGTAGACCACTGTGATTCCCAGCACAGGTAGACGGACTTGCACTAGCTCAGCTCAAGCTAGGACATTAAAAATAGGACACTGCAGCACTGGCAGTGGCTTGAGTTAGTCACCTGAGCTATAGGCACCGGCTTCCTCAGGGTCCGGGGGGTGCTCAATCCCCTGCTTCGCCCCAGGCCCAGCCCCCACCCAACCGCTTCCCCCAAGCCTTCACTCCCCCCAGCCCCTTCCCGCCCAGTTTCACCCCCTCCCCTGAGCATGACCCCTCCCCGCTCCTCCCCATTCCTCCCAGAGCCTCCTGCATGCCAAGAAACAGCTGACTGCGGTGGGCAGGAGGTGCTGGGAGGGAGGAAATGATCGGCGGGCAGGAGGCCCTGGAGGGGAGGGGGGGAGCTGGCTGCCAGTGGGTGCTAAGCACCTGCTTATATTTTTTCTGTTGGTGCTCCAGCCCAGAATATTTCTGTGGTAGTCACACCAGTGCCAAATAGAGAGGTAATATAATCTCCTTACTCTTAATCGATATTCCCCTATTTATACATCCTTTTGGGCCACAACGTTGCATTTGGAGCTCAAGTTCAGCTGATCATACGTCCTTACCTCCCAATTACAGTATAAACTTTAAAATGGGAAACCACATGCTTCCAATTGTTTGTGCCAAAGCATATGCAAACCACTTATACCAGATGGGTTAGAGAATTTACATTCCTCCACCCTATATTGCAGGGGCAGGCAAACTTTTTGGCCTGAGGGTCACATCAGGGTTCCAAAACTGTATGGAGGGTCGGGTAGGGAAGGCTGTGCCTCCCCAAACAGCCTGGCCCTCGCCCCCTATCTGCCCCCTTCAGAACCATCGACCCATCCAACCCCCCAGCTCCTTGTCCCCCGATTGCCCCGACCCTTATCCACACCCCCACTCCTAACTGTCTCCCGGGACCCCCTGCCCCTTATCCAACCCCCTCATCCCCCCTACTCCCTTACCATGCCGCTCAGAGCAGCAGGAGCTCATAGCCACACCGCCTAGCCAGAACCAGCCATGCAGCCCGGCAGGAGCAGCGGACCAGAGCACTGGTGGCGCGGCAAGCTGAGACTGCAGGGGAGGGGTGACAGCAGGGCAGGGGCCGGAGGCTAGCCTCCCAGGCTGGGAGCTCAAGAGCCAGGCAGGATGGTCCCGCGGGACATAGTTTGCCCACCTCTGCTATATTGTCACACAACACAATTATCCCAGAGCTAGTCATCACATAGCAAAAAGGAGGTAGCGCTAATTCCCAATCTCCAAGTTACACCAGGAAGACACCTTTGCACGTCTTTTCTCTGCTGTATTACATATTCCTCTGCCTTCAGCCCTTATTGTTTTTTTACAAACATCACAAGGAAAAGTTAGCAACCATGTATACTTCTACATGCTCCCATGCAACTGTATTTGGGAGATCAACTTTGGAATTAAAGAGAAGGTTGATATACTGAAAAATGTAAGGTAACTTGTATAAGAAGGGATGCTTATGTATAAATGCTTATTATTTTGTCTTGTGATATTATAGTTAGCAATATCATTTAAGGACTGATGTGATCGGACTCTCATCACTAGATGTATCTCTCTCCAACTCTCCCTGACAATCTTTCTCCTCCCCCATCAATTCTTTCACTTCTTTCCTCGCTTATGTTTTCCTTTTTGCATGTTCATCCCCCCTTTTTTGGTACCATTTCTTTCCATTTAACCCCTTTTTGCTATGTACTATAACCTACTGCAAGCAGGTTATAGTACCTTATCAGCTACCAACAATTACAGCCCTGAGCTTTAAATACTCATGTTCTTGTTTACAGACCTTCACACTTTCCAAGTTGAAAAAACATTTACTTTCATCCCAAAAAATACAGTACATTTCACAATCATGAAGCCACCCCCTGGAACATTTCAAACATACACACTTTCAGACACTTAGGTTCTCTTAACTATGATATTTTAATTTGGATTTTTTGTTGTTGTTTTCAGTACTGTAGGCATTGCATGCACACTGGCACCATTTTGACTATCTAGAAGTTATTTGCTGTGCCTAATCTGCCTGCAACAAGTTCTCTAACTTTCTCGGTCCCAATTCCTCAGGTAGGCAGTGAAGGTATGTCTACAGTGTCACTGCAAACAGACACCCGTGGCTGCACCATGCCAGCTGAGGTGTAGACGTTTGAGTCCAAGATCTGGGACCCTCCCACCTCACAAGGTCATAGAGCTCAGGCTCCAGCCTGAGCCCAAAGTCTACACTGCAATTAAACAGCCCCTTTGCCAGAGCCCTGCAAACCTAAGTCGCCCAGCATGGACCAGCCATGTGTTTTTCACTACAGCACGGACATACCCTGTGAGTACTTTTAAGCATGGGTAATTGAAACACCATGTAAACAATTACATGCTGAACCATGGTAAACTGATAATGACATCTTGCAATCTAGTCAATTACAGAAGTCACTTAAAGCAATTTCTGATCATTCACTTGCTTCCAAGTCACCCTTTCAATTTTTAGAGGGGTAGCCATGTTAGTCTGTATCCACGAAAACAACGAGGAGTCCGATGGCACCTGAAAGAGTAAGATTTATTTGGGCATAAGCTTTTGTGGGTAAAAGCTTCAGATGCATAGAGTGAAAATACAGATACAAGCATAAATATACTGGCACATGAAGAGAAGGGAGTTACCTTACAAGTGGAGAACCAGTGATGACAAATCAGTCAGGGTGGATGTGGTCCACTCCCAATAATTGATGAGGTGTCAATACCAAGAGAGGAAAAATTGCTTTTGTACTGAGCCAGCCACTCCCAGTCCCTATTCATGCCCAAATTAATGGTGTTAAATTTGCAAATGAATTGTAGCTCTGCAGTTTCTCTTTTAAACCTGTTTTTAAAGTTTTTTTGTTGAAGGTTGCCTACTCTGTCCCCATATCTACCCTAGCGACTCTGTCATAGGACCCAACCACAACAGCCACACCATCAGGGGCTTGTTCACCTGCACATCTACCAATGTGATATATGCCATCACGTCCCAGCAATGCCCCTCTGCCATGTACACTGGCCAAACCAGACAGTCTCTACATAAAAGAATATATGGACACAAATCAGACATCAGGAATGGTAACATACAAAAGCCAGTAGGAGAACACTTCAATCTCCCTGGACATTCAACAACTGGTTTAAAAGTAGCCATCCTTCAACAAAAAAAAATCTGTGCACACAAGTGCTTATGCTGGCAAAACTTCTGTTTCTCGGGGAGGGTTTTTTCACACCTCTCAGTGACAAAAGTTTTGCTGACATAAGTGCTAGTGTAGCCATGACCTTATTGTGTTGTGTTCTTGTGTAGTTTCCACCAACAAGAGAAGCTGTATAGAGTGTTTTCCCCCCCTCTTCTCTCTCACATGTTCAATCCTAGTATTTTGGATTTTCTTCCAGGTCAGAGAAGAAATATATGCAAGGCAATTAAAGCCATCACTTTTTCTTGTTGGTGTCTACGTTGATATAAAATAGTATTACAATTAAGGTATTTGTTAAGGCCACTTAAAATTTTAAAGTTTGTTGTTCAAGAGTTAACAGTTTTTAAAATGAAACATGGAGAGTGCAAGTTCTTGGCCTTAACATGGGATAAAATCAATGCTTAGTTTTTACATTTACAAAGTGCTGTATAGATTTTAATCCTCACAAAACTCCTGTGGTAAGGGTAAAAGCTACAGAAAAAACAAACAGGATAAAACGAAAGGGTCTAATCCACTCAAAATAAGCCTCGTGCACCTATTTGTCCAGCACACCTCCGTAGGCTGCCTGTGCTCTGGGAACACAAAGGCTACTCCATATTCTGTGGGGGTGAAGAGGAAGATGCAGCACTCCATGTCTAGCAGCTGAGACATCAGACTAAGGCCACATCTGCACTACACAGTTTTGCTGACATAAGGCAGCTTACACCTCTACAGTTAGGTTGACGTACACACTGCAATGCTCCTCCTGCTGCTTTAACTCTCCTGTTACGCCGACATAATCAAATCACCTTCACGAGGCGCAGAGCTTAGGGTGACATAGTTATAGCGAAACAGTCTCAGGGCTTGTCTACACTTACTGGGGGATCTACAAGTGGCGATCGATGCATCAGCAGTCGATTTAGCGGGTGTAATGAAGACCCGCTAAATCGATCACAGATCGCTCTCCTGTTGACATCATGTAGCATGGACCCCACGGTTAAGCAGATCTAAGTTACGTCTATTTGAGTTATGCTATTCATGTAACTCAAATTGAGTAGCTTAGATCGAATCTCCCCTGTAGCGTAGACAAGGCCTAAGTGTAAATGCTGCATTGCTTACATTGACTTAAGTGACCTCCAGGAGGTATCTCACAACGACTGCTCTGGTCACTGTTTTGAACTCCACTGCCCTGTAGCCAGGTAAACGGGTGAACTTGCTCTTCCTGTTTGTTCGGTGTGGAGAGCTCCCAGCTGAATATGCCAGCTCCACACAGCAAATGCACTCCCGCCTGGAGTACACGGGAGGTGCTGGATCTCCTGGGTCTGTGGGGAAAGGAGGCTTTGCAGGAACAGCTCTGCTCCAGCTTCAGGAACTTGCTCAGGGCATGGAGGGAAATGGCTATGACAGGGACACACAGCAGTGCTGCGTAAAACTCAAAGAGCTGCGGGCAAGCATAGCAGAAGGCCAGGGAGGCAAACAGTTGCCTCTAGTGCAGTGCCACAGACATGCCACTTGTACAAGGAGAGGTCTGGGGTCAGGGTAGTGGTGAATAGTGCCCCCGTTGAGCTCCTCTTATAGCCTTGTGTTCATAATGCACAGCACAATACTGAAGAGCAGTGTTGGATCCATGCTGTCTGACAAAGATGGCTGGCTCGCAGGTTACCAGTGCAGTTGAAAAGCAGCTGGAACCCTAGTAGGATGCCCATGGAATGATGGGATTGAGAAACCGGCTTCATATGACACTGAACCTGCCTCATAAAGCATTGCAAACCCTTCCCAAAACACCCTGGGGTCAGCTGCACAGTGGGATAGCTACCCACAGCGCACTGCTCTCTGTCAGTGCAAGAGCTACTACTGTACGTGCACTCCGACACAAGGAGCAGAGTGTGAACGTGCAACAGCGATATCATCATATTGGTGGCTGTACGTCGACATAACTTCGGACAACTGAGGCTATGTCTACACTACAAAGTTAAGTATTATATAGCTACTTCTTTCCCAGGCAGCACTGTAGTCTTCATTTTTAAAACTTGTTTTCTGAAAGTGACACTGTCAATTGAAGGTTGCCCAAAACTTCAGTTTTGTTTCCCAGGCAATACTGTAAGGGTACGGGGCACCTCTCTCAGTAGGGACTCTTGATGTTGGGTGGGTATTACCCACACTGCTCAGAGAACCTTGACAGACTAACAAAGAGATTGGTAAACTTCCCTGGCAGAATGATCAGTCAGCTGAGGTGAAATTTGAAGGGGTGAGAGCTCTAACTTTCCAGGTAACAACTTGGCTTCTGTGAAAAGCTTCTGGTGAAGCACTGGAATGGGTTACCTAGGGAGGTGGTGGAATCTCCTTCCTTAGAGGTTTTCAAGGTCAGGTTTGACAAAACCCCGGCTGGGATGATTTAGTTGGGGATTGGTCCTGCTTTGAGCAGGGTGGTGTACTAGATCAGTGCTACTCAAAGTGGTGGTCTGCGGACCGGTGCTGGTCTGCGAGCCATCGTCTGCTGGTCTGCACGCACACTGGAAAAAAAAATTGCCGGTCCCTCACATCAGATAGCTTGAGAAGCACTGGACTAGATGACCTCCTGAGGTCCCTTCCAACCCTGATTTCTATGATTCTATGAAAAGAGAGAGAAAATGCACCCAAAGGGTAAACACTTGTAAGATGAGGGAGGGAAGGATGAGACAACCATTATGCCCTTCATAACTCTGATGGGACACACCTCCCGCACAGAACACAACAGTGACTGAGGTGGGAGAGAGACAGTTCATCATCTTTCCAGGTAAACATGTTCTTAGGGGAAAAAAAAATCTTGGCCTCAAGCCAATCTGTCCCTATTTCTAATGCAGAAGTTACTACAGCCCTAGAATTGTAATACATTTCCATGGGCTGCACAGCCAGGAATTGAGACCAATGGTCTGACAAACGGGGAGCAGTGCAAGACAGGAAGCTTATCTGCATGCACCCACAAATGAAAAGCATCTCCATCAGACCCTCAGCCCACAAGCAGATGTGTTCACAAAACAGCAGGCTGACATGAAAGGTGGCCTAGTGTAATGTCACACAGACCACTATAACCTTGTCTTGTCCAACCTGTACTGGGTCAGTTAGTTGAGGGGGGGGAGGTTGAGGATGACCTATGGTACTCTCAAAGTCATTTACAACTAGCTTGTATTAATTGTTACACTTGTATTAATTGTCAAACACTTAGACGAAGGGTCTGATTCTCCACCACTTTCCACTAATTCCACTTGGGCACTAATTTTCACTTGTGCAAAGCCAGTGTGAAACACTGCTAAATGAGAATGGTGGCATTTTACACTCACTTGGAAAAAAAGTAAATGACTATACAAGGTACAAGGCAGTGGAGAATTAGACCCATAAGGAAAGTGTTTGACTAACTGGAGGTTATTAATAAAATCTAGTTCTAAATGACTGAGTTATAGGTAGGCTGATTTTTATTTTATTTTATTTTTCCCCAGGAATTTATCAGTGTTTATTACTATAACAACAAAATACAGGTGAAAATCAGTGGGGAAAAAACTATTATTAATTTTTCTGGGTAAATATCAGGGTTTATTTTGGTGGACGGAAGGACGGGGGAAAAGTATGCAGTAGGTTCATGTTTTGATTAATAGAATTCAATGTGGTTTGCTGCAGAACTAAAACAGAACTCAAAACACAATGCCACCTTGGAGTTTAAGAAAACAATACATCTCTAATGCCCAAATAAAACTATTCATTTGAATAAACAATTTACTGTTGTAGACTTAGAACTATTAGTCTATAAATATTACATTTAATAATTGTGCCACACCATTTGCAGAGCATACATTCAACTTAATCCTTTTCTCCTGTTTTTGTTTTTTTAACTTTCCAATACTTTCTTGTGTTCTGAAACATAATCTGATGCAGAATTTTGTTTTCTTCCCATTTTAGTGTGACAGTTCTTTAAACTGTTACCTGCTAACAGCTTGTACTTCTGAGGGCATTCTGCACGAAAAACTTAAAAATTTTGTGCACACTATTTTAAAATTCTGCAAATTTTATTTGTCAAATAAATGTGGAGGCTTCAGCATGGCACTGGGGAGCATGGTCCACTGGCTGCACAGAGGTGATAGATGACTGTGCAGCTCTCCCACCCAGGACACTGACTCAGCAGTGAGGCTGCACCCAACCCTGACACAGGGCAAGGACTGGCCTACCCCAGAAATATCCCAGGGCCCTGTCCCTCTGTGTCAGGTGCACCAAGTATGGGAAAGTGAGCTCAGCAAGGCAGGATCCAAGTGTAGATGGGAGAATAGGGCTTGTTGGGAGAACAGGGAGTTCTGGGTGCGAGGGGCGTGATGCTCGGTTGGAGGGCTTGGGTATGAGGGGGTCTGGATGCATGGGGGTTGGGGGAGCAGCTCCCCATACAGGGATCCCTCCCCCTGAAGTGAAGGAGCGATGGGTGGTGCAGGAAGAAAGGGGGGGGAGTTTACAGAGCTTCCTACAGCCAAGGGAGAAATCTAAGGTTCTGTTTGAGAAGTCCCTTCGTCCCCAGCCTTGCTGGGAATAGCTGCTGAGCCCGGTGCAGGGTAAGAGCCACCAGCCGGGCCTTCCCCAGTCATGCCCCCTACCCCACAGTGATTTACCTCTCTGCCAGCTGCCCTGGGCAGCTGAAACATACTGCTTGAGGAGGGTCGCATGACCGCTCTTGGGGCTTCCCTTTGCTTCCCCGTTCGAAAGTCATTTTTCTGCGGGGAAGCAAAGAAATATGCGGAGGACATAAATTATGCGCACGCGCAGTGGCATAAAATTCCCCCAGGAGTAAGCAGCTTGAAATGTGTATGCGGTGGGCATGAGATTCATCAGTACATTCAGATGCTCACGCACTTCAGAGCTTGCACGCACGCCTATTTGCTTATTGTTGGCATCTTCTAGACTAATTCATAGCCTTACTTCAACAGGCAGCTTTGCATATACATACAGACTACTGTATTACAGTAAGACATACACCTCATGCAATGTATTGTATTTTCCTAATAGAATAAGTTATTTTTTATATATTTGAATGATAAAAAAGTAGGGTGAAATTTGGAAAAGAAACTAACACTTTTTGTAAAACCTGGGGGAGGTTTGGTAAAAAAATCTGTTTAAACTGAAAACAAAGGGGTTTAGTTATTTTGTTATATTACTTGCTGTGTTGGAATATACATTAGTCTCTCATTAACACAAATCTGGAGATCACAGCAACTCACCCAATTTTGCAATTTAACAATTAAGTAAGCCAACACTACTAGGAAAAAAATCAAAGTACATTTTTGGAGGGTATTTTGCACATTATTTTGGCATATTTAGTTTTTATAGTAGTAAATGTACTGTGATATATTTTGCAAAAATAATGAAGTCATAGTAATACTAGACCTCACTATGGAATGTTACTAACATTTCTGAGGTGAAATGGAGTGAGACCACTAATATGCATTCTTGGAATTATAAGGTTTGTGAATGATCAAAAAATTATTGAAGTACAGTATACTGGAAGTGGAATTCTTGCATCTTAAAGAAAATAAAGAACATCTGATCACCGTATCATATTAAAACATCACTAAGTGATTTATAAAAAATATTGATATTAAAGCAAATTATGCATATTTATAGAGTCCTGCGCGGATACAAATTTATAGCTGAGGATGTGGATATAAATCAGGACCTGCAGTGCTGGGCCATCACTCCCCGAAGCCAGCACCCCACACCGGCAGCTCCTCCGGTGCGGCTATACTACTCCCAGCCCCGCCCACTAGGGTGAGCACCAGGCTCACCAGCAGCAGCTATCTCTGGTCACACTCTTGTGTTCAAGTGTCGCGCACGCCCCCAGAAGGAGAGACAGACAGCTACGTGGAAGTGACGGGGGGGCAGGGACAGGGCTGCGGGAGGTACAGCCACGCCAAAGGAGCTGCTGGCATAGGGAGCTGGCTGCCCTGTGGCTCCGCAGATACCGATTTATATCCACAGATATAAATTTGTATCCATGCAGGGCTCTACAGATTTAAAGGGCATGGTCAATTTTAAAATCTTAGTCAAGATTTCCAAAAATTAAACTCCGAGTCCAGACTTATAAACCTAGATAAAACACCAATCCTGAAGAGACTTACATACATCAATAAGATTATGCACATGAATGAAGCTGAGCAGCTCCGTAAGCCTTTGCAGGATCACTGATTTATTTACCTGCCTAAGTATGGACTTAAGAGCCTACATTTAGATGGCCATTTTTAAAATCTTAGATTCCATGGTGTAATCAAATACATTTATGTACATTATTAGTGCCACTATATTTTTAAAAAGTGAAAGATTTTTAAAATCTATTTTGTTTGTTATTTATAGTCTGTGTACTATTTGGATTTTTCTGGTCTTGGACAATGAAAATTAAGTCAATTTCATTTTTGTTTATTGTCACTTTCATGTTCTTAGCCCTGCAGAGTTTGGGTTTCAGACTTGCAGGGGAGTTTAAACTAACTGTTTTCAGTGGGTAGTTATTTTTTAAAAATATTATTGTGGAACATTCCTCTTGGACTTCGTTTTTATAAAACATGAATTACAGGCTAGCTCAAGTGCACAGTGTTCCTTTAAGTCAGTTGAAACAAGTTTAATAAAAACGAGGACTACAATGTCTTTAGGGTAAATTTAAGTGGAAGGTAAGGACATCTCTTGTTCCTAATAAATCATTAAGTTCTGTAACGAGTGACTCATGGCTTGATTCTGCAACCAATCTCTACACGATACTGCAATCCAAGTGATTGCTCAGAGAGAAGAGCAATTATAGGATCTGGTCCTTAAAAAAATGAACACCTAAAAGTCGCACAGTTTGCTACTGGAGATGCAAGGAGACTTTTTCAGTTGGCTTCAGTAGGCCCTACATCCAGTTTGCCAACTCTCTAAGAAGTAGATTCCTTTGTGAAGAGGTTGAGGTAAATGCCACCCGGAGCCTGTACCCCTGAGCCACCCCCAGCGCCCCAACCCCCTGCCCCAGCCTTCATCCCCCTCCCCGCCATCCGAACTCCTTGGTCCCAGCCTGGAGCACCCTCCTCCACCCCAAACCCCTCATCCCCAGCCCCACCCCAGAGCGTGCACCCCCAGCTGGAGCCCTCACCCCCCTCCCCTCCACCCCCTGCCCCAGCCCTGATTCCTCTCCCACTCTCCAAACCCCTTGGTCCCAGCCCGGAACACCCTCCTACACCCCAAACCCCTCATCCCCAGCCCCACCCAAAAGCCCACACCCCGCCCCCCCCCGAGTCCCCTCCTATACCCTGAACTCCTCATTTCTCGCCCCACCCCAGAGCCCACACCCCCTCCCGCACCCCAACCCCAATTTCGTGAGCATTCATGGCCCACCATACAATTTCTATACCTGGATGTGGCCCAGAAGTTTGCCCACCCCTGGCTTAACCTGTACCCCACCACCTACACTGCTACGTATACCCACACTGGGGGGAGGGGGGCTAAGTGTGTATGTACAATACATGCTGCCAAAAGAGTCTTCCAGGGTAGAGCCTCCTAGAACAATCTCATTCTCTCGGTATTCTTTGGGGGCTTACAAACACATGCCCACAAGCAATATTCCACCAAAATATCACAACACATACATGTAAAGCACGAAGCATGAACTCTATATAAACAATGTTTGGAATACTTAAACATTTATGTTCAGTCTTAGTATTGTACCGTATTCCAAATAAAATTCATCTTGTAAGAACAGTCAACTCAACATATGGGAATAGGGAAAAAAACAGGAAGCAGGTCCATAGCCTTCAAACACTTAATCACCGCTAAGAGAACTTGAAAAAATTGTGCCAGAACATGTGCCCGCTCAGTAGTTCAGTTTTCTCAATTGCCACACTACTTCAGGCTGGCATTATCTGACCACTCCAATGCACTGTGCTGATGAAAGTATATTTATGGGATATTACTTGAAAGAATGGGGGAAGGGATAGACACCTTCTACAGTAAAGACAAAAAACATTTAGTTTCTCAGGAAACTATCAGATCAGTGCAGTACAGCACCTTGTCATACTATACTGAAGATGCAAGAATCATAACTAACAACGTGGGTTTGGGGGGGGGGGGGGAAGAAAAAACCTGGATTTGTGTTGGCAATGGCCCAACTTGATTATCATACATATTGTAAGGAGAGTGATCACCTTAGATAAGCTCTTACTAGCAGGAGAGTGGGGTGGGGGGAGGTATTTTTTCATGCTTTGTGTGTATAAAAAGATCTTCTACACTTTCCACAGTATGCATCCGATGAAGTGAGCTGTAGCTCACGAAAGCTTATGCTCAAATAAATTGGTTAGTCTCTAAGGTGCCACAAGTACTCCTTTTCTTTTTTTGCGAATACAGACTAACACGGCTGTTACTCTGAAACCTGTCAAAAGATTTAGGAGTATAATAATCAGACATGACAGATTTGCAGAAAGCCTCCTCTTACAACTACCTGCAGGATTACACAGCTAGCTATCTACTTCATTTCAGGCTACTCTTAATCACATGCAAAACTAGTGTCTCTCTTCTCCCTTATTCTTGTGATTCTCAAAGAATGAGCAGACACGATCTCTGACCCTATAGGGCCATGCAGCAAATGTCCTCACACTGTTTCCCCTTCTCCCTTTATTCCATGCACTAGAAGGTAGACATGAACTGCTGGCTAAAAAAACCCAACCCAGCCAATATTTTACCCAGAGCCAGGAGCCCCTCTAGACAATATAATTATGTGGGTACATAAACCAAAATCAGGTGGCAGTTTATTTTTACATTGCCTATTTAACAGTGCTCTAGACATTACATTTTCATTTTAATAAAGTCTCTAGTTCTTATGACTATGAAGAAAACCTTCAAATTGTTAATGGATATAAAGCAATGTACCAATGCCTGCCCAAGTCTGCAGGCAATCTGAAATATCTTTGTGAGATGTTAACTGTCCTATGGAGTCTAATGATCATTATTGTTGGCAACTGAATTATTTTAAATGGTCCCATTTTAGTTGAAACAGTGTGCATCACTGGTGTAGCTGCAGCTACTGAGATGCAGTGGGGCAGCTACTGAGATGCAGTGGGGCAGCTACTGAGATGCAGTGGGGCAGCTACTGAGATGCAGTGGGGCAGCTACTGAGATGCAGTGGGGCAGCTACTGAGATGCAGTGGGGCAGCTACTGAGATGCAGTGGGGCAGCTACTGAGATGCAGTGGGGCAGCTACTGAGATGCAGTGGGGCAGCTACTGAGATGCAGTGGGGCAGCTACTGAGATGCAGTGGGGCAGCTACTGAGATGCAGTGGGGCAGCTACTGAGATGCAGTGGGGCAGCTACTGAGATGCAGTGGGGCAGCTACTGAGATGCAGTGGGGCAGCTACTGAGATGCAGTGGGGCAGCTACTGAGATGCAGTGGGGCAGCTACTGAGATGCAGTGGGGCAGCTAGCTGTTCCAGCAGTTGATGGGGTGGGGAACATGGAAGTCAAACATCTTTTCTCCCAAGATATATATCCTCTGCCTGAGAAGGAAAGAAGAAATGCATACATCCCATCACAAATACAAAAAAAAAAAAGCCTAAAACTACCTCCTGCATACCCAAAACTAAACTAGGGCACATGTCTCTCTGGTGGGTATAAAAAGCTCCCATTGTCCCCAACCCAAATGCTGAAGTCTCCAGCATCATCCCAGCCAACTTCTGTGGTGCAGCTACTTGTTGTCAATAGAAAGATCTGCAGCACACTGAAAATAAAAAATGTGGGCTAGCATAAAATAAATTGAATTTAAATACACACAGATTGCGCACCGAAAACTAACAGACTGAACTGGGCAGCCAGGAGGAGAAGACTTGGGAGGGGTCATGTAATTCTGGGGCCTTGCAGCTTAATTCAGGTCCAGTGAGCCACCTGGGTTCTTTTAAATAATTATCTTAATATTCTCCCATCTATTTTTATGCTTCTATCCAGGATCTTAGAATCCAACATGCTCAGTACTGCACAAAACACAATATAAGATCACTATTTGCACTCAAGAGATATTAGGTGCTATACAGACACGAGAAGAGACATGGCCCCTGTCCTCCTGGAGAACTTCTCCTTAGCTTTCAGAGTAACAGCCGTGTTAGTCTGTATTCGCAAAAAGAAAAGGAGTACTTGTGGCACCTTAGAGACTAACCAATTTATTTGAGCATGACAGACATCATCATGATACAGACAGACATCATCTTCCTTTCTGGTAGCTCACGAAAGCTCATGCTCAAATAAATTGGTTAGTCTCTAAGGTGCCACAAGTACTCCTTTTCTCCTTTCTCCTTAGCTGTACCCCACACCAGAGATTCTCAACCAGAGTCCAGGGCTCCCTGGGGGGCCACGAGCAGGTATCATGGGATCTGCCCAACAGGGCCAGCATTAGACTTGCTAGGGCTCAGGGCAGAAAGCTGAAGCTCCACCACATGGGGCTGAAGCGCCGGGGCTCCAAGCCCTACCACTTGGGGCTGAAGCCAAAGCCTGAGCAACTTAGATTTGCAGGGCCCCCTGTGGCGCAGAGCTCTGGGCAACTGCCCTGTTTGCAACCCCCTAACAAGGGCCCAGAAAAACAGTTGTGGTAGCACAGGTGGGCCATAGAGTTTGTACAGCATGTTGGGGAGACCTCAGAGAGAAAAAGGTTGAGGAATCCCTGCCCCACACCAGTTCTAGACCATGAACACATTCAGTCTTACACTGTATTTTGTACGTCACGGAGTAATACAAGCAGCTCAACACAAAAACAACAGAGAAGAAAACACACAAGATAAACCCTCAACAGTCACGTTATAAAGATCAGTAAGAACCCAGGAGCCATGGACAAGGCAGTCTGAACACTATAATTAGATGGTCAGGCCCATCAGAAGAAATGCTGCGCGCGGGTACATCATGTTCGCTGGGGCCCCATTCCCTCCCTCTTCCTTATTTAGGCAGGAATTAGAAATTTTTTTTTTTTGGTGTGTCGTTGGGGGGGGGGGGGGAGAGAAGGTGGCCCGGAGCTCAGGACCCTGGTACAACTGTCCCCCCGGCTCGTCAGCCCTGATGAGGTGCCCCCCCCCCAATGCCCAGGCCAGCTCTTGTTGGCTTTGAAACGCTGCTCTGCGTCCGTTACAAGTACGGCTGCTAAGCGGCGGAGCCGCACGTTTGCTGTCCTGACCATCAGCTGTTTGTAGGGAGCGGGAGAGGTCCCTCACCACCACCACCACCACCACGGCAGAGCAACTTCAGCTTCAGAAAACAACACACCGGAGGGGGTGGGGGGAGGGGCTCAGCCAGGGACACTGAATTTTTCAAACGCGGAGCAGCCTGGCAAACGCGCCTGGCGCTCTCCTGCCACGGGCACGTCGGCCTGCGCCCTGCCTCTGGGGCTCGGCACCCCCTCCCCCTGCCACGCTAAGGCAGCACATGGGCCGGGGGGGCCCTACCCGCCCCCCCAAAAACTCCTCCCAGGGAGAGTCAAGCGGCTGGGCGGGACCAGCCGGGCTGCAGCGCCGGGCACAGCGGCATGCACCGCAGCCCGCCGCTGCCGGGGGGGGGGCGAGGCGCGGCGGAGCCTCCCGGCCGGGGCCCCACGCAAGGGGCAGCGGAGCGCGCCCCACTCACAGGCCACGTAGGCGGCGAGGGCGAGCGCCATGAGCAGCTTCATCCTCCGGCGGTCGATGGCGGTCAGCAGGCGCAGCAGCGGGGCCGTGCTCACCATCCCCGGCGGGGCGCGCGGCGCGAACTCCGCCCGCCGCAGCCGCCGCCGCCGCCGACAGCCAGTTCCTGCCCCGGCCTGGGCGCATGCGCAGCCCGGCGTCGCTCCCGGCGTGAGAGGTGGTTCGGCGGGGGGGGGGAGGAGGAGGCGGCGGCGCTGCTCGTGCCTCGGGGCGCCTGCGCGAGGCGGGCGCCGCGTGACCGCTGAGTCGGCGCTGCCCGCGTGGGCCCTGGGGTCTCAAATTCCAGTGCCCCCCCCCGCAGCCCCAGCCCCTGCCGCAGCCCCGCCCTACAGTGCCATGAGGACCTGGGGCTGCCCCCTGGAGCCAGCCTGTCTTGTCCCAGCCCCAGTGATTTTACTGGGAGAGAACAAAATAAATACACCCAAATAATCCAGACGCTGCAGCGTCCGGCCGCAGCAGCCCTGCCACTACACTGGGGGCTGGCACCTGCTGCATCCCAACCGCCTGAAATGGAGAAACGCTTTTAGCTGCTGTCCTACTCCAGCAAAACAAAACAAAGGCGCATTCTGCGACTAGCAGCCTTGCAACCTCCTCCATTCTCCTGATTTTGGTCCCCAGACAATGGCGGAATGCTTCTGCCTAACTAAGACATCTCGTTTGCCATTTGTAATACACCTTAAATATCCCGACTCCAAAACATGCTGGGCTAACAGCATGTATCTGATCCAACAGATCCAGTATCTGGCCTGGTGTAGGCTAGTTGCACTTTGCTGGCATAGCTATGCTGTTTATATCAGCAAAACTGTTTTTTTCCTGTATAGTTTATTCCAGCAACACCTCGGTGCAAAATAAGCATTACCGTCAAAAGTGCAATTTTGATGGCATAACTTTCCACCCTATTGTCTCACCTATTTCAATCAGAGACTACATCTCATCAACACCATTAACCAACATAACGAACAGTTTAAACGCTGAACTTGTTGACTTCTTTTAATCTCAAATTTCACTGTCTAAGAACATACCTAGCTGTTCCTACTGCATCAGAACCAACCCAGATCCTGGCGCAAAAGTACCCCAAAAACCATCATTAGTGCAACTAGTCAGCAAAAGTTTGCAGTGCAGACCTGGCCTCTGAATACTGTTAGAGCCTGCTGGATTTTAGAATCATTTTGACCACAAACCCTGAAAATTAACTATTAAAAAAGAGAGAACAAGTGTTACTCCTAACTCGTTCATCAAAATAACCTGCCCCCCCACACCCTCCAACACATCATGGGTCAAAAAGCCCCTCTACCCTTACTTTAGCATGCGTATTCTGTTGGATTCGGCTAATTTATGACCAGACACCTCTATGTTTTATGGTCCAAATTTAGTAGAAGATTGGGAGAACCAGGAAGAGGAACAGACAGGCTAGTGAAGGAAGTATGTGGTGGTCTGGCAGTGTTGTGGTGGTCGTTTGGGGTTTGGTTTGTGTTTCCTAGACTAATAGGATTTAGGTGAGAAGGCTATGACAGATACAGAAGCACCAGTGGTGGTGATCGAAGCGGTGGAAGACACAATGAAGATGACTGGACGTGGAAGCTGCAGCATGTACATGATCCTGGAGGGGATACCTGAAAAGAGTTTCGTCTGCATGAAGTGTCACCTGATCGAGTTGATGGAAGAAAAGATCCGAGGACTGGAGATGCAGGTAGAAACTCTGGTTGAGTTTAGAAGGGGGTTTGAGCAGCTGATGGAGCAAAGACATGAGGAGGCTGAAGGGAAAACCTCAGACTTGCAGATGGAAGCAGGACCAAAGAACTCTGAGGGGAGACTGCTGGGTGAGGAAAGTGGACAGTGGAATCATGTGTCTAAGAGAACCAGGCAGAGGAAAAGATGGAAGTGAAGGAGAAGGAGAAGTGAGAAGAAGGAGAAATATAGCTCAGGAACAGGTTTGTAGAGTTGGAAAATGAAGAAGGGGCACAGCAGGTGATCACTGAAGGTGGGAGGGCAAGGAAGAAGAGAAGAGTAGCTAGTTCTGTAGGAAGAGGGGAAGAATTAATGGAGATAACACCAAATATGAGCCCCAGGAGGATACGGGATGGGTTGCAGAGGATTGCAAGGGAGAATAGGAATTGAGAGGACTTGCAGTCATAGGGAACAGGGGATAGACCGGAGAATCGCACTGTCACCAGGAAAAGGCAGATCTACATGATTGGGGACTCCTCACTGAGAAAAATAAACAGGCCTGTAACCAGAGTTGATCCAGAGAACAGAAGGGCATGCTGTCTGCCAGGTGCTAAGATACTGGATGTGGACCTGAGGCTGAAAAGGATCCTAACGGGAGTGGGAAAGAATCTACTGATTATCCTTCATGTGGGAACAAATGATACCGATAGATTCTCGCTGGAATGAATCAAGGGAGACTATGCCAGGCTGGGGAAGATGCTTAAGGAAATCGAGGCTCAGGTGATCTTCAGTGGGATTCAGCCTGTTCCTAGAGAAGGGCAACAAAGGTGTGACAAGATTATGATGATCAACAGATGGCTCAGGCAGTGGTGCTATAAGGAGGGCTTTGGGATATATGACCGCTAGGAGGCATTCATGGACAGAGGACTGTTCTCTCGGAATGGACTTGACCTGAGTAGGGAGGGAAATAGACTTCTAGGATGGAGGCTGGCACAATTGATTAAGAGAGCTTTAAACTAGGAATTTGGGGGAGATGGTTGGGAGATGTCCAGGTAATCTTCACACCAGATTTTAACATTGAGAGGGAAGAAAATGAAGTAAGAAAGGATACAGCCATGGGTAGGAGAATGGACATAAGGAGGAAGGGTACTGTAGATACCAGTCTAATAGGTGATAGTAGCGGCAGAAAGTCTGTGCCTAATTGGGTAAAGAATGTGAATGAAGCCAAACAGCAAAAATTAAGATGTTTGTACACCAGTGCGAGAAGCCTAGGTAACAAAATGGAGGAACTAGAGTTACTGGTTCAGGAAGTGAAACCAGATATTATAAGGATAACAGAAACATTGTGGAATAGTAGTCATGACTGGAGTACAGGTATTGAAGGGTATGTGCTGTTTAGGAAAGACAGAAATAAAGGCAAAGGTGGTGGGGTAGCATTGTATATCGATGAGGTATACTGTAAAGAAATAAAAGTAATGGAATGGATAAGACAGAGTGTCTGGGCAAAAATCACATTGGGGAAGAAAGCTACTAGAGCCTCCCCTGGGATAGTGTTTGGGGTGTGCTATAGACCACTAGGATCTGATTTGGATACGGATAGAGACCTCTTTAAAGTTTTTAATGAAGTAAATACTAATGGGAATTGTGTGATCATGGGAGACTTTAACTTCCCAGATATAGACTGGAGGCCAAGTGCTAGTAATAATAATAGGGCTTAGATTTTCCTGGATGCAATAGCTGATGTATTCCTTCACCAAGTAGTTGCTGAACCAACAAGGGGGGATTCCATTTTAGATTTGGTTTTGGTGAGTAGTGAAGACCTCATAGAAGAAATGGTTGTAAGGGACAACCTTGGTTCGAGCGATCATGAGATAATTCAGTTCAAACTAAATGGAAGGATAAACAAAAATAGATCTGTGACTAGAGTTTTTTATTTCAAAAGGGCTAATTTAAAAAAATTAAGGAAATTAGTTAGGGAAGTGGATTGGACTGAAGAACTTGTGGATCTGAAGGCGGAGGAGGCCTGGAATTACTTCAAGTCAAAGTTGCAGAAACTACCAGAAGCCTGCATCCCAAGAAAGGGGAAAAAATTCATAGGCAGGAGTTGTAGACCAAGCTGGATGAGCAAGCATCTTAGAAAGGTGATTAAAAGCCTACAAGAAGTAGAAGATGGGAGGGATCAGCAAGGAAAGCTACCTTATTGAGGTCAGAACATGTAGGGAGAAGTGAGAAAGGCCAAAAGCCATGTAGAGTTGACCTTGCAAAGGGAATTAAAACCAATAGTAAAAGGTTCTATAGCCATATAAATAAGAAGAAGACAAAGAGAGAAGAAGTGGGACCGCTAAACACTGAGGATGAAGTGGAGGTTAAGGATAATCTAGGCGTGGCTCAATATCTAAACAAATACTTTGCCTCAGTCTTTAATGAGGCTAATGAGGATCTTAGGGATTATGGCAAGATAACAAATGGGAATGAGGATATGGAGGTAGATATTACCACATCCGAGGTAGAAGCCAAACTCGAACAGCTTAATGGGGCTAAATCAGGTAATCTTCATCCAAGAATATTAAAGGAATTGGCACATGAAATTGCAAGCCCATTAGCAAGAATTTTTAATGAATCTGTAAACTCAGGGGTTGTACCGTATGATTGGAGAATTGCTAACATAGTTCCTATTTTTAAGAAAGGGAAAAAAAAGTGATCCGGGTAATTATAGGCCTTTTAGTTTGACATCTGTAGTATGCAAGGTCTTGGAAAAAATTTTCAAAGAGAAGGTAGTTAAGGACATTGAAGTCAATGGTAAATGGGACAAAATACAACATGGTTTTACAAAAAGGAAGATCGTGCCAAACCAACCTGATCTCCTTCTTTGAGAAGGTAACTGATTTTTTTAGACAAAGGAAATGCAGTCGATCTAATTTACCTCCATTTCAGAAATGCATTTGATACGGTTCCACATGGGGAATTATTAGTTAAATTGGAAAAGATGGGGATCAATATGAAAATTGAAAGGTGTATACGGAACTGGTTAAAGGGGAGACTACAACGGGTCCTACTGAAAGGTGAACTGTCAGGCTGGAGGAAGGTTACCAGTGGAGTTCCTCTGGGATCGGTTTTGGGACCAATACTATTTAATCTTTATATTACTGACCTTGGCACAAAAAGTGGGAGTGTGCTAATAAAGTTTGTGGATGACACAAAGTTGGGAGGTATTGCCAATACAAAGAGGATATCATACAGGAAGATCCGGATGACCTTGTAAACTGGGGTAATAGTAATAGGATGAAATTTAATAGTGAAAAGTGCAAGGTCATGCATTTAGGGATTAATAACAAGATTTTTTGTTATAAACTGGGGACTCATCAGTTGGAAGCAACCCTAGGGGCACCCTTCCCCCCCCGAGGCCCCACCCCGCAGCCAGGCCAGTTTAGAGCCCAGCCGGGGAGGAGAGCCCAGGCAGTTGTGGGAGCCGTGCATGCAGATTCTCTGCCCACGGTGACGGGGGCTGAGAGCAGCCCCTGGCCCATGTCCCGCGCCCAGGGCAGGTGGAGGTGGAGGGGTCCGCGACTCTGTTCTGGCTCACCACAGCTGCCCACGCAGCTCTACCCAACCCACCTCTGGCTGGGAGGAGTCGTGGAGGGGGGGGCGGGGTGGAGCCTTGGAGCCACAGCTTAGCCATGGTAAGAAATGTGCGAGCAGCTGTGTGGAGCCTTGGTCCCGCCACCTGTCCTGGGTGGGGGACAAGGGCAGTGGCGGGGCTTTGGGGGAGGCCAATTTTTGGGAAAGTTCTGGCGCCCCTGGCAGAGGAAGTTGTGGAAGGCATAAGCAGAACATTACAGGAAAAGTGCAAGCAAACCAAGACTGCTGGGAAAGCAGAAGAAATAAAAGCATTGCCCAAAGCGGTGAACAAATCACAAACAAAGACTGGAAAAGCAAAAGTTCCAGAAAAAGAGGCTCAACAACTAGAAGAAGTGTCAAGAAAACAATATATGGAAACTATATGAAATAAGGTTAAGTTGTATGGAAACACAATCAGGCCAATGATGCAAGCAGTAAGAAAGGCTACCAGTGAACAAATAACAAATGCCAAAGCAGTGCTGGAAGTATGGAAAGAGCTTTTTGACAAAGAACTGAAAGCTACAGTTCATCCATATGCAAGCATTCTATACCTACTAGATGAATGGGGCAGCTTGCAAGGCAGACTGGAGAAATAGAAGGAGCAGTAAAGCAGTTAAAAATGGGAAAGTTGCCAGAACAAGCAATATAACAGCTGAGCTGCTAAAGCCTGGGGGACTATCAAGGCATCAGGAAAAATATATAAGAAGGTGTGGGCGCAAGAGGTACTGGATAACTGGCTAAAAGAAACAGTTGTATCAGTACTGAAGAAAGGAGATCCTGCTGATCCAAATACTTATAGAAGTATAAAATTATGATCAATACCAGGAAGAATCTTGATGAAAGTTATTGTCAACAGATTAAGGACAGTTGAAAAGGAAGTAGTAGGCAAAGGAACAGTGTAGCTTTGGACCAGGCCAAAGTTGTATTGATCAGATATTCATGCTCCCACAGTTGATGGGGGGAAAAAGGTGAGAATGAGGATGTTTGCTGTTTTCATCCACTTCACAAAGGCATTTGATTCAATTTGGTCAGAAGCATTATAGAAATAATAAAGTCATATGGTGTTCCAGATAGGATAACTGCAATTATAAAAGTCATGTACAGAGACTTCTGTAGTGCTGTAAAAACTGGTGGAAAAATTAAGCAACTGATTCAAGTCAAAGTTTGGTGTAAGATAAAGGGGCATAGAATCACCATTGCTTTCCATCATGTTTTTAAATTGGACATTAAGAATGGTAGACAAGTCGGAGGGCATGACATTGGGTGACCAAAAGTTAAGCTCTTTAAATTATGCAGATGACTTCATACAACTGGCAGACATGTTTGAATTAATGATACTCTTCACTACCTTGGAAAATTAGTGTAGTAGGCTTGGACTTACAATAAATGCCAACATGATAAAGTGGTTGTATCTTGGAAAATAGATAGTGTTGGACTGAAGCAATAGTGAAGTCGTAAAACAACTAAAATCTTATCTGTACCTAGGAAGCTTGATTAGTGCCAAAGGTTCCATCTAGGATGATGTTACAAGGAGATGCGATTTAGCTAGAAGTGCTGCACAGAAGCTGATGAAATTACGGATTGATAAAAATATTATGTTTGCTACCAAGTGAAAATTTATTTATCAAATTTATCAAACCAGAATGATTTTAAGACAAATTTTAAAAAGTTAGAAGAAGGATGGGATCTAAAGTCAGGGTCCAGGATTGGCTGCAGTTGAAAAGATAACGATGGTGGGCACACGGTAGAAAGCAAACAGATGTTAGGATGCCAAAGAAAATAATCCAGACAAAGTCAAGGTTATCAATCCTAGACACTGACCACGGACTAGACAATGGGACATGATAGGCAGAGGCATGACCAGGGTAGGTTTAATAGAGGAACAAGCCGTGGACAGGAATGAATAGTGACATTGCACTGCTCTCTGTGTCTGTAAAGGTGCTCTGGAATGAGGAGGAGAATATTTTTAAAAGATTCTTCCGACACAACTGAACCTTCCTAACCAGCAATATGACCTTCACTACAATCTCTGGGAGCATAACTGTCCCCACGTGCACAACTCACTCAACTCCCCCAGGAACAGCCTAGACGAATACACAGTCTTTCATTAATGGAGTAGTACTTAGGTTTAATTATTTAATTATTATAACTCTAAGGCAGAGAGTGATTATTGCCATTTTAGTAATGAGGATTCTAAGGCCCCAGTTCTGCAAACACTTACTCATATGCTCTGTCAGTACAGCTGTGTGAATAACTGATTTTTTGGTTCACTGGCAGTTAAAAAAAAGTTCAGATCAAACAGAAATTGAAAGTTGAAAAATTTAATGTGGGTCAAATGAAAAGTTTCTTATGTTTTGGGGCATTTTTAACCATTTTTAAATAAAAGCAAAAGAAATGAAGGGCTAGATTCACAAAATCAAGGCGGAGAAAGGGTGCCCCCCATACCCTAGCGCTTAGGGTACTTACTAGGGATATGAGAGACCCAGATTTGTATCCCACTTCTGAAACAGGAACTTGAACCCAGATCTCCCCTTCCTAGGGGAAGGGCCTAACTGCCAGACTATTGGCTAGTCTCCGGGGTGGGGGGGGAAACTCTCTCAATCTCTCCTGCTGAAACTGTTCCACTTCACGTAAAATACTTGAAAAGTTATTGGGCCAGAGGGAGAAAGTAAGCATGAATCTACAGCCCAGTGGTTACAATCCTGAGCTGGGAGTGGGGACTCCCTGCTTCAATAATTTGTGTCTCCAGTTCTTTTGTTTTGTTTTGACTGCAACAATTTGCCACAATGGACCCACATTTGCAAAATGTTTCAGGCAACCTGAATCTGCATTTTTTGGTGAAAATTTTTTTTGGCCAAAACATTCCACTCAGCTCTACTTGTGAGTAATGCAATGTGTGTAAAGTTAGCTATTTAGCATGAATGAGCATATCAGAATCTGCTCCAGAGAGATTAGGGGTACATCTACACAGCAAATAAACAAAAACAAAGCAAAACAAAACCACAGAAGCAAATCTCAAGGGGGAACTAAAAATAGCAATGTAGACATTTGGGCTTGGGCGAGACTCTCCGCCATTGTTTAGTTTCTGAGCTCAACGTCTACGCTGTTATTTTTGGTGCTGCTGTGTGCTTCAGTTAGTTGATCTGCACTCTGAGACTTGCTGCCATGGGATTTTTTTTGCTGTGTGGACGTACCCTAAAAAGTGACGTACCGGAAGCTGGTGGTCGTGCTGGAAAATTAAAGTTTCCTAACTCCCAGTCCTGTGTTTTAATGATAAGACCATCCTTCTCTCTTAGTTTTTGTTTCCCTTGTTTTGTGTTGTTGATGTACTTATTGTTTCCTATGTAGGGAAAAGGAAGTAGAGATACAATGATATAAAACAAAACCTTGGGCCAAATTTACCTTTGGTGCAAACACAAAGAGCTATAGAGTTTTATACCAGGGATAAATATGACCGTCAGGGATTAAACTGGGAAAATTCACATGAGGAGAAAGTACTTGTTCCTATGGGATAAATCAGTATAATAGACTCAACCTTTTCCTCTTTCCAGGACTTGGTCCTGCATTCCTTACTCGGGCAAAACTGACAATGAAATCAAGGGGAGCACCAATGGCAGGATTTGATTTGCAAAAATGAAGGGGGAAGAATGGGAAGGTCTCACTGAAAGATTTTCAGAGAAATAGTCAAGTAATAATAAAATATTATCTAGCTCTCATATAGTGCTTTTCATCTGTAGATCTCAAAGCTCCTTAATAGATTACTTTTATTTTTCACTAGGCAACTGCCTGTAAAATCATAGTAAGTGGCAATCTTTAGGCTTAACTACTTGAAGACCTCAAGGCATCTTACAATTAACAGCATTTCTGTAACCGTTTTAATTTTCACTGATGCCAGTCAGATTACCACAGTGTATTAGCCAGCTGTCTCTCCAGAATCATGAAGATGACTATCTGCCTCCCTGCCTGGATTCATGAGGCCTCTCCCTGCCTCATGGGAAGGCACCTGTCTGCCCCCATTGGCCTCTCCCTTTCCGTCTCTTGACTCTGCGTAAGGATTCTGGGAATATGAGAGACTGCACTGCTACACTCTCCCATGTGAGCTAGGAAACAGTGGACAATGGGCTCCGAGAACCACATCAGAAAGAACCACCATGTTAGTGCATGAGACAAGGAAGTGATAAACAAAGTACCAACGCTTGTGCTAATAATAACGTAATTAGGAAAAAAGGCATTACAATTTTCCTTTCGTCTCTGCAATTAATTCTGAACAGGCAGAGCTCTGGGCCAGTACAGAAGCCCTCGGAGGGTTCTGCAAAGGCGCAGGGGTCCAATTGCATGGGGTTTATTTTAAAAAACCATTAGGTACTTAGGTACAGGGCATAAGGCATTACCTGCAACTAGAGCTGGTCAAAAAATGGAACCTTTTTTTGTTAAAAATGGCCTTTTTCTTCAACATTTTTTTTGAAGTTTGAGATTTTTTTAGAGCAGTTCTACTTGTATCAATAGGGGGGAAGTGACAAAAATGTGAGTGATGTATCTCATAAGGGAAAATTCTTGGTCTAGTTATTATCATTTTCTGAAGACAAATAAAAATGGAACACTCAATTCTGGGAACTGATTGAATCCTTCAATATTAGACTCTAAAAAGAAAAAAAGTACTGTTAAGTAGGTTAAAGAATTTGTATTTATTATTTGGATTGTGATAGCATGGACTAGCCCCAATCAGGATAGGACCACAAATGTACTAGGTGCTGTACAAATACAGAATAAAAACCCATCCTTGCCCTGAAATCTTACCATCTAATTAAGACAAGAATCCGCAAGTGAATGTAAACAATCAATCAATCAATCAGAATCAACAGTGAAGGTAGGATGTGGGAAGAGTAATAAGAACATGTATTTGCATAGACCAGGCAGGAGCACAGATAAACAGGTTGGAATTAGTTTTTTTAAAAAAAGAATAAATAAGGTATAAAAAAATAACTAAAATACATTCCAGAAGTCCCTATCCCACCTACCTATGAATAGGAATATATCCTATTCAACATATTCATAAATGATCTGGAAAAAGGGGTAAACAGTGAGGTGGCAAAATTTGCAGATGATACAAAATTACTAAAGATAGTTAAGACCCAGGCAGACTGTGAAGAGCTACAAAAGGATCTCTCAAAACTGGGTGACTGGGCAATAAAGTGGCAGATGAAATTCACTGTTGATAAATGCAAAGTAATTCACACTGGAAAGCATAATCCCAACTATACATATAAAATGATGGGGTCTAAATTAGCTGTTACCACTCAAGAAAGAGATCTTGGATGCACTGTGGATAGTTCTCTGAAAACATCCACTCAGTGTGCAGTGGCAGTCAAAAAAGCTAACAGAATGCTGGGAATAATTAAGAAAGGGATAGATAATAGGACAGAAAATATCATGTTGCCTCTATATAAATCCATGGTATGCCCACATCTTGAATACTGTATGTGGAGGTGGTCGCCCCATCTCAAAAAAGATATATTGGAATTGGAAAAGGTTCAGAAAAGGACAACAAAAATAATTAGGGGTATGGAAAGGCTTCCATATGGGGAAAGATTAATAACACTTGGACTTTTCAGGTTGGAAAAGAGACGGCTAACGGGAGATATGATTGAGGTCTATAAAATCATGACTGGTGTAGAAAAGGTAGATAAGGAAGTGTTGTTTTGCCACTTCTCATAACACAAGAACTAGGGGTCACAAAATGAAATTAATAGGCAGCAGGTTTAAAACAAATAAAGGAAAGTATTTCTTCACACAACGCACAGTCAACCTGTGGAACTCCATACCAGAGGATGTTGTGAAGGCCAAGACCATAACAGAGTTCAAAAAAGAACTAGATACATTCATGGAGGATAGGTCCATCAATGGCCATTAGCCAGATGGGCAGGGATGGTGTCCCTAGCCTCTGTTTGCCAGAAGCTGGGAATGAGTGACAGGGGATGGATCACTTGAGGATTACCAGTTAATTCCCTCTGGGGCACCTGGCACTTGCCACTGTTGGAAGACAGGATACTGGGCTAGATGGACCTTTGGTCTGACCCAGTAGGAACATTCTTATGTACCTGGTTTCTATCAGGTTTCAGGGTAGCCGCCGTGTTAGTCTGTATCCGCAAAAAGAACAGGAGTACTTGTGGCACCTTAGAGACTAACAAATTTATTAGAGTATAAACTTTCATGGGCTACAGCCCACTTCATCGGATGCATAGAATGGAACATATAGTAAGAAGGCATATATATACATACAGAGAAGGTGGAAGTTGCCATGCAAACTGTAAGAGGCTAATTAATTAAGATGAGCTATTATCAGCAGGAGAAAAAAAACTTTTGTAGTGATAATCAAAATGGCCCATTTAGACAGTTGATAAGAAGGTAGGAGGATACTTAACATAGGGAAATAGATTCAATATGTGTAATGACCCTGCCACTCCCAGTCTCTATTCAAACCCAAGTTAATGGTATCTAGTTTGCATATTAATTCAAGCTCAGCAGTTTCTCGTTGGAGTCTGTTTTTGAAGCTTTTCTGTTGCAAAATTGCCACCCTTAAGTCTTTTACTGAGTGACCAGAGAGGTTGAAGTGTTCTCCTAGCGGTTTTTGAGTGTTATGATTCCTGATGTCAGATTTGTGTCCATTTATTCTTTTGCATAGAGACTGTCCAGTTTGGCCAATGTACATAGCAGAGGGGCATTGCTGGCACATGATGACATATATCACATTGGTAGATGTGCAGGTGAATGAACCCCTGATGGCGTGGCTAATGTGATTAGGTCCTATGATGGTGTCACTTGAATAAATATGTGGACAGAGTTGGCATCGGGGTTTGTTGCAAGGATAGGTTCCTGGGTTAGTGTTTTTGTTGTGTGGTATGTGGTTGCTGGAGAGTATTTGCTTCAGGTTGGGGGGCTGTCGGTAAGCGAGAACTGGTCTGTCTCCCAAGATCTGTGAGAGTGAGGGATCATTTTTCAGGATAGGTTGTAAATCTTTGATGATGCGCTGGAGAGGTTTTAGTTGGGGGCTGAAAGTGATGGCTAGTGGTGTTCTGTTATTTTCTTTGTTGGGCCTGTCCTGTAGTAGGTGACTTCTGGGTACTCTTCTGGCTCTGTCAATCTGTTTTTTCACTTCAGCAGGTGGGTATTGTGGTTTTAAGAATGCTTGATAGAGATCTTGTAGGTGTTTGTCTCTGTCTGAGGAATTGGAGCAAATGCGGTTGTATCTTAGAGCTTGGCTGTAGACAATGGATCCCCTAGGCATCACAATGTTTGTGGTATTAGGTTAAGTTTACTTCCTTCTATAGACGTTAAAATCCTTTATTTTGAGTGAAAACAGAAATCTATCCCTACCAACCTCAACAGGAAGATTGTTCAAAGCTCCCAGGGGTGTTTTGAAACTTACATGCTGTACTGTCAAATAATACTCAGTGCAATTTCAGACGCCTGGTAGTCTTATATGAACAAAGCACCAATTTCCATAATGCATTTTTCCCCTAAGGTGACAGAAGACAGTCCCATACATTTTCAGAGTTGTCTGAGATTTAGAAATACCATTTCCACTCTGAAAATGTGCAGGGACCAGTACAAGAGTCTTCCATTTTCAGGTTTGAATGAAGTGACAAAGAATTTAAACATGCCATCCTGAACCACTGATTACAGAAACCTTCCAGCTGCGATCCAAAAAAAGTCCTCACTTGATCCAGCAAGGTAACTAGCTTATTTCTGCAGACAAACAAATAAGTGACCATTCACTACTGTTGTACATTTCTTATCTTTTTTGAGTCTTAAAGGGACTTTCGATTGACACAGTTCTTCCCTGAAGCATTCAGGAGGTTTCTATGGTCAGTGAGTTTGGACTGCTTTAATTAGGGTTGGATTCTGCCATCCTTACTCATGCTGGAAGGGAATTAATCTTCATCCTATGATGCCATGCTAGCATAAAGCAGCCATAAAGTAAGCACAACTCTCCCTTTCCCCGTATATATCCCCAGCACAAGAGGCCTTGAACAAGAGGCTGCATATTCTGGGTGTGGAACAAGGTCACGTGTCAGAAACAGAAGGGGGAATGGCTGAAGCATCCTTTTGATAGGAGCCCTATGCTGGAACCTGGAAATGTAATACAGAGAGAAGCATGATTATCTTTCCATGGCCTACCCCTCTGGGCCTTTGTGAAGAAGGTGCTGGGATAGCTGCAGACAGAGGAATCCCTGGTAGCATGGCTCCAGCGGACCTGTACTTGCCAAGGAGTGGGGCTAAATCTGCAGGAGGCCAGAGCTGCTGTGGAGGTAGCAGTTCTCCGCACAGATAGCATCATGCCCTCCTGAGAGGTCCGAGTTCACTTTTTGTGGGCCTGGCCTCATACTTATTTGTGGGCCCCCATTGGGGAAATAGGGCATGTGATGCGGGGCAGTCTGCAGAGCGAGGGGCCGGTTGGGGGCAGTGAGGCGCAGCACAGTGGGAGTGGCCCCACTCAGCCCAGCACAAGGGCACTGTTTACAAACCCACAACTGCTAGACGCACACTGGCCCGCGCAGCCCTTCCACACTGCCCACCTGCCCAGTGCCCTGTCCTTATGTCCAGCACCCCCTCACCTAGAGACTTCCCCCACAGATCTCCATGCCCAATGCCCCTGGACCCGCTATGCCAGGGGTGGGCAAACTTTTTGGCTTGAGGGCCACATCAGGTTTTCAAAATTGTATGGAGGGCCGGTTAGGGGAGGCTGTGTCTCCCCAAACAGCCAGGCGTAGCCCAGCCCCCGCCTCCTATCCGACCCCCCCACTTCTTGCCCTGATGGCTCCCCTGGGACTCCTGCCCCATCCAACCCCCCCGTCCCCTGATGGCCCCTCCTGGACTCCTACCCCATCCACCACCGCCTGCTCCCTGTGCCCTGACAACCCCCGTACCGCCCCCATCCCGACTGCCCCCTGCTGCTCCATCCAACCCCCCCCCCTTCCTGACTGCCCCCTGGGACCCCTGCCCCATCCAACCCCCCTTTTCCCCACCCTCTGACCACCCACCCCCTATCCACACCCCTGCCCCCCCGAACTCTCCTGGCCTCTATCCAACCCCCCCCCCCCCTCGCTCCCTGTCCCTTACCCCCTTACCACTCTGCCTGGAGCACCAGTGGCTGGCAGTGCACAGCCGGGCCGCCCAGAGCGCTGGGTTAGGCCGTGGCTCTGCAACTGCGCTACCTGGCTGCCCAGAGCATGGCGCAGGCAGCGCGGCGAGCTGAGGCTGCAGGGGAAGGGGAACTACAGGGGAGGGGCCGGGGACTAGCCTCCTGGGCCAGGAGCTCAGGGGCTGGGCAGGAGGGTCCCGTGGGCTGTAGTTTGCCAACCTCTGCGCTATGCCAAGCACCCCCTGCCCAGAGACCCCTCCCGCTGACCTCCCACCACAACTGCAAAGCACCCTGCACACCATACCCCCTGCCCAGCTCCCTCACCCACAGATCCCCTACTGTCCAGCACCCCCTTCACAGTCCCACCATCACAGCTATACAGCTCCCTATATTCCTGAGGGAATTCTGCATCAAATTCTGTGCACAATATTTTAAAATTCTGCAATTTTCTTTTTACAAATAAATAAATGTGGAAGCTCCACCATGGCAGAGGGGAGCACAGGCCACTGGCTACATGGAGGTGGGAGATCACCCTGCAGCCTTCCCTGCCCCCCGGGACAGGGACTTGGCAGTGAGGCTGAACCTGACCCTGACACAGCACAAAGGCCATGATTGCCACAGAAACACCCTGGGGGCAGGCACACCAGATGTGTGTCAGGGATCCAGACAGCGGTAAGAGGGTTCTGTGTGGGGCAGTCTGGGTGCAGGCAGCTCAGTGGGGGATCTGGATGCACAGGGAGGTTTCCAGGTGCAGGGGCAATGGGAGTCTGCAGGGGGGACCAAGCAATAGCGGTTGGCACTCAGCATGGGGGAGGGGATCTGGGTGCAGGGGAGGTGGGGTTCATTTGGATGGGGGTCCAGGTGCAGGTGTTTGGTGCTCAGTGGGGAGGGTGTCTGGGGGGGGGGGCTCATTGGGGTACTGCAGATGCAGGGGAGGTAGAGCTTGTCAGGGTGAGGGTTTGATGGGCCTGCTTAATAGGGGAGCCCCAGCTGCTGCCAAGGGGATGCTGCATGCTGGGCCCCCGCTTTCCCCATCCCCTTCTCTTCACCATCCCATGCCCCTTCCCCACTGCTCCATCTTCTCCCCAGGCTTGGGGCGCAGTAGGGAAACTGCCCCCAGCATGAGCCGGCAGAGCGGGCTGGGTTGCTCTACTTCCTGCCGCCCAGTGATTGCAGGGCAGGCCTGACCCTGCACTCACGGGGTGGCAGGAAGTCGAGTGACCTGGCCCCAGGCCACTCCACTCTGCTCCCCTGGCTCCCAGCCTTGGGACTTGGGGGGTAGCGGGGAACCACCCCCCAGCACTCACCGGCGGCACGGAGCGGGCTGGAGCCAGGTTGCTCCACTTCCCGGCGCCCGGTGAGTGCAGGTGTAAGGAGACTCTTGCCCCCTTACTAACATTCAGTGGGGGTGTTTTGGTTGGCTAGCTCCCAGTACTAAAAGGGGAAGGGTCTATGGGAAATCAGGACCCTGAGCCTGATAGTCCCCAGGAAGAATGGGGAGAGGCCAATGCTCCAGGTCAGCCTGAATGACAGGGCAGGCAGGCTATTCAGGGAGTCAGGAGGCCAGGGAGGTCCCATCCTCCGTGTGAGCTGGATTTGCCTGGGTCAGACAGAGTGGGGTCGAGCTAAGGAGAAAGCAGGGGCCCGAGCTGAGCTGGGGAGTAGAGCCGCGTCAGATCCAGAGAGAGCAGACCCTGTCCTGGGAGCAGAGCTGCAGCCCCAAAGCCAGAGGCACAGCCCAGAGAGAGCAGACTTGCCCTGGGAGGAGAGCTGCAGCAACCAGAGCCAGAGGGGCCAGATAAGCAGCCCACGAAGCAGGTCAGTGCTGGGAGCAGAGTCACAGAAGCAGCCTGCAGAGCAGACCTGTCCTGGGAGCAGAGCTGCAGCAACCAGAGCCAGAGGGGCCAAAGAAGCAGCCCAGGAAGCTGGAGGCAGAGCAGTCCGGAGACAGAGTGGTGGTGCTGGGGCTGGAGCAGTCCGGAGCTGGGTGCGGTGAGCAGCTGGGGAGACCGAGGGGGACCCTGGGCAGCGGGCCCAGCACAGGGAGACACCTCAGCCAAGAGGCTCTGCAGGCCAGGCATGGATCATAACCCCGACAGGGCTGGGGTGACACTGGGCAGAAGGGTCTTATCACTTAGAGCCTGAGAGCGTGTGGCCACCACCAGAGCAAGTGTCCAACCCACAGCATCCCTGCAGCGCAGCCAGGGTGTGAGAAGGAGGCCTGGGACTTACAAGGAACAGACTGTGAACTGCCCTGACATTTCAGAGACACTGTTTGTGATGTTCCCTGCCACAGAGCGGGTTGATGTGTTTCCTTTCACCTTTCCCATTTTCCCTTATTCTTTTTAAAATTAATTGTTGATTAAAAGTACAATTAAAATGTATATTTAGGCTGGTGATTGCAACAGAAACGTGGTCAAAGAAAGCAGATCAGAGAATGTCAGCATCCCAGGAGAAATTACTAGGATGCCAGAAGAATGAAATCCAAAAGAAAAATGGAAAGTGACAGAAAAAAGGGTGAATAAAAAGTTGTGAAACAAGGAAACAGTCACTGAATACCATAAAGGAAATGCTGTAATTATTAATGTTTTTCACTACAAACACAAGCAAACAGACAAACCCCAAAACAGAACAAAAGGCCTGAGAACAATGTCAGGAAATAAAGGATAAAGATCCAAGGTAGGATATAGAGCCTTATTGAAATCCACATCCAATGCTATTTATAAAAGGAAGAGAATATTTGTACAGACTGAGAAAGAGAGCCAATCACATTCATGTTAATGATATACAGAGTTCAATGGAGTTGCACCCACTTTCAACAATAGTGAAACTGGACATGGGGATTCTATTTATTTTGGGGAGCTGGGTCCTAATTTATAACACTTTTCTACAGGCAGTACAGAAGTTACTTCAAGCGGCTTTGGTGTGATTGTATTTTTAACACTTCACCTCTCAGTCCCAGCCAATGAGGGATGAACAGATAACATTATAAAAGTGTAAGTAAAACCAGTTTTCTATGCTGTCTTTCCCCGTCCAGCCACTTGACCCATGGATAATTTATATCCAGAGGGCATTTTGCACCAAAAAATTAAAAATTCTGCACACAATATTTTAAAATTCTGTAAGTTTTATTTATCACTAAATAAATGCAGAGGCTCCAGCATGGCAGTGAGGAGTACCGGCCAGCGGCTGCACGAAGGTGGGAGATTACTCTGCAACCCCCCTATCACTGGCAGGACACGGACTCAGTGGTGAGGTTGCATGTGACCCTGACACAGCACAAGGCCTGGGCCTGCCCCAGAAATATCCTGGGGCCCTGCTCCTCTGCGCCAGGTGCAGCAAGCGTGGGACAGGCAGGCTCAATTAGGTAGGATCCAAGTGTGGAGAGGCTCAGTGTGGGGGCATCCAGGTGTGGGGTAGGAGGATTCTGTGTGGGACAATCTGGGTAAAGGCAGCTCAGCAGGGGGTCTAGATGTTGGGGGATCTGGCTGAACAGAGGCTCGTTGGGAGAGTTCAGGGCAATGGGACTCTGTGGGGGCTTCCAGGTGAAGATGGTTGGGGCTCAGCGGAGGGGTCTGGGCATGGGAGGGTCTCAGCGGGGGGGGGCTGGGTGCTGCAGGAGTGGGGCTTGGTGGGGTGGGGGTCTGGGTGCAGCTAGTTAGAGGTCAGTGGCATGGGGGATCTGGATGTGGGGGCTCAAGGTGGTGCAGGGGGGTGGGCTTGTCAGTGTGCAGGTTTGAGTGCAGGGAGCTCAGTGGGTGGTGGTCTGGATGCAGGGGTGGGGGTCTAGAGGCAGGGCATCTGGGTGCAGAGGACTCCAGATGCAGGGCTTGAGATTCAGTTTCAAAGGGTCAGATAGCAGCTCCTATCCCATGGGGCTGGCTGGGCTCACCTCCCTCCTCCAGGCACTGCAACCTCTGGGGTCCCAGCGCCACTTAGGTTTGGCCCAGTCGTCATGATGACGGGAGCCTAGGTAGGCCAAATGTGACTGAGTAGCACTTCAACCCCATGGGCCAGGTCACAACTCCACTCACACAAACTTGGTCCACTCAGAGCGGCAGGGCCAAACCTGAGAGGTGCTGCAAACCTGGAGGTCACAACTCAGAGCCAAACCCAGCCAGCCCGACAGCACAGGAGGTGCAGAAGCTGCTGCTACTCTGGGGTGAGTGCCAGGCAGGACCCAAGCCCACTGGGGGCAGGACCAGACCAAAACCACTCCAGGGCCTCTACTCCCAGACTATTTACTGGGTCATGACGGGGCATAAACATTTACAAATGGTTCCTGAGTCCACAAAAGTTGAGAACCGCTGATCTAGAGTGCCCCTACAGTAACAAAGGGTGGCCATAGTAGTATATTACATTTGAAAAACGCATACACTTTTTAAGACAGTAGGTTTCAGTGAATACATAAGTTAGTAACAAACACACATACAACACCCCTAAAGTAATTTGAGTTGAATGCTGTAGCTAGCCCCTCTGACTCTCATGCCAGATATTTTATTTTATTGAATGAAGAGCTCCAATTCTTCATCACATATGCACTGACCAATGTTATATAACCAACATACATCTATGTTAAGGCTCATCCCTGTATTTTCCCGGAATCCTAGTGGAGTTACTGAGATTTCGAATGGGCACCAGGGTCAATGATAGACCAAGACCTAGGTTTGTACAACAAATAGGGATACTTTGAGATGAAAAGCACTATTGAACATGTACGATATATAATATTTATTAGAGCTTGTGGGGTCTGGTTTTCCCATCCCATGAGAATTTGAGATTGTGAAATTTCCCTCCCCCTCCTTCCTGAGTCAGAATGAAAAGTTGAAATCTCAAAAATTGTCATGAACCGATAATCTGACATTTCATTTGGGTCAGGGAGTGGAAACATTTCATTTCTGACTGTTTCATTTTGATTTTGAACTTTATAGTTATTTTTAAACTTTTTTTAGAATAAATTGTACTAAAATTTCAAAACAAAAAGGAATTTTGATCCAAAACTTCTTGTTTTGTCATTTTTGGAACTTCCCCCCCTTTCCAAATCTGGAGATTCATCTAAGAGGACCCTTTCCTGAAAACAGTTTTGATTTCAACAGATTGGCATTTTCTGATGAAAGCATTTAATTGGAAAATTCCCAACCAGCTCTAATATTTATGTTTTTATAAAAATGTTAAGCTTGTGCATGTCCCCAACCCTTCCATTTATTGGGGGCAAAACAGCAGAAGTGTGTTGTATCAATTATAGTGTCGGAAGGACACTCATAGTAATCTGCACAGAATTATAAATGGTGTCATCTTTCTGCAACTTGACTGGTGTACTATCTGCCCAGACAATGCCAGCTGAGTGTAGGGATAGAAGCCATACTTGTAAAATTGATTAATCTGTCTACTCTAGGAACAACTATACTGGTACTTAGTATTCTAAAGCAATAGATGGGAGTCAGGTTAACTGCTTTCCTATCTCCTCTCTTTCCAAGCTTTGTAGCAATCTCCTACCAACTCCCCACCCGCCAAACCCACTCAGAGAGATTGGAAGTATCTTCTCATTGTACCGTCAGCAATCTATGCTCCCAGCCTGCTGTATTACCAGCTTTCCTGCTGGCTTCCTTGGCATGGAGTCATTGTAGGCTCCCTACCTAGTGCTCAGCCACTGCTTCTTGTGTTAGCTACCTGTCTCCTGCTGCTTCTTCATGAGAGTCAAGGGGTCAGACCCAGGAACAGGGGAGATGAAGGAGTGTAGGAACCAGGAATGGAGAACAAGTAGGGGTTTTTAGCTAGCTAGAGGCATCATGGAGCAGGATTTAGATACACCAGTTATCCCCTCCTCCTCTCATCACAGCTCCCACTAAACACTCTGCTAAACATTAGGAAACTGGTTACCTTGCACAGGGCGCTAAAGTTCATTTTGGACTCAACTTTAGCTTGTAATACTTATCACTGGAAGGCCTACAACCATAACATTTCTGTATCAGAGTAATACATTAAAGATGGATACAGGCTCAATTATGTGAACTAGTTTCCTAGTAAAAAGGTCCTATAAAGTTATGACATTGTAGAATTGCATTCAGTTTTCTTCTAGAACTTGTTACCATAGAGATTTAAGCCTTTTGAAGAAAAGTCAACTATTCGCAGTGAATCAATTTGGAATGTTAAAATGAAATTACTACTTGTGAATTACATCAAGCACCATGCTACAATTATTACAAATATTACTTATATTTCATCCCATATTTGCTAACAGTGAGGCTATTACATACATAAAGGACTGTACAGGATATTAACTGACAACAAAGGTAACCCTAAAATGACCTCTAATGGAGGCTCCCCTTACTTTTCCCCAATCCCCACCTCCTCCATGTAACAAAAACTACATTTGTTTGGGTTTTATGGAGGTAAATTGTCAGTTTTAACAGAAAGCTCAATGAAAATTGTCCATTGAGAAAATAAAATGGTTTTGAATGAATTTTTGTACCAGTTGCCTTGGAAAGGTCAATCAAAAAAAATAGCATCAGTGACTTAGCACTCATTCCTAGCATGCTGCATGTCATCCCATGTGACTAAGATATAACAGTATAATATTTTGGTCTAAAGCCAGCTTAGGTTGGCATTGAATCAACAAGCCAGTACGTACCTAATATTCCACTAAAGGTGACCTACATGGAAGATGAATTTTGGTTGTGGTGGTGTTTGCTTTCCAATGATGTATAAAGAAGCCCTGATTTGTTTGGGGAGGGTTTATCTATTTTTTAATGCTCTTTATAACCTTAGAAAGATCAGGAACATCAAGTCTTGTCTTTCATTACTTTGCTGAAGGACTTATTGGCATTTCAGAAAGAAATATGGGGAGCTGCCAGCACTTATAATTGAAGGGGTGACACTGTTGAATCATTAACAGAGATTACGTTTCTTTCACATATTTTAGCTAAATAAATGTTTGGTTGTGTTTTGCTTAAAACTCTGGGGTATTGTCATTTTGTTGTTAACAGTCTAACTAATATCTCCTTTTACTTAACCAGGTTTAAACATCATTTGTATATATGATGGTCTAATCTTGCCAGGTTGCCAATTTTCCATAGACTTTTCCAGACTTTAAACAAGACCTGGAATTTTATTTAAAAACCAAAAACTTTGTGTGTGGGGGGATCGTTTCTGTTCCCCCCCTTGCCTTTACACGTCACCCTTAATTATTTATATTCTTCTGCTATAATTTTGATCAAATTGGCAAAAGGACAAAATCATAACGTTGTATTTTACTAAAATGCATGTATTTTGTCAATACAATAAAAAGGTTCCCACGGTAAGAGCCAGGCTCATCCTTAGCAGTCCTTTTTTGTAATATACTACCACAGCTTCATGGGGAAAGAAGATAGTGCGAATGGAGTTTGAGGTCACAAGGTGTGGAGAAATGCTCCCTACCATGTTACCCCTGCCCTTCAATACAACGAAGTCCATATGCACCAAGTATGTGGGGTTGGAATTGGGTGGGTGTTGTGATAAATTAAGGCCAATTAGTACAACAGTGGGCAGTGCTAGGGAAGCTACTGCATCCTGAAGAGGAGGAGTCCTTACGAATCTAGCAGCATGAGTAACCGCTTCTGCAAGTAGCATTAGCTCCTGCACCACTTCAGAGCGGGGGTTTTGCACAGTTATGGACAGAGAAGCCAATAATAGCTTGGCTCCTGAGGGAACTGTGTGCGCATCCTTGAGCAGACAAGGCAGCTGCCAGATCCATTATTGCATTTCCCTACCATACCAGATGTACATTTTGGATAATGATTTTCTCAGTTAAAAATGCATTAAAAATAAATACAATTGGAAGAAATATACTTTTTTTTTTTTTTTTTTTTTCTCAGACAGGCTCCATCTATGAAATTCCTTAGCCAATTCCAGAACTGAGAGGAGTGCTGTGGATTGCCACCAGCTTCTGTCCAGGTACTTACATGGCTCCCCATCACCACAGCATCTGCGGGTCTAATTCACCTTTGCCCTGAACCTTGTGCAGTCATTGATCCAGGGAGTAAAACACCTTCCTTGTGATTTGATAATGACACTTTACCAGAGGTGAAAAGTGGGCTGGTACGGGCTGGTACAGAGTACCAGTAAGAAGTGGCCGCCGGTACTGGGCAGTATGTGGCCGATGTTAACGCACTGCCATGGCCGCGCTTTAAGGACCCTCGCTTTAAGGACTGCTGCAGCAGCACTTTAACATCGCTGCCCCTTTTGTGTCCCCCCCCAGCCCCCCACCGTCAGCGGCTCTGTCGGTAGGGACCCTACCTGCAGGGCCTCTGACTGGTTGGGGGTGTGGTAAAAGGGGCAGGTGCCCTGGGCCCTGGCAATTTAAAAGGGCCCGGGGATCCCGGCTGCTGCTGGAGCCCTGGGCAGCATAGACCAGGCAGCACGGATGGGCTGGCTGGGGGAGGCTGATCCCCAGCCCCGCCCCTTCCGCCCAAGGCCCTGCTCCTTCCAGGGGCCTGGAACCAGGCCCCCGTACCAGTAAGTCTTCTGTGTTACTTTCACCCCTGCACTTTACACTCCTTTTGCACTGGCATAAGTCACTATACAAGGCACAAGGCAACAGCAAGGAGGGTCCCGAGTGCCTCACAATACCCCCGAGGAGCAGGGAATTACTAATATTCCAATTTGACAAATGGGGAGCTCAGGCACAGAAAGACAAAGAGCCATATTCTGCCTCCGTTATTCAGGCTGAGTCATACCTTCCTCCACAAGCACTCCTATTGAAGTAGCTGGGACTACTTATGCAATAAAGGTACTACTCAGCCTGAATAAGCGAGACAGAATATGGCTTTAAGGGTATGTCTGCACTGCAATTATAAACCCACGCTGGCCCATGCCAGATGACTCAGGCTCACAGAGCTCAGACTAAGAGGCTGTTTAATTGCAGCATAGACATCTGGGCTTGGGCTAGGGCCTGGGCTCTCGGAGCCTGGGCTCTCGGAGCCTGCTAGATGGCAGGGTCCCAGAGCTCAGGTTGCAGCCTGAGCCAGAACATCTACGCCTCAAACACCAAATCTGGCGATCCTGAGTCAGCTGGCACAGGCCAGCCGTGGGTGTCCAACTGCAGTGTAGACAGACCCTAAATGGCTTGTCTGACATTACAGAGGTAGTCTGTGGCAGAGCCAGGAATTTAACCTAGGTCTCCTAAGGCCCAATCAAGTGGTGAGAGGCTAGATTCAGAAAAGGACTCAGGCAGTCTGACAGTGAGCGTCACATTACCTAACTTTTAGATGCCTAGAAAAAGCACAGGAATACCACTGTTATTCACACAGCCGAGTTCAGCGCCTAGGCTCCCTCGGCAATGAATGGGGAGAGACAGGAGTCTGAGAAGCCAGCACGCTAGTCAGGTAGCTGCCTAAGCTAGTCAATGGGAGATGCTGATGACTGAAGTGTGTCCTAAGCCCTGACTTTCTCACTGACAGGGTGCCTAAGTCAAGGCTGCAGGGACTACTTGCATGACCTACTCATAAACAAACTAGGAAAATACAACCTAGATGGGCTACTATAAGGTGGGGGCATAACTAGTTGTAAAACCATTCTCAGGGAGTAGTTATCAGTGGTTCAGGCATATCATCAAATGGGGTGCCACAGTTCTGGGTCTGGTTCTGTTCTATATCTTCATCAAGGATTTGGATAATGGTATACAGAGTACACTTATAAAGTTTGGGGATTATATCAAGCTGCAAGTGCTTTCAGGATAGGATTAAGATGCAAAAATGATCTGGACAAACTGGAGAAATAGTCTGAAGTAAATAGGGATGAAATTCAAAAAAGGACAAATGGAAAGTACTCCACTTAGGAAGAAACAATCAAATCAGTTGCACACATACAAAATGAGAAAGGACTGCCTCGGAAGGAGTACTGCAGAAAGGGATCTGGGGTTAAAATGGTGGACCACAAGCTAAATGAGTCAACCATGTAACACTGTTGCAAAAAAAAAAAAAAAAAAAAAAAAAAAAAAAAAACCACCACAAACAACATTCTGGGATGTATTAGCAGGAGTGTTGTAAGCAAGACACGAGAAATAATTCTTCTGCTCTACTCCACACTGATTAGGCTGCAACTGGAGTATTGTGTTCAGTTCTGGGCACCACATTTCAGGGAAGATGTGAACAAATGGGAGAAAGTCCAGAGAGGAGCAACAAAAAATATTGAAGGTCTAGAAAACATGACCTATGCGGGAATATTGAAAAATGGGTGTGTTTAGTCTGGAGAAGGGAAGACAGAGGGAACATGAATACAGTTTTGAAGTACATAAAAGGTTGTTACAAGGAAGAAGGAGAAAAATTGTTCTCAGTCTCTGAGGATAGGACAAGAGACAATGGGCTTAAATTTCAGCAAGGGCGGTTTAGGTTGGACATTAGGAAAAACTTCTTAAGTGTAAAGGTAGTTAGCACTGGAATAAATTGCCTAGGGAGGTTGTGGAATCTCCATCTGTCATAAATATAAAGGGAAGGGTAAACCCCTTTGAAATCCCTCCTGGCCAGGGGAAAGCTCCTCTCACCTGTAAAGGGTTAAGAAGCTAAAGGTAACCTCGCTGGCACCTGACCAAAATGACCAATGAGGGGACAAGATACTTTCAAAAGCTGGGAGGAGGGAGAGAAACAAAGGGTCTGTGTCTGTCTGTATGCTGCTTTTGCCAGGGATAGACCAGGAATGGAGTCTTAGAACTTTTAGTAAGTAATCTAGCTAGGTATGTGTTAGATTATGATTTCTTTAAGTGGCTGAGAAAAGAATTGTGCTGAATAGAATAACTATTTCTGTCTGTGTATCTTTTTTGTAACTTAAGGTTTTGCCTAGAGGGGTTCTCTATGTTTTTTAATCTAATTACCCTGTAAGATATCTACCATCCTGATTTTACAGGGGGGATTTCTTTATTTCTATTTACTTCTATTTTCTATTAAAAGTTTTCTTGTAAAAAACTGAATGCTTTTTCATTGTTCTTAAGATCCAAGGGTCTGGGTCTGTAGTCACCTAGGCAAATTGGTGAGGCTTTTTACCAAACCTTGTCCAGGAAGTGGGGTGCAGGGTTTTGGGAAGTATTTTGGGGGGGAAAGACGTGTCCAAACAGCTCTTCCCCAGTAACCAGTATTAGTTTGGTGGTGGTAGCGGCCATTCCAAGGACCACGGGTGGAATACTTTGTACCTTGGGGAAGTTTTAACCTAAGCTGGTAAAGATAAGCTTAGGAGGTTTTTCATGCAGGTCCCCACATCTGTACCCTAGAGTTCAGAGTGGGGGAGGAACCTTGACATGGTGGCATAGTGGTGGGATTAACCTGAAATCATTTTGAGATCCAGTTGAGATTTTTTGAACTAGAAATACAGATTTTAAAAAGGAATTTTTTTTTCCTGTGGCTTTGAAGCAGCTTTGAAACTGAAAGCAGCTTGGGTTTTCCCTGCTTTGTGGCCAAGCAGAGACAAAAGGGGATTATCTTTGTGAATTGCAGGTTTTCTTTGCCTGGAGGCAGGGTACTTAACTCCTGCAGGGAAATTCACAGTCTTCCAACCCAGAGTTTTTTGTTTTTTTTTTCTTTTCTTCCGAAAAGTAAATGGGGGGGTGTGCTCTACCCATTTGCCTGGAGACAAAAGTGGCAGGGTGTTTTTTTTAGGATTTTGATTTTTTTTGTTTTACAAGGAGCACAGGTTTGAAAGGGAATTTTTTTTTCTTTGGGCTGGGTAAGCAGGTTTCCAAGTAGTTGGAGGTTTTTTGCTTTAATTTGGGCCCAGAGCAGAGACAAGGGAATTGTCTTTTTCTGTAGGCTGACAATCACTATCAGAGAATAGGTATTCTATTCCAGCACAGCAAAATTTTACAGCCAAGTTTTGTTTGTTTATTTCTAAACCTCGGGTGTAAAGTTAGTTAAAAACAGAGAGGTTAGAATGGCAAAATCCGTGGCTCGACTACAGCTCGAATTAGCCAAATTTCAGGCTGAGGAAAGACAAAGGGAACATGAAAGACAGATAGAACTCATGCGGCTGAAGAAGGAACAAGAAAGGGAGGCAGCGAGAGAAGCAGAACAACACCAAGCGGCTGCTCACAGGAGAGCTATGGAAGCGAGGGACAAAGAACTGGAGGAGAAGGAAAAAGAGAGGAAGTATGTGGAGGAGATGGAGAAGATAAAGGCTCAGCAGAATATCCCAACAAACCCTAGTAATCCTCCTCCAAGTACCACTTCCCATCCCAGAAAGTTCCCCACCTACAAGGCAGGCGATGATACTGAGGCCTTCCTAGAAAACTTCGAAAGGGCCTGCCTTGGGTACAACATCTCTACTGACCAATACATGGTAGAGCTGAGGCCGCAGCTCAGTGGACCCTTAGCTGAGGTGGCAGCTGAAATGCCTAAAGAACACATGAACAAGTATGAACTGTTTAAATCCAAGGCGAGAGTCAGAATGGGGATAACACCCGAGCAGTCTCGTCGGAGGTTCAGAGCCCTAAGGTGGAAACCAGACATGTCATTTACCCGACATGCCTACCACATTGTGAAACATTGGGATGCCTGGATATCAGGAGCAAGTGTTGAATCTCCAGTAAATTTGCCCTTCCTAATGCAAATGGAACAATTCTTAGAGGGTGTTCCTGAGGAAATAGAAAGATACATCCTAGATGGGAAACCCAAAACTGTAATCGAGGCAGGAGAGATTGGAGCCAGATGGGTGGAGGTGGCAGAGAAGAAGAAAACTGGTCGCAGTTGGAGCGGAGACCAGAAGGGACCACCCCAGACCACACCCTATTACCGGGGGCCGCCCAAGGCCCCACCTACCTCCCAAAGAACCCTCCAGACCCCTTATCGTCCTGCCACCCCGTTCTCCAGCAACCCTCCTCGCCCCAGTGACCCGTCAGCTGGACGATGTTTTAAGTGTAACGAGCTGGGGCATGTAAAGGCCAACTGCCCCAAGAACCCCAACAGATTACAGTTCATTGCACCGGAATCACACCAGAGGTCCACAGGCCCAGATACCTCCCAGATACCCTTGGAGCGGAGGGAAACTGTGAGTGTGGGCGGGAAGAAGGTCACCGCGTGGAGGGACACCGGAGCACAAGTGTCAGCTATCCATGCTTCCTTAGTGGACCCCAATTTAATCAACCCAGAGATCCAAGTGACGATTCAACCCTTCAAGTCCAACTCTTTCAATTTGCCTACAGCCAAGTTGCCTGTCCAGTACAAGGGCTGGTCAGGAATGTGGACTTTTGCAGTCTATGATGATTATCCCATCCCCATGCTGTTGGGGGAAGACTTGGCCAATCATGTGAAGCAGGCCAAGAGGGTGGGAATGGTCACCCGCAGCCAGGCTAAACAAGCCGTGAGGCCTAGCTCTGTTCCGGAAACTTCTATCAGGACCCAGTCAGAGGTGATGGACCCGGACCCCAGGCCAATGTCTGCAACAGCAGTAGTGGATCCAGTCCCAGAGACCCAGACGGAACCAGTCCCAGAACCGGAACCAGCCGAACAACCAACACCAGACCCCGTGCCAGCACTGAATCCAGTACTTGCAACCTCAACATCAGAGGGCCCCACCGAACCTGAACTGGCAGCAGCCGATAACCCTACACAAGAGGCTCAGCCGGAGCCTGAATCCCAACCTAGTGCACCAGCGGAGAGCGGTTCACAGTCAACAGAAACAGCTCCATCCCCTATATCGCTTCCAGAGGGACCAAGCCTAGGTCCACAATCCAATGAGGAACTGATGTCCCCAGCATCAAGGGAACAGTTCCAGACTGAACAGGAAGCAGATGAAAGCCTCCAGAGAGCTTGGACGGCGGCACGGAGCAACCCACCGCCTCTCAGCTCTTCTAATCGATCCAGGTTTGTTGTAGAAAGAGGACTTTTATACAAGGAAACTCTCTCTGGTGGACACCAGGAAGACTGGCATCCTCAGAGACAGTTGGTAGTTCCAACTAAATACCGGGCCAAGCTCTTGAGCTTAGCCCACGATCACCCTAGTGGCCATGCTGGGGTGAACAGGACCAAAGACCGTTTGGGGGGGGGGTCATTCCACTGGGAGGGAATGGGCAAGGATGTTTCTACCTATGTCCAGTCTTGTGAGGTGTGCCAAAGAGTGGGAAAACCCCAAGACCAGGTCAAAGCCCCTCTACAACCACTCCCCATCATTGAAGTTCCATTTCAGCGAGTAGCTGTGGATATTCTGGGTCCTTTTCCGAAAAAGACAGCCAGAGGAAAGCAGTACATACTGACTTTCATGGATTTTGCCACCCGATGGCCGGAAGCAGTAGCTCTAAGCAACACCAGGGCTAAAAGTGTATGCCAGGCACTAGCAGACATTTTTGCCAGGGTAGGTTGGCCCTCCGACATCCTCACAGATGCAGGGACTAATTTCCTGGCAGGAACTATGAAAAACCTTTGGGAAGCTCATGGGGTAAATCACTTGGTTGCCACTCCTTACCACCATCAAACAAATGGCATGGTGGAGAAGTTTAATGGAACTTTGGGGGCCATGATACATAAATTCGTAAATGAGCACTCCAATGATTGGGACCTAGTGTTGCAGCAGTTGCTCTTTGCCTACAGAGCTGTACCACATCCCAGTTTAGGGTTTTCCCCATTTGAACTTGTATATGGCCGTGAGGTTAAGGGGCCATTGCAGTTGGTGAAGCAGCAACGGGAGGGATTTACACCTTCTCCAGGAACTAACATTCTGGACTTTGTAACCAACCTACAAAACACCCTCCGAACCTCTTTAGCCCTTGCTAAAGAAAACTTACAGGATGCTCAAAAAGAGCAAAAAGCCTGGTATGATAAACATGCCAGAGAGCGTTCCTTCAAAGTAGGAGACCAGGTCATGGTCTTAAGGGCGCTCCAGGCCCATAAAATGGAAGCATCGTGGGAAGGGCCATTCACGGTCCAGGAGCGCCTGGGAGCTGTTAATTATCTCATAGCATTCCCCACCTCCAACCGAAAGCCTAAGGTGTACCATATTAATTCTCTAAAGCCCTTTTATTCCAGAGAATTAAAGGTTTGTCAGTTTACAGCCCAGGGAGAAGATGATGCTGAGTGGCCTGAAGGTGTCTACTACGAAGGGAAATGTGCTGGTGGTGTGGAAGAGGTGAACCTCTCCATGACCCTTGGGCGTATGCAGCGACAGCAGATCCAGGAGCTGTGCACTAGCTACGCGCCAACGTTCTCAGCCACCCCAGGACTGACTGAACGGGCATACCACTCCATTGACACAGGTAATGCTCACCCAATTAGGGTCCAACCTTACCGGGTGTCTCCTCAAGCTAAAACTGCTATAGAACGCGAGATCCAGGATATGTTACAGATGGGTGTAATCCGCCCCTCTGAAAGTGCATGGGCATCTCCAGTGGTTCTAGTTCCCAAACCAGATGGGGAAATACGTTTTTGCGTGGACTACCGTAAGCTAAATGCTGTAACTCGCCCAGACAACTATCCAATGCCACGCACAGATGAACTGTTAGAGAAACTGGGACGGGCCCAGTTCATCTCTACCTTGGACTTAACAAAGGGGTACTGGCAGGTACCGCTAGATGAATCTGCCAAGGAAAGGTCAGCCTTCATCACACATCTCGGGCTGTATGAATTTAATGTACTCCCTTTCGGGCTGCGAAATGCACCCGCCACTTTCCAAAGACTTGTAGATGGTCTCCTAGCGGGATTAGGAGAATATGCAGTCGCCTACCTTGACGATGTGGCCATATTTTCGGATTCCTGGGCAGACCACCTGGAACATCTACAAAAAGTCCTTGAGCGCATAAGGGAGGCAGGACTAACTGTTAAGGCTAAGAAGTGTCAAATAGGCCTAAACAGAGTGACTTACCTTGGACACCAGGTGGGTCAAGGAACTATCAGCCCCCTACAGGCCAAAGTGGATGCTATCCAAAAGTGGCCTGTCCCAAAGTCAAAGAAACAGGTTCAATCCTTCTTAGGCTTGGCCGGTTATTACAGACGATTTGTACCGCACTACAGCCAAATCGCTGCCCCACTGACAGACCTAACCAAAAAGAAACAGCCAAATGCTGTTCAGTGGACCGGAAAGTGTCAGAAGGCCTTTAACAAGCTTAAAGCGACACTCATGTCTGACCCTGTACTAAGGGCCCCAGACTTTGACAAACCGTTCCTAGTAACCACAGATGCATCCGAGCGTGGTGTGGGAGCAGTTTTAATGCAGAAAGGATCTGATCAAGAATTCCACCCTATCATAGAATCATAGAATCATAGAATATCAGGGTTGGAAGGGACCCCTGAAGGTCATCTAGTCCAACCCCCTGCTCGAAGCAGGACCAATTCCCAGTTAAATCATCCCAGCCAGGGCTTTGTCAAGCCTGACCTTAAAAACTTCCAAGGAAGGAGATTCCACCACCTCCCTAGGCAACGCATTCCAGTGTTTCACCACCCTCTTAGTGAAAAAGTTTTTCCTAATATCCAATCTAAACCTCCCCCACTGCAACTTGAAGCCATTACTCCTCGTTCTGTCATCTGCTACCATTGAGAACAGTCTAGAGCCATCCTCTTTGGAACCCCCTTTCAGGTAGTTGAAAGCAGCTATCAAATCCCCCCTCATTCTTCTCTTCTGCAGGCTAAACAATCCCAGCTCCCTCAGCCTCTCCTCATAAGTCATGTGTTCTAGACCCCTAATCATTTTTGTTGCCCTTCGCTGGACTCTCTCCAATTTATCCACATCCTTCTTGTAGTGTGGGGCCCAAAACTGGACACAGTACTCCAGATGAGGCCTCACCAATGTCAAATAGAGGGGGATGATCACGTCCCTCGATCTGCTCGCTATGCCCCTACGTATACATCCCAAAATGCCATTGGCCTTCTTGGCAACAAGGGCACACTGCTGACTCATATCCAGCTTCTCGTCCACTGTCACCCCTAGGTCCTTTTCCGCAGAACTGCTGCCTAGCCATTCGGTCCCTAGTCTGTAGCGGTGCATTGGATTCTTCCGTCCTAAGTGCAGGACCCTGCACTTATCCTTATTGAACCTCATCAGATTTCTTTTGGCCCAATCCTCCAATTTGTCTAGGTCCTTCTGTATCCTATCCCTCCCCTCCAGCGTATCTACCACTCCTCCCAGTTTAGTATCGTCCGCAAATTTGCTGAGAGTGCAATCCACACCATCCTCCAGATCATTTATGAAGATATTGAACAAAACCGGCCCCAGGACCGACCCCTGGGGCACTCCACTTGACACCGGCTGCCAATTAGACATGGAGCCATTGATCACTACCCGTTGAGCCCGACAATCTAGCCAGCTTTCTACCCACCCTATAGTGCATTCATCCAGCCCATACTTCCTTAACTTGCTGACAAGAATACTGTGGGAGACCGTGTCAAAAGCTTTGCTAAAGTCAAGAAACAATACATCCACTGCTTTCCCTTCATCCACAGAACCAGTAATCTCATGATAAAAGGCGATTAGATTAGTCAGGCATGACCTTCCCTTGGTGAATCCATGCTGGCTGTTCCTGATCACTTTCCTTTCATGCAAGTACTTCAAGATTGATTCTTTGAGGACCTGCTCCATGATTTTTCCAGGGACTGAGGTGAGGCTGACTGGCCTGTAGTTCCCAGGATCCTCCTTCTTCCCTTTTTTAAAGATTGGCACTACATTAGCCTTTTTCCAGTCATCCGGGACTTCCCCGGTTCGCCACGAGTTTTCAAAGATAATGGCCAATGGCTCTGCAATCACAGCCGCCAATTCCTTCAGCACTCTCGGATGCAACTCGTCCGGCCCCATGGACTTGTGCATGTCCAGCTTTTCTAAATAGTCCCTAACCACCTCTATCTCCACAGAGGGCTGGCCATCTCTTCCCCATTTTGTGATGCCCAGCGTAGCAGTCTGGGAGCTGTCCTTGTTAGTGAAAACAGAGGCAAAAAAAGCATTGAGTACATTACCTTTTTCCACATCCTCTGTCACTAGGTTGCCTCCCTCATTCAGTAAGGGTCCCACACTTTCCTTGGCTTTCTTCTTGTTGCCAACATACCTGAAGAAACCCTTCTTGTTACTCTTGACATCTCTCGCTAGCTGCAGCTCCAGGTGCGATTTGGCCCTCCTGATTTCATTCCTACATGCCCGAGCAATATTTTTATACTCTTCCCTGGTCATATGTCCAACCTTCCACTTCTTGTAAGCTTCTTTTTTATGTTTAAGATCCGCTAGGATTTCACCGTTAAGCCAAGCCGGACGCCTGCCATATTTACTATTCTTTCGACTCATCGGGATGGTTTGTCCCTGTAACCTCAACAGGGATTCCTTGAAATACAGCCAGCTCTCCTGGACTCCTTTCCCCTTCAAGTTAGTCCCCCAGGGGATCCTGGCCATCCGTTCCCTGAGGGAGTCGAAGTCTGCTTTCCTGAAGTCCAGAGTCCGTATCCTGCTGCTTACCTTTCTTCCCTGCGTCAGGATCCTGAACTCAACCAACTCATGGTCACTGCCTCCCAGATTCCCATCCACTTTTGCTTCCCCCACTAATTCTACCTGGTTTGTGAGCAGCAGGTCAAGAAAAGCGCCCCCCCTAGTTGGCTCCTCTAGCACTTGCACCAGGAAATTGTCCCCTACGCTTTCCAAAAACTTCCTGGATTGTCTATGCACCGCAGTATTGCTCTCCCAGCAGATATCAGGAAAATTAAAGTCACCCATGAGAATCAGGGCATGCGATCTAGTAGCTTCCGTGAGCTGCCAGAAGAAAGCCTCATCTACCTCATCCCCCTGGTCCGGTGGTCTATAGCAGACTCCCACCACTACATCACTCTTGTTGCACACACTTCTAAACTTAATCCAGAGACACTCAGGTTTTTTTACAGTTTCGTACCGGAGCTCTGAGCAGTCATACTGCTCCCTTACATACAGTGCTACTCCCCCACCTTTTCTGCCCTGCCTGTCCTTCCTGAACAGTTTATAACCATCCATGACAGTACTCCAGTCATGTGAGTTATCCCACCAAGTCTCTGTGATTCCAATCACATCATAGTTCCTTGACATTACCAGGACCTCCAGTTCTCCCTGCTTGTTTCCAAGGCTTTGTGCATTCGTATATAAGCACTTGAGATAACCTGTTGATCGCCCCTCATTCCCAGTATGAGGCAGGAGCCCTCCCCTCACAGACATTTCTGCCTGTGCTTCCTCCCGGTATCCCTCTTTCCCACTTACCTCAGGGCTTTGGTCTCCTTCCCCCGGTGAACCTAGTTTAAAGCCCTCCTCACTAGGTTAGCCAGCCTGCTGGCAAAGATGCTCTTCCCTCTCTTCATAAGATGGAGCCCGTCTCTGCCCAGCACTCCTCCTTCATGGAACACCATCCCATGGTCAAAGAATCCAAAGCCTTCTCTCCGACACCACCTGCGTAGCCATTCGTTGACTTCCACGATTCGACGGTCCCTACCCAGGCCTTTTCCTTCCACGGGGAGGATGGACGAGAAGACCACTTGCACCTCAAACTCCTTTATCCTTCTTCCCAGAGCCATGTAGTCCGCAGTGATCCGCTCAAGGTCATTCTTGGCAGTATCATTGGTGCCCACGTGGAGAAGCAGGAAGGGGTAGCGATCCGAGGGCTTGATGAGTCTCGGCAGTCTCTCCGTCACATCGCGAATCTTAGCCCCCGGCAAGCAGCAGACTTCTCGGTTTTCCCTGTCAGGGCGGCAGATAGATGACTCAGTCCCCCGGAGGAGAGAGTCCCCGACCACCACCACCCGCCTTCTCCTCTTGGGAGTGGTGGTCGTGGAACCCCCAACCTCAGGACATCGCATCTCATGCCTTCCAACCAGCGGAGTCTCCTTCTGCTTTCTCGCCCCAGACATATCATCTGGTCCACTCTCCGCAACGGTACCTGTGGAGAGAACATGAAAGCGGTTAGTTACCTGTGTCTGTGTTACTGGAACCCGGACATTCCGCTTACCTCTTCTGGAGGTCACATGTTGCCAAGCTTCTTCACTGGCCTCTTGGCTCCTGTGTGCAACCTGCTCTATATCTTTAGAGCTTTGTGCCCCTAGAAGCCTATCCTGAGTTTTGTCCAGAAAATCCTCATTTTCTCGTATGCAACGCAGGGTCGTTATCTGTTCCTCCAGACCTTCAATCTTCTCTTCCAAAAACCCTGTAGTGTTTCTCAGCAAAAAACTGTCTGAGAGGGAAAGCAACTGGTCAGTCACTGAAAAAGAATGTTATGCCATTGTCTACGCTCTGGAAAAGCTACGCCCATATGTTTGGGGACGGCGTTTCCACCTGCAAACCGACCATGCTGCACTGAAGTGGCTTCACACCGTCAAGGAAACTAACAAAAAACTTCTTCGGTGGAGTTTAGCTCTCCAAGATTTTGATTTCGACATCCAACACATCTCAGGAGCTTCTAACAAAGTGGCTGATGCACTCTCCCGTGAAAGTTTCCCAGAGTCAACTGGTTAAAATCGTCCTTGAGATGTGGAAAATATTGTTAGTCTTTATGTACTTGGTAGTATATTTAGAGATGCATGTGTCTTATTAACTCTGTTTTTCCTAGAGCTCCAGGAAGAAATCCCAGCCAGTGTTTCACCCTAGCTGAGATTTGGGGGGCGTGTCATAAATATAAAGGGAAGGGTAAACCCCTTTGAAATCCCTCCTGGCCAGGGGAAAGCTCCTCTCACCTGTAAAGGGTTAAGAAGCTAAAGGTAACCTCGCTGGCACCTGACCAAAATGACCAATGAGGGGACAAGATACTTTCAAAAGCTGGGAGGAGGGAGAGAAACAAAGGGTCTGTGTCTGTCTGTATGCTGCTTTTGCCAGGGATAGACCAGGAATGGAGTCTTAGAACTTTTAGTAAGTAATCTAGCTAGGTATGTGTTAGATTATGATTTCTTTAAATGGCTGAGAAAAGAATTGTGCTGAATAGAATAACTATTTCTGTCTGTGTATCTTTTTTGTAACTCAAGGTTTTGCCTAGAGGGGTTCTCTATGTTTTTTAATCTAATTACCCTGTAAGATATCTACCATCCTGATTTTACAGGGGGGATTTCTTTATTTCTATTTACTTCTATTTTCTATTAAAAGTTTTCTTGTAAAAAACTGAATGCTTTTTCATTGTTCTCAGATCCAAGGGTTTGGGTCTGTGGTCACCTATGCAAATTGGTGAGGCTTTTTATCCAACATTTCCCAGGAAAGGAGGGGTGCAAGTGTTGGGAGGATTGTTCATTGTTCTTAAGATCCAAGGGTCTGAGTCTGTAGTCACCTAGGCAAATTGGTGAGGCTTTTTACCAAACCTTGTCCAGGAAGTGGGGTGCAGGGTTTTGGGAAGTATTTTGGGGGGGAAAGACGCGTCCAAACAGCTCTTCCCCAGTAACCAGTATTAGTTTGGTGGTGGTAGCGGCCATTCCAAGGACCACGGGTGGAATACTTTGTACCTTGGGGAAGTTTTGACCTAAGCTGGTAAAGATAAGCTTAGGAGGTTTTTCATGCAGGTCCCCACATCTGTACCCTAGAGTTCAGAGTGGGGGAGGAACCTTGACACCATCATTGGAGGTTTTTAAGAGCAGCTTAGACTAACACCTGTCAGGGATGGTCAAGATAATACTTAATCCTCCTATGAGTGCAGGGGACTGGACTAGATGACCTCTCGAGGTCCCTTCCAATCCTATGAGATGCCTATCTCTGTCAGCGATCCATAAAAGGAGCCCCTCTCCAAGAGTCAGGCAGCTTAGGTGCCTATGGCATTACTTGTGAAAATTAGTTAGGCAGGCACCTGCCTCCCATACAGAACCAGAGTCCCAGCTCATAACTTCTAGCCCAGTGCTTACAGCACTCGCGTGAGAGACCCAGGTTCAGTTCCCTCATCTGCCTGAGGGGAAGAAAGGATTTGAATAGGGGTCTCCCACATCTCAGGAGAGGTGCACTAACCGCTGAGCAATGGGATTTTATGATATGGGGCTCCCTCATTCTCTCCTGTTGAAACTGTTCCACTTTGGATAAATAAATAAATAAATAGTAGTGGAACAGGGGGACTGGACATAGGCTCTCCCACTTAGATGCCTAAACTACTCGGATACACAGTCATTCCCTCTCTCTTCAGTCAGAGAGGTTACTAAGGTGCCAAGGAGAAGTTATACCCTGAACATTTAGGTACTGCATGAGTTAGGCATCTACAGGGGTCAGTGGGAGTTTCATGGATCACAGTGGAGCCTAAAACTGGGACTTAGGCACCTAAATCTGGAGTTTAGGTGTCTAAAGTATGAGGTTTGAAATCTAAGTTCCTTTGTGGCTCCAACCCAACCTCCCTAAGAGCTTTGTAAAAATTCTCAAAATAGCTATGGCCAAATACACACCAAATTCTAGGTTCCATTGACCAGCTCCAGCTGCTTTCTATTTTCACGGTGTTGTACAACATTTCAGCAAATAATCTAATCTACACTAGATACATACTTTATTTAAAACCCATGGGTGTCGATTCCAAAGTCACCAGGATTGTGAACTTCTACAACTCCATCTGTTGAACTTAATTCTCCCGAACCTTATGGTTGAGCTAGATTTTGAACAATTTCAAAAATTAACAACAAGCTATGGCAAATTGCATTTTAGATCACCAGTTTCCAGTTGATAGTTTCCCCTCTTTGCACTTGCCAAACAAGGGTTATCAGATGAAGGGAAAGCTGCAGAGCAAAGAGGTTGAGAACTTTCTTCTAACATAATCCCATTACAGCTTTAGAGATGATTTAGTCGAGTTAAACTTTTTATTTTGAAGTTCTTCTGAAGAATTCCTTGTGGGGAACTAAATTAGAATAAAATGTCAGTTAATGGTAACATTTTGAATCCTCCATCAACACCTTTTAGAGTTTTGTTTATTTATATAGGATATAGTGGTTACACTTATCTTTTTTTCTAGTGGAGATTACAGCTTATTACAATCTTCGTTTTGTTTGTCTCTGGATCTTCCTCCACTGAATTTTCCATCTCTGTTCCTACAGTCGACCGGTTAGCAAATGGTGCTTCTTCAAACGCCAACCCCTCTTAATAAAAGGGCAGAGTCACTTTGTAGTAAAGCAGCGCTATCAATAAGGGTCAGTATTAGCACCTCTCAGGAAATTGGGTCTTCTGGAATAGACTCTGCACGTTGCCATTTCTCTCTGCCAGTCAGCACTAATGAGACTGCTGCTGACCTTGCTGCAGCTAACAGCAGCAACAAAAGTTGCAAGACTATTAAATTAGTAAGTAAACAGCATACATTAAAACAAACTGAGTGAACCCATTTCTGTTGGGAGAGCATGGTTGCTGGTTGTGATAACAATGCATCTGTCAACCGTTTCTGAACCATTCCAGAATTCTGGCAGAGTAGCAGATGAGTTTTGGAACAGCAGCAGCTTTTAAATGAGTGTTCACTTCAATACCGAGAGCCCTGGTGACAGTCCAGCAGGTAATGCTAGTCTGCTGAGGACAGCCAAAGCTTTTAGGTCTTCTCCATACTGGAGAATTTTGGCATTGTCACAACCATCTCTCTCAACCTGCTAAGGCCCAAACGTGGGATGTGATGTATGGCAAAGACCCAAAATGAGAAATGCAAAATAATGATCTATATTAGGGTTTTATACTGTTGCTCATTGCCATAGTAGCTAAGCACCTTCATTGTAAAATCAATTGCAGTAGCAAAGACTTCAAGAAGGTTCTGGCATTTTTCCTGTTTCAGAGTAAAACTGCTTGGAGTGGAGTTTTATTAAATGTTTGCTTGGTAGAGGTTTACTGGGGATGGCAGCATCATTTTTATGATAGAAATGCCTTTTTTTTTTTTTTTTTTTTTTAAAAGGAAGGTTTTGCAGCATTTCCTAAAGGACAGACAGACAGACTGGATTAATCTGCTTTGCTGTAGAAGTTTGTTCCTTGGCCAAATCCCCTTAACAGAAAATGTTTTGTCCCCAGCTCTCAGGCACTTCATCCTGGGCTTTGTGATCTGCACTGTCCCGGGAAAGTGCAGCTGCTACAATGGTTCATAGATCAAAATTTGATCCATAATGTAGTGGGGGCTTGAACCTTAATTGTTTTGCAAATTAGTACCGATGTCTTAAGTTGGCATCAGAAGCTAACTGGGAGCCAGTGGAGCACCTTGAGCATGGGCCTGATGTGCTCATTCTGTATCTGCTGGAGCTTGTGTATCATCTTCACATTCCACTTTGGATACAGCAAACTACAGTGACGCAGCCTAAAGGTGACAAATGTCTGGATCACTGTTGCCAGATCCTCATCCAGGAGGAAGGGATGAAGTTTTCAAGCAAGCTGGAGGTGAAAGGAGGCATTTTTGGAAGCCGATGCTACCTGGTCATCCAAACTTAGTGAGGAGTCCAACAGGATCTCCTGAGGCTTCACACCACCCTGACAAAAAGCAGGCTGTATGCCTTCAATGCAAGATGGAAACAACGTCCTGAACAGCTCTTCAAAACAATTCCCCTTTCTGACCAGCATCACTTTGGTCTTGAGCCAGACGTAGGTAATTTCCTGTGGGCATTGTGACATTTTAATAGTGGTGATGGTTGTATCAGCTGAGAATGAGATAGAGAGAGGAGTTTCACCAGCACACTGCTGGCAGCTAACCTCATGGCATATCTTGATTTTTTCCAGTGGTCTCATGTAGATGTTGAGGGGAAAAGCGGACAGTATGAATCCCTGTGAGACTCCGCAGGCAAGAGCCATTGAAGAGCAGGAGACACTTACCATCACCACTCAGTTCTTCCTGAGAATAATTGAAGCCACTGTAATGCTAAGCCACCTTGGTCCACTGTGTCAAAGGCTGCAGAGAGGTCCAGAAATAGGAGCATGGAGCTCTTACCTGTGTCCATGGCCATGAAGAGATGGTTTCTTAGTGCTACTAGAGCAGTGTCTGGGCTGTGCCCTGATCTGAACATTGTTAGTGAGGCATCCAGGATATCACATGTTGTGGGAGATTGATGGTTCCCACTTTCTCAGTTAATTTTGCCCAGGAATGGGTTTTTGGAGAGAGGACAGTAGTTGGAGAGACCTTCAGGGTTGAGTGTTGGCTTCCTTAGGATTGGGTGAATTATTGCATTTTACAATGAGTTTGGTAGGTGTGCTTCTTCTCTGGAGGAGGCATTGACCATTTCCATCAATAGTGGGCAAAGTTGTTCTTCGCTGATTTTTACCAACCAGGAGGGATATGGATTCATTTCCCAAATTGTGGCTCTAATATTTTTCAGGCCTTCTTGAGTTTCGGCATGTGTGATGGGAGCAAATCCAGTCAGCTATGGTGGGGTGAATAATGCAATCTGGTCAGGGTGGAATTCTCTTTCTTAGTTAAGATCAACTACATACATAGAGTTATCAGTGCAGTCTGCCGATGGCTCTTCACAGCTGTTGATGCGTGGGTATGGAGTCTGAGCTACGCAGTCTGAATTGATTAGCCAGTTCACGATGTGAAAACTTGGCTGCCCATGATTCTGTCACTCACAGTAGACTGTGGGGATTTTCACTGTATGATACTTTTCATGATTTGATGAGCAGTAAAATAGTTAACATTGACATTTAAAGTACGAGTGGCATCTGAGTTAGCCCCCTTTGAAATGAATAGGGTAGTTCACACCTCAGAGCTATTTTTCAGGCTTTCTGCAAGTTGTGGCTGCACTGGTTACTCTCACTTCACATTTCCCCACAACCAGAACTGCTAAGGACTTGCTTTAAAAATGAAAGCCTGGACTTTGGAGTGCAATTAAAAAGTCTATCTGCACCCCCTGGATACTCCTTGATGTCCTCCCAAGGGGACACTCGTCACACATTGGGAAACACTGCATTAAGAATATTAATAGACATTGTGCACCTGCTCCTGGAACTGTGCCAGGCATTGAGATAGATGCAACCATTCACAGCCCCTATAATATTTCTGAGTGCCCACATGAAAAAAAGATGCAGGGGTGCATGCACTGTACCATTGTAACTCACGCTGGTGCTTCAGACACAGTCTTCAGGACTAAGCAATGAATTGTGCGATACGCCTTTCACTTTGAGATGCAGGTCAAAAGCTGAGGCAACCCTCATTGCTGAGTATGGCACTATACCTTCGTCAAGTGCCTATCATTGTTGGGCTATATGCAATTTAGGATTAGAGCAGTTAAGAGCAGGATATAAATTTGTCACTGGATTTATTATATATACTATATATTTTACTCTAATTGCATTTCCTAGATTTCCTGTTGGAATGTTGCAATTTGTGTTGTCCCTATGGAACAGGGAAATCACATGGCTGCCATTAGAGTCAGAATTTGCCAACCGTTACAATGCATTGATATTTGACATTAGAACAGTTCTCTCCTACACTTAACATAGCAACTCCCTGCAGTAACCAGCAACAGTTGACAATGTTGACTCTTTAAATGGATCCTAGTGTAGTTTTTAAACAGGGTTTTTCCAATACCTTTCTTAGATAACAAAAAGGGCTGAGGACACCTCAAGTGTGACTACCCTATGACAATAAGACAGCAGAGTAAACAGCGTAAAAGGGTAGAAAGTTACAGAATAAATGAATGATCATAAAAGTAAGCTCCTTATTAGAGCTTCTTTCCTGATTTAGCAAAGAGAAGAATTTCAAAACTGCATACTGAACTTTAAGTATAAAACAATTCCACAAGGGAAGTGCATGTGCTGAATTTGTACAGAATGTCTCAATTAAACAAAAGGGTTATTTTACATTTAGATAGCAACAGATAACAGTGACCCTGTGACCTGCTTGAGGAATGAGTCTGGAGAACGGAAAACATCCCCGCTATCATGCAATAATTTACAGGAGAATTTTAACAGTGAAGCCAAGACTTGCTGCATGGTTGTCATTTCCTCCTCTCACAATTCAGCACCAGCCTCTCAAACAATCTCAGCTGTGCTGAGTGACAGGAGTAAACAAAAGGAGCTCATTTATCATGCTGACATGACCTCTCTCCCCTTCTGTTTTTCATGCTGTAGTTGAAGCCTCTTAGCAGTAAGATCCTTCCATTCAGTGAAGAAGAGTTTTAAGTACATGTTTTACTTAATAATTTGAGCTATAAATAGATAGAATTAAAAACAGGGTTTTCTATGAAACAGGTAGCGGTTTGCAAACAGCATGACAGCTGTCACCAGTAGCAACCATTATAATTAATGGTGCAAAGCAGTTTCCTTTATGTAGCTTTGTTTTAACATGCTCATAATGTCTTGAACATTCACTTTCAGGGCTGATATTTTCCATGCACAATTACTTCCTGCCAGTTAATTTTTTTTCTGGAAAGTTTGACAAAATCCCACCACCATTTTGAAGTTGAGAGAGTAAAAAAAAAAAAAAAATAAAAAAACCACCAAAACAGTCTTCCAATTGTAAACAAACTAACCACTCTCTTTTGAGCAAGGCTGATGCAGTTCAGGGCAACTGCACCTGTATTTCCTCTCTGTGGTCTTTTGACAGCCTGTAGTTCTGGCTTCTCATCTGTCACCTCTCATGGGCAGAGACCCACATCTCTCCTGCTCCTGACTGGAGTTTTTCCAGGACGCACAGTTCCTTACCTACACTGTGAGTTCCCCAACAAGTCACACCGTCTAAGCAGGTTTGCTTTGCTTTCTCAGAGGCTATAAACAATGTAATAACCCACAGTTAGAAGTTACCACACAATCTTTTTTAAGCAAAGACACTTAATCTTAAGGTGAAAGCATTACAGAGAACACAAAAATCAACACACATGCTAATAAGCTTACCAGAGACCTCCCCAACTCAAACCAGGGTTCTGGTAGGATTCAGTTCTGCAAACTCCAACAATGGGTTTTTTTGTGGTAACACCTTTTGCTCAGAATAAGAACCCCCATGAACCCGAGTCATTCCCTTATACAGTTTGGGCCTTTGATCGGGGGGTGGGGGGGGGGAGAGAATAGGAACAGGTAATCAGCAAACAGTGGTCTTCTCAGGGCATAGCTTCAAAAGATTGGGTCTGAAGGTGGGAATTGGTATTCCCCTCCTCCCAACTATTCCCTAGCAAACGCACTTTACTAAAAGTTCATTCCTATCCAGCACATTGTTTAAAAGAGTCCTGTGAAGTTCATAATGCTTCCCAGGAGTTACATTAGTCACATCTCCCTCCCTAGAGGCATTACATACAATGCCTCAATAATACATAAATATTTACATTTAATACAATGAACTCCTAAAATACTTAATTCAATGAGGTTTAACAATTCAGTAAGGTTTGTCCTTGATATTACAGGAAATTGCTGTATCACAAAGGCTATTGCAAAAATGTCTCAAGTTTGAAAACTGAAACTTGGCATGTGTACAATCTGAATCCTCATAACAGACTAGTGCCTTTGGTTGCTTAATCAAATCTTCTTTCCTGATTTAGCAAAGAGGAGAATTTCAAAACCGCACTTGAACTTGAAGCATAAAGCAATTCCACAAGTTGGATAATGTGCTGTGATCTCATACTGATGTAGAAAGATTGAAGAAATCACAAGTTTGGACTTTGAACAGCAAGTACATTGTTTCCAAGAAGGATGGAGAACCTAGAATTCTACAAATGGTTTACTCCAAACATGGCATTTTAATAATGCACAGCAGCTGCTCTGATCTGTTCTAGGAGAACTGATACTATAGACCCAGAGCCAGCCTTGTGCAGCAGCAGACTGTGTTCAGTTCCCAGGCCTGGACACGTTTTCTAGGGTAGGGACACTGTGCGGAAATGAAAAGTTCAGTCCCTGGGAAAGGGGGGCATCTTGTGTTCAAGTGATTCTTTTGGTTGACTGAGGAGTGGAAATGCTGTGCTGCACACAGAATAGCATCCAGTTCTCTTCACCCATGAGGGCCATAGCTGCCGCTAACGTGTAAAATCTTCCAGTTTCTGTTCACTTGGATCTTAGTGAAGCTTTTTGGCAGGTTGATTCATAATCCAGTGAGGTATATTTACTGGCTGTCCAAAACTTAAAGGGAAACCAGGGAGTTTAACTAAATTTCCTGGAGAGTGGTTGGGTCCTGTGGGGTATGAGCATCACACAGAAGGCTGCTGCTCTTTCAATGAGACAAATTCTCAGGAGGTGTAAACAAGTAACTCCATTGACACCAGTAGAGCTTGGCTGATGTCCCCCAGCTGAGAACCTGCTCCAGTAAGATCAGGCTTCCCCAAGGAGCAGATCAGTGGCCCTCTTCTTTAGGAGGAGCCTGCTCCAATTTCTGCAGAGGCAGACATCTGAAATCCTGCTTGGTAGCAGGTATTTCTTGGGCTTGCAGGGGTGGCATTTCTTCAGAACCCAGAAAGGCTCCTCTTGGTTCTGCTGTTGAGTTTTTCTTTTACTCAGCATCTCATCCTGGATCCAAGACACCCCAGAGCTCACTGTACTAACAGGAAGTTCTGTGGTGGGATTGTGGGTCCCAGCCACAGCTCACTGCGGGTTCGTTGATAGCCCACAACCAAACAGATTCCACACTATACTGTTAAATTTTGTTGTGAAACTTTTATATAACCTAGCAGTAACAGCTGAGAAGAAAACAGGAGGTCATGTGGTATGTAGGGACCTCCGTGCTCCAGGAATATGGAAAAATGTTAAAAACTAGAATTAAACTCTCTCATTTCTATGTTGGAATAAAGTGAAACTTGGGAACCAAACTTTTTTTTTTAAATGTAGGGTCAAACATGTCAACTTTCTACTTAACCAAAATTGTGTACAGAGTACATACAAGCATTTTACAAAGAGCAACAGCCATTCTCAATATTTTGTCATTGGGGCCTTTGCTAGGGGATAACATGAACACTGTCTTCAGTGTATGTGTTAAAGCCACAGCTGTAAGGTAAACTAGCTGTTTTCTTAAAAGCATTTCGGTTTGGTTGAATGTCTGCTCAGTGGTTCCCAAACTTTATTTCTTCAGGTAACACTTCCTTTAAAAATTGTTGAGGTGAAACTGATGGAATATCAAGTTTGTTCCATAAGTGGCACGTGTACCACACTTTGGTAACCCCTAGATATGAACTCTTCTAGAGCGTTGGCCTGCCGTTATCAGAACACAGCGTAGGGAATCTTCCTTCCAGCTCCTACTGTGTGAGGAGTAGGGGTAAGACACGATAATTTTGTGCCTTTTACTCCATGCAGAAGAGGGGAGTCTTTTCCTGGTAGTGCTCTTTGCTCAGTACAGGACTCGCTAACCTGCCTCTCCAAGGCCACAGGTTGATTTGCCTACTATGGGAGGTATCCTGATCCTGCTGAAGTCAATGGGACAAGTCTAACTCCACCTAGTTTCAAAGGTATCTGATGCAGTATTGTTGTGGCCTAGGACGACTATGGGTAGCTGGTTTAAAGCTTTTATCTAGCAATTGCAGCTAGATCAACTAACACACTTGACTTGATCATTAGTGTCTTGCAGTATGCCCTTCCCTCAGCTAGTGAATGGTTAAGTCCAGGAGGGAAGCAGGCAGCACTTGGCAAGGGGTGCAACCTACAAGTATGTAGCTTGCATCTTCTAACAGTCCACAATAGCAAAAAGGGGAGTCACCAACCGCCCCACTTTAGTCATTAGCTGTACATCATGTCACTCCACATCTGAAGTGATTGAGCTTTACCCATAGATGGCATGAAAGGTCAAAACTGGGGGCTGGACTGTTGGATCTGTCACAAGATAGGCATGGGCTATGGCTAAGGCTTGTTCTTGCCCCTTGGAGGTGACAGTTTCCTTAGGAGAATTGCCGAACCCGGCTGCCTAGAACTGAGACAGGGGCTCGGTGGATTAAACACAGCTTTAAATAGAGGTAGACGTGACATGTCTTGTCCTTTAAGGAACAGATTCTGCAAGGTGATTTGGCATCTGATGTCAAGAGAAGCAATATTGGACAGTAACACCACTAAGGCCAGTTGGTTGGTCGCTTAGTACCTTTTAGTATATGCATGGCTTCATTCAGCTGAGTGGCTCTTCGTCCTGTGTGAAGAGAGCTGATCCACACCAGGAAACAATCTGCCATAGAATAGCACAAGACAAGCTTAGAGTTTCTTACTGTCAGCGCATTGGCTTCCCACATAGAACCAGCTAATTTGCTGATCAAGTTTGTTTTATTTTCTGCAAGGTCTTGACAAGGTGTTCCTTAAAAGTCAAGGTACACCTACATATCAAGGCTTTGGGTCATGGCCCAGCCTGTATCCATTCAGGAAGATGTTGATCTGGAAAGATCTTACACATGATCAAGAGATTTTATATACTTATGCAGAGTGTTTGGAAAAAGAAAGTGGCAATTTCTGATCCTCAGTTACTCCAGTATAAATCTGGAACAACTCTGGGATTTCTGCCTTCATAATGGAGTTCAATATTACAGAATATAGGTTCTTATTCAGCTAATCATTTGTGTGTTTTGGGGCTTGATCCTGCAAGGTACTCAGCAGCCTAACCACAATCTGGCAGAGCCCCTAAACAGATCATTATGTTGAGGCAGTGGGACTACTCACAAGCATAAGTGCTCTGCTGATTCAGGGCCTGAGCCCTGGATGGACACAGCCTGTGTTCAGATTTACTATTCTAATTATCTAGAACAATATTACTAGAAGCAAGGGTAGAGAAGCAGATATTTTTGATTATAGACACTATTCTAAGGACCCACTTACAATAGTGAGGGCTGGCTTCGAGTGATGGTACAGAATATATTTTAGAGTGACTCAGTTTGGCCTAAATAAATTTACAGTTTTAGAGTGGTTTAATATTTACCAAAGCACAGAATGACATCCATTTATTCACTTTAATCATATTGGTGTTATGTCGACAATTAACCTTTGATTCCAAATCCTTTGGAAACGTTAATTGTACTAATCAAATTCAGAATAAAATATCTGAAATAGAATTATTGTACTAGAATGCATTTATATTTGTTAAAAATGTGCTGTATAATTTAATGGGTTTGAGGAGACATGCTTAAAGCAATTGGTTTTGGAATGACAATGTTAGCTGGAGTAAGTTTTAGAAAACATGATAATTGGCTAACATTTTGGTGCTCAGTTATGGGAAAAATTGCATGGTGTCATGTTTTAATGCTCATCTCAAATCAGCAGTTGGCTTTTACTCAGGATCTTCCCAGCAATATTAGGAAATTTCTTTACTCCTGAGGCTAATCTAAAATACATTCATTTTAGCATCAGATTTTCTTACACATAGGATTGATAATCTACTTGGTTTGCATGGAGCCAATGTCTTAAACTTACTTTCATTGAAGTCAAAAGCAAAATTTTCATGGACTTTAATGGGATGAAGATCTGGACCAGGTTGGCTCACATTTTGAAAGGTTACAATTGTCATTCTTCTTTATTCTAAGGTATCCATTCTTTTGGAAGAGCATTTAACAAGCCTGATGGTTCTCTGAATAAAACTGACAGCCTGTATCAACTGCATAATTTTGCATATTAAAACCAGGTTCCACAAATAATATGTATAGTAGATAATGAGGTGATCCGTCCCCTTTAAGGGCAGTGTGGCTCAGGGCAGCCAACCTCTTTCCACATATGGCCCTAGAAGCACAGTTCCACAGGAGGAAGAGAAACCATTACAGATTACTATACAGGCCCAAGGTGGGTTGTGGAACCCTGTCCCAAGTGAATCCAGTGTGGGTTACAGCATCAGAAATTTAAAGCTGAAGTGCATGAAGCAAAACAGGATGCATCCCAGGAACAATGGAGACAATTTACAAAAAAATGGGGATGTTTTCAAATGTGATGGGTGCTTTTGTTATGCTTATTAGAAGCACACGGAATCTTTCTTTAAAGGAGATAAGGCAATATGCTGTGTTTATTGAGAGTACAATTTAAGCATTAAAATCAACATATGGTTCCATTCACACACATACACACCACCAAAAGGTTCTGCAGCTGGATTTTATAGTTACCAGTCCTTAGTGTTGCTCAGTCAGTTCTAGTGGCCAGCTGAAACTGCACATGAGGGAGGGGAGCTGGGCCTCTGTCGAACACATTCAAATCTCCAATGTTGATGCAGAACGAACCTAAAGTCCCATGGCAATACACCCGTCTTTTATAGTAATAAGTTCCCATACAAGGCTCTGGACCTTTCTGTGTCACACAGGAGCTGTTAATCACTAGGTAGTCAAGGTTGCTCCAATCAAGATTATTTGAGTTGTTACTAGGAGTTATCCACAGCTGCTTCTTATCTCGTCCCTCTGGTGCCACTCTTTGTCTGGTCTTTGGGGTGTATGCCTTTGCTTTAGGGTTGTCAATCTGCCATCCAGGTGTTTGATAAAGTTGGTGCCTCTCAACTCCTCCACTCCCTTCTTGACCTCTGGCCCAGCTGTCTTTTCTCAGTTAATTACCATACATTCTCCACTCACATACCAAACAGTATGTAAGGCAATAATTACAGCCATAACACTTCTATCCTTAAAAAGGATCATTAACACAAATCAGCAAAGAATAAACTTAAAACAATTTCTTCTTACAATTCCAGGCTAGCAAAATGGAGTATAAAGCTAAACAAGCAAAATGGAGTATAATTTACTTGAGACAATTTCTTCCCATTAGGCTTTTGGCCTACATTGTTCCCCTTTTGACCCTTTAATATCAATATATTAAATGGGTCACATCTTGTGTAATTGCTTTAAGGCAATGTATTATGAAGCAATTTGGGCTTGTGGTTTTAATTTGAGGTACATTCTCTTTATCCAACAGCACATAAAACACATTACAAACATTATTTCCATCAGTACAAAGAAAATAATTATGGGATGAATCATAATATTTAAAAAACTGATGTCCACAAGGGGGACCAGCCTCTAAAAATGTCATACCAGTGGTGCACCATCATTTGTTGAGCTTGTGTGGATACTTTTAGAATTTCAATTCCTTGGTGAAAAATAGACAGACTTCGTGTTAGTACTTTTGTCTGGGTTGCTGCAGTTCATTGACTAATTTGCTTATTCCCTGCTAGCCATTGGTATGAGGTGGTCCAATTAACCCACAAAATAAAATTAAAACTTAGGGCATTATTGGCATCTGCTAGGTTAACATCCCTATTTTCATGAATCGGAAAATACTAAGTCATGGTGGAGGTTTGCAATATTGTTACATTGCACATACATTGTTGTACAGGTGGCCTTTGAGTATCCTTTTCCTGCCACACAATTTTCTCCAATCCACTAATACAAACAATTCTTTCCATCATAGTATACTTTGGTGGTGCTATTATCCAATTCATCCCAGTAGCACGTTGGAGTAACGTAAAGATTTCCCCCACAAATGCACCCCCATTGTCTGCATCTACAACCTTGGGGGTCCCATACCTGCATACCACTTCTGTATCCTTTCCATCAGCTGCTTTCCACCCATTTCTTTGGCAGTCATACATCCAAAACTATATCCCTTTCACACAATCACTATCGGCATAAATATACACAGGTCCAGGGGGGAGTGGAGGGGAGCCTTCATACAGTTTTAAAACTTGGTATATAGCATGAAGTTCAGCATGCTGTGCTGACCCATAGGCCAAATGTCCCTGAATAACCTCCTCCTCTAGGTTAATAGCAGTATATTTAATCAATCTTTTCCCTTTGATTACCATTGAACTCCCATCGGTAAACCAAACGTGTTTTTCCTTGGCACTAAAGCAATCCTCTGTTCCAGAATGATCTCTGGGCACTCATGTTTATTTCCTTTTTTAAATTAAAGCATGCATCAGCATGTTTGGTTTGGACACTGTTTCAGTAGCGATTCCTCTGTTAACTAGAATGAGGGTCCACTGGGCCATGTGGGTATTAGAAACCTCACCTCCCATCAGTTTGCCTGACAAAATATATTTAAGGGGAATGTGGGTACTTTGAATAGTAATGGGCGCTGTGCCTGTGAGTGATTCAAAGGATTGTACTGCCCAGACAACTGCTAGACATTCATGTTCACAAAGGACCAAAATTTAATTCTGCACCTTGTAGTTTTCTTGATTCATAGGCTACTGGCACCAGCTTTCCTTTTTCATTATTTTGCAGTAGAGTAGCTGCTATTGCTATGTCATTAGCAGCCAGATGGAGAATAAATGGCCTTGACTCGTCAGGAAAGTGTAAAGCTGGAGCCGTGGCTGCTTTTTGCCTTAAAGTACTTAGGGTGGAATCCTGTTCCGGCCCCCATTCCCATTGAGTCTTTTTCTTTAAAGAGTTTCCATAAAGGAAGTGTAATCTCAGGATACTTGTAACCATGTGGCCGCAGGAAATTGAATCCATCCAACAAGACATGGAAGGGGAATACATCTGTGGGGGCTGGTATTTCTAGCAGTGCCTTTTCGCTAGTCTACTTGCCTGCCCTCTCCTGATTACTAGTCCCAGATACATTTAGCTGTGCTTGGAGGCTGGAAGTTGATTAAGATTTTCCAATTATTACTGATTTTTTTTTCTAGTAACCAATGTTTTTACATACCATTCTTTTTCTTGGTAATTTTATTTTGTGGTTAAAATGTGTGTTAATCATTTTTCCCCTAATATACCCCCCCCACACACACACCCCCAATGCTAGCAACAAGACAAGTCACAACACATGATACTGTCGCAACAGTAGATCCATGGTATTCTGACTTGCTCCTCAGCTGGTACCCTTCCCCCTAAAAGACAAGAAAACTTCTTTACCTCCCCCCCAGATTATTGCTTAAAATACTTTAAAAAAATTTCCTTGCTGATTGCAGTCAAAATATGGGAATTACCCCCATACTTTTCTGTGTTTTTGTTTTATGGGTAGGCCATGTTTCAATGGCTTCCACCTTTTAAACGTTTAGGGTGAATTATCCCACTGTGCAGTTATGAGGCAATGTACCTCAGTTTTCCTTTTTATATAGCAGACCAGGTTTGTAATAAAGTTTAGCACAGCAAAAAATTTTTTTACAGGTAATAGCATTATTGAGAATGATGTAATGAGAAGCATTATTACTATAATGCCTTTTTCTGTACTCAGAGTTCATGTACTTTTATTAAAGGGACAGTGGCAGTCAGATTACTTAGAGACACAAAGCTCAGCGTTTCTAACCTTGATTCTTTGTGCATCTTACCACTGCGGTTCCTCCAGAGGGCACTGTCTTTCCTTTTTAAATATTATTACTGCAGCTCTTGACTGCCTCCCCCCGGCCCCCCCACAATCAGTTCCTTAGCTCCCAAAATGTCATCTTCATTAGCTCAGATATCACTATTTCAAGTATTGTCCCAGGGGTTTGAATTCCCCATTCCTATATTTATAGCTTCCCTTACTTCAACCTGCTACTGGTTACTCCTTAACCTGGAGTAACCCCTGTTCAATTATCAGGGGAGAAGGAACCTGCTTATCCTGGGGCTAATATCCCTGCCTTCCAGACCACCCTCTTGTAGCTGTCCTGCTGGCTGGTTGCCCCCCTGGTTGCTGCAGGGAGGATGCTGCTGGCTTGACCCCCCAGAGGGAAATGTGAGGCCCCACTTTTCCCCCCATCACTTTTGGGGCCTCCCCTAGCTGGGTTGCTGCTGCTGCCACTTGTTGCTGCTGCTGGAGCTAAGGAGGGAGTGGAGGAGGCCTTGCTTTGTGGAGGGGGTTTGTAACATCTTTGCTTCTTTGGTGGTAGGTATTGTTGTTAGGGAGAGCAGGGGGAGTGGCATGGAGCTCTCCCCTCGTCCGTCTGTTCCCCTACTACCACCCCCCACCCCCTCCACCTTTCCAATTACTATCTGACCCTGTTCTCTGCTCCCCAGCCCAGCAGTTTGCTTTGTCCTTGTTTCCATCTTGGACCAGTAGCAGCAGCAAGCAGGCACTTGTTTTTCGGGTGCCTGTGGGTGCACATCTCCCCTCCCCTGCTGCTTTCCCCTCTGCCTGGTCCTTGCAGCTGTTTGCCCCCTTTCCCTTTGCTGCCTGCCCCCACTTCTAGCCACCATGTTCACTCCAATTTGCCCTGCCCTATTTTCTGCAGGGCTTCTTCCTTTGTTGGTCATTGGTTGGTTTGTTTGCCCCACCCTTGCCCCATTGTTGCCAGCCCCTTTTCCCCCTTTTTCAGCTTGATTGCTTTTGAGCCCACCCCTTTTTTTGTTCCTTGCCTGTGGCATACTTGTTCTGCACCCCACCCCCCTGTGCTTTATTCCTATCCCTTGCTGTTTGCCCCCCTCCTGGTTTACCCTCTTTGCCTGAGTGCCCACATTCCATTTTCAGTGCTTGAGATTCCCCTCCCTTCAGTTATTCCCTTCACTGAGGCACTCTTCCATGATGGTTTAGTTCCCCTCCCACCTCCTTAGTGCAACCAGGGGAGCCTGAGCTGCGGGTTGTGTTCCTTATTTTCCCGTGTCCCTTTCTGCTGGCACCTTCCTGCCCTGCTTTCAGCCTTTGTTTCCTGCCCTAGTGGCGGTCCCTCTCCCTCCCTCCCTGTGGTGGGTGATTCAGGGGGTGGGACTTCCCCGGACACCTCTGCTGCTCCCTCTCAGTTACCCTTCCCGCCCCCCCCCCTTTGCGATGGCTGCCTCAGCCGCTGCTGCTGGGTTGACTGCCATCGCTGCCACTGAGGCACTGGCGGGAGGCACTGATAGCAACTCCTGAGACTCCACTGCTTTCGAGGCCATCTCCTGCCCCTTCCCCCTGGCCAAGGGAGCGGAGGAGGGCAAGGCCCCCACCTGGAAGGCAAAACCTCCTGTAGCGCTGGTTCCTTCTCCTGCTGTGGCCCACTGACAGCTGTGGCCCTCATTTTCCCCCCCGACCGCTTATTCCCTCCACCATCCCTGGAGGTGCTGTTCTCTCAGCCCCAAGGGAGGACGCCCAGGTAGCTGCGACCCCTCCGCTCTCTGCCTTGCTGTCTGCTCCAGCAGCCTCCCCTGATACCATCCCTGGAGGCCAGGGCCTCTTTCCCACTCTCACCAGGAAACATGGCATTTGTTGCCTCCTGCTGTCAGCCTTGCCACACATGTGGGCAATGGTGCAGGTGGTGGGGCTATGGCTGTGGTAGCGGCCTCTAAGTTGTATGGGAAGATGTGTTTCTTCCTGCCATCAGAGGCTGCTGCCTAGGAGGCAGTGGAGAGGGGCCTGGTGGTGGGGGTCTCCACCTTCCACTGGAGCCATTGGCAGACCTGGGCGTACAGGTGGTGTTTACTTCCGTTTTGCCCTTCCTTCCTAATGCTGCCCTTCTGCCATTCCTCTCCATGCTGGAGAAGCCCAGAATCACAGAATATCAGGGTTGGAAGGGACCTCAGGAGATCATCTAGTCCAACCCCCTGCTCAAAGCAGGACCAATCCCCAATTTTTGCCCCAGATCCCAAAATGGCCCCCTCAAGTATTGAACTCACAACCCTTGATTTAGCAGGCCAATGCTCAAACCACTGAGCTATCCCTCCCCCCAGCCCGTCTGTCCTCATCCCCCTACCATTGGGCTGTAAGGACCTTGCCCTCCATCATGAACTATCATTCCGCCGCCAGGTGCGGATCCAGCTGCCTCCAGCAGTATGTGGCTGGGAGGCTGTAGAGGGGTCCTTTGTTTTTTTCCTTACTGGATACCTGTGGTTCCAGGACCAGGGTGCAGCTCGCTCTCTAATGGTGGTGGGGCTTTCATCTTGTCCTCAAGGCCATGAGGGCCATTTTGTGGGGAAGGCAAAGGGACTGGGAGGCAGGATGCAGAGGCCTACCAGCAGACCTGCTGCTTCTGTGACTCCCCGATAGCTTTGGGGGTTGGTCATGGTTTGCATGGGGACTAATGGGGACTGCTACCATGCCAGCCTTCCTTATGCCACTGACCATTTTTGCCACTCTGAACACCCAGGACTGTATGGTTAGTCTCTGCAGGTGTCAGGTGCTCCTCTTCCTTCAGGAATGGAGGGTACTCTGCAACCTTCCTGCAGGAGACCCACACGGACCCAGCCTCTGAAGCTGGCTGGTGTGTGGAGTGGGGAGGATACGGTGTACTTTAGCCACCTTTCAGTTTGTCAGCCTGGGGTGGCTACCCTGTTCTCCCCTGACCTATGGCCTGAGGTGCTGGGGACAGCTGAGGCCCAGGACACCTCCAGGCCCAGGTGGAGGGGCTGATGTTGAACTTGGTCAATGTCTATGCCCAAACATCAGGCCTGGAGCAGGTGTGTTTCTTGCAGCAGATGTCCACCTTCCTTGGCTCTCTGAATCCTCAAGTACCTGGTCCTGAGCAGGGATTTTAACACCAATCTTAAAGAGTGGGACTGCACAGGGACTGAGCAGTGCCAGGCTGCTGCGAACACCCTCTGGGAGATCACAGATCATCACTCCCTGGTGGACATCTGGTGCGACCACCACCCCACTGATGAATCCACCTTTATGTATGTCCAGGTGGAGGTCGATCAGTCGTGCCACTCCCAGTTGGATCGCATCACCATCTTTCATGGGCCTACTCCTCCAGCCGGCCCCATTCTCAGATCACCATCTGTTGGCTGTGACAGCCTCTCTCACCTCAGAGAGGCTGGGGCTGGCCTATTGGCACTTCAATAGCAGCTTGCTGGAGGATGTGGGCTCATGGTGTCCTTCCGGGAGTTCTGGCTGGCCTGGTGAAGGCAGAGGTGGACCTTTCCCTCAGTGCAGCAGTGGTGGGACGTGGGGAAGATTCACACCCAGCTCTTCTGCCATAGCTCCACCCAGGGGGCCAGCCGGAAGAGGGATGTGGCGATAGAGCAGTTGGAACTGGAGGTCTTACAGCTAGAGAGGCATCTGGCTGCCAGCTCCAGGGATCCATCCCTCTGCAGAGCCTGCTGGGAGAAGTGGGAGGAGCTCTGGGCCCTTGATGACCTTCAGGCCCAGGGTGCCTTTGTTTGATCCTGGATCCATCTCCTGCAGGAGATGGATCACATCTACTGCTTATTTTATGCCCTGGAGAAAAGGGGGGGCTAAAAAGCATGTCACCTGCCTATTGACAGGGGGATGGTATCCCCCCCTCACAGATCTGGTGGAGATGTGAGAGAGGGCTAGGGCATTCTATGCTAACCTCTTCTCCCCAGATCCGACCAATGCTGATGCCTGTGGGGTGCTTTGGGACATACACCTGACAGTTAGGGTGACCAGGACTGGCTGGAGCAGTCTCCGACTCTGGCTGAGTTCTTGGAAGCCCTCCATCTCATACCCACCAGTAAATCTCAAAGCATGGATGAGCTGACTGGAGTTCTACCATGTGTTCTGGGATGTCCTTGACCTGGACCTAGTCCTTGGAGAGCAGGGTCCTCCCTTGGTCATGCCTGCCTTGGTTCCGAACAAGGGGGACCTCTGCGACATTAGGAATTGGTGTCCCATCTCACTCCTCAGCATGGACTATAAGGTCATGGCGAAGGCCATCTCACTATGACTGGAGTCTGTGCTGGTGGATGTGATCCATCCTGACCAGACCTACACCATCCCAGGCCGTACCATCTTCGACAACCTCTATTTGGTCCAGGATCTCCTTGAGCTTAGGTGTAGGGATGGTCTGTTGTTCTCCCTCCTGTCTCTGGATCAGGAGAAGGCATTCGACCAGATGGACCATGGGTATCTCCTAGGCACTCTGTGGACATTCGGCTCCAGGCCCTGATTCATGGGTTTTCTCCAGGTGCTGTATGCTCAACTGGACCCTGACTGAACCCATCAGCTTCGGGTGAGGAGTGCGTCAAGGCTGCCTGCTCTGGCCATTGATCCCTTCCTGTCTCCTCTGAAAGGGAGGTTGACAGGGATGGTGCTCCATGAGCCAGAGATGCAGCTGGTCCTGGCAGCGTACACTGACAACGTGCACCTCGTGGTCCAGGACCGGGCGACCTGGTGCAGGTGGAGCCCTGCCAAGCTGTGTGCTTGGTGGCCTCCTCCACCTGGGTCAGCTGGGTCAAGAGCTCTGGCTTGATGGTCAGGGCCAGGTGACAGGTGATCTCCTGTGCTTCAGTAGATTCAGTGTGGTGCGAGTCCATTGCTCTATCTCAGTGTTTATCTTTCTGCAATGCATCCTTCTCTGCTGGAGAACTGGTATGATTTGGAGGGCAGGGTGGCTGAGTGGTCGCAGAGGTGGGCAGGACTGGTCTGGTGCCTCTCCCTTTGGGCAGGCACTGGTGCTCAATCAGCTGGTCCTGTTCATGCTCTGGCACTGGCTCAACACCCTGTGCCCAGTCCCGGGGTTCTTGGCCCGGCTCCAGAAGCGGGTTCGGGGGTTCTGCATCTTCCCCTGGAGGAGGGAGGACAGGGCCTGGTGTGCCTGCACACTCTGGTCCATGTCTCCTGCCTGCAGAGACTTTTACAGTGCAGGTAGCTTGGGTGTGCAGTCTGTTGGTGTACGCCTTCCTCCGCTGCCTCTGATATGACCAGCAGCTCTTTTATCTCCATCCGAGAGGTCTTCTGCGAGACCTCTTCAAGCTGCCGGTCTTCTACCGGAACTTCCTCTGGACCTAGAAGCTGGTCTCGGTGACCAGATTCGTGGTGGCCACTGAGGGGCCAGATCTTCTTGTGGGGCCCCTGCTACATAATCTCCATTTTCATGTACAGGTGGTGGAGTTGCCCTTGATGCACCAGAGGTTGGTCCTGGCAGAAGTTACCAGGATCACAGACCTCCTGGACTATGACTGGGGGACTGGGTGGATCTCTATAGACTTGGCTGGTGCATGGCGCTTTCTGCTCTTGGTACCCCACAGTGTGTACTTCAGGAGGAGGAGGCAGCCTTATTGCCCACTTCTTGGTCTTTCCTCAGGTGGGTCCTATGAGAGGGTTCCCCCACCCGCCCCTCACCCCAGGCCCTCCAGATCTCTTCATCAGGCACCTGCCCCGGGGGACCTCTCAGCCCCCACCCCTTTGTACCCTGTGCCATTTGCAGCCGGTTCACTTCTGAACTGTGCCACGGGAGCATCTTTACATGCTCATGCTCCACACTCTTCACTTCCCCACCCTTGTGTCCCACCCTGATACTAAGTGGTGGGACCTTCTACCAGCTGCAGAGGATGAGGGACCCCACTGGGGCAGCCTGTATGCCATCTTGGTTCCATGGCCCACCGGGGATATTAGCTGGTGGCTCCTTCATGGAGCCGTGAGCATGGGTGGGTACCTGGCACGGTTCACCCCTATTCCTGAAGCCTGCCCTTTTTGCAGTGTGAGGGAGACCCTGGCACATGCCTATCTGCAGTGCGGCAAGTTGCAGCTCCTCTTCTGGCTCCTCCAGAACCTCTTGTTGAGGTTCTGGCTGCACTTTTCCCTGCACCTTTTTATACATGGCCCCACGAAGTCACGGGACCACCTCGTCAACATCCTCCTAGCTATGACCAAAGTGGCCATTTATAACATCAGGGAGAGGAGGCTGGCTGGGGGGCCTGCAACTCTGGGACCTGTTTTCATTCTTTTATCTGTTCCCACATCCAGGCAGAGTTCCTCTGGGCAGCATCTGCTGGCTCCTTAGATGGAGGTCGTGCGTGCTGTCTGGGGTTCTCTGCTTAGTGTGCCCTTCCAGTTCCCTAGTTTTGGTTCTGACCCCATATCAGTTCCTATTTTTTTTTTGTGGTCCCCTGTATTTTAGTTCCTCCCCCATGCTGGGGGGATGCTTGCGCCTGCCCATTTCCCAGCACCCAATATGAGCACTCTCCTGTGGCCGTCTTGCCTGATCCAGTCACATAGGGACTACATCCCAATAGACAGAGCTTCTGGCTATGGTATTTGGAGTGGAGCAATTCCATCAGCAGTAGTGCGATCAGACCACAAACCCCTAGGGATAATCATGGCAAAGCCCTTCTAAGTGCTCCAAAGATAGTAGAGGTGCATGAACATGCACTGCACTGCTACCAGGTAGAGATCAGAAGTGTCTTTTTGTATGGCTCGGATAGATATAAATTTGTAGTCATGGCTACCTAAGTTTGATAGCCAGCACATTGCCACAGCAGTGAGCTGATGAATGTCCTTCAGGCCCCCAGCAAAAGAACAAAGGTGTTGTGTTACTGGTGTTAGCTGACACCATGAACAGGATATATACACACTCAGGATCAGTAAGTTGGGGGAAGGGGGATGAGGGAATAGTGATGTCTGTTGATGGATTTAATCTCCAAGTTTAAAGAGTAAAGTTGATGAAAATCAGAGGCTACAGAAAGTGAAGCTGGAATCAGAGCCTATTACTGGAGGGACATTAGTGGAACATGAATGCAGGGTGTTTGGTTGAAGCAACTCCGCCACTTGGACAGATCTGTCTGGAGGGTTTAGTAAAGTTGCACTTGTTCAAATTAACCTGCATTCAGCTTCAGTGTGTGTGAATGAAACTTATACAAACTCTGTAATAAAACTTCTCAATCACTTCTAATAGCTTTAAAACTTTTAGTCTAGCTTAGCACCCGAGACACGGATTTCTAATAGGTAAACTCTTCCCTCAAAATTATATGTTATAAGGAGTATCCCTGTGGAGTCAGAAATTGACATTAAGTGCCTAGACAATTTTGCCTTCATTCTTCATCTCAGCTGGAAATTTCAATAAGTCTTAACTTCAGCACAGTATGGAGGTAGGGGAAAAACCAGCTGCGAGAAACTGCAGGGAGGCTGTCAAATCACATGCTTAGTCATACATTGCCAAAAGGGCACAAAGTTATTTTTCAACAGGTTCTCGTTAACTCTTAAAGGGCACAAGTATTGCCTAAGAGTTGTTCAGGGCAGAAACTTCTTTAGTAAAAGTACATGCAGGTCAAAATGTAACACTGCAGAGAAAAATAATTAGGGCTAATTTCCAGTGAGTACAGCCGATACAGTTGCAGAATATCAAGAAGAGTGAAAGTATAAGTCTTTCCAGATACGTAACAATGCAAGAGTAGAATTGCTATTCTGTTACTATACCTGCTCAGGAGGGATGTTGCCAGAGGAGGTGAGACTGGGTACACAGTACATTTTGCACACAGACTTCATTTTACTGTATATTTATTACTGATGGGGCATAAGTTCTATTTTTATGTTTTGGATGAGGCTGGGTACTTAGGTCTAAGCTAGTAATCAGATGCACCTACCCTTATACCCACATGGAGTCCCATTGGAGCTCTGCCCATGTGGATCTGATTCCAGCTGTGGGGCTTTACAATGCAATGGAGGCATCTCTAATACCCCATACAAAGATGCCTCCATTGCACTGTAAAGCCCCACAGTGGTATTAGAGTTTTTTGTGTGGATCTATATTGGCTTTAAATGCACGCATGACAAAATATTTTGGTAGAATTTGAGATTCAGTACTTTTTCCAGCATAAATCAGGAGTGAAGTCTACAAATCTAGTATGTTAAAGAGGCTTTATTCATTTGCTACACTTCAAGTAGTTATAGGTTTAAATTACTTGTGCTTCACTATAGCTGAAGTGTTGTGTTTTGTTTTTTTTTTAATATACACAGCTGTCTTATCTAGTACTTGTCTTAGCTCCAGCTGATGTGAATGAAAATAAGATCATGGAACTCCTTTTGTATGAGGCATTAAGAAGATTATTCTTCTGTAGAATGCAACCAAGACTAATCACAGTTTTGTTCCTAACAGCTCATTAACACCTGAAGTTATAGTACTTTAATAACTTACTATAGTTCCTTTGAGATTTCAAGAAGTAATAAATGCAAAAGTCTCTCACTTTTCATGTGGTTACCTTAGTCAAAGTTATGTTGAGAATGCTGTATATGAAACCTATCCCATTGCCTTCAAAAGCCTAAGCACAAAATGAGCTGTTGAAGTACCTTTCAGGAAAGCTTAAATAGCATAGCACAGCTCATTTCCAGCTCACCACTCCTTCCAAGAATTACAACCCCTGCTCAATGGGGACCACATCCTGAAAGAAATCTTTCCTGAAGCCCCTCTTTTGGCCTTCAAACAACCTCTCCAAGATCAGAAGCAAGCTCCCCACAGTCTATGACACCAACTCAAAGTGATATCAGCTCCTGCTTGAACACAGATGCAAAATCTGTAGGCATCTCTCCACTGCTACAATGATGAATACCCACACAACACAGCTTTCAATATCCGTGGGTCCTACACATGCCTGTCACAACCGGAGTGTGGGGGGTGCCTTATAGTGCACTCGATGTCCTTACAGTAACTGTCTCATTTCACCTATGCTCTTGAATCTTAGACAGAAAAAGATAAAAGACACCATATCAGCAGTGAGTGAACACTTTTCCACAAAGTGATCACTCTATACCTGATCTCAGAGTCCTCATCCTCAAAGGAAACCTGTACAGCACCTTCAAAAGATGAGCCTGGGAGCTTAAACTCAACTTTGCTACACCAAAACTCATGGACTAAATAGAGACGTTGGATACATGGCTTATTATAACCAACGCACTAGCCCTCCCCCCCAGCCTTTTTTACTCCTCTCCACCCACTCCCGTCCCCACCATGACTGGAGAAGTGTTAATGGGCTGCTTCACCTTGAATAGTCCCTTGAAATGTGTTAGCTACTTATGCTAAAGAATCTGTCCATCTTGTAGTGCTGTGACACCGTGTACATTTCCCGGGCCTGAAAAAGGGCTCTGTGTAGCTCAAAAGCCTGTGTCTCTAAGGTGAGAGAATGCAGGGGAGAATGGTTGGAAGGAAGGCAACATTTTGGGGCCAGTTTAGAACCAGGACATGGATGGTGCTGTGCAGGTGTACAAAGGAGGAAGTGTGGGGTGGGAGGAAGAGCTGGGTATAAGGAACCATCAGTTATGCTCCTATGCCAGTGCAGCTGGGGAATGTAGATACTGCACACAGCTCCTAACAATGGCACTAGCTTCCCCCAAAAGGAAGTAATGAGGCTCTGCCATGCCTACTGCACCAGCCAGCAAAGGTTTCCTGATGTGTAGCAGAAGCTACACTGTGTCCAAGGTGGCAGGATGCTGCTGCTGCCATTGTGTCCCCCAGCGGATGCTGGGAAAAATTCAGAGTACTTCCTGGGGGCTGTTACTGTAGCCTGACCCCTCCAGAGTACTTTACAGAATGGCTTGTCATTTTAAGACACAATCTAATCTATGATTTGGGTGCATAATTGTCAAATCAGGGCTGGCCTCAGCAGTGAACAATTGACAATTTAGAGCAGCAGGTTAGGCACTTAATCCCCTTGGAAAAAACAATGGGAATTAGGCAACTCTCACTTAAGCACCTTTGAATAGCCCACTAAGCACCTAGTTACATCTGTAGGTGCCTAAATACCTTTGTGACATCCTTAGGCACAGAAAGGATGAACCACTCTCTGGAGCCCCCCTGGTTTTCTGCTATCTTGTCAGTTTACAGGCTGGTCCACTCTCCCAAACTGTGTTTCTCAGGAAACACTAGGCACACACACCATGCCTGAAGTTTTAAATCCAAACCCCTGGAAAATTCAAGATCCAAAACTGATGTCAAGGTTTTTATCACTGGCTGCAAACCATTGATTTTCATTGTGTTGTAACAAGTTTCTAGACAGATTTTTTTTTAGTTTTTTCATATAACTACATTTCTGGGCAGAACACAAGGACCAGACTCTCCTCTCTTCTGCTGTTTAACTCCCTTGTCTTCAGTCGAGTTACACCTGAATTACAAGTGAGGATGATTAGGCTTCAAACATGAGAGACTTCAGCTCAAAGGAGAATTTTCTGTGGAAGGTTATGTAAAGTAACCAGAATTAGGGTCTCTGAATGGAAGTTTCACCTCAGCCATGGCCACAGCTGCTGCAGACATGATGCTAGAATGCTGTTTCTTTAATCTCTCTACAGGCTCACCGTTTAGTGTTATTGAAGCAGATCACCTGTATTGACTATTTTACCCAGGGTTAGTCACTGTTCATGGCCAGACAGTCAAGTTAATCTGTAACAAGTTTCCATTCACAGACCGTAGAGGTGGTGGCTAAGCATGGTGTAACAGGCTTTTACCTGTCTAGTGCTCCCTGCTTAAAGTCATACCAAGCCTGTAGGGTCTCTTCTCACAATTTGACCCTCCAGCCAGGTCATGTTTTCATCTCACACCTTCCAGGGTAACAGGAAGTTCAAATAGCCATCTGATGTCCTTATAAAAGGACTTTGGCCCTGACTGTGTGCCCTGTGGTCCTGACACTCTTCTCTCAGGGCTCACCATCATCCTTGTCCCCTACTCAGGGCCTCATGCTACTTTACCATAGGCCTATGGGCAAACCCAGACCATCCTCCAGACTGGGTTCCAGATCAGGGACCCTATAACCAGCAATCAGTCTGTTCTGTCAAAATCCTTGCTGCTTCCTTCCCAGACTTCTCCCCACCATAACCCCTTTATAGACCTTCTCCGCACAACCTTTCTAGATTTAGGACTCACAGATTTAGGCCCTCCCCTGGAATCTCACAAACAAAATCCCAAATGTAACCGCCCCCACTCCCATCTACCCTCCCCAGATTTGACCTTTCATCCCTGTCTGTTCCTCAGTTGAGTACATCAACAAGTCCAGATCCCATCCCATTAGCAGTACTCATCACTGCAGTGTGCTCCACCCCACTGGCCACTCCAAGTCTCTCTTGCTAGACTTCACTACTTAGGAAAAGATCCCAGGACCAACTTCTCCCCGGGCTTCCTTCTGGACCTTTCCAGTATCGCTCCTCTCTAATCCCAGAGTTCCTTTTCCTGTCCCTATAGCACTCTTTGCTTCAAACTTCAATGTAAGCTAACCACCCAGCTCCTCTCTGAGCTGGGACTCATCTTTAATTAAACCTGACCTATGCTCCAGATGCAGCTCAGTAGCATGACTGGCCTCTCAGGCCCACATTAATCCTCTCAGAGCCTGTATGGGGTACATACCACAATCAGACAAAGATGAGATTGCCATGTGCTAAGAGTTAATAGTGGGCTTGAGAGCGCTTAATTCCCTTCCACCTGCACATTCTGTAAGGTTTTCTAAGTTGCCTTAGAAAGAGCTTGCTTCTTTGTTGGCTACCAATAGAACGTAAGGATGGCCATACTGGATCAGACCAAAGGTCCATCTAGCCCAGTGTCCTGTCTTCTGACAGTAGCCAAAGCCAGGTGCCCCAGAGGGAATGAACAGAACACATAATCATCAAGTGATCCATCCCCTGTCACCCATTCCTGGCTTCCGGCAAACAGAGGCTAGGGACACCATCTCTGCCCATCCTGGCTAATGGCCATTGGAGGATAGGTCCATCACGACTTTATCTAGTTCTTTTTTGAACCTTGTCATAGTCTTGGCCTTCACAACATCCTCTGGCAAAGAGTTCCACAGGTTGACTGTGCATTGTGTGAAGAAATACTTTGTTTTAAAAACTGCTGCCTATTAATTTCATTTGGTGACCCCTAGTTCTCGTGTTGAGGAGTAAATAACACTTCCTTATTTACTTTCTCTGCATCAGTCACGATTTTATAGAGGTCTATCACATCCCCCTTAGTTGTCTCTTTTCCAAGCTGAAAAGTCCCAGTCTTATTAATCTCTCCTCATATGAAAGCTGTTCCATACCCCTAATATTTGTTGCCTTTTTCTAAAGCTTTTCCAATATGTCTTTTTTGAGATGGGTGACCACATCTGCACACAGTATTCAAGATGTGGGTGTACCATGGATTTATACAGAGGCAATGATATTTTCTGTGCTGGTATTTCAGTGCTACATCAGTAGCATTGACACTAATTCTTGAGGTGGATACCTTGAGCTGTCAGCCAAGAATGTAGTAATGTCTGCTTTCAGGTGAGCAGTGGAAAGGTCAAAGAAGGTCCTGTGTCCCTGAATTGGGCACAGTATGCTCCTACCATTTCACCCTTGTTAGGCCTAGGGAGGGAGCAGGTAGCATTAGGAGAGAGAAAATTCCATTTTGCAGATGGAGGTGGGGGAGGGGGAGATTACATGCTGAGATATTGTGACAAACCCAAGGTTGCACAACAAATCAGTAACAGAATCTCCTGATTCCCACTCATACTGGGATTTACTCCTTTGAACATTTCACCAGAGCTCAAGGTTATGGATCTTCAGAGTAGGCCATGAGGTGAAGCATTTATTCAATTGTGCACCACCAGCAGGTTAGTTAATTATGAGAGCAGATAACAGCGAAGTGCGCTGTTAGCATTGTCTGGTGAAAAGTTTGAAAGCTTTGAGCAGCATTTTCACCAGTTCCTAGTTTTTAAAAGTCAAACCATTTTATTTGCTTATTTACTTTTGATTTGATTTTAAGTTATTTGCACAGCTTCCTGATAGCTGTGAAAGGTGCTTTATAAAATCAATAATGTGTCATCAGTTTCTAACAGCCAAGAATCTATTTTTGCCTGAGCTCTTCAAAGTATTGGCAAAATCCCTACCTGAGACAATCAGACAAGGTACACATGAATGATTAATTTTGACATTTGGAGCCATAAGATTCTTAACACAGAATAAAGCATCTGTGCTGCTTTGACCTTCTAGCAGCTGTTAAAGGAATAGTATAAAATAACTAAGCTGTCCTAAATAAATAGCTAACGTTAACAATTAAACCTAAACACTTATTAATGAAATAAGGATACTTTACAAAGAACAGGGTTTATAAAAAACATGCCATACAATGCATGGCATGGTCATCCTATGTATATACCTACATAATCATGATTCTCCCTGTCAACTAGAATCATAGAATACCAGGGTTGGAAGGGACCTCAGGAGGTCATCTAGTCCAAACCCCTGCTCCAATCAGGACCAATTCCCAATTTTTGCCCCAGATCCCTAAATGGCCCCCTCAAGGATTGAACTCACAATCCTGGGTTTAGCAGGCCAATGCTCAAACCACTGAGCTATCCCTCCCCTTGCAGCACATAGTACAGCATTTTGCATAATTAAGGTACCCACTATTCAATGTTGCTTGACTAGCATATGTATTAATGGTAGAAAAAACCGCTTTGTATTGCAAGTTCTAATGCTTTGTATTTTTCAAACAAAAAACAGAGTGGACTAGATCCTCAGGTGTAAATGGACACAGTGAAATCAATGGAGCTGCAGCTATTTACATTAGGTCAGGGTCTGGCCCACAGTACTAACATTGAATTAATTACATGAAGGTAGCAAGTATTAGTGAAATCACATCACTGTGACAGCTACATCCAGCCATTTCTAGTCAGCTTTTCCAGGCTAACAAGGACATAAGCCCAGAAGTGACATGGTCACACATGAACTGTGACAAATCACTGCATGGACTCCAGTAGGGGCAAAGTGATACAGGTTCAGTGAGGAGGGTCATTCTCTGGGGAAAGGGGCTTAACTGAAGTAGTCCCATTGAGACCATAAGTAGTTCCTGAGTGGAAGAGTAAACATGGGAACAAAGGGAAGACAACAGCCCCACAGCAGGCCTACTTTCCCTCAAGGGGGGCTCTGGCATCTAGCAGTCTCTGGTTGGGTCCTGGCCCTAGCCAGCCCCTCTTTCAGGGAGCAAGCAAGTCCTTTCAGCTGCTGCTTCTTGTATTTTGTGGCATGGCCACATTCCCAGTCTAAATGCCAGGTGCTGGATTTCATGGTATCTAGTTACAGTCTCACTCTTTTCCTGGTTTTACATTTTTTTATTTATTTATTTTTTTTAATATGGCTATCTTAAAGGTGCACCATTTTCCCTGATGCTCTTACTAGGTAAGTTATTCAGAGTAGCAGCCGTGTTAGTCTATATCCGCAGAAAGAAAAAGGAGGACTTGTGGCACCTTAGAAACTAAAATTTATTTGAGCTTAAGCTTTTGTGAACTACACCTGTGAGCTGTAGCTCACAAAAGCTTATGCTCAAATTTGTTAGGTAAGTTATTGTAATCTTTGTCACTTTTGAATGCCTGAGTTTGTTACAGAAAATTCCCCTTTCAAGGTTACAATCTTGTCACATGATCAACTGTTTCCCTGACCTTTTATGTCTCTCATAGCCCATCCTTGTGTTTATTAATAAAGGCCAAGTTACTGTTTAAGCCAGTGTTAGTTAAGTATTTGAAATAGGGTACCTCACTCGCTCAGGTTCTTGCAGTGTGTCAGTATTTTTGATTCTAGGGCACAAATCATGAAATCTTTCCCCCGTGTTTCTTTGGTCAATACTTCCTGCCATTCCTCAGTTTGTTTTTAATTAGGTTTTTAAACTGTGTAGTTAGAAGGGTCAGTCTTTTCATTGTTTACAGTATTCTTTGCTACTCAGTCTGCTTCCTCATCTCTTGCTATCCCAACATATGTGGAGATCCTTGCTATTTCAATGTTTACTCCCATCTGTGCCAATTTTGTTAATGACAATATTTCATTAATCATTATTTCTGCTATCTGAATTCCTATTTTTGATTGCCAGTAGTCCTGATAGTGAATCTGACAAGATGACAATGGAGGGGTTGCACAGTCAGTATCCAATATAACTCCTTTTATCCCCGCTAGTTTGGCTGCCATAACAGTTACAAAATTTGATAGTCTAATGGATTTCTGTATTCCAAATGTTGTGCTCATCTTTAGACCCATCTGTAAATTTGGCAATGTTCGCCCCATTTATGACCTATATATTGATTTGCTATATTTAAAGACTTCTCTCCTTTTCCTCTATTAATTTCGTTATATAATTCCACATTCATATTAATGGTGGGAGAGGGGAGTGATATTCTACCTATAGTGCATTTTCCCATGGCTCTATGCACTTTTTGCTAAAAGAAACAAGAAAAGGAGTACTTGTGGCACCTTAGAGACTAACCAATTTATCTGAGCATAAGCTTTCGTGAGCTACAGCTCACTTCTTCAGATGCACACTGTGGAAAATCCCCAATAATGTCACGGCTAACCTGGTGGCTGAACTTTGTGACTTTGTCCTTACCCATAACTATTTCACATTTGGGGACAATGCATACCTTCAAATCAGCGGCACTGCTATGGATACCCGCATTGCCCCACAGTATGCCAACATTTTTATGTTGGACTTAGAACAACGCTTCCTCAGCTCTCGTCCCCTAATGCCCCTACTCTACTTGCGCTATATTGATGACATCTTCATCATCTGGACCCATGGAAAAGAAGCCCTTGAGGAATTCCACCATGATTTCAACAATTTCCATCCCACTATCAACCTCAGCCTGGTCCTAGTCCACACAAGAGATCCACTTCTTGGACACTACAGTGCTAATAAACGATGGTCACATAAATACCACCCTACACTGGAAACCTACTGACCGCTATTCCTACCTACATGACTCCAGCTTTCACCCTGACCACACCACACGATCCATTGTCTACAGCCAAGCTCTGCAATACAACTGCATTTGCTCCAACCCCTCAGACAGAGACAAACACCTACAAGATCTCTATCAAGCATTCTTACAACTACAGTACCCACCTGCGGAAGTGAAGAAACAGATTGATAGAGCCAGAAGAGTTCCCAGAAGTCACCTACTACAGGACAGGCCTAACAAAGAAAATAACAGAACCCCACTAGTAGTCACCTTCAGCCCCCAACTAAAACCCCTCCAATGCATTATCAAGGATCTACAACCTATCCTGAAGGTTGACCCAACACTCTCACAAATCTTGGGAGACAGGCCAGTCCTTGCCTACAGACAGCCCCCCAACCTGAAGCGAACACTCACCAGCAACCACATACCACACAACAGAACCATTAACCCAGGAACCTATCCTTGCAATAAAGCCCATTGCAACTGTGCCCACATATCTATTCAGGGGACACCATCACAGGGCCCGAATAACATCAGCCACACTATCAGAGGCTCGTTCACCTGCACATCCACCAATGTGATATATGCCATCATGTGCCAGCAGTACCCCTCTGCCATGTACATTGGTCAAACTGGACAGTCTCTACGTAAAAGAATAAATGGACACATCAGATGTCAAGAATTATAACATTCCTAAACCAGTCGGAGAACACTTCAATCTCTCTGGTCACGCGATTACAGACATGAAAGTTGCGATATTACAACAGAAAAACTTCAAAACCAGACTCCAGCGAGAGACTGCTGAATTGGAATTCATTTGCAAATTGGATACAATTAACTTAGGCATGAATAGAGACTGGGAGTGGCTAAGTTATTATGCAAGGTAACCTATTTCCCCTTGTTTTTTCCTACAACCCCCCCCCCCCCCCCCCCCGCCAATTCCTCCGACGTTCTTGTTAAACCCTGGATTTGTGCTGGAAATGGCCCACCTTGATTATCATGCACATTGTAAGGAGAGTGATCACTTTAGATAAGCTATTACCAGTAGGAGAGTGGGGTGGGGGGAGAGAAAACCTTTTGTAGTGATAAACATCCATTTTTTCATGGTTTGTGTGTATAAAAACATCTCCTGTATTTTCCACAGTATGCATCCGATGAAGTGAGCTGTAGCTCATGAAAACTTATGCTCAGATAAATTGGTTAGTCTCTAAGGTGCCATAAGTACTGCTTTTCTTTTTGCGAATACAGACTAACACAGCTGTTACTCTGAAACTTGTTTCTTTTAGGTCTCTCTTAGCTCTTTTGTCAATACTTTAATTCTATTAACATGAAGCATTTTTAGTGTGGGGTTCCCCCCCCCGCCCCATGTTGTCCACTGAATTCCAAGTATTCCTCATATATTTGTTTAGTGTTCCCATCTTCCCTGCCTCCTATGACTTGCCCAAAAGGTTAAGTCCAATAATTTTATTCTTAATGCAACTGGCATTTCACCAGCCGCTATCTGCATTACATACAAAGGGCGTCGTGATGAAGGCACCACATGCCAGGAGTGATGCTGAACATCTGTCAATGATTGGTTTTATTAATGCTCTAGGAAGGATTACCATTGGTTTCTTATCTGTGTCCCAGGTTCCCAGAACAGTTAAGTAGATTAATATTTACTTTTACATTTATCTACAGTATTTTCAACGTGATCCTTCATTGTTAGCTTGCTATCAAATGTCACACCTGGGAATTTGTACCCTTTAACTATATTTATTTGCTGTCCAAATAGAGACAGTTTAACTATTGTTTAAATTTTCTGTTTAGTGAATATCATTCCTATAGTTGAGAACGGCACATTTAAAGCACCATGTTTCTGCAGTCTTAGCTGAGAAGTGAATTAAATAAGCACTTCGGAAATGCAATTTCCTGGTTTGTGTGGTTAGCCCATATGGCACAGTCATCTGCAAACAAAAATGCCTATTCTTGAACTTATCCTTTTAGTTTATCATTACCTTGATTAAGGTAGGGCTTATGTATGTATGTATGTACCCCTGTGAAGTGCCATTTGTGATTGTATATATGCTAGAGTAGGTTTCCCCCAACTCTGACCTGCAGTTTTTACTTAAGAAATCCTTTATCCACCTATATATTCCTCCTTATGCCCATGGATGCTATTTTATACTTTATGGAGAGAGGGCTTATTGCATAATATGCTTTGTCAATATTTAGGAATGCTACCACCATATATTTTTTCCTCATAACTTTTTGAGCTTCCATCTCTACTCTTACTATGTGATCAGCTGTAGTCCTTCCCCTCCTGAACCCACTTTGCATGTTGTCTAGAAGTTTTGCATGTTGTCTAGAAGTTCCTCTCTAGGTATGCTGTTAACCTTTCAATGATTATTATTTCCATGGCTTTACCCATATATAAGGTAAGGGCAATTGGCCTGTACGCATCAGGTCTTGTTTGCAGCTTATCTGGTTTCCATATTAGGACTACAGCTGCATGTTTCTACTCTACTGGTAGCTCAACTCCTCCTCTCTCTCCCCCCTCCCCAGTTATATAATTTTAGCAATAGTTTCAGACTCCCTTCATCAAGGTGTTTAAACATTTCATTAAGTATGCCATCCTTGCCTGGTGCTTTCATACATCTGTAGGGGAGAACTTCATTTAAGATCATATCCCCATCTTCTTCCCACCTCTTCCAGTTCTCATGATTCTCTTTAATGAAATTTGTTTCCTTTTGTGGATTTCTATACTCTGCTTTTCACCATTACTAATGTTATAGAATACTTCTGCTAGAGCTCCTGCTTTTTCACCCTTGGCCTTCTACAATGAAGCCTGGTATAGAATTGCTCTGAGTCTGTATTCCATTCATTGTCCTAATCTGCTTAAATATCTGTTTTAGTATCCATTTTCCCCACAGTACTTTCTCCAGCTTTTTTTTTTTGCGCTTTTTAGTAGCCCTTTATGCAATTGCCTTGTTTTTTATATTTCATTAAGTCCTCACTATTCATTGTATTCCCTCCCCCTTTCTTTTATGCCTTGTTCCTTTCCTTAATTGCTTTTTTACATTCTTCATTCCACTATGGTACATGGTTTCTACCTTTAGAGACTTAATAATTTCGATGACCTTGTGGTCATCATGGTTCCTTAGTTATATTGGTACTAAACTCCTCAATGCTATCACTTCTAGATTGTTCATTAATATTTTCATTACATTTGCTTCTTAACAGTTTCCAGTTTGCTTTTTTATATTCCAAACAGGAGGCCTTCCTCCATCCTTAATATTGCCTTGATGCCATAAGTACAGGGACGTGATCACTTCCCATTCCCTCCTCTTTATAGGACTTCCTAGCTGCATTTGTTTGCTATACTAGACAATTCGCAGGTCTGAACAGGAGAGGTTTCCATTGGCTAGTGGGTATACCATTGTTCAGTATTACTGAATTATTGTTATCAATGAATCGTTCTTATCATTTCGCCCCCTCCCCTCAAATCTGTTTTCACGGTATTAGATATGGGCCTGTTATCTTTAATGATTTGACAGAAATAGTTGATCTCCAGTTGTCTACAAGGGTTGTGTACATTATACATTAACCCTAGTTTTGTATGCAAATAATATCAGGTTTAGCAGCCTTATCTAGGATATTTTTCTTTAGATCCTGTCCATGTACATTTTAACAGTAAGTTGTACAACTTTACTCATCCTTCAGTATTTCCTTCACTTAAAAAGTACAGTTCTATTAATAAGTTGCTCACACATAGGTATTTTTGCTGCTATAACTATAATTTTAGTTTTTCTGCCCCCCCCCAGCTGTGATGTACATTACTTTATAAAAGCTATAAAGTTCGTCAAATACATAAGGTCTTCTCCTATTTTCCCTTACCACTTACTATAATCTTTGATTTATTTGGTTGTGTGTTTCTCTCTCCCCCCTTAGAGTTTCCTTTACTTTTCCCCTTTTGGTCTTTGATGCCTCCTAGTAGCTTCCACATACAATATGCTATTTGTAACTTTTTTTGTATCTCTTGCTTGCTTGGCTGCACTGTGCTTCCCCCCCCCCCCCATTGCTACACTTTAATGCTGTCTGTTCCACACAATTATCACAGTAGTGTTCCCCTCCATATTTACTGTGTCTAATTTTCATATATTTGTTTTGCCACATATCCAAACCCTTAGCATCTGTAGCACCTCAATGGAAGTGGAATATATGGTTTTGTCCAAAAAAAAAAATCTAGAAAGGTTTCCCCTTTTAAATGCAACTGGGACAGCTGTTGATGGGCTGTCTTTCCCCTCCTCTCTTGCTAATTAGTTGCTTAGCATCTAGTACCTTATCTCCCTATGCCTTGTTTTTCTTCATCCTTCAGTCATTTTGATCAGCAACCCATATAGAACTCCTTGTCTCCATCAAATACTTAGGCAGTTGGCAGCTTACTTTCAGTTTTCCTAGCATTTTAATCTTTAAGAGCTTCCACACTGGTTCCTTGCTTTTACATTCAATTAATAGAGCTCCTCCTTTCTAGGTCTTTCTATGTCTCCAGCACCTTTTTAATCCACTGCTACTTTCAGAGGGTTTATATCCTCTATCTTCACACACTTGAAGTGTGACTTCATTATAACAATTAGATTTTTCTCTTTACTCTTTCCCCATCTTTCTGCCTGCTGTCTCTTCTTCTAGCTCTGGCACGTCCACCCTTTCCTTATCTGTGACCACTGACCAGTCTTCCCCTTTGCCATCTCTATCTTTTTCTGGGCTGGTTTCACTATCTTCCATCTGCCCCCAAAGTACAGATCCACTTCAGCCAGCCCAGCCCCCAGGCTAGCCCTCCTCTCATCTGACCTGGCTCTCTCCTTTTTACACGCCTGCACCTGCAAGAGCTGTCAACAGGGCAGGGCAGATTAGTACACCCCATCACATGTTTATTTGCATCACCTCACTGGACTGTTCTAAAGTACTGTATTATATTTCTGTATCTCGGAATGAGATGACAATACACCATCCTGGTCCCTGTACAATGGCCTGTCCCTATTTTGATGCAATTCCCAGAATTCCAGACAAGCCCCAATCATGTCATTGTTCTGCACACAAGCATCAGATCTACATCAGGTTAATTTCTTATGTTTCAGTCCAATCTCTACATTTAGATGTGACAATGATCCTGCTGGGCTTACAACTGTCAACAGAATTTGACCCTAAACAATTAAAATATATTCTAGATTTACTAGAAAACTAGACCTAGGGGGTAAATGAGCTAATCCTACTATAATTTACTGCAGAGCTACTGTATAATGAAATATGCAGAATTTTTATAAGTAGGTAGGTTATGAAACCTGGCCAATCCAATGGCTGAAATAAACTATTATAGGTTACGGAAAATGCAGTTTATCAAAATGGAAACATTTCATGAAACTATATTGATTTCTACAAAAATTCCATTTTGTAACAAAATTTGGAAGAAATGTTTCCCTCCTGATCTGGAAGGAAAACAAACTTCAGACTCTCAGAATTTTCCACAAAACACAACTCTATGTTCCGCCCAGCTCTATTTGGAACCCTGGCCTGAGCCCACAAAACTACTAGACACCCCTGGGATCCACAAAACCCCCCAGTCAGTTGCTGCCAAACCCAATAGGTGTCTAAACTCCCATTGTAAAGATTCTCTAGGCGCCCAAGTTCCTGCATCTGTGAATTTGCACTGCTGCCTCACTTTAGGGGTCTGGACATCTCTCTCACCTAAACCCTGGTGTGACCCATGAGGTGGAGGAAGTAAGTGCGCCTCTGCCTGTCTTCCCTGTGAGGTCTCTGAGCACAACTACCAGGTTGGGTCCCATTCAAAATCTGGCCCCCGGAGAAGGAGTTTTGGCCCAGTTGTTAGGGCACTCACTTGAGATGTGGGAAACCTAGGTTCAGTTTCCCACTCTGCCTGATGGAAAGAGAGAGAGAACTTGAACAGGGATCACAGGCGAGTGCTCTGACCACTGAGCTATGGGATATTCTGATGTGGGGCATGTCATAAATATAAAGGGAAGGGTAAACCCCTTTAAAATCCCTCCTGGCCAGAGGAAAAATCCTTTCACCTGTAAAGGGTTAAGAAGCTCGGATAACCTCGCTGGCACCTGACCAAAATAACCAATGAGGAGACAAGATACTTTCAAAAGCTGGGAGAAGGGAGAAAAACAAAGGGTCTATGTGATGCTTTTGCCAGGGGCAGAACAGGAATGGAGTCTTAGAATTTAGTAAATAATCTAGCTAGATATGTGTTAGATTAGGATTTCTTTAAATGGCTGAGAAATTAAGTTGTGCTGAATAGAATGGATATTCCTGTCTGTGTGTCTTTTTGTAACTTAAAGTTTTGCCTAGAGGGATTCTCTATGTTTTGAATCTAATTACCCTGTAAGGTATTTACCATCCTGATTTTACAGAGGTGATTCTTTTTACTTCCATTAAAATTCTTCTTGTAAGACCTGAATGCTTTTTTTCATTGTCTTAAGATCCAAGGGTTTGGGTCTGTGGTCACCTATGCAAATTAGTGAGGATTTTTACCAAACCTTCCCCAGGAAGTGGGGTGCAAGGGTTGGGAGGATTTGGGGGGGGAAAGAAGTTTCCAAACAACACTTTCCTAACAAACATAAACCCAGATAAACGTTTGGTGGTGGCAGTGGAAGTCCAAGGGCAAAGGGTAAAATAGGTTGTACCTTGGGGAAGTCTTAACCTAAGCTGGTAAAAGTAAGCTTAGGAGGTTTTCATGCAGGTCCCCACATCTGTATCCTAGAGTTCAGAGTGAGGAAGGAACCTTGACAGGGCTCCTAGAATCTCTGCTAGTGAAGCTGTTCTACTGTGGCTAAATAATTAAAGGAGCAGGAGGACTGGTCCTGGGGTCTCCCACATGGGTGCAATAACCACTAGGCTACAGAGTCATTCCTGATTTCTCTTGGTCTTTAGATAAATACTTGGAGTTATTGGGCCAAAGTGGAACAGCTTCACCAGCAGAGATTATGGGAGCCCCACATCAGAATATCCCATTGCTCTGTGGTTAGAGTTTCCTCCTGAGAGGTGGCAGACCCCTGTTTGGATCTGGTCTTCTCATTAAGCCCAGGGGCAAACTGAATGTTGGTCTCCCACATTCCAAACAAGTGCTCTAACCACTGAGCTAAGTTATAAGGTAGATACCACATTTGCTTTCTGCGGCCATTTTAATATGAAATGACTTAGGCATCTAAGCCGCCTGACTCCAGGAGAGGGGTTCCTGGCTTGAATTGCTAGCAGAGACAGGTGTGTCCCTGCAGCTTGATGTTAAGCACTTAACTCCTTGAGGTGGTGGGAGTTAGGACATACGCTCTTGTTGGCGCCTCCCATTGTCTAGCTCCCTGCCTAGTTTACTGACTTGTGGATTGGAGTCTAAGGCACCAGCCTCTCTCCATTCATGGTATAAGGAGCCTATGCACATAACTCAGGCTTTATGGATCCCATTGTTGTTCCTGAGATTTTCTAGGTGCTTAAAAGTAAGGTGTTGCAATACTGAACATTGCACTGCTTAAATCCCTTTGCGTATGGGCCCCTATCTCATTTCCTCCTACTGTTTTCCTACTTCCTGTCCTTCTCAAATCTCACCTGAACCACTTCCTCTGACTAGCTGCTGTTGACCTCTGCCCTAATCCAGGTGCCTCACAGTTCACCTCTTCCTATCACCACTCTATTCCCTCTGTCCCTCACACTCCATTCTTTCTAACTATTCCTCATTATACCTTCCCTTTCCATCCTTCATCATCTAAAAAGGAGAGAGTCCACACATTATGCAGTCCAAACTCATCCCCTTCCTTGGCTTGGCAGTATTAATACACTAACACTCAGACAATAAAAGTCAGCTCAAGATTCTCCCCAGGCTCGGATATCTGCTGTTATGGTTCCTGCTCAAGATCACAGCACGTGGAGGGTTGGCTGCTTCTCACTACCACAGCATTGAGTGAGACAGCCCAGGAAGGAGAGTTTAAGGGGACTCTGTAGTCTCTCAGTTTGAGGTTGCACTCCAGAGGAGTCGTACCCACCCCGCTGGGGTACCGGAAAGCAAAATCACAACAAACGTGGCCACAGCATTAGCTAGCTCCCTTCTCTGAGCAGGCAAGCTGCTAGGGCTCTCCCTCACGCATCTCCTGTCTATCTAGAGACTCTCCACCCTTTCTAAGATGACCCACCTGATCTGGCTGACAGCAAAATTGCTCTGCATGTTCATTCAGGGTCCCTCTCAAAGTTTGATTTAATGAGGGAACCTGTTTTCAAGCAGGATTCTTTTTAAAAAAGAAAAAAAGGAGACAGACAATGTGCTATTTCAATAACAAACTGAACATCTGGCTCATTCCAGTCAGTTTTTCTTTATATTTTGTCAGGTTGGATTGCCTACATCAAAATGTCTTCGGTCTTGAAGAAATACTTGAGTATCAATGCTGAACTTCACAGGGAGGCTGTCTGACAAGCCTGTCTGACAAGCCTGCCATGTCGATACATGATATGGAATCAGCATCCAAATGTCCATGCAAGGTGTTTCAGAACATGAATTAGTCTCTTGGGTTATCCCATATTCATCTGCTTCTGAATGGATGCCATCTCATCATTTGCCCACTCGTACACTGCCTTCATCTTCACCATCTGTAATCTCTACTTCTCACACATCCTATCACCATCTGCTCCAGAAGCACTCAAACTGCCTCATGAACCTATACCATCAGCTTCCCTCTCAGCATGGTCTTCAAGGCTACTGTTCATAAAGTGGAAGTAATTTGCATATGCTACTTATCTGAATACTGATCCCAAGCAACTCTTCCCCAGTTCCTGTTGCAAAATCCTCGATTTTGCCCCTGTGCAGATGGGGGAGCAGTTTCCTGTACAGGAATCCCCACCCCCCCCTTGAAGCTGAGGAGCAATGGTTACAGGGAGTTTGCAGAGCTTCCTGCAGCCGGAGGAGAAATCTTGGAGTGGGTCTGACACAGCCCTGGATGCCATGCAGGGGAAGAGGAAGTCCTTCCTCCCCAGCCCAGCCAGGACTAGCAGCTGAGCCAGGCCCTAGGTAGGAACAACCAGACGGGTCTTCCCCAGTCCCGCCTCCTGCTCCACAGAGATTTACCTCTCTGGCAACTGCCCTGGGCACCCGAAACATACTGCTGGGGAGGGTTGCATGACCACTCTTGGGGTTTCTTTGCTTCCCCCATCAGAAAGTCATTTTCCTGCAGGGAAGCAAAGAAATCGGCAGGGGACATAAATTCTGCACATGTGCAGAGGCATAGAATTCCCCCATGAGTAGCCATAGGACCTGTCGTATTCCAAAGCCCACTAGTGGAAAGACTTCCATTGATTTAAGTTGGTTTGGATGAGGCTCATTAGGATGTGTGTCAGCACCTCACAGCTTGAAGTGGCTTCCATCATATGCAGGGTTTACAGTTTGGTTCAATGGCTCTCAGTACCCCCACTACACACTTTGTTCCAGCACCCATGGTTACAGTTGCTGATTTAAACAGAATATTTAGACAATAATCAAAACTTAAACACCTTTGTACTGTGCCTTTAGACATAGAAATGTAGGTTTGACAGGAGCTATGTTTAAATCTAACTCAGGTACATACTGCATGTTTAAGTACTAAAACATTTGAACACTGACCACAGAAAGTAACAAGCACAGGCTACTTGTCAAACTGCAGGTGGCAGATATTCTGCTCTATTTATTAGCTATAGAACTATTTAATAAAAACTGTTTTTTAAACTTAATGATCTGCTGTATATTTTATGAGGCCTAAGTATATGCAACCAGACATCATACTAAAGCAATGCTGAAAAGAAATGTAACGCAATACTTAGGTATAACGTTTTAGGCTAAGTTTAAATGGGATGACTGAAGATATTTTGTCTGCAACTGTGAGTTAAAGGAATTGCCAAACTGGCAAATTTCTACCCCACAAATATTAGCAAGTCTGTTCTACAGAGTGATGATATTTCATTAAATAAAAACATACATACAGATCTAATTTCTTAGTTTTAACTTCGCCACAAATATGCACTTCAAGATGAAAATTGGCATAAAGGGTGTGTCCTGGAGTGACTATACAACAAAACAATTCCACATTCACCTGTGGTGAATGATAATATTTCTTACACACACTCTATAGAATGCACACAGAAATTCAGCCACATAATATAATATGATATTAAAGTTAATTGCAGGGCATTTAATTTTTTTGTAGTAACACTAACTCCAACTCAGATCTGACCTCATATAAACCTGAATTTGAATATGAAACTATCAATCAGGAAGCATGCACAACTGTATATTTGTTAATTTCAGTGTTAAACGAATGTGAAGCTTCTCTCTATTCCTGGTTTATTAGCTCACCCCTACTTCCTTTTAAGCCACTGATGCCTTTCCTGCTCTTTGTATTTTGTAATATAACAGCTGGAGACTGCCACGACATCGTGACTACCACTATTTTATTGCTTTTTCCCCCTTTTTTACATTAAATAGAGAAAGCCCATAACTAACTGCGATAAACTATTCTCTTACTGTTTGTTAAGAGAATTTGGTTGACTTGTACTATATTTCCCTTCAAACTGATAAATGCTAAATCTTATTTGAGTTTAAATAACATAGTAACTCATTATTCCTTTTTACTGGACAGAGGTTGGTTTGGAGACAATACCATAATTCTTATGTTTCTTTACTACACAGAATACATGCCGATATATTTCCCTCTGCTGCATCACCCTCTTGGGAGTCAGGTCTGACTGGGGTGTCACTAGAGCATTTTTGCATTTATCTTGCACACTGGTTGGAGTCTCACTGGAAATTTGCCAGGTTATTGTCTCCCTTGTTTCCCAGCAGCCAACACAATTCAATTTCCAGGCTAGAATAAGGAGATCCTGCTAAAGTCTACTTCATTACCTTACCACAGGGGGTTTGGGAAGGGACCTTAAAGAATCTTTAGAGTTCAGCAATGGTGGGGGGAAATGTCACACTCTTCATTTGAGTTTAAAAGTGAATTTTGATGTGAGCATATTTGCAATCCCTGGGCGTTTGTTTTCCATCAACACATGAGTTTTGTTAGAGTAAACACCAGTTGTACTAACAGGCAATGGCCCACGGTGTATGAGTGATTTAGTGCACCAATTCAAAGTTAAATTTTGCCATCAGTAGCATCTATGTAAGAACACAGTATCCCAGAAAAAAACCCAAAACCAAAACCAGTAAACCTAATACATATAGTGTGCCAAATTCATCCCTGGATGTAACGCCACTAAATCAATGCAATTAAACCAGGAATGAGTTTCTTCCATATATTCTTTTACAAACTAGCCACAATTTATATATGATGCAGGATTTGGGGGCAGGGGGAAGAATGTTTTAAGCTACTTTACAGTAAAGAGGTTGTAAAGAAACAGGACAAAAAAAAAAAAAGGAAGCCTATTGTCATGGGTTGGTCCACTTACCCCCAGTATGGCACCTCCTCCTGGTCACTCTGGAGATCAGCTCAAGGCCAGCACCCCCATCCACAGTTTGCAAACCATGACTCTGACCAGCAGTTCCTCTTGCTCCAGGACCCAATGTGTCAGCTTCATGACTTAGCCCTCCAGCTAGGTCACATAGCTTTCCCTCTTCCAAGGTTCAGTCCATCAACAGTCCTAGGCAGTCTTCCCATTTGGTGCGACTCCCTCAGTCACTGGTTGGGGAACTTAAGCCCATCCTCTACTCTGAGTTCCAGCCCAGGGACTCTCAGCTTAGCAGTTCTGAGCTTCTTCTTTCTGCCCTAACTACTTCTTCTCTGGACTGCTTCCCCTTCCCTCTCTGGCAGTACCAGCTCCAAGAACCATCTTCCTAAGGAGTAACTGTCTTTTCTCAGCAGCCCCTCGCTCTGTGGGCAGCTACCTGGCTTTATAGGCGCTACCTGTCCCTGCACAGGTGAGCCTGTTCCCAAATTAGCTACCTCCAACCAAAATCTCCACTGCGTGCAGCCTAATTAGCTGATTGGGCCCACCTGGCCCAATTCCACTCTTGCAGGGCTAGTGTGGGGAAGCTCACCCCATCACCCCTACAAATATAACTCACTACAATATAAATTTCAGGCACTTGTGCAGGGTATATATGAAAGGAACAGTGTTCGGAACATGAAACAGAACAGGAAGGGATGTCTTGGGTCATTAAATGCAGTTCCCTTCTATTGCAGGCTACCCCATCATATAATTCTGTTCATAAACTTATCAAGCTCCATTTTAAAACTGGTTGGGTCATTTTCCCCCGCTACTCCAATTGGAAGGCTGTTGCAGAGCTTCACTCCTCTGATGGTTAGAAACCTTCTGTCTGTCAATCTTCCTCCAGCTTCAGTGTCAATCAACCTCCCCATGCAATCATTCCTCTCTTGGAACCACTATCAGGGTAAAACAAAAGCACTTCCCAAACTGCTTTCTTAATGTCCTCAAATCTCACTTTCTGCTGTCATCACATCCCACACGCTCTGTTGCTGGAGTACTCTGAGCTATCACTGTTATAAAACAAATTTGTTGAGACTATCATTTAGTTGTCATATCTTCTCTCTTTATTTGTCTTAGGGAAAGATCCTGACAGGTAGGAGAATGTCTCCATCTACCATTAAGCAAGGAGGTGAATTGTGCCTGTCTATCAAGGCCACTATAAAGTTCTATAGAACACACTTCCTTCTCAGTCTTTTGCCTCACTCAACTTGAAAGCAGTGAACACCTGCCTTGACTCTCTATATCTAATTTTGCAGATTCAAGTGGAACCCCCAGATCCAATGCTCACACAAATCAAATTAAATGTTTACCATATAAGCAGTTATTTTAAAGTTTATAATGAGATCCAGTAATAGTGCTACAAACTGAAACCCATTTACACCACTCACAGTGATTTTGCAATATTGAAACAAATAAATAAATTGAAATGGTGTCCCGGTTTTTGAGAATCTAGACGTGTGAGTGAATTTGTGTGTGTGTGTTTGAGAGAGAGAATTTCCAGTTTTGATTTTTAATTGCCAGAAATCTTGCAAGAACATTCTCATAAGATTTCTTCCATCTGTGCTTCCACTGTGTGTGTGGGGTGTGTGTGTGTGTGTGTGTGGGGGGTCTAGATAGATAGATACAAACTTAGTTCATTAATCTTCAACTGACCTTAGTTCTCATATATGTAATGCCATACTCCTTGCAATAGGAGTGTTCCACTAACCTTGATTCCAGCCTACACATGCTGGTTTCCTTATAGGAGGCTTCTCTCACTGACCTATGATTGGGTTCAGAGCCAGTACTTGGTCTCACTATAGAAGGGGTTAACTACAATGTAGCTTCCCTTTCCTTTTTCTTTCCACAGGTGCTCAGGAGAAGGGTTTTAAGAAGGGCAGCTGGAGACAGAGGAGGGAGGAGAGAATGTCTGTGGGAAGGGAGGAGTGAGGGTTGACTTGGAGGGAGGGATCTTTTTGTTTGTTTTTGCATATCATAACTAGCTTTCATTTACACAAATAAAGATTTGCTTCTGTTGAAAAATCTGCTGATTACTGCTGCTCTTTTGCTGCTGAGCCGCCTCACCAAACTGAGCGATGCCCTCCCATGGGGTACAACAAAAAAACGTGGCTAAGTCTTGAAGAAATGATAGAAAGGAGAATGGTGATATAAATAAATCATAAGAAGAAATATGGCCAAATCCATCTCATCACAAAGTGTTTAACTCAAGCAATTGGCCATTTCCCGTTGTGGAAGTCAGACCATCCCTCAAAGGTATGTATTTCGCCAGACTCAGATATCAGTTGCCAGATGAAAATATTATTTTTAATACAGTTGTCCTGGAACTATACACACAGGTGTATGGCAAACTGACAAGGGCCATAGGGTCAAATGCTGTACAGAGTATCTGCATAACCCAAGGTATTTGGACAGGTGTGCAAACAAAGCACTGCATGACAGACACAGTACCCTGGACATCATCCTGTTTCTTTGTGCAGTCTTCTATGCCATTTTCTTCCTCACAGGATTGCATTGGCACAGACATTGCGGACTACCATTCCTGATGCTGGCTTTAAAAAAATCGCCCAGCAGACAATCTCCTGGTGAGATTAAAAGAAGCTCAGCACAAAGGGTCTTTCACAGAGTTTTGCCATTTCAGACAATGGAAGAAGCAATTTTCCTATCATCTGAAACTGTAAGCAGCAGTCTGTTGTCCTCAGGTAGATTAAACTGCCCCAGGGCGATGCTAATGCTGCCCTACATATAGCTGGAAGCCCGCAGAGAAGTGGGGGAAAGGTGATTGTAAAAGTCTTTTCAACCCACTGGGTGGGAGATCTGAATCATCTTCTGAATTAGGTACAATAATATTATAGCATTTACTAAAACTCTGGGAACTCACATGTGATTTGTAATACACTCATTACCCCCCACCATCCCCAAATTGTGTAGCTAATGGAGTTACTCTTTCTCTCGTTTGCCTGTTCTCTCTTGTTTGCAGTGTTGTTGTAGCCATTAGTCTCAGCATATGAAAGAGACAAGGTGGGGGAGGTAATATCTTTTACTGGACCAACTTCTGTTGGTGAAAGAGACAAGCTTTTGAGCTTACACTGAGCTCCAGAAGGAGCTGGTCCAATAAAAGATATTACCACACCCACCTTGTCCATATCTATTCTCTCTTGTCATTTGTTTGTAACTCATTATTCCAGTCATACAGATACACCCTCTATAAAGATTAAAGTCCTTTATGCAAACATTATAAGATCCTCCTCATACAGCCAAACACTCAGATGCTTCTAGAAGAGTTATAATGCATATTTACTTGATATAATGAGGTTAAATCTAAAGTGGAGTCCAGTTATCAGAGGACACACAACTCCCATTGGCATTGATGGGAGTACAGGTACTACTACATCAAGGGAAGAACAGACCCTTGTAGATTCAGTTTTCATCCTGTGTAATGAGTTATTTGAAAGCTGTGATGAAAATTCAGTGTGATACCTTTTTGCAGAGATATAAGGTTTTCCTATTGCATATGATAGATGCATTGAATTTAGCACTGCTGACACATTAACTGGGCTGCTGTCAAGCTGACATATTTCAGCATATACATTTTACTCCCTTCTGAAAAATGTGTACATAATGAATGCTCCCTTTTGTTGAAACATTTCAGAAGGCAACAGCTCAGTTCAGCGGTTAATTTGCTTGGTTTCATCTTACCTACAGTGCTTGGTGCCCTAGATTGTATTATTCCTGTTCTTAATTCTTCTGTTCTCTTTAAGCTAATGGATATTGTCCCTGATGAACCTCCCTTGAGGAGCGACGTAGTGATGCATTATGAGAAGTGGAAGGGATGGATGCCATGAAGCAGTTCTTTGCAGTGCTGCTTGTTGTGATTGCCTTCAGAAGCTAAAGGGAGAGGGTTAGAGTCTGGAGTAGCTGAAAAATTCCTTTAGTGAACCCACAGGGGCTGATTTTGTGAGGAGATGAGCTCCTGCACCTGCCATGGCATTAAAGTGGAGCTGTGAATGTGCAGCTCCTCTGAACAGTAGGCCCCTCGGGTCAGATTTTAAGAAGTCTTTAGGCACCTGAAGTGCAGGTAGGCATCCAGTGGGATTTTCAGAAGCATTTAGGTGCCTAATGCCCACTGATTTCACCAAAATAGGAGTTAAGGCACCTAGGTGCTTTTGAAAATCCCACTCTTCTGTTATAATTTACTATTTGTATTCCTAGAGCACCTAGGAGCTCTAGTCCTGGGTGAGAACCCCATTGTGCTAGGGGCTGCACAAACACAGAACAAAATGATGGTCCCTGCCCCAAAGAGCTTACAGTCCAAGTCTAAGACAGGAGATGGATACAGACAGATGGGAAGTATAAGGAAACAGTGAGATACTATTGGTCAGCATGAAAAGCAGTGATCTCAGCATACCAGCAGCATCTTCAGGTGCCTAACTACCTTTAAAAATCTGGCCCTAAATGCCTAGACAGTATGATGCATTGAGATGCTGCAAAATTCAGCAGCCTGCTTCTTCAGAGATATTTAACTCAGAGAAAAGGGTAGGTCAGGGGGGAGGGCAAAAGGGGCAGTTTGCCGTGGGCCCTCATTTGAAAGGGCCCCCAAACCCATTGAGCGGGTACCATTGTGGCCTGTCACAGCACGAGTCAGGTCTGGCCTGGCCACCCCTCCACCATGACTAGGCCGGGCCAAATATGAGTGAGTGGTGTTGCAAACTGGTGCACTGGGTCATAGCACCGCTTAGATTTGGCCAGGCCGTCACCTGAGTGGCTCTGTGACTCCTTGCGCCAGGTAACAGCTCCTGAAGTAGGGAGCCGGTCTTAGCCCCACAGGACAGAAGCTGCTGCTGCTGCTGTGGGGTGAGAGCAGGGCAGGCTCACTCTCCAACTTCGCCCTCCTCCAGGGATTCCTGTCTGGAAGGGTGGGGATCCTCAATTTCAGATTTTGCTCCAGACTCCCGAAAACCTCTGTGCAGCCCTCTGAGGAAGAAATTAGATAAAATGGCTGCCAATTTGGTTTTGGTGCAATTCAAGGTGGTAACCTATTAAGCTCTGTGACACTAAGAGCCCCTCAGTGCCCACTCGCAGAGGGCCCAATATACTGTAACTCATATTAGACCTGGCACACTCACTACCCCCAACACTGTTGTCATAATATGTATCTAAAAGGTGTCATGTAAGGTATTATATCTAAACTGCTGACATGCTTCCCTCAAAATCACTGTGTGATGCATCCGATGAAGTGAGCTGTAGCTCACGAAAGCTCATGCTCAAATAAATTGGTTAGTCTCTAAGGTGCCACAAGTACTCCTTTTCTTTTTGCGAATACAGACTAACACAGCTGTTACTCTGAAATGTGTGATGTCTGTATAGGTTGTGTACCAAGAGTCATGTATGTGTGTTGGAAATACATTCTTAAAATGTGTTTGGGAGGCAGAGCACACACCAGTCCTGCCTTGGACAAGGGAATGTGGATTTACCTGTCTGACTGGCTTGATTACAGGTGGAGGACATACATTTGCATATAAGAAAATACATTTTCATATAAGGTAAAAAAAAAGTCAGCAAGCGAACAAGCAACAGAGGAAGGAGCATAGTGAACTCACCAGGGGTCTACATCTGCACCCCAGGAGGTCTTCCTGGATCTTGAGACAAAGACAATGGACTTGGGGGGAATATAAGGGGAGCAAAAAGAGTTATCCATTGCTTAAGAGACAAAATAAGACAGAGTTCTTGGAATCGGTGAAAGGTGGATCCTTCAACCGTATTTGTTGAAGTCTCTGGGAACTGACTATAGTTGAGAAAGTGCCTGAGACCAACAATGTAATCTATTAAGCTTTAGTCACTAGAAAGTGTGTTACTTTTGTTTTGTTTGTAACCACTCCTGTCTCTTTCTCTTGCTTATTATCACTTACGTCTGTTCTTTATTAATAAACGTATTCTTGTTTTATTACAAGACCATCTCAGTGCTGTCTACTAAAGTGAAGTGTGAGTCTTCAGCTAACCTAACAAATTGATGTGTGCCCTGTCTCTTTGGAGCAGTGAACTTAATAATTTTTCTGAGTGTCACAGTGAGAGGGACTGGGCACTGCACAGAGGCGTCTTGGGGGAATTCAAGACCTGGGATTCATTGTATGTCACCTGCAAGGCAAGTTTCAGACTGGTGGTGTCTCGTGGAGTTTGCTGGTGAAGCAGACAGATCGGTGTAGCAGGGAGCTGACACACTGTATAATCTCCAGCAAAGCTCTCCCTTGGTGAGGCAGAGGGGTAATACAGTGACGTATATTTCTGGGTGTCCTGAACAGAATTTCACAAATCCTTAAGTGGACTACTCAGAAACCACTTCTCTCCTACAGTGATGCCAAGACAAGTGAGATCAGTTGAAGCACTCAGGCTAACAGCACCCACCCTAGCTTACTCATGATATTTTTCACTGAAAGAATCTCGGCTCTAGAATTTGCTGTTCAGTTTGTTAAACCCTAATTTTTTTACTTAAAGGTCATGCTGCAAGCTCTGGTTTTCTGAGACTTTATCTGAGTACTGAGGAAGGGATAAGATGACAGGTTGGGTGGTGGGAAAGTTTTAGTTTTGATTGAGGAGGATCTGAGTTTTTTTGACACTGCAGGTCTTAATTACTGACTTAAAAAGCACTGTATGGCCCCATGTTTAGAAAACAAAATAAATACAGTGAAATAAATAAAGAGGAATTCTCACTTACTTTTCACAGTTGTCCACAGATATTTTATTATACTTCCACCAGATTAGGGAGAAAATGGCATTAGACATTTTTCTCTTTTATAATTCCCATGGAACTGAAGTGAAACCTATAATAAATTATTGAGAAACTATCTTTAGAGTTTCTCTTGGGCTAGTGAAAATATTTTAATAGCATAACTGAGAAGATAAGGAATGGTAGCTAAAGATAATGGTAGATAATGGTTTTATTTTTTAGTTAAAGAAACAGACCCATCAAACTTGCAAACGGGTGTTTTTTTCTGTAAGCCAACAGAAACCTAACTTGACACAAAGCATGATAACTATCTCTCCAGCTCTCCTGATCTGCAACGGATGTTGAATATAGTTTGGTCAATGCCAAGAGGGGCTAAAAAGAGGGAAGTATGTCTTATACTTGTCATTTTTGTGCTATTATTGAATATCTTTGGAAGACAGATGAACTACCATGTTGCACTCTAAATAATATGCTTACTTTTTCAGGAGTGAACCATCATAAAACATATATACCATAGCTGCTATTTGTAGGGTGCATGATCGTCAATATTGAGAAATATCTGCGGAAGAACAGAGTACACTGGCCATTGTTCTCCATGGCACTGAAAGGGAGAATTGAATAGTTAAGAGTTGGCAGAATCTGAGCAATTTTTTTATTCTTCAGTCGCATCAGACCTTTATTCATGAGTCACCTTGAGACCACAGGAGTGCTTGTTCCAGTCACTGGAATGACTCATGAAAGTTAGGACTATTCACAGGAATATGCGTTAGCATGATTGAGCTCTAATTATGTAAATGTCATTAATTTGTGCAGCACTATTGACTCTGAGCTTTACAGTGGAAACAAACACATATACATATTTTACCACTAACTGCAATGTCAAGTGGCTTTTATAAAAATTAGCATGCTGAAGGACACTATTTCACAACATGAAGTGGTTCATGAAGGGAATTTTGAAGTTAAAAAATGCCTATAAAATAATGTGTTATGTTTAAAAAAAAAAGGCCAAGAGAACTTTTACCGCATGGATTTACTCTGCTATATAACTCAGATGTTAAAAAGTTGTATCCATAGGCCCCAGTCATGAACCGAGCTTTGCCCACCATACTAAAAGTGCAGGATTGGGGTTTTAATTTGGGCTTTCATAATATTTGTTAGTTTATATCATGCCCTCTGGCCCGGGTCAGGAGTTGTGGGTACTCTGTACCTCTCCAGATCATATTCCTTGTTGTTTCAAGACAGGCTTTGCACAGCACGTAATGGCTTTTCTGATAATAGTTATATTTTGAAACCCTGCAGCCTAGGTTCTAGATTGAACCAGTATTTAGTTACCTACTGTAAATGATCCTTCATCTTGTCTAAAACAAGCTGTTGTGTAATACTATTTACTGCACTGTAATGGATAAAGAGGTCTGCAATAATCCTTGCAGGTTAAGTGCTTATCTTTAAATAAAGAAAAAAACCCAAAACCCCACCCCTAATTGAACATATATGTGAAGGATGAGAGCAAAATCCTCAGAAAGTCCTTTTTTGATTATAGTAATTTGGAAACAAAAAATATGACTTTCTCACTAACCAAATCTCTCCACTGTGGCTGTAGAAAAAAGATTTTCTCTATTCCCAACCATCAACGATAATTTTTAACTTCAGGGACCTATTGGTAGCAAATAGGATAAAAGGGGCATAATATTACTTTTACCACACTGGCCCAGCAAAGTTAGCTGTTCCAGCAGAGTTAATGTCGTGCTTTTCATAGCATTTGCTAGATATTTATATGGCATTTAAATAGATTTAATTTTAGATGTCTCCATTAAATGAAGGAAGGAAAACTCTATACTAAAAGTTCTTTGTTCTCATTAAAGCTTTCATTTGGATTTATTTGTGTTGGAGCATTTATGACTTGAATGTCAGTTACTTCAGAGGGAGGACAAAGTGAAAGACATTAAACAACATGGCTCTAAGAAACAGAACCTGGACAGTCGGACATTTCATAGCGTAAGTATACTGCTGTTAAGAAGTTTTAAATGGTAAATTGAAAGATTTTTCTCAGTGTAATCAGAATTCTTACGTCAGAGGCCCCAGGATCACACAATACATAGACTAGGATTAACAGGGGAACAAAAGCCTCTGTCTCTAACACAGTAATCATATGACTAGTGTTATGAGTAAAGCAGGCCAGAAAATGCATACCTTTTTCTGCAACATTTTTTGCATTTTTGAAAAAAATTTCCCTACCAAGCCAGCATGAAACTAAGAACTGTGACATTTTTCACTGGAAGGGATTTAAAGAAAAATTCCATTTTGGAAAACCCAAAACGGACTATTTCGGCGTCTCAGCTGCCCACTTGGAAGGCGCCCATCCGCTGTCCAGAAGCAGGTTGCTATAACTGTCTGGAAGCTGGCTACCCCAGAGTGCTACAGGTCCATTGCTAACCAGTTTGGAGTTGGAAAGTCAACTGTAGGTAAAGTGGTGGTGGAGGTTTCTGAGGCAACCAGGACTGTGATTTAGCCGATGTTGGTGGGCACAAACAATATCCCTGAAGTAATTGCTAGTTTTCAGAGAATGGGGTTTCCAAACTGCACCGGGGCCATTGATGGAATTCATGTTCCTATCATTTGCCCTTCTCAAGAAGCACATGAGTACATCAACGACAAAGGGTACTACTCCCTTATTATGCAGGCCCTTGTGGACCCCAGAAGCCAATATATAGATGCCAAAGTGGGCTGCATGGGAAAAAATTAGCATGCCAGGGTTTTCTGACAATCAGGAGTCTACATTCATAGACAGGATGGGACACTATTTCCACCACATGATCTTCTCATAATGGAGTTACTGTCCTCCCGATTATCCTGCGAGGGGCCACTTTCCCCCTTTTGCCTTGGCTTATGAAACCGTATCCTGATCCAAAGCCCTGCACTAGGACTGGGATCCCGCGGGTCCCACGGGACTGCTGCCATAATAGTGGGAGCGGGTAAAATGTACTTAGTTGCAGGCAGGATTGGATAGGCAAAAATAAAAAAGAGACTGTGGTAATTTGCCAGAAAACACTTAAAACTTTTAATACTTACATTTAAGTGAGGGACAGAAGGAGATTTGATATCTATTATAATGGGAGTTAAAGTATTTCCCCCCCTTGGTTTAAGCAAGATTTGTTTTATTCATGTAGTGGTAAAAATTGTGTCTGAATTCCATTATGTATAATATATTAACTGACCATTGTGGGGTTTGGGTTTTTTAGTAGTATGAGGGAATCTGTCTCTCTGGCAGGGTTTGTGGGATCTAAGGTTTTTGCAGGTGGGGACTGGGATAAAAATGCAAAACACAATGTGGGAGAGGGAGTGGGTATTGCGGGGTGGGACGGGAGCAGGATTTAAAAAATAGCCTGATGCAGAGCTCCCTCCTGATCTCAGGGGGCCTGGCGAAAGAAGGTTCAATTACTCTCTCATCTGGTGCAGAATGGTGGTTGAATGTGTGTTTGGAAGATCAAAATCCTGCTGGTGCTGTTTACAGACACATTTAGATGCCTCTGTCATTAATGCTGTCCTCACTATTGTGGCTTGATGTACTGTTCATAATCTTTGTGAGGCATTTGCCCTTGAACTGAGCTGTCACAGTAGTGGATTGCTGAACCTGTACACTCAGCCCGAGAGTGCACCTATCATAGCCGGGGCAGGATGCCCTGAGGCAGCGCAAATCAGGGATGCTCTGTGCTCCCATGATATGGACTTGCATGGACTGATGGAGGAGGGAGACTAGTATGTTTGTGAATGTGCTCATACAATCTTTATAGTAAATGAGGCACTGTCATATCATGCAGTGAAAAGTGTATGGGGGGATGGATTACCATGCACTGTAGTTACGAATGACACGACCGCTTAAGAACTGTGGATTTACGGTATGGCTTCATGTAGAGAAATGTATTGAGAAATAGTGTTTTCATAAACTTCCCAGTTGTCCCGTACCATGTATCTGCTCTGACCAGGGGTACTGAAAGCAGAGACCGGGCTACACTGGCGTTCCCAAATTGCTAGTAATAGCAATGATGGGCAACTTTTATATTATTTCCTCAGGCTAAAAAGAAAAGGAGGACTCGTGGCACCGTAGAGACTAACCAATTTATTTGAGTCTGAGCTTTCGTGAGCTACAGCTCACTTCATCGGATGCGTGCACTCTTCAATATTAAACGTAAAAAACTAGCCCGGACTCTCCTGTCTGCTGCGGAGGTACCAGACAGGGCTCTGCGGGTTCGTGCCGAGCTCCAATGCTACAGCACAGGCAGCATAACGAAAATGTAACCTGACAACATGCAATGTTTGTGGTCGCTGAAAGGTTCAGCTGCGTGTTGGCGGAAAGCAGCTCTAAAGCACTTCAGAAATAATGACATCAATCTGAATGCTCTCAGCAACGGAAGCAAGAGTCACTGTAGAGGACGCCTTTGTCTTTGCATAATTTCTGACAGTTCATGAGACCCACAGGGGATCTGCATAGAGCAACGCGCTGCTTGTTTTGGTTTGCTTTCTTTTTTATAAAGAGAAAAGGTGCCTTAGAGGTGCCACAAGTCCTCCTTTTCTTTTCGCGAATACAGACTAACACGGCTGCTGCTGCTCTGAAACCTTTCTTTTTTGTCTGGAATGTTTATTGGTCTCCAGTCAATCCCTGTTGGAATTGCTCTCTTGCAATATATATGGCTTCTGTTATGCGATAAATAAATAAATAGAGAGACAAGGTGGGTGAGGGAATATCTTTTATCGAACCAACTTCTGTTGGTGAGAGAGAGACGCTTTCAAGCTTACCCAGAGCTCTTCCTCAGCGTTCTCTCACAAATAAAGTTGGTCCAATAAAAGATATTATCTCACCCATTTTGTCTCTCTAGCCTCCTGGGACCAACACAACTACAACAACACCGCATACATAGAAGAATAACTAAGAAGAAAGACTTTGCAAACTTTTCTCCACTGACATATGCTTCCTCTAATTCATTAAGTACTAGTGAAGTACTACTGCCATATCTCTAACACAGGAAACCCAAAGATACTCTTGGTTTCTGTGCAGGTCTCTCATGCACAGTTCTTTATTTTAGTTGTTCTATTGACCCCTCCCATCACATACACTGACATATACCCCCAGCCGCCAAATGCATGGGGAATCTCACCGGGAAACATTCAGGTTTCCTTTCTCAGAGCTGTAGAAAGTGATCTTGTGGGGAGGGGATGGCTCCAATATCCTTGCACTCAGATGCGATGTCAGTAGAACTGGAATACGACAGATGTTGTTACACTTGGGCTCTCCCCATGGCTCCTCTTATTCAAAAGCCTGACAATGACAGCACATCTGTACATATTTGTCACTGATTGGCTGTCAGAAGATAAATCTGCCAAAAGGATAAACAACATATACAAGCTCCTATCTCTGTCTGGGATTGTGAGTACAGCTGGCAGTAAGAGTAGGCATGATTTCGCCCATCCTTCAGATGAAAAGTGGGAGAGAGGGATGCACACTGTTAAAGAGAGGTCAATACATACCTTTAGTGCCCCCACCCCAACACCAGTGTACGTTCATGGGTATAAGAGATGAAATATGGATATACACAAAGTTCCACATTCTTGTATAGTCCCCTCATTAGTCCTTATTCCCCCACAGCTGTTTCTGAGGCCTCAGCTACGCAAGAAAGTAGTTCCGATACAACCTGAATTGGCTTTTTAAAAAGATATAGTTAAACAGGTACAAAAGGGCTGTGTGGCCACATTTATTTTGATAGAAAACATGTTTACCTTGGATTAGCTTATATCAGTTCCTAATCAATTTAAGATAACCCAAAATAAGATGCTCTTAAACCAAAATAAGAGTGTCCACACAGCCTTTTGCATCAGTTTAACTATGTCTGTTTACATTCACACCTTAAATTATATGGATGCAGTTTTCTTTTGTAGGCCAGTCATTAGCTAGAGAAAAACACCTTAATGAAAACCCCGTGATCCTTCAGGAAATGAAGTTAATGTGCCTTATAAACAGAGCTGTGTGAAATTCAGCAGTGTGAACAACTTTTTTTGTTTCATTTTGCACGTGATTAAATGCTGCCCCTTGAATTTCACGGCAAGCTCTGGGTTCTAATGGAAAATGTCAGAGGAAATGGTTTATACAGCAATTTATTCTGATTTCAGCACAAAAACCGGGGAGTGGTTTTGATTCCAAGGCATAATTCCTGTCCCCTGAAAGTCAGCCCAAGTTCACTCAAAACTAAACTCAGTTTTCCTGTAAGGTTCACCAGCCTTGGCAAACCACTCAGATTTGTAATTGAGTAAGTTTGGATTTGATTGTGAAAGTTTACTCTCTTCATCAAACCTTATTCTCTGCAGAGAAGAACCTTTTACATCTCGCAATAAGAGAAAGATTTTCAGCCATGCTTGTTTTATGTCATGTTTAGTGCCATGTGAAATTTCACGTTCTCTCTGCAATAAAGCAGGCATTTTCATGAAAGCACAGAAGTTTTCTGTTGTTAAAATGTTTACCTCTCTTCCCAGAGACAATCCCATGTCTAATTTAAATGGGATAATAGCAGTGATTTACTTCCAGGAAAACAACAAACCCTGGCCTGATCCTGCCTAACCTTCTACTGAAACCAATGGGAATGGAGGGCACTTCGTAACCAGCAGGTGATGCTCAGCACCTCACAAGATTAGGCTCTGTGTGCATGGCCAACAACTGGGAAAGAAACCAGTTTCTTTTCATGTCTGATCATTTCTGGCTGCACCTTTCAGTAGACACATGGGAAAAAGTGAAAATCTCCTCAACTGATAGCAGGGTCTAATGATGACTCCCTCATAGAGCAGAAGAGATATTTAGAGTTGAAAGCTACTGGAGTGGTTTCCCCCAGTGTATTTCCAAATGAAATTTTCTCTTGTTCCTCAGGATGCCACTCAGTCACCATTAAAGTAAGGAACATGCAATAAAGCAACAGCAAAGAGTTCCGTTTTAGTGAGAAAGTGTGCAACCCTCCAGGGTCCCAAAGACGGTACATTTGCAAATGAAGAATCCATTTGTCTGACTCACATGAACCTATTTTAAAAGCGCTCTTTCCTTTGGGCCAATTACATGCTCTTTGGTTTAGCTAAATGAAACAATGGAAAAATACACCTGGGGCATTCAGTAGAGTCTTGTGGCCCGGTGGTTGATTTAGTCTTGAAGGAGTTCTATAATCTTTCTTGGGGACTGTAACTTGCTGGGATGATCACATCTGAGCTTTCTCATAAGGCTGACTAACAAAGAAAGTCAGACTCTCTGAACTTTGTTTCACTTCCCTTACACTAAGAACTTACATTATTGAAATGTAACTTGATTGTTAGTTGTTATCGCTGTCCTTTCTTGAGCACACCTGTTATTTATTTAGTTGTAAATAAGCTGATTGATGTTTTTCTGTACAGAAAAGTAACTATAGATGAGAGGGCATCAACTTTAACACTCCTTACTAAAAGTTGTAAATGAATGCTGTAAACACTGTAGAATTACATTACAATTTTGATTCTGTTAAATAACCCATTTCATGACAGTCAATATGTTTTACACTTATTATAGGAGGTGCAGACAATAGCTACTACAGCTAAGGTTATAGTTCTAGGCATTCAGAGAAGGAGGTGCTCAGATATTACACTGTTGGGGGCATGGAGCAGATAGGTCTTCCCAATTTCAGATGCTTATTTAGGTCCATCAGACCATCCCTATTCAGCAAAGCACTTATGGACATGCTTGACTTTAAGCACGTGTTTAAGTGTTTTGCTGAATTGAGGTCATAGAGCTTGATCTAAAGTCCACTGAAGTCAGTGTGAGTCTTTCCAGTGGGTTCAGGGTCTGACCCATAATTTTGAAACTTTCACCTTTTGGACTGAAATGTTCCCATCTCAATCTTGGTCCCCTGGTTGATTGTTTTGGAAAATATGAGCAAACCCTCATTCTTTTTTGAGTTAAGTAAGGATGAAAAAGGTACATTTCTTCTCACTGCAATTGTCCTCACTGTCTTTTTTGTGGGGGCTAAATAAAAAATAGCTAAACTTAGAAGATGAAACATGACATGAAGTATAAAAGTCTTCAAAATTGAAAAAAATATGATTGTGGAATAAAAGTTATGAACCTCTGGCAAGATATGTGCCGTTGAGTCTCTTTATCAGAAAAATGGTATCCACTTTTATTCAATAGGAAAATATGTAAGAGAAATTAAGCCTTCAGCCTATAGCAGCTAGGCTAATCTTCTTCTCAATATGGTCTACAAAGCAAGCCTAATTTGAATTCCTTTCTTTAGTAGCCATAGAAGTATAGAATCACAAACCTTTGGTGTTAAGAAACTTAGAATGCACATGCATCTGAGCCCTGCTTTCTTCTCTCATTGAGAGTTCCCCATTCTATATTTAAAGTTTGTTACATTTGAATGCAGCAGCTTTCTGATATTTGAAGGTAGAAATGACTGGATGGGAAGTAGCCAACTAGAAGGGAACTCTGATGCCCCTGCACATCCATGTCCACCTATGACTTATTTAAATGTTGTAGCTTTCTGAGGAAGCATTCTGGTTTAGCGTGTGAGATGCCATTTCTTCTTCTGCTGCGGCTCCAGTTTTGAGATGTAATATTCTGTTCCATGCAGAAAGCTACATTCAAGGAAAGTACATGGCTAAGCACTCCCAGGTTAGGGACTAACAGAGTAAAGACTGCATGTGCTACCATAACCCTACTTTCTAGTCTATATGGATTGTGATATAGTCTTTAAATCATGTAATCACATACTATTCTCAAATAATATATCCAGGGTTTTCTTATAAAAATAGGAGGTCTCCAATTGTAGGAGCTCCTTTTCTACATCCCCTCACCCTTTAAGGTTTGTAGGAAAGGCGCTTTGCTGTTCTTCTGGAGACCTTTGTGAGCCAAAGGAGAGGAGCATCACTACCGTGTGCCTTCTAAGGTGTGCAAGGGTTAGGCTCAGAGCTCCTGTGCACATCTTACCACATTTTTTCAAATGCTTCACACCTTTCAAGGCCTGCAGAATGATGCAAGGGTTCCCTGTTCAACCTCTCTCTACAGCAGCCCACCTTCTAAGGCTGCAGAAGCCGTGTTCTTCTCAGGACCTAGTCCAGATTCACATCAGTGTAAATGAGATCAGCATTGGTCCCAGATTTTTACACAGAGGATGCAGTAAGCAATTACAATGGCAGTCAGATAAATAATATTAATCAGAACCGTGAAGTAAACTCTGTTTCCAGTTGGTTTTATCTATTTAATTCCCCAGCACACACACTTAAATCCTTTCTATTATCACCTCTGCTCATGCTGTCCTTCCATCTGGTGTGCACACAGTTTTGGTACCAATGTAACGATTTCAGTGAGGAATCTAACATTTTACCAGAATAGTAAATCAGTATAACCCCCTCGTGTGGGTGTAGTTATACTGGTATAAAGGTGCCTTATGCTGGTACAGCTTGTGGGAGTAATAAATATATCCGCACTCTGGGGTTGTACTGATTTAACTATTTGACTATTTTGGTATGGTTAAAGCTTTACCATTTTTGAAATTTTACAATTTTTTCTTGTAGTCAAGCTTTGAAGATCACTCCCCCACCCTTGCCAGTCAAGCGGCCCAGATGTCAATCAATATTACCCGAGCCTTGGAATAGAACACATGTATCTGCACTATTAGACCAAAGGAAGCCATCCCCGCAGTTCAGAGGAATCTGTGTCCTTGAGACAACGAGTGCTCTGAGCTCTCTCTCAGGGAGACAGAGTGGTATCAGTAGTTTACATTGCTCATTTAAATGCCTGCTAGTGGGTTGGCTCAGTATCCAGTAATGGTTTGAAAATGTAAACCTTCTATGGGAAATCTCTCTCCTGAATAGATTTGGTTTCGTATTGTTTTCATTACAGTGTGTTATGAATAGAGATGGGCTAGACCGCTGAACCGCTCAACCTGCCAAGGCCCAAAGGTGGGACCCAATGCATGACAAAGAGCCAAAATGAGGGACACACATAATTATTCATGGAGGAAACTTAAAAATGTTGTCAGCTTCATTCCTTTGGTGCAAATAACTATTTCTGTAACCTCAATGCCAGGATTTGTGTGTGTGTGTAATTTCTTATGTGTAAGGCCCTACTTAATTTGTGATATTGAGGAAATTGCTGATCCTGCAATACTAGGCTTCCACCATAATTTTGGCAGTGGGAGCCCCGGACTGCCCGAGCTCCCACTCTCAGCCCCAGGTGACTCCCGCTCTCAGTTCTGGGTGGCTGACCGCAGAAAATCGCAGCAAATAATAAGGTCCGTCATTACTTTTTTGTGATTTTCCATGGCTTGTCCACAACTCAGTTGTAATTTTTGGACAATCATCCCGTGATTCAGGTAGGGCCTTACTCATGTAAATAATTTGACAATAAAAGTGGTGGACTCCACTGAATGCATCCGATGAAGTGAGCTGTAGCTCACGAAAGCTTATGCTCAAATAAATTGGTTAGTCTCTAAGGTGCCACAAGTCCTCCTGTTCTTTTTCCAAATTTTTGTGGACTGGCAGTAACTATCAATAAGTAACACTTGATAAGTTTGCTGAGCTTCACAGGCCTTGTCTAGACTAGGATTTTAAAGTGTATTATCACTAAGAATAAAAGGTACATTTTTAATTCACATTCAACTCACCTGTGTTACAGTCCTAGTAAAGCCAAAGCAGTTGTAAACCCTAGACTTTGGCTATGTCTACACTTAAAATGCTATAGCAGCACAGCTGTGCTGCTGTAGCGCTTCAGTATAGATACTCACTAGAGTGATGGGAGGGGTTTTCCCGTTGCTGTACTTAATCCACCTCCCCAAGAGGTGGAGGGCTGTCTACACTAGGGGTAGGTTGGCATAGTTATGTCTCTTTAGGCCACTTTTGCACAATCATTACAATTGCTCTGCTCTGCATGCAGAACAGCCAGAACCAAGAAACTGGGCATGAGTACCAAATACTCATGGTAATCTGTTCAGAAGCAACGAATAATGGTAAAAATATTGTGAACACATTTGTCATGTAATTGTTAAGAACAAGAAAATTGTGATCTGATTGGACATTCTGCAAGCAGAAAAAGAAAATTATGAATTGCCAATTATATAGAGAGCTCTATTTTTGATGTTAACTCTATCAGAATGGTATATTGTTACAACTATGAACTAAAAAGTCCTATTATAAAGAGAATGGAATAGTTGCATATGAGAGAGACCACACTGAGGAAGAGTTCTTGCTCTTCCGGCACAGGAGGTAAGTGTTGTTTTGTTTTAAGAGAAATGTGTGTCTAGTGGCCTCTGGTGATTTTCTCCTGCCTTTGCAAGTAAAAACAGTTATTCCATAGCCTGGAAATGCAAAACCAGATTATTTTCAAAGAATAATCTTTGAACTCATTTCCATGCTCAATACATTTGTTGTTGTTGATGGAAGGAAACATCTGTAAGGTCGAATGGCAGTCATCATTCTGGTTTCCAGTTGTGATTAATGGCAAGACCATCCCCTACAATAATATAGGTATTTTTTATTGTTTGTTTGCTATCTGTATCCTATGATCTGTGGTTTTAGACCATCATTTATTTGTAAATAAGCTTCCATCTTCCTATGAAAGAGGGCGCCAGGCCATGTGGAATCTGCTGCAGACTACTTTTCCCCACCTTGTAAAGCAACCGTGGCTAATGAAATTCAGAACTTAGGTCCGGATTTAGCAAAGCACTTTAACACAGATGTAACATGTGCTTACCCCCATTCTTTTCAGCCAAGCATTTAAGTACATTTTCAACCTTAATCATGTGCTTAAGTCCCATTGTCATAACTGGAACCACTCCCATGCTTTAAGTTAAGCATACTCTTTGGTGCTTTGCTAAATCAGGGCCCAAGTCTTGGAAATCTCCTATAGTCCTGACAAAGTCTTGATCTAGTTTTGTTGTCCTGATACACATCATTATTTCTGTCTGTGATGGGGCTCCTGCACCACACTGGGCTCTAAGGGTGTTAATAGAGCCCTGCACAGGAGGCAGCCTATCAGAGAAGGGCTGAACAGAGCAGCCAATCAGGGCCAAGCAGGCCCATATAAAAAGGGAGCTGCAGGACTGAGGAGGGCAGTTCTCTACTAGAAGCCCAAGGAGGAAGGATTGTGTCTCTGGAGGGCATAGAGAATTGCCAGCACCCTGGACAGAACAGTGCTGCGAGCAGGGACTGGGGGAGCGAGAGACAGCTCCTGGCTGGCTCCTGGGTTTTCAGGCTGAGGCCCTGAGGCAAGGGCAAAGAGGATGCTGGGGCCATGAGGAAATGGCCAGACAATTCGCTACAGTAGCCAGTAAGGAAAGTGGCTGAACAACTGAATGGAGGTCCCCTGGAAGGGGGGAGTCCAGTGTGTGGCACAGCCAGAGGGCTGTGTCACTGAAGAGGATGCCATGGGCCTTGGAAAGGGTGCAGGTCCTGGAACAAAAGTGATGGCGGTGAGGCACCACCAGAGGAGGGTACATTGGCCGACAGAGCTTATCCCCAGGACAGCCAGCAGGAGGTGCCACAGCGGTGAGTGAACCCCGTTACCCTCTCTCTCTGGTTTGGGGATGTGCAGACCAGGGCTCGGGAGAGCTTCTGCCCCAAAGGAGATGTTTCCCCTATATTCCTGCTCCCATCTTGTTCTGCTCCTTAAGATCAATAAAAACTACACATGGGAGCTCTGAATTGAGGAGGGAGGATGAATAAAATTTAATTTTAACTTCACCCTCTCAAAGTCTAATCCTTTCCTAATGGGCATGTTTCTTAGCTATGACATTTTTAACTCCTTTTTTTTTTTCCAAACTGGCCTGTGAAATGTTTTCCTTTTACATACTCTTAATAAAATACCTCTCGTTTAGAAATCTCATTCCAAATAAGCTGTAACACAAACAAACTTCTTTGATTAAACTTTTAGTTTCACTTCAGATTTCTTTGGAGATACGGTAATGTTCTTTTTTTAATATGACTGATTCTGCTTGTAAGTAGTATCACAAGGTTAAATCCTAATGAAGTCCTTTCAATGCCTACAGCTAGATGACCAATATCTGGATTGCTTTAGTCATCTTATTGATGACTTTCACAGGAAGATCATTCTCAATTAGCTTTCATTTCATCTAGTTAATGCACTTAAGAAGAGATCATCAAGGTACTTATTATCTGTAGTACATCATGTCAGTGACCTAGAAAAAAACATAGTACTAGTAATTATGTTCCTCTTAACAAGGATAATGAATCATGATTTTCTCTTCATCTCTTTGTCTCTTTTGTGCAGTACCTAGATGTATAGAATATTTCTCTTTTCTTGTTTCGGCAGCAATTTATGGCCATATCCTGGTTTTTTAATTACAAGTAGCCCCATTGACTTATTTGGAATTACTTGGGGGAATAAGGAAAGTAGAATTTGGCCCTACAACTCAGATCCACAAAAGGACTTAGTCCTTGCAACACCTAACTTTTAGGTGCCTAGAAAATCCCTGGAACAAAGCTGTGATCCACAAAGCTGAGTTAGGTGCCTAGGCCCCCTATACAATGCATGGGAGGGAGAAGTGCCTCAGAATGTGATCCATAGAAGCCATCACGCTAGCTGCCTAAGCTGGCCAATCGGAGATGCTGAGGACAGGTGTGTGTGCTAAGCCCCGTCCTCTCACAGAGATAGGTGCCTAAGCCCAGGCTGCAGGGAGGCGCCTAGCTCTGCTTAGTGATTGACGAATGGAACATCTCTCTTTGAGTCAGGTAGCTTAAGCACCTGATCAGTTTCCTGTAGGAATAAGTGGGTGCTTGCCTTGCTTCACCCAAAACGGGAGTAGGGGGAAGCATGAAGGAGATGTTGGTGGTGCCCACCTTGTAACTTTTAGCTTGCTCTCTCCCTGTCTCTGGCCCAGTGGCTATTTAAGTATTTATTCTCAGTGGAACAGTCACTGGGCCAAAGAGACAGAGAAAAAATGACTCTGTAGCCCAGTGGTTAGGATACCAAGCTGGGAGGTGGGAGACCCCAGGTCCAGTCCCCCTGCTCCAATCACTCTTTCATTATTTATCCGCAGTGGACTGGTTTCAATGGTAGAGAATAATGGAGCCCCACATCAGAATATCCCATAGGTCAGTGGCTAGAGCACTATCCTAAAAGGTGGAAGACCCCTGTTCAAATCCTTTCTCCCCATCAGGCAGAGAGGGGGAAATTGACCCTCATAGACTCATTGACTTTAAGGACAAAAGGGATCATCATGATCATCTAGTCTGACCTCCTACACATCACAGGCCACAGAACCTCACCCACCAACCCCTGTAATAGACCCAAAACCTCTGGCTGAGTTACTGAAGTCCTCAAATCGTGATTTAAAGACTTCAAGTTACAAAGAATCCACCATTTACCCTAGTTTAAATCTCCAAGTGACCCACATCCCATGCTGCAGAGGAAGGCAAAAAACCAACCAAACAAAAACTCAGGGTCTCTACAACCTGACATGGGGGAAAATTCCTTTCCATCCTCAAATATGCTGATCAGTTGGACCCTCAGCATGTCGGGAAGACCCACCAGACATCTGGGAAAGAATCCTCTGTAGTAACTCAGAGCCCTCCATCTAGCATCCCATTACTGACTGTTGGGGATATTTGCTTCTAGCAGTCGCAGGTGGGCCACATGCCACTGCAGGCAGTCTCATCATACCATCCTCTCCATACACTTATCAAGCTTAGTCTTGAATCCAGTTAGGATTTTTGTCCCCACTATCCCCCTCGGAAGGTTGTTCCAGGACTTCACTCCTCTGATGGTTAGAAACCTTTATCTAATTTCAAGCCTAAACTTGTTGACGGCCAATTTATGTCCATTTGTTCTTGTGTCCACACTGGTGCTTAACTTAAAAAACACCTTCCCTGGTGTTTGCCCTGTCATATAGTAACAGAGAGCAATCATATCTTCTTCCCAGCCTTCATTTTGTTAGGCTAAACAAGCCAAGTTCCTTAAATCCCCTCTTGTAAAGCAGGTTCTGCATTCCTCTGATCATCCTCGTAGCCCTTCTCTGCACCTGTTCCAGTTTGAATTAATCTTTGTTTAACATGGCAGACCAGAATCGCATGCAGTATTCCAAATGAGGTCTTTCCAGTGCCAAGTAGTGCTTTTACTGGAAATACCTCACCTGATGCATCTTAGCATTGTGTTAGCCTTTTTCATGGCTGCATCACATTGGTGGCTCATGGTCCTCTTGTGACTAACCAGCACACCCAAGTCTTTCTCCTCCTCTGTCACTTCCAACTGAAAAGTCTCCTGGATCTCCCACATCCCAGGCAAGTGCTTTAATCACAGGGCTAAAGGTTGAGATGGGTAGTTGGTGTGTGTACACTATTCCTTTCATTGGAACTCTACAGAGCTGCCTGACTGTCTAGGGCAGTGTTTCCCAAACTTGGGATGCTGCTTGTTCAGGGAAAGCCCCTGGCGGGCCGGGCCGGTTTGTTTACCTGCCGCGTCAGCAGGTTCGGCTGATTGCGGCTCCCACTGGCCGCGGTTTGCCGTGCCTGGCCAACGGGGGCTGAGGGAAGCGGCGCAGGCCGAGGGACGTACTGACCGCTGCTTCCCGCAGCCCCCATTGGCCGGGCACAGCGAACTGCGGCCAGTGGGAGCCGCGATCGGCCAAACCTGCGGACGCGGCAGGTAAACAAACTGGCCTGGCCTGCCAGGGGCTTTCCCTGAACAAGCAGCATCCCAAGTTTGGGAAACACTGGTCTAGGGTATAGGCTAAAGCCTGGGTGCTGCTGCTCACACTCCCTGATAACCTGCCCACTATGCATGATGGACACAGGGTAAACCAGTCCAGTGCTGATTGTCTGTCTGTTTTTCCAATGCCTTCTCACAATTCCCTGCATGCAAGAAGGACAGATAATTCACTGGGAAAGAATCATGCAGCAGCTCCGCTTACTGAGATGCAGAGAAACATGGGATGTGCCCCCAGAAGTCCTAGCACCTCTCGTGGGGGAGTACAGCATCCAGTGACTTGGCTTTTCAGTGCGGCCACTCACGCCCAGGCTCAGTTAACCTGGGCACTGATCACCCCGGATAATTCTGCAGTGAAGACACACCCTAAGTGCAATATAGGAAATACAGTTGTGATTAATGTTCCCTCTAATTTTTGACAGGGAACATTAATCACAAAAAAAAATGTGTGCAAAAAATTTCTTCTGTGCAAATTGTTGTGCTTCTGTGCAAATTTTTGTGCGTGCGGTGTTTCGCTGTGTGTGTTCCCACACGCGCACAGCTTAGAGGGAACAGTGGTTGTGATGTTCCATTCCAGCACCCCTTGCAGTGGGACAAGACCCTGAATTGCTCGAATTTTGGTTTTCCCCTGACTTCTGGTGCAAAAAAGGCCTCATGGATAAAACTGGTCTCTTTCTCCCTGGATAGTAGAATCTAGGAGCTTCTGCTTTCCTCTCTTCTGTCCAGGCTTAGGCAGGCTTATGTCTTCTGTACCTGCTAGTTTCAGCTGGTGGCTAGTGCTTACTTGTTGCAGGGGAACTGGCTTCCAGATGCCTATGGTAGCTCAGGTTTTTGGGGACTGCTAGCTTAGAGCGATATTCCCTGTAAAGCTGGGTGTTTCAGGTTAGTTGGCTCACTTTGCATCTCAGCAAGAGGAAATTTTGCAGGTGAGCATCAGATTAAGAAAACTCCAGCCAGAACTACTTATCCCTAAGAACAATGGATAGGCTCATCAGAAAGCAGCCAATTTGGTGGGTCAGGTGAATACGTGCAGGATGACTTGTGCAGTGCTATACTTAAGATTTAGAAACAGAGAAAAAACTCCCACTGGGATGGAGGTGCCCCAGCTAGGGGAGGGGTGTAGACCAGTTAGGTTTTGGAGAGAAAGGTTACTAGGAAGGATTATTTTCTAACCATACAAAATTCTTGCTTGTTTCTTTATTGCAGCTCAGAATGCCTTCCTAGTTTATCTTATGAGAAGTGTAAATCTAGGTATCATAAATGATGTGCCTGAATTCTATTTTTTAATAAATCTTTTAAAAATAATTTTACTGTTGTATGGGTGTTTCAGACTGACCTCAAGGGTAAAAGAACCCTGCAACCTGGAAGGAGAGAGAATGGAGAAAGAGCTTATGGGACCTACATGACATACTCAGTTTAATCAAAGGACACAGGCAGAGCTGTTCTTTCCCAGTAAAGTGTGTTGCCATCAGGCTGTGGTGGGCAAACATCTGTAGAGGTGCCACCATGACCAAGGAAGAGACATGACTTGGACAATGGTTTTAGGTCAATCCCATCCCCAGGTGATGTATGAACCAGTTGCAGGCAGTTGTCATCAGCAAAATGTACTATAAAGTATGCTAAGAGATTAAATTTAATTGCATCAGAAAGGGGATATAATGTGTACTCCAAATAAAATGTCTCATCTTCATATCAGCATGAATGTGTGGTTAAATTGCAGATTCTGTGAGACCGTACATTGAGGAAACCTCTGTTCTCTAACCGCTCTGTTCTACTCAGCTTCAAACCATTTGTCGGCAGGAAATAGGCTACCATGTGTGTCAATGGTTAGATGAGACAGTGTAATGTGGTAAATCTGCTACAGAAGGCAGAGTGCAATTCTGGAGTGTCGCTCACTGCGGAAGGGATTCACTATAACCAGCAATCATGCCAAAATAGTAGAATAGAGAAACTCTACACAGAGACCAAGCTTTATTCACTGCCTTAATATACTGAGACAGACATTTTTGTGATATGTTTGATAATAACAATATGTTGCAGATGCAAGGCGAGACTTCTGGGCACTGGGCCTCTGTCCTAGCTGTACAAAGAAAACAAATTGTCAAGCCAGCATTCTGAAACAGGTGTTCAAGCACATTAGAACCTATCTGAGGCACTTGTACTTCAGCATAAAGCAATACATATTGTACTTGCTGTATGTTGGCAAGTACATGAGGACTAAGAGCAGATGTTCTCTTCCTCTTGTGATGGGATCTAGTTAACAATGTACTTTGCCCATTTGTACCTTTTGCTTAAGAAGCTAGCAGAAGTTATGTATATACCCTATGTTGCCTCTTATGGCTTCTCTAAATTACTATTGCAAATAAATGCACGATTAATTTAAAAACAAAAGAAGGTGTTCCCCCCCATACATTAGTAGATATAATTATCACATGTAAGCTCTCTTTCTTACCAGCAGGGGTCATGCCATGACCATGGCTGCACTGATACTTCTGTGTTCGTGCTAACACATTTCTAGAGGAGATCCATTTGGAAATGCAGTTCAAATATTTCTACTTATAGGATGGAAAAAAGGGAGGCTATGTAAGGGCAGTATGCATTTGATAAACAAGACCCATAATGTTTATATTGTGTTTTTGAAAGCTTAGCTGTTAAATTAATTCTTGTATTTATTGTTTGAAAAAATGAATCCATTCTGCACTTCACCTTGTTTGCATGTCTAATTCAAAGATCAGTTGTTCTGTGTCATTGTCTTTTTACTTAAATATGTTTTACTTGACTTGGCATTACATTAAAGTATAAAACTTCCTGGAGGGGTGCGGAAGTTGATTATTTCAGCTACACTATGAGAAGCAGAATGGCTTTCAGGAATTTAAATGAAAATCATACACATTTTTATGAAGACTATGCTTTTACATCAGATTTCTAGAAGTGCCTGTTCTGACCATTTGCTTAACAAACTTTGGTCTGGGGAAACCATAGAAGTATCAGCATTTAAGATACAGAAATTAAGCATGTTGCAAGTCAATGTTGAAAAGCATCAGTGGAGCTGTGGTGTGACACTTCTAAATCACCTGTCCACATTATTATTATGTCTACTGCAGTAACATCTAAGGACTCCAATCAGCAGTCCATTCTTCGAGGCAGTCTACAAATAAATATCACAAAGACAATCCCTGATCCAGAAAGCTCAAATCTAACATTTGTACAAAACATGAATAAACAGATAATATGGGAGGGCTATATGACGATATAGGAGACAGGTATTTTTGCAGAAATTAGCCAACATACTGGTCACAGAAGATACATGACTTCAATTTAACTAGTGCCAGATGGCAGTAATATGTAGGTATCAGAACAATGGTAGGTTTTGAGGGGAGATCGGTTATATCTGGCTCCTTCTAGTATTGTCAGTCCGTCATTTCTATAAGCAGCAAATTCATTCAAGTGAAAACATATATAATCTCCTGAATTAAGAGCAGCTGGCTCAAATTCAACCAAGGCATGACCAAAGTGATTCTGGTCAGAAGAGGAGAAACACTAAAGAACCAGTTGGGACGTTATTGCTTCTCTTCCACTGAAGGGACTGGACTCCACTGAAGAGGAGCCCCCTAATTCATCACTGTGATTAGATAGTTTGGAGTCCTGGCTGACTCACTGCTATGCGTGGATGACCAGATAGCGTCAGTGACTAAAGATATCTCCTCTAGCTAACTAGGAAATGTCACCACTTCCTCTCAAGCAAGAACTTGGATGCAGGACCTGTCACCTCCAGGCAGGACTACTGTAATTCACTGGATGTAAAGCTGAATGCAAAAACAATGCAAAGTCTTCAGCTGGTATAAAATGCAGCTGCACACTTCCTCTATTATTTAGGCCATAGTGAGTAAATCAACCTTGTGCTCCAGTCCCTCCACTAACTTCCAGTCAGTGGCTGAGGCCACTTCAAGGCCCTACAGCCCATGCCTCAAAGAATTTACTATCCAAGTTTAGATTTAGCAAGTAATTTTTGTTTCATAATGGCTCTACTAAAGCCTGCTTCATTTCATGTTTTTATTGAAGGGAGGTCACTGAGTGTCACAGGGTTGATCTCCCACCTTGAGGACTCACCAGCCTCTGGTCCTCAATGTCAAGGCAGTCAACAACACAGCTCCAGCTGTGGGAGATTCAGCCCTCCAACTGAGTCTCATGAGAGTTGGTGCCTTTGAGGGCTATTAAAGATTCAAAAGGAAAAGAAACATGAATGAAGGAACACAAGCCCTGAGTTGCCCTCCCTTCCTTCAGGGAGCCTATGGTAGGCCATAGTCCTGTTCAGCACCCACAGGTGATCACTGGTAATAATCCCAAGGTGATTGTTCCATACCAGGCCCACCTTCCCCTGAGGGGGGAGAGAGGTGCAAGAGGGGACACATCAGCAGTTGTTTGAGCAGTTCCTGCTCTCAGTCCAGCTCCAGGAGCTGAGGACTGAAGGTCTGCTTTGCTCCCAGGTCTGCCACTTGCTGAGCTGGGCTTACCCCTTTTAGGTTCACCCTCCAGGCCAGACATTCCTTGCAGGTTGAGCTTAACTGAGCTCAAAGCAGCCCATTAACCCTTGCCTAGCCAACATGAGGTGGTGAAAGGGACAGGCAGTAGGAAGTGGGGTTGGAGAGAGGGCAGACCAAAGGTACCAAAGGATGAATGCAAAGGGCCTGAGGCAGTGGAACCAGCAGTAGGTTAGCAAGATTAACGACTAGCAATACAGGCACAGTGAATAATGGCAGTGATAGGTACACACCAAGCCACCAGCTTGAGAAGTAAGGGCTACATTCTGCTCTTATTTACAGCCTTATAGTACCATTGTCTTCAGTGGGACAACAGACTTGTAAATGATTGCAACAACAAACCCAGAGTTTTCGGTACCAAAATATACATTACAGTGAATGTTTGCGCATTTCTGCTAGGACGGTTTCGTAACCTTCATCTATTGTCATTGTACAAATGGACTGAGGCATACTAAAATAAAGGTAGAGAAGCAGCCAACATCTGTAACCATAAGATCTTACATTCCATGCATCATTATCGTTTTTTAAACCATTGAATCTTTAAACTGCGAGAAACAGGTGAGATTTGTACGTGACACTAGATCGCATGATTGGTGAACAGTCATTACCTTGAACAGCTGGTAATCTCTTCCTTTACAATTTATCAGTATTATTTAGCCCCTTCCGTCAAACTGGTTAAGACAATGTCAGGCATTTTATAAGCAAGTCACCCTCAATAACGAAATGTGTAGGGCTACTGACTGTAGTTAGTGTTACCCCTTCAAGCTACTTATATGAAAGCCTTTATGTGGTGCAAAATTATAGTACAGTTCAATATATTAATGTATGACATACGCATGACAATACAATCCTTAACTCTGATGTACTGTTGTTTGGAAAATTAGCTGTTCACTCACGAGCATTAGGTGAAGCACTCGTGAAGCACTTTGAGATCTACTGATGACAAGTGCTAGATACGTGGTAGGTATTATTATCACTATGCCTACCTGATACAATGAATGGTCTAAGAGAGCTACATAATATCAGACACACTACTCAGGAAGAGGTTTAATATTGTAGTGAACATATAGGTTCACTACAGAGCCCATGCCTCTACCTGAATGGAACCTGATGAAGGTCCCTGATGGACTTTTGGTCTAGGTTATATTGGTTGTAGACGCAGATATGCCTGGAAAACTGTAGGAGGCCAGTATATCCACTGTCTGGGAGGACGGTTTGGCCGTGGAAGCCAGGGAGTGTGCTGATTCAATAAACGACAGCACTCAGAGGAGGGTTTGGCCATGGAAGCCAGGGAGTGCGCCTCCAATAAACGACTGCACTCAGTTGAGCTCCTAATGAGTTTCAGCAGGAACTAAAGCTGCTCCTACTGCAGGAAGTCTCAGTAACAGCTTAAGTAAAAACAACTGAGTAAAACGAAGCAAGTGAGATGCAAAGAGGTGTGGTTTACTCCTTTCATGACTTCTAGTGAATCTGCCCCCCTAAGTTCAGGAGCACCAGTGAAAAAAGCTCAAAGTCAGGGGAACGCAGTTTATTCAGAACCAGACTTAGGGTTGGTCTTCAGCAGGTTTAAGTGAGCATTGCTCCATTGAAGTCTCCAGCTGAGGCTCTAGCCCAAAAACTCTGAAGTGGAGTAAACAGGTGCAAATCAGACTTAGGTCTTGAAACTGCTCTAAAAAAACTTATATCTCCATGTTCTTGAGTCTTAGGCCCCTGCATTTCTGTGCCCTTTTGGCCTATAGGATTTCTATTGACAGTGGAAAGGGAATAGAGTATTTGACAAACATCGCCAGGAGCCTGGCACCTCATGACCTCCAAGACCACTCTCGAGCTATCAGCATTTTATGCTGTTTTACGTCCCTGTGAACCTTCTGAATTCCTTGCATTAAGGAAAGAAAAGACAAGCAGCAGCCGTGCAAGAGAAAGGAGAATGCATCTATCAGTTAAGTTATTAGCTCTTAGATGTAGTTGCAGAACAATGGTAATTTTGAGTTGTCCTTTGTCATGAACGTGTACATCTTTCAGTAAATCCAATTTCAAGATTGTTTCAGACATGGTCCTGGAAAGATTGTTTCCCAGCTCAGCCAAACTGCAGTTCATTTCAGAGTTCCTGCTAAACTAATTGCTGACTTAGAGCTACCAGACGGGTCTCTGCCCACCACAGTAATTTCACTTCTTTTGACATTACGGATGGTCCTCATGACCCTCTGTTTGGCCACACAGATATGACACCTTGGAAGTGTTGTCTGATCTCATGAGCACTACCTTTTAAATACTGAATAGTTTTGGATCCAGCACTGCTCAAAGCACTGCCTCGAGTTCTGGCTCATTAAAACGTTTCCTCTTCTCCTGCTTTGAACATTTGTCCTCACAACCACAAAGTGACTCCTGAGAACTATTCACATGCCTTGCAGAGAGGATGAGTGTGTACTGATTATGATCCATAACAGCTTTGTCAGTACATCCTCTTAACAGATTGTTAATGTTTACCACCACCTGGGGGGAATTCTTTATGTGTCTGTAAACATCACTCAGTCCAGATGCTAAGCTAATTGCACTTAGAGGCAAGTTCATAGAGAGTATGAGTGAAGCCTTGCCCATGGAACTATGTCTAGGCATGATGACATTAATCCTATTAGGCATACTACTTCTCTTAATGTTCACATCTGACTTTATATTACCAGGACTGTAGCCTCTAATTTTCTGTGCTTTCCTGAAAAGGAAAATAATCCAAACCACTCTGTTGAATGGATCTTAATTGTCACAGAAGCTGGCCTGGATATACAGAGGTTTTATTGATGTTCACTACAGAGCCTAGACCAGGGGTCGGCAACCTTTCAGAAGTGGTGTGCCGAGTCTTCATTTATTCACTTTAATTTAAGGTTTTGCGTGCCAGTCATACATTTTAACATTTTTTAGAAGGTCTCTCTCTATAAGTCTATATATTATATAACTAAACTATTGCATGTAAAGTAAACAAGGGTTTCAAAATGTTTAAGAAGCTTCATTTAAAATTAAATTAAAATGCTGATCTTATGCTGCCAGCCCGCTCAGCCCGCTGCCAGCCTGGGGTTCCGTTCACCTAGGCCGGCAGCAGGCTGAGTGAGGCCTGCGGCCAGGACTCCGGCTGGCAAGGGGCTGGCAGCCAGAACCCCAGACCGGCAGTGGGCTGAGCGGGGATTGCGGCCGGGATCCCAGACTGGCAGTGGGCTGAGTGGCTCAACCTGCTGCCACTCAGCTCACTGCCGGTCTGGGATCCCGGCCCTGCCCACATAGAGTGGGTACCTAGCTTCTCCCTGGTTCTAGCCCATTCTCTTCCTCTCTCTCCGCACTGAGCACAGGGCTGGGGGTGAAGGATCAAGCTGGGCGTTGGGGTGTAGGGTCTGGCTAGGAGCTAGAATGAGGGAGGGGGCTCAGGGTTGGGGCAGGAGGTTTGGGTGTGGAGTGCTTACCAGGTCAGCTCCCATTTGGTGTGAGGGGGGCAGGTGGGAATGTGTGTGGGGAGGTGCAGGTGCTCCCGTTTGGTGCTCAGGGTGGGGGTGGGAATGTGGGGGGTGCAAGAGTCAGTGCATGGGGTGTGGGGGGCCTGGGTATGTGTGGGGGGTGCAGGAGTCAGGGCAGGGGGCTGCGGGTGTGTGAGGAGGGTGCAGGAGTCAGGGCTTGGGGTGTGGGGGGGGCTGGGTATGTCGTGGGGTGCTGGAGTCAGGGCTGGGGTTGTGGGGGGGTGCAGGGGTCAGGGCAGGAGACTGGGGTGTGTGAGGGGTGCACAAGTCAGGGCAGAGGGCTGGGGGTGTGTGAGGGTGCTGCAAGGGTCAGGGCAGAGGCTCACAGCAGGGGGCTGGAGGGGATATGCCCTGATTCCATCCCCCTCCACCAAGGCCCCGTCTCCACCTCTTCTCCGCCTCCTCTCCGGAGCAACGAGCGCTCTGCGGCTCCATTTCTCCCCCTCCCTGGCAAGAGCCATCCGCTGATGGGCGGCAGGGAGGGAGAGGAGAAGGGGCAGGAACCCCGCACCCTGGGGGAAGAGGCGGGGGAGGAGGGAGCTCATCTGCCCTGCAGCAGCAGCCGGCAGGACCAAGCTTCTTCACTCTGCCCCCGTGGGTGGAGGTGGGGGCGGAGAAGAGAGGGCTGGGGTGGGCAGGATTTTTAATGGCACGCTGCTGCCCGCCGGGGTCCCAGCCTGGGTTCGGCAGCAGGCTCATGTGCCATCTTTGGCACGCGTGCCATAGGCTGCCGACCCGTGGCCTAGACTTTGGTGCCTGTTTCTTTCCCTGCTGAAAAGGAAGTTGCCTTTGCAGTTCAGTCACCTAGACACGTGACAGTTGAATACTTTGCAGGCTGTTCACAACTGCAAGTACTTTTGGGAAGACTTGTTGTGGACAGCCACTGGAAACAGGACTACCAGTGTGCATAAAGTTGCTCACATGCATAGTATTTGCAGGATCAGAGCTTAAGGTTAACAGTGAAATCTTACAGCATTCAGCATTTCACGTGACAGGGCCCATAACCTAGTGCCTTGGTTCACTTACAGTTTGTAGCATCACAACAGTGTGGTATTAAAAATCTATTATCATAATGTTAGCTATTCCATGAAATGTAGTCCAACTTTGTAGGCATATTAAAAATGTTTTTAAAATAATTCTTACAGTTCTATCCTGTGAAATAAGGTCATGAAAATATAGTGCATAGGGTAGTATCCTTCTAAATAGTTTGTGAGCCTTCCAGTGTTTCTCACTGTATTTAGACGTTACCAGAAACCCATCAGAGCAGCAATAAGTATGTAGCTAGGCCTTGCATGTTTGTGTATCTTTAGTGAACAGGGTTATTTGGGATCCAAGAATTCAGCGTGGCTCCTCACATTGATTTTGTTTTGTAAAGAGCAAAAGACAAAAGAATTACCAAGAAATACCTCTTGTGTTTTCCTATCAAAATGCATTATATTTCAGAAAAAACACGTTATTCCGATTGACCCCTTCCCTACATTTTGAAGTGTCTACTTTGACAAAAATATGCATTCTGGAAAAACAAAATAACTCCAGATGGTAAAAAATGAATAAAACGAAGCTGGGATCTATTTTATAATAATACTACAGGTGGATTGGATGTAGTTAACAGACTGGTTAACAGACTAGCAATACTTTAAGAAAATGAACTTTCTATGACTGAAATTTTTTTTAATCAAGTTGGCAAAATGGCACCACTACAATGCCATCTTGTCATAGAAAGAGGTAACATTCATGGCTTATAAGTTTTAAAATGTTCTTTTTGCAGCATATAGTAATAGTTACTAGGGCAAATACTTCCTAATTTATGAAAAAAAAAAGATATTTAGATTTTTGTGTAGGCACTGAGACATACAGCCAGGCCTTGACCCTGCAAGTCCTTGAATAGCATGTAGCATGATGCATAAACAAGATTATGTGCCTTCCTTTCCTCTCCCACCCAAAGCCTTCCCTCCTGGTGCCTCTGTCCAAATTCACATATTTTCAAATGTATGGTGCAAAATAAAATGGAAAATAAGTTAATAATTAAAACAATTAATGACACATGCATAATCTTGTGTGGGTCAACGCAATAGAAGATTGACTCAACTACATGATTTACATAGAAACAATATTTCTGCTCTCAATATTCTATTGGCAGCCACAAATGTCTGTGCATATACAATTGTGTGCACAGATTAGAAGAAGCTTTGATGCACCTTTGAAAATGTGGTCCATTGAAACATCTGGTCTATCCTCCTTCCATAGTAGGATTATTCCTCATGGCATATTCACCACTGAACACTGGATGCCGAAATATGTCTCAGTGGTAGTTGATAACGATATTATAGGTCATTATTTTTCAATTGATATAAACGATCTGAGCTGGGTGGGAACCAGATTTTCCATTTCAAAGGAAATCTGTGATTTTTAATTTTATTCCCATTGTAAAACAAAAACAAAAAAGGAAGTTTCCTGTGAAATGAAATCTCCCCCCCCACACCAATTTTTTTGGTTGTCTGAAACATTTTGTTCTAATTTTGACCTTTTTTAAACTTTCTAAAATTTCTGTATCTAACAACAATGAATTTCTTTTGAAACCAAAAGCAAAATATTATATTAAGAAAATGTTGAAATGGGATGTTTTGATATAATAATTGAAATGTTTCATCCAGGGGGTTTTCAAAATAAAATTTCATCAAAATAGACGCGCTTTTCAGAACATTCCAATTTTAAAGAATATGGCATATTTCACTGGCAAACTGTTTCAACAAAAAAATTCCAACCAGCTCCATAAATATGGTTAGTCCGTTTCTTTGGAACAGTTCCAACCAGTAAAAGATAAGTTATTAAGAGGACATTACGAGTAAAGAAGCACAAAAATAGAGTTAAATTTTTAATGTTCAGGAAGTAGTAAGTTGTTTGATATAAGAAGTTTTGTGTTTGCTATAAAGCTTGTCAAGCTATTGTTCTAAAGCAAATTTATGTTTTTAAGGTCTCCAGGGAATATTTATTTTAAAACATCTGTTCCTCTAAAAATCTGGAGGGACTTGGAATATTTTGTTTTAATAAAATGACATTTTATCCATTTGGATATTTTTAAAAAGAGTAATATTTGATCTACATTTAAGCACATCGGAATAGCCTACGTGCTGCACAAGACATGCAAATGGCAGAGTCAGAGATGAGAACTATTTGACAAACATAGAAGACAAATAGCCCTAGGGTGCAACTGAGCTACACAGGGGGAACCTATCATTCAGAATCCAGTAGGACATTCTAGCTTCCCAATCAGCTCCTTCCTGGGCAGCAGGGGTCAGATTTGCTCTGGTGGTATCTCATTTTGACATCTCAAATTTGGCTTGTGTGTGGAGTTTGAGGAAGTATTAATGTTTTTTTATCCAGATAGGAGTAGCTGCCAACTGGGCCTCTTTTTCTGCACTTGGCAAGAAGGCGGTATTTTTTTTCCAAATGCAAACCTCACCTTGTGGTTAGATTGTTACAATGTGTTGTACTTGGGGCTACACCTTGAAATCATTGGATATTATAGCTAGTGTCATAGGCGCCGAGTTTCTAATCTGCCTGGGGTGCTCCTCCAAGCTCCGCCCAGGCCTCGCCCCACTCCACCACTTCCCCCAATGCCCCGCCCCTGCCCTGCTTCTTCCCACTCTTGCTCTCACCCTGTCTTGCCTCTTCCTGCCCCTCCCCACTTCTTCCGCGCCCAGTTCTGCCCCCTCCCCTGAGCACGCTGCTCGCTCCTCCCCACCAGCGCCTCCTGATGCTGCTAAACAGCTGATTTGCAGCAGGCAGTAGGCGCTGGGAAGGAGGGGATGGCGCTGATCGTCGGGGCCTGCTCGCAGGCAGAGGGCACTGGGGGAAGGAGAGGCGTTGATAGGGGGCTGCTGGTGGGTGCTAAGCACCCACCATTTTCTCACGTGGGTGCTCCAGCCCTGGAGCACCCACGGAGTCAGCACCTATGGCTAGTGTCAAATGAGGCTGCCCATTTATTAAGCAGTATTTCCCTCCAGGAACATGTTATACTCAAGTTCTGTATTGACTGGCAGTTGCATATCAAAATATAGTTTTTCTGTCTATACAGCCCTAAACGGTTTAGGACAGTCCTGCTTCCTTCCTCTTGTGACACTGCAGAAGTGGAAAGCATCTAGAGTACGTGAGCTAAAAACACCTGGCATAAGCAGGCAGAGGCAGGTGGGAAGACATTCTTGGTGTGTGTGGGGGGGGATGGAGGTGTCAGTGGCTCTGGAACATGTTTTGAATCTTGGTACCACAGAACCCTCTTGACTTTTTGTGCATTGCTGTCTGAAGCAAGAGAGTGCATAATTTCACTGGAGTACATCCCCTTGTCTGATTCCTCTTGTGTATGATATGTAGATTGATGTGTTGTAAACCAAAGCCCTTAAAATATATAGCAGCTGAATAGCTACTGAGACACATGAACTACAGAATGTTTCTGTGTAAGGCTACAATTTAGTCATGGGTAGTTTTAGTAAAAGTCATAGACAGGTCATGGGCAATAGACAGGTCATGGGCAATAAACAAAAATTCACGGCCTGTGACCTGTCCATGACTTATACTAAAAATACCTGTGATTAAATCTTGGGGAGATAATGGGGGAGTGTAGAGGCTGGGGGAGACATCTTGGGGGCAACACCAAGGGCCAGCAGCACCAGCTGCTGGGGGCTGTGGACCTTGGCTGCTCCAGCTGGCCGGCCAGCTGGGGACCGCTGCTGGGGCCAGTGGACCATGGCTGCTCTGGCGGGTGGACTATTCAGGAGGCCTTGCTTTGCCTTGGATTTACAGAGAGATTCTAAACTCTGTGCAGAACTGACTTTGCAGGACTGGAGCAAAGCTTCACCCTTTTTAATCAAACAGCGAGCAGATTCAGACAATATGCTTAGCATCTATTGCTTTCTATAAAGTAACCCATATTAAAATATGGACACAAATATAATTTGTAGACTTATAAATAATGATGTCAACTGTCAATGGCATTAAGGAGGGGAAAAAAGAGGATTTTAGATCTAGACTTTGACACCAGAGGTCCACAGAAATTCTCTGTACGTTTCTTATAGTGCTTAGCTACTGAGCCTCATCACAATTCTTTGAGGAAAATGTTTCTTCTTTAGCAGTTCTCGGTACAAAATGAGACTCCAGTCATGCAATGAGCTTTGTGTGATCTCAGAGAGCCCCAAAGCTCATTACAGGTTTGGAGCCTACCTGAGGAAAGTGGCAAGGAATGTTTACATGCATCTCCAGAGCAGAATCTTCATTCAGCCCAGCCCAAGTGAGACAATGAAGTAACATGACGTCGACAAAGGCTAAAACTTCACCTCATTCAGCCCTGATATTTGAAAGAAAAGTAACTGTAATGATAATAATTACGCACATACAATTAGAATAAAAAAAAGGCTCCAACATAAGTGGAACCTGACCCAAGCCTAGAGCTGTATGCTACAGATAGAATCTAAAACAAAAGCAGAGCAGAAAGCCTTAAATACTTGTATTTTCATTATGATAAATTGCCGGTGATAAACACTGTTTTGTTTAAGGTTACAAAACAGTTTTTATTATAACTGCCTGTTTTCAGATGCTGATATTTTTCATCTCTTAGGCTGGCTTAGCCTCCTTCTTGAGTTATTACTCTAATATTTTTCCAGTAAAGTAGACTGTTTTGGGATGCATCTGAAGAAGGGGTGGAAGAGTTAAAGCTGCACGCTTCAGTCTAAAGCATGCAATATCTGACTGGAGTGCTTTATTGTGCAACCTGAAAGTTACCATTTTTGTACACTAAAAATTAAGATCTAGAAATGTTCTCTTTCAGAGAATGATGGACATTTTTTTCCAAATGTGAATGCAAAACAAATATATTTACAAATCCAGTATAATTTAGTGCCTATATTTTAATATGCCTATATTTTAATGGCACCATGCCATGTACTATCTGATGGAATTACAGTAGAATAAAGTCACTGAAAAATGTGAAGTCTTAATTGTGAATAATGTAGCAGCCACTGGGAAGCTTGGTTTGATTCCAGCACAAGGAGCTGATGCCATTTTGGTTTAAAAGCCAAATCAGTGGTTTCTGAATTCAGCATATCTTTCCTGTATATTTTATAGAGCTGGGGACTAGCAATGTCAAATCTATTCAAAGCTTATGATTTACACAAATGTTCATGATGCGACTTGTAAGGGAAGCTTTTTAAGAACATGCCTTCAGAGAATTGCTTTAAGTGAGATATCTTTGCACAAGACATTTAGAAAGAGTCCAATAAAATTATAGCAGGAATTATACAGTGACAGAAAGAGCATGGCATAATCATTTAAGACAGATTGTCATCAGATGGGTGGATCAACCATGCAAGTGAGTTTCTAAACAATCACAGAAATTAACTAGATCTTTGCTGGACAAAAATACAAATCTTGGCCATATAAAGGCAAAACAGAACAAATCCAACCTCATTCTAATTACATAAAAAGACTAAATTTATCTTAATTGCAGTTTCATGTGACTTGTTAGAGTCTAGCCATAGAGAAATGCTGGAAAAAAAGAGATATTTAAAGGAAATTATTTAGCTTTTACATTAACTTTGATTAAATATCTCTGGAGGTTCCCCCCAAATCCCCCTATAAAATGGTGCATTTAATAAGGTTCATTTTCTTCCTAAATGTTGTAGGTTTCAAGGGATTATTGTGTAGTCTATTCTGACATCTATTCTGGCATTAGATATGAATGTGGGGCTCCCATTACTGGCAGTGGGAGCTCCATGCAGGCAATTGAGAGCTGAATCTGTTTCTCAAATTTTAAGGCTTATTTATTGAAATTAATTTATTTAAATAACTTATTTACTGCCCCCTCATTATGTCCCTTTACTGAACTACCCGCTCCCAATACTATTAATTGTAATGTGCGGATACCTGGTCAAACTGTACATCTTGTCATACGTCACTGCTTTTCTTATAGCATGGTCCTTCATGTCTCACTGCACAAACCATATAGAGTTCTATGTAGGTTTTTTTCCACACTCTTAATAGAAGGATTAGGAATTCTAAATATGACATATCCCATAGCAAAAACCTCAACCTTTGAATATCTACTTTTGTAAGCGAGAGAAGGTTGCAAAACTATTCCAAATGATCAATTGCCCTGCTTGGCAATGTGATTAAATCCATTCAATAGGAAAGCTCCGGTACTTTTTTCAATTTGATTATTCATTAAAATGTCCAGTGTACATTCTAGAATCATTACGATCAAACACTGAGGTTCTCAGTATTCAAAACTAAATCCAATAATATTGTGGTGTTTTGAGGATTATGAACAAATGTGCATTTAATTTGACTGCCTAATCATCTTGAATTTTTTTTCCACAACAGTGTTAACTCTGTCTCTCTCCTCTTATATAAGTCCTGCTCTACTGCAAGAACAGCTGCAGTTCTCTGCTTGTTTATGCCCAACAGAATAAAGGTCCCCATAGAAAAGGGATAGTACAGAGCTGGGACCAAGTCTGATTATTTGAAATAACTGAGCAGAAACTGAAATAACTTTAGCTCCTACAGGCTTTGAAAGGTCTTTTAAAAAATAAAATTATTTCTCTGTATGAGCATAACATTTCATTAATTAAAATGCAGCTTGCCAGAACCTTAGAGAGTTCATCTGGCAGTTTACCTACTTATCTTCAAATAAACAACCTTTAAAAAATATGACCCCTTATAAGTTTTAAAAACAAAGGATATTTAAAATGTATGTTTCTGCAGGTGTACTATATCTGACCAACTCCAAATGCCCTGACATCTCTCATAAGTGTGGTGACTGCGTAATATAAGTAGTCAGGGACAACAGGATAACAGTCATGCCGCTTAGGGACAAGTTGTCCATGGATAGAGCTGAAACGTAAATGCAAGATTAAAGAGCTGATTATTTTTATTTGCTGAGGAGAAAAAAATGGTGGTTGTCAGATCCACTTTTATTTACTTTTTCCTTCAATTGTCAGCACATTTTTCCAAATTAGGACCATAGTTAAGGTGAGTGTGTAGTAAGTGGGGAAAGTCTGGATACTGCAGTGAAGAAAGTTCTGCACATCTGCTGACACCATGAAAGTGGGCTTTACACAAAGCTGTCCCAAACTCAGAATTTCCACAAACTGTACTCTGAAAAACATTTGTTTCAAAAATACAGAGGCATGCTATTTCCAAAACAAATCTCCACTGTTCAGTGGTGGCTGGTCATGAAATTGACAAGAAGCATGTCAATTTCACACAGCAGCTGCCAGGAATTCAGTGATCTGTGTGGCTCTGGCTTAGCTCTCTGATGTGGACTGCCCCAGACTGGAGACCCTGGAGCTACCAGTCTTCCTGGCTAGCAGGCTTCCCAACTCTTAGGGCAGCTGGCTTACCAAGTGGCAGAGGTTGAGCAGCCTGGAGAGCCAGATGGCCCAGGAGTCTGGAGGCTCTGAGGTCCCCAACCTGAGGTAGTACACATGGAGGGGCTGTCCCAGAGCTGAAGACACTGGGAGCACTGAGGTGCCCAGTCTCTGGGGTCCTCCACTGGAACTCTGCAAATAGTTCAGCAAAAGTTTGTTGAATCTTATATGTTTTCATGAAACATTTCAGGTTTGGCAATCAGCATTTTCCTATGAAGCTAAGTTTCATCAGATAATTCCCAACCAGCTCTAGCTGTACACCCAGTTGGCAGAATAAGTACCAAGTCAACCAATTTGTGAAAGCCATTTAAAAAAATCTTTATATGTTGCCCAAACACAGGGAGGTTAGGAGTGCTCTGCACTTCACTAGAGTGTGCAATGTCTGATTCCACAGAAATTATACATTCATGCATAGAATCATAGGACTGGAAGACACCTTGAGAGGTCTTCTAGTCCAGTTCCCTGCACTCAAGACAGGACTAAGTATTAGCTACACCATTTCTGACAGGTGTGTTTCTAACCTGCTCCTAAAAATCTCCAACGACAAAGATTCTACAACCTCCCTAGGGAATTTATTTCAATGCTTAACTACCCTGACAGGAAGTTTTTCTTAATGTTCAACCCAATTTGCCCTTGCTGTAATTTAAGACCATTGCTTCTTGTCCTATCCTCAGAGAACAATTTTTCTCCCTCCAACCTTTTATGTACTTGAAAACTGCTATGTCCCAACCTCAGTCTTCTCTTCTCCAGACTAAACAATCCCAATTTCTTCAATCTTTCCCATAGGTCATATTTTCTAGACCTTCAATCATTTTTGTTGCTCTTCTCTGGACTTTCTCCAGTTTGTCCACATCTTTCCTGAAATGTGGCATCCAGAAAAGGGCACAATACTCCAGTTGAGACCTAATCGGCATGGAGTACAGTGGAAAAATTACTTCTTGTGTTTTGCTTACAACACTCTGGCTAATACATCCCAGAATGATATTTGCTTTTTTTGCAACAGTGTTATTCTGTTGACTCATATTTAGCTTCTGATTCACTATGACCCCCCAGATCCCTTTCCGCAATACTCCTTCCTATGCAGTCATTTCCCATTTTATATGTGTGCAACTGATTGTTCCTTCATAAGTGGAGTACTTTGCATTTGTCCTTATTGAATTTCATCCTATTTACTTCAGACCATTTCTCCAGTTTGTCCAGATCATTTTGAATTTTAATCCTATCCTTCACTTGCAACCCCTCCCAGTTTGATATCACCCACAAACTTTATGAATGTACTCCCTCTGCCATTATCCAAGTCTTTGATAAAGATATTGAACAGAACCAGACCCAGAACTGATCTCTGTGGGACTCCACTTCATACACCCTTCCAACTTGGCTGTGAACCACTGATAACTACTCTCTGGAAACGGTTTTCCAAGCAGTTAAATATCCACCCAGTTAAATAAAAGTCACTTGCCATTTCCACATTTTCTGTTATTGTTTCCCTGTCTCCCCTTATTGAATAATGGGTCTACCTTGTCCTTGATCTTCCTCTTGCTTCTAATGACTGATGTTGGTTATTTGGTCTCTTGAGAATCTTTCACAATGAAATAATGAACCAAAGTGTGGTCAAGAAATTGAGTATACAATTTATCAACAGTCTTGCTATTTTTAATATTACCTGTTTTTCCTGTCTGATTGGCCTGGTCATTCCTGACCTCAGTTTAAAGGAGAGACAGCCAGTAGTATGGTCTGGAAATATTCCCCTTCACTCCAGAACGCATGAGGGAATAGAAGCATCTCTTCCTGGCTTATATTGGGAATTGGCCTGGCACGTAATGAGGAGTGAGCCCCGTTCAAATACGGTGACCACATGATACTGGCAGGTTACCATAGCAGAGGTGGAGAGCACCATGAATATTTAACGCAACCTTTCTCTAGCTGCAACAAGGGGGTTTAGGCAGGGTTTCAAATTGTGATTAGACTTTTCAGTTATTAAATCTAGGCAGCCTGTGGAGCTTCGTCTGGCTCTCTTGAAGTGCAGGCTTTTATTTTAGTGCAGGACCTCCCCCCCCTTCCCACCACCTTTCTCACACAATTTTAAAATTATAGAATTCTTTCCAGTGTCTGCAAACTCTTCTGCCCACCATGAGGTCTCAATTTTTAAATCAACTCATAAATTTGCATACATGGTTTTGATCCCCTTGGCACTTTTAAATTAGGTCGTCAGAAGTTTACACAATTTGGACTTGGTCCAATGCTCACTGACATCAAAGGAGAGGCTCCTGTTGACTTCAATGATGCAGGTGTTTTGTGTACAAAAAAAAATCCACATACAAAACTGAAGATAGAAATTAAGAAACCAAGTTGAGGCTACTTTGAAAATTTGTCCACATGCTGTACGCATTTGGGAACAGTGGGCCTTATCCTGGGAGGAGGTGAGCACCCGCAACGAGAATTTTGTGTGGTCAGCCTCTTTCAAAATCAAACCCTTTATGCTCTACAATTACCCCCATTCATTTTAAAAAGCCTGTTATTTTTAGCTACAAATATACGGAGAATATTGCTGTAGTTACTCATTTTCATTTCAATTATTTGCACTTTTCCAGTTGTTTCTCTCAAAGGCCCTTGGAACTGATAAATATTGATGGCCTAATCTGGAAATCCCTACTTATATAGCTAGAGTTTTCTTGAGTAAAGGGTGGAGGATCTGCCCCTGAAATTGTCTTTTTCCCTGTTACAAACACCCACACAACACAAATGTGTTAGCAGCTGCTGAATCAATGTCACAAGTGCTTTTCAGAACAACTTTTTATAACAGCTGCAACATTAGTTTCCAATTACAATACATCAGGTACTAGCCAAGCAAGATGAAGAAGTTTAATTACTTATTCATGTGATTACACATTAAATTACACTGTCTTAAAACCCCCGAGATGAATACGCAGCATTACCTGCATCAATAAACTCTAATGCTGCTTTTGTATTCTAGCCAGCATGGAGAAGGGCTCATGTTCATTTGGGAACTCTTCTCTTCTGATGTTTCACCAGCAACAGTCATCTTGTATCTAGCACACAAAATATTTATTTTGTTACTTAGGAAAAACATTGCAATTCTAATGGAAATGATCGGCTAGATTAGTCAATGACAGAGCTGGTCAAAAAATGGTAAGTACATTTGATGAAATTTTGAAAAAGTTTTAAGTTTTCCAATATTTTGACAAAAACAACAAACATCTAAAAGTGTTCTGTTTTTACCCTTTTACTACATTTTTCCCTACCCCACCTCTGTTAGTGACAAAAGAACGTAGGGAGTGTGGAGCGAGAATACACACATGGAAAAAATAGAAAATGAAGAGTTCTCTGCTCTTTTATTGAAAAATTAGAAAAAATCCACAACAACAAAATTCTCCATGAAAATGTTCATTTTTGGGGGGGGGGGGAATGGTGATATTTCATTGCAAAAGGTTTAGAATGAAAAAATGCAGCCAGGTCTAGTCAACAGCATTTTCCTTTCCACAATTGATACTAAAATTTACCAAACCCAAAGCTCTTTTGGTTACATTAAATTGAAATATTTTAGTCCTGGTTACACAAAAAGAAATTTAGTTCTCATTATGTTTTAGATACGATGGGCTGGTTCTCCAATTCTCTTCTTTACAAAGTTATGAAGAGTAAATATCTTCCAAAATCGGAATCATTTTAAAGCACCTGGGAGCCTGATACTGGAAAAAGAATTATTTCTGGAGAATTGATAACAGGTAGATGCCTCTGTTCTTCCTTGTCTATACTCCTGATTGAGGCCTATGCCAGCAGATATAATGGTTAAGGTGAATATACATGTGCCCTACCAAAGTTTTAAAGTTGGTATTTTGAACTCAGTTATTTGCCTTAAATGCAGCTTGTACTGTTATTGAGTAAGGGCATCATACGCTTTTGGTTCTGAGTATTTGGCTAAGGACTGCAGTACGAATGTAATATGGACCTTGTGCATGGGCTAACTGGGGACTGCAACATCATGCTCCAAAATAAAGAAAAATTATAGCACCCTCTTTTTTTTAATCGCACTGGCTTGTATGTAAACAGAAAATAATCCCCCAAAAACGAAAAACCAGAATTCCCTTAGCTATGGATCAGTTCAGGGGAATCCCCTGAAATCCTGCTGGGTGGCTCCTTTCCATCTCTCCAACAAAGGAAATAAGGAATCTTCAATATCTGCAGTCTTTCAAGGCCCAATCCAGTCCTTTGGCATCCAAGAAGCACTCGGGTTCTCCTTGGTCTGGCCTGGACCCTTTCCTTCCTAACCAAGTAGAGGGAGGGAGCGGATTCTCTTCCCCTTTGAGGTTATGTCTACCATAGATGCTGGAACTGGGGGTGCTGCCATACCCCCTGGCTTGAAGGGGTTTCCATTATATACAGGGTTTACAGTTTGGTTCAATGGCACCCCCACTATACACATTGTTCCAGCACCCCTTAAATCTCCTTCCTTGGAAGTTTTTAAGGTCAGGCTTGACAAAGCCCTGGCTGGGATGATTTAACTGGGAATTGGTCCTGCTTCGAGCAGGGGGTTGGACTAGATGACCTTCAGGGGTCCCTTCCAACCCTGATATTCTATGATTCTATGATTCTATGTCTATGCTGCACCTGAGAGAGACCCTCCCAGCCTGGGTAGACCGCCTCGCCCTAGTGGGGTTCATGCTCATGGGGCTCAAAACGGTCACGTGGAAGTTCTGTCTCAGGCTGGAGCTCAGGCTCTCACACCTGGGGAGCAGGTGGGCTTGAGAGCCCAGAATGTCCTCACTACTATTGTTAGTGCACTCGCTCAAGCTGTCTACCTGGTCTGGGAGACTCCCTCCCAGCTGCAGAGTGGACATACCCCGAGAGGCCCTCTCTCTGCTTCCTGGTCTGGACTGAATACTCACCCACCTGGCCTGATGAAAGCTTTTTCACTCCAATTGGCAGGGAATACTGGTTCTAGGGAGAAAGGCAGGCCCCCTGCCTGGTCTCCTTTATAGGGAATTAACCCCTTGTTTCCCTGTTCCTGAGTGGAGTATACACCCCCCCATCATAAACACCTGGTATAGCCAAGGAGTTACAGAAAAGGGTACACTTTCTTTTACCATAGCACAGAGGTGTACACTAAAGAAATGGGCTCCCAAGGAATTTTTTATCTTTGAATCCCTTGCTATTATGCAATATGTCACTGATTATGGTCTTACCTGCATCTGAGCAAATAGAGACACGGCGAGGCCTTGGTACCTATTTACTCAACAATTACCACAAAGCATCCAGGACTGTTTTTGGAATTTCACCTCATAAGAGATCTATAAGAAGTTTAGGAAGAAACTGAATTACACTTTAGGTGATGAAAATAATTTGAACGCCATCTGGAACAATGAAAATAAAGGGGTTCCTTCCTCCTTGAGATTGATGTATTGGGTTTACATTTGTTATGATTTGTAATATTTCTTACTTGTTATGTACTGAACAACATGTTTACATTTGAATGGTTACATGCTTGGTATCATTTTGCGAAAATGTTGCAATAAAATGCATGAAAAAGTCTCTATTTTCCAATGTCTTTTCAGATATGGGAAACATTTCTGAGAATTAATATGACCTACCAAGAAAGCACACCACTGTCTGGTTGAATCAGGATCAGACAGAAAACGAGCTAGGCCCTTTGGGAAGATTTCAGGGTATGGTTCATATTTCTGCACATTTATTTTATTAATTGCTTGTTCAGTATTCAGAGTGACATGTGGAAAATGAGGATGTTAACTGTGCGACTGAGCCCCCCCAAAATAAAGCTGGTGTGCCTTTGCTCTCCTGCTTTGGTTCTTTACCTAGCATAGCTCAACTGGTCCTGAGGATCAGGTCCGAACAGTAAAAAGAGGGATTCCCTCTTAAATCAATGGTCCATCTAACCCAGTATCCTGTCTATGATCATGGCCTTGCAACCACCAGGGCCGTCTCCAGGCCCCAGCGTTCCAAGGAGGTGCTTGGGGCAGCACTCAGAAAGGGTTTCCGCTGCGGCGGCAATTCGGCGGCAGCTCCTATGTCCCGCCGGCCGCAGCGGCAAACCGGCGGCACCTTCTCCCCTTTGCCGTCCGCGGCGGCAGTTTTTTTCTCTGCTTGGGGTGGCAAAAACTGTCGAGCCGGCCCTGGCAACCACTACCTGCTCTCCAATGATTAAAGGATTACATTTCAGCCCAATTTCCCCTCACACCACTGCAGAGGACTATATAAGTGTATTCTTGGGCGACAGAGGAAGCAGAATGCTTGTGGGAATGTAGGGCTACACAAATAGGTGTCCCAAGAAGGGACTGAACACCAAGCTGGGGAGTTTTCAAGCTACATTAAGGGCCTGCTGCAAAGCCCACTGAAGTTAGTGGAAAGATTCCCATTTATTTCAGTGGGCTTTGGCTCATGCCCTAACATAGAAAACATCTTGCTGTAACAAGAACATACAACATCTTGCTGTAACAAGAAATTAAATTGACAGTTGAAGAAAATACGAAACTAATGCAACTGCTTTAAATGTTCTGCTGGATTCTGTTCCCAACTTTCACTACTACATAAGCCAATGAGTACAGGTGAATTGGCCATAAGGCATCAAATATGATCACATCTGCACTATATATTTTTTTCACAGTGAAGTCTGAAATGTCTGGCTATATACTCCTGTCATCATCATCTTTGTTTATATTGCTAATGATTGGTATAAGAGTCAATGTCATCTGAAGGATTTTGTTGTTTTGTAAAGGGAGGTGTAACAGAGTGCAATAATTCATTTGCATACAAATCCTAAATTGCTTATGTTAATTATTAGTTATATTATTGTAACTCCTAAGAGCCCCAGTCATACACCAGGACCCCATTGGGCTAGGCGCTGTACAAATAGAACAAAAAAAGACAGTATCTGACTCCTGTGTGACTTTCTACTGGAGAGACCCTACTTTTGTGTTAAGCCATGTTCTTTTTTGCAGTCATAATGACCAGATGGAAATAAAAGCATACTCCTAAGGATGGCATCTTTCTAATGCAATTATAACATGACACCTTTTGTGGCATCTGTCATTACTATGCACTCTCATTAGGTCTACAAATTTACCCAAGAATTTGGACCAAAAAGAGCCAGCAATGCACACATGAAGTCTTCGAGCATTAGTATTACACAATGGGTCAAGTGCATTATGGGTTTATTCCACCTTACTCTGAAGTGTCAAACATACATCATTGTTGGAAGCAGGGGCCAGGGTTTGATGGCAAATCTTCTCTTCTTGTGGGTAGCATTAGGCAGAAAGGGAATAATCTCTATGCTTTTAAATATTATTTTTCAATATGTCATTGCCATATGTTATAGAAAGAGTTGTTTTAGGTTTACGGTCTTTCATGTATCATTAAAAGTATGCCTTCCAGCACTGCTATTTGCATTTCAGAAGGGAAGATGCTATTTCAATCACAAATTTCTGATATAATTCAGGCAAAACGGCTTCTTGTGATGTAGACTGCATGAGAAATTTAAACTCTGTGTCACAGTCAGATTTTATATGTATATTTCATTTGATTATTTTCAGTTTATAAAAATGTACTCATCCAACTTGCTAGGTATATTTAATATTTTCATAATGTATCATAGAGCAGGTTGGAAATTTTCTAACAAAACAGAGTTTCACTGAAAAATGTCTGAAGAAAGTGAGTCAGCTTTGACAACTTTACTCAGGTCAAAGGCAGATTTCTGTGAGAAACCAGCCTGGATCCCTGTCATGTTGCCAAGGAGCCCAGGGCTTCCATGGTCCACAGCTCCAGGGCAGTCCTGCAATACAGACTGACCCAGGGCCAGGTCCCCCTGGATTTCCACGGTCCATGGTTCTGGGGCAGCATGCCCCCCTCCCTGGCTGTTTCTTGGTTGCATTTCGAAATCTTGAAATTTCTTATTAACCAAAAATCCTGAGTTTCAGACAGCTTTAGTAATAAAGATAGGTTTGCCAATTTATATTTTCTCCTAATGACGGCAGTTTGTCACACCTGGAAGTTTCTCTCTGACTTTTTGGCTTATTTCATTCAGCGTCATTATATTTATGACTCAAATCAGACTATTCCTCTGTCAGTGTATAATGCAGCATCTATGTTCCATTTCCCACTCTGCATCCTCTGTGAATTACCATGTTTTATGACTAACACTTCTACCAGGCGGAGCAAGCAAGGAGGGAGATGAGGGGAGATATGATGCAAGGGGTTTGCATGCTACAATTTCATCTCTAGAGTTTATATCATCATCCTCCACTGGGGACACCACAGACAATCTTGGATGTAGCCACAGTGATCCACAATGGTCTGGGTTATGGTGATTCTCCATAGCTAATTATGGACCCATCATCTTTTAAAAAGCTACTTTGATTCAGAACACAGAAGCCATCTGCTCAGTCATACAGGACACCCAGAATACATCCTCCCAGTGGTCTGCTTTGTTATCTATTCAAGGTTTTGGTTTTTATCTTCAAAGCTATTCATAGAAATGGCCCAGATTATCTGAGTGATCTTCTGTGCTACTGAGGAGTGGATCTTCACACAATTGTTGCAAGGCTAGAACAGTGGTAGTAATTGTGGTTCCATTGAACTCTGATGCAAAACTCCCAGCCAGGATGCCAGCTGGAGTATAGGACTTGCCCATCAGTATTTTATTAACTGCACGGCAATACTTAAATGATGTCTTTTAGGACTCATTTCATATTGATATTAGGCCACATTCACATTTGGCGTAAGCAGGTGTAAACGTCCTTGATTTCAATGGAGTTGTTTCTAGATTGTGTCATTGTGACCAGATGAATATTTCTGTGCTTATAGCGGTGAGGCTTTAAAACTGTAGTATTCGTAGGTTGAATCTTTACATTAGATGAGAAATAAAGCCAGAACAACAAAATAACCAATCATCCCAAACATACATGGACATGCTTTCAAGACTTACACCACACATCTTTTAGCAACAAGGCTGTGTCGACACAGCCTTGTTGCTAAATGTTGGCATGTGTAAGCACTCTTTGTTGGCACTTTTGCTGACCAAATACTGCTAGCCCCGCAAACGGCTGCCGACAAAGCCGCGTTCACACTGCCACTTGCTGGGCAAAACTTTTGTCTTTTTGGGGTGGGGAGGGGCTTTTTAAAGTGCCCATGAAAGACAAAAGTTTTGTTGACAACTTGGCAGTGTAGACAGGGGAGGAAAGGAAGGAAAGAAAAGGACACGTCTCCAAAGCTACCGACTGCCTGCCAGGAAGAGTAGCAAATTAATGGCTGGTGGCTTTTGGGTGCTTTCGGCAGAAGGCTGACTCCATAGGCTGCCCCTGCAGACATTTGCAGCAACAGAGCAGCCTTCAGTCCGACAGACTGGCATTATGCATTGCTACATCGTGAGTGACTGATAAGGATGGACACCATGGTAGACATAATGAATGGACTTAGTGGACCAAATTCAGTCCTGGTGTGAGACAATACAACTCCTTATACCGGGTCTGAATTTGTCCAGACAACAGAAGGGTTTCTTATCTGCATTCTAGTGGCTGATGACAATCACAGATGAGCCCAGGGCAGAGCTATTACTTTTGATTCATTACTCCCAGCTTCCTTACCATCTCTTCCTTTTTGTTTCATTCTTGCTGCTTGTTCTATAGCACAGTGGTGCCCTAGACCTCTACCATTTTTGCTGCTCCAAGCAGTGAAAAAAATCTCTTGCGCCGAATTGCCGCCGCGGACGGCAGGAGAGAGAGAAGCTGCCGCCGAATTGCCGCCGCTGAAACACTGCTGCCCCTTTCTGACTGCTTGGAACGCTGGGGCCTGCAGCCGGCCCTGCGTTTAACACACACATTTAGTTTTAACTTTGAAAGAGTCAATGGTGGTTTTATTAGATGAAAGAAATACATCTGAAGGGAAGCATGGCATTAATGACTGTGCTCCCTGCAGAATAAGTAATAACACAAATGGCCCATGAAACAATGAGATGTTATTTGTTTATTTCTGCTATTTGCATCAAAACAGGTAGCCCTTAAGTAAATAAATCCCTTTTTCAATACAGATGTTCCCTATCTGATACACTTAAAAATGTATAAAACTGGACCAAGCATTTATAACAGTGTATGACATAGTAGCAATAATCTCCTTAATGTTGCTTGTTGTTGTAGTCATTTTTGATAATGAATGTGTGCCAGGGTCATGGCTCTAATATAGGGAACACAGCCATTTACTGTTGTGCAGAAAGTAATGCGGATCATTGTTACCTATATAATTAATCTGGACTATGAGGACAAGTAATTACCAGGAAAAAAAAATCAAAACTTACTGCAGCATAAGGAAAATCATGTGCTTACTCTCAGATACCAGGTTTCCCTCGAGCACTCCCCCACGGTTCATTACAACAAGGTCCATTGTTTAAATTATTGGGTACCTATCTGAATCTACCTTTCTGATTCTAGGGTTGTGCAAGTACAGAACATGGGACAAAGGCTGGCCACACTGCATCTAGTTGTTCTTAGTCTTAGTTCGTTTTTTTTCAGATGACATCCTCCTAGTACAATATTTTCAGCTTTGATGAGCACCAAATAAATGTCTTATATGAGAAAACCAATTGAGTAAAAGTATGCAGCTTTAAGCCAACTAATAGTTAATTAGTTAATAGTTCAAAAGTTGAAATTCTTCTGCACAGAAGTTTTCTAATTCTATACAGGTGCAATGCATACCTTTTAGCAGAGAGAAAACATACTAATAACAGAAGGATCAGTAAAGAGTTTTTTGATAGTAAATAGTTCTGGAATATGTAAATAGTTCTTTTTGGTTTAGCAAACTTGGCAGGTTGTAAGTGATATTTGTATCCAATGAGGCCAAATAACGGTTTGTATTTTTCATGTTTTAGTGCACATTTTTTGACTGTTAGAAAGCGGAGTTGGCCAATTCCACCATGGCCCTGTCTCCCTCCTATCCACTTGGGGGTGCTATGCATCTCCAGGACAGTAGGGTGTGAGCATGCCTTGTGCTCCCAGAGCTCAAAGGCTACAATTCTACTTAACTATTATGTAGGCCTTGCAAAGGGGGAGTATGGGAGAGACTCCTTATACCACTCCCCACATCCACAGGAAAGACTCTAGTTTTGATCTAATAAAGTTCCTTCTGCTACCATAGTTGTAGTGCCAAAATATCAGGAAAATTTGTGTGGTCTGCATGGAGATGGGAGGTCCATCTAGAAGCGCTCTCCACCTTATATGCCATCCCACACTTCTCTACTGCTCCAGGTTTCTGCAAATTAATTTCTAAGGAAAACACTGCTTTTCTGAAACTGATTTGGTGATCCAGCAGGCCACTGAAGCAAATTCATTTAGATATCAGGAAACCCATAAAAGCCCTGTGGCACCAAACTGCAAAGGTGGACAGAGTGGACTCTGAGGTCTTGTTTTAGTCCTCAGTTCAATATTTCTCATGATTTTTAACCTCTACTGGTGGCTTATGTCAATTTGCCATCCAGATGCCATCCCCATATATCAGAAGGCTTCATCCTTCAGTTTTCTTCATCTCATTTGATATAGTTTAGGGTAAAATATGTGCTATAAGAATGCATCCCCTACAGCAGATCCATTAATCAAACAAATAAGCAAACATGCACAAACAATCCCTAGCAGATATTTATCTCACATTGGGTGCCTTGCCTTTGACATGCTGTGGTTTTACACTCACCCTGTGTGTCTTGTCATGTTGCATCACTTTATGTCAGTCTACAAGAGACTAGAACAGCAGGAGACAGAACTTGAGCAACCTTGATGGAAATTGATGACTCCTACTTTAAAGCAAAAGGCCTACTTTTTACCAATATGAAGTCTGAGCTGAAGTAAAGTAAACAGCCATCTTGTCTCTTTGAATATTTTAAGAATACTTTGGCACAGTGGTAAACCTTTTAAATTTGCTCGTTCTGTTTTCCACATGGTCTCACATTTTTATAACATTTTAAATTCCTTTTATGAATTACCTGTATGTTAGCCTATTCCCTACCTAGTTCTCAATTAATTTGTCCGTTTATCTTTATGGTCCATGATGTGCACCTCATCAATTCCCTTGTAATAGTAATACTCATTTAGATTAATGTACATTTTTAAAATACAGCATATTTCTAGCAGAAAGGACATCTCTTCACTCCACATCAGACCTGACACATTTCAGGCAAATGAGCAATCTGACACAAGAATATATGCTTTTACAGAAATTCTTAATTCAGCTCCATATTTATACTTCTAGAACTGCGCAAAATCTTTTGTCCAAAACTTTTTTTTTTTTGGCTGAAAAAAAATATTGATTCAGGTTGACCAAAACATTTCAAATTCATGTTGATTTTCCCAAAAAACCCTCTCCCCTTCCAAATCCAAAACAAAACACCCTTTCCCCCCAAAAGAAAACAGAAAAAAATCAAAATGTTTCATTTTGACATTGTCAAAATGAAGCATATCAATTTCTCAATTTAAAATTATTTTGTTTAAACATGTTCTTCAGTTTTATTAAAATACAAATATTTTTAAAATGTTTAAATTGAAACAAAACATTTCATTCAATACAAAATTTGCACTTTTTGGTTCAGACCTTTTTTATAAAATTTTTTTGAGCGACCCAAAATTATTTGTTTTTAAATTTTTCAGAATTACCAGTGAATCATAAAATCTGTTATTCACATCGCTCTACTTACTTCACAAAAATAGAACATGCAGACCAATTGACCACCCAACAACTGGAGAAGATATAAAAAAGAAAACTTAGCTCCCAAGTTGAATATCTCTTGTTTACATCAAAAATCTTTCTTTTTTCTGGCTAGGGTAACTCTAGAGATGACGAGAACTTTTATCCCGTAGAACAACTTCTGGCAGCATTGGTGGACCAATCAGAAGCTCTAGTCTCTTTTGTAAGAGAAAAGAAATGTTATTAACAGTTTTCTTTACATTTTGTCTGGGATGGGAACTTCTTGTATCACAGTCTCAGATACGTGCTTCTCAGATGCCCCAGTTAATCTTTCCTTGGCTGCGGGCTCCACAGGTTGTGGCATTTTACACTGGCCAGAAATATGCCTTCCTGGCTGGACAGAGATTTTAGGACTTAGAGATGGAAAGTAACTAATTTATTTTAAATCTATCCTGGGTACCTTCCCCCAAGCACGTTGGGAAATCCCTGGGCTCATATGCAGTTATGAGGTGTTTTCAGCGCTGTTATTTGTGTTTAATCCAGAACATTAGTGACAGGTGCTCAGATACTATAATGAGGAAGACCATATGTAGACACCTAAATAATCTTTCCTAGCAGTATCAGTAACTGCTTCCAAAATGAATAGCTTTGTCCTGTCCAAATCAACCACTTTCTCAAGTCCTTCTGTCGATTTCTCTGTAGTTCTCCTCTGTTTCATTGTACAGAAGGATGATTTGCAAGGATCCATCTTTCTGGAAAGGAATTTTTCTACCCTCACTACAGGATGCAGTCGAAGAGAGCTCTTTCCACTAGAAATACCACTCGCTATGGTATAACCTCCACAGTAGGGCTTTTATCAAAGAAATGCTAAGGGCCACACCACCTCCTTCACTATTTTAGGAGTAGGTGTGAGTAGAGCCGCTTGCAGCCTGGCAGTCTTGAGACAGATCAGAGTCTGTCTGATCTTGGGTCAGTGCAGAGTTTTAGCTCTGGGTATTAACAAGTGATTTTCCATTCCATATCCTGTACTCCACAACATTGTGTAACCCCCAAGGAGCTTACCTAGGTTTCTGGGGCTCTGTGTGCTGGTAGCTCGGGGAGAGGCACACTGAACCTGGTAGGGATGGGGAGCCCAGGGCAGACTCAGAGTCTGCTTGGCAACCACTAAGGAGTGAGAGGGCCTCCCAGGGAGCTGAGGAGAGGGGAGAAGCCATTTTGGAGAGGTCTGGAGCCAGCCAGGGGTCAGGACTGGCTGTGTGGGGAGCTGGTGAGTCCGAGGCCTGCATGCAGGATTCCCCCTGAGACCTGGCCTCTGGGGACCTGAAAGCAAGGTCCCTCAGCTTGGCCCTTTCCTTCTCCAAGGTGACTCCCAGTTTGTAGAGTTTTGCTGGGAAAACTTCTGCCAGCCAGGCTGAGTTAGTGCTGCAGGAGATCAGTCACCACATGACCAGTTCTGCTCTGGCTGCTAGGCCAGGGCTGCTGCCTGCTGTGAGTGTGTCTGAGACTAAAGTTAGGAGTTTAGGATAGTTTTGTAATCTGCACCTTGAGCCCTTAGGTGGTGAGGGGAAATCTGGCACCAGAAGCAGCCTGACTCCTGCATGAAGAGGATGCCTGCCAACAGTGATCCTCAGCCCCCTTGCAGAGATTGAGGAGTCCAGAGCCATCTCTGAGGATCATTCATGGAGTTTGCGAGTGCACCATCTTTTAGTTAGCTAGTCAGGGAAATAGTTTGGGAGACCCCCTCACTCCTTGAACTGTGTCCTCAAACCAAGGGGGAAGGGTTTGGGGATTTTATTACCTGCTGCCTGTGAAACCTGAGGAGGGATTTACCACCTTATCCTACTTGTGAGTCCTTTAGGCTGTACTGAACCCAGTCAGCCACATTGCTAACCACTGTACAGAAGATATCATGGTCACAGGTCATCAAGCCCCCCAACAAAGTATGCGTACCAACGAGACCCAGATTTGACATTTGCTATATCAGTCATGTGGCTGGGGAACTTCACAGGTATTATCAGCATCACCACCGGTGACCCCAAGACTAGTGTTTTACTCTGTTCTGTTTATCTCCCGTTTAATATAATTACTGTGTTGAATATATTGTATGTATTTTTGTTCTTTCTTGAGAGTCTCCAACTATTTGGGAAGTAAGTGGGAGTTACCCTGTGGTTAGAATTTTCCTCCCAAGCTGCCCCTGTCAGGAAAGAGTGAAGGGGGTGGAGAATACTGCCAATTAGATTCATATGGGAAGAAAATAAAGCAGTTATACCCTGCTAAGTGGGTGGCGGGATCCAGAAGAACCCAGGCCTGTCCATCTAAACCTGTAAGCAGACTGGTATTAAAGGCTGTAACTGGGTGGAGAGGGGGGCACTACAGTTGCATGTTCAAATCAAACAGCCGGAGCCTGCCTACCTACCTGATTTATGCCTGTAAATATCATTAGCACAGCGCAGGATGTGTTAGTTATTTATCAAGGTTACATCATTGCACGGTGTATCTTTAAATCTAATTTTTAAAACAAGGGTCAAAAAGGACTTTTAAATAATATTGATTTAGTGAAGAATGTACTCCATGCTACAACTTCCTTTGTCCAAACAGTATTCTTTTGAAGAGGTGTAGCAAAAAATTCTGAAAATTTGTAGCTCGTATGCCGGAGAAAATATAACTAACATATGTATTATATATGCGGGATAATCATAATACAATTGGAAGTGTGTGCTATAGTATATTAGAAAAATGTTCTTCTAAAGAAGTCAGAAAGCATTATAATATCTGCACAGTGGAACAGACATTTTTATTTTTACTGCACTTTGGAATATCATTGATTGCTCTTTAGTCATGGAATAAAGAAGATCTGGTGATTTGATCATAAATAATTTATTTAAGCAAACCTCTCAGGGCTGCTGAAATAGGCTATAGAATAAATGAAAAGAAGTTTTTGCAGACTGACTCTGAAGTCAATGGGCCTTGAATCAGGCACTTCTTCATTATCGCAGTGTTTCTGCAAGCCCTGTTAGTCACTTGGAACCCAAGTTAAACAAAGTCTTAACTTTTTAGAAGGTTTATCAGAAGGCTGCTTTTCCTACCAAAAATAAATAAATAAACAAACAAAAATTTAGCATTCTGTATAGCCAAGATAGAAGACTTGGGAATTTCCTCATATAGTAAACTGATTTGTTGTTCTTCATTGATAATAATAAAAGTTGAATTTAAAAAGCAGATGCTGTATCTTAGCACAATGCAGATGTACAGTTCATACACCGCACTGCAAAACCAACCAAAATGCAGTTGAGGGAGCATTTTACGCATTGTATGTATTGACATTGTCAGTTGTCAGCTTCTGCTGAAGCAGGTCTTGGAGGAACTTAAACCTTCAGCCTAGGCTTTCACCCTATATACACTTTGTAGCTACATACTGGCTAGTCCAGTTGCCTGTTACTTTCAAGCGCACTTGCGTTTCTCTTTGTCTCCTTTTACTTCTAGGAATTGATTCCTATCTCTATCGTTAGTGACCTTGAAACTAAGTCTTGTCCACTTTCACACAAAACATTACATTAGTCAAGACAGAGAAGGATCAAGACTCCTTTGTTTTTTGTGGGAAAGCATCAAACACCCTTGTTTTATGTGTGAATATTCTGCTCTGTATACACCATTCCTTCCCAGAGCCCCTCTCCCCCAAGACTAGCACATACTCCTTGTCTAGTAACAACGCATTCAGTTGAAATCCAGGGTCAAAGCAGTTCCAGCTAAGGAAGCTAAAATCATTTTTCATAACTCATTTACTATTTTTAACTTGTCCTCTGGTGTAAGCAGCTATGCCTACATTTTCATCCACTTTACTATGCATGAAGTATTAATGAATTATACAACTGTCTAACAGTGCAGCCGTGCAACTTAAATAAACTCGCATAATAATAGTTACAAGGCTAGATTACTGGGTTTATTATGTTGCATAATTTCAAAAAAATGTCCTAGCCATTTGACTCTGGAGAGTACCCTCCATTTAGTGCTATGGCCTCCAGATTACAGATGCTTTGTTCTACATTTGGAAAAAGAACCAGCTCCACAATGACTTCTCTTGTATTATTCACAATACCACGTTTCACCAACTAATGATTATTAGATACTAGGTCCCACATACAGCTATAAAGAGTGAATTTCTTGCATGTTTGGCATTTGATGGAAGTAGTGGTGGATTTTATTATTCAGAGAAGGAAGTTGCAGATTAGAATGTCTCATGCTCTGGCCCTAAATGACCTTGAATCTTGCCCAATTTTTTTATTGGCAAAGATATTGCCTAAACTAACCCCCATTCCACACCAACCTCATGTTATTTCATGTTTATTGTTGTAGAGCACTTAGCTCTGGATCCAAAGCCCACTCAAATCAGTTGGAGTCTATCCACTGACTTTAATAGGCTTTGGACCTGGACCTTACATCAGAAATGCTTACTGATCAAATTGGGCTCATGGAATACATCATTTTTGTTTTAAGTAGCCATGTGAGTAATGTCTGGCTTTACTGCACTATTTTCTTTTGCTGCCTTTTTTTTTAATTTGTCTCACAGTAATAGCAGTTTGTTAGGTAAAGGTCACGGTCAGCTGCTTAGTTTCTGCTGATCGTTTACATGCAGTCAGAGAATAAGGCTGCTGAAATGAAGTTGATGCTGTTTTTCATGCCTGCATGGAGAGTGCTGCTTTGATTAGGAAATAGGTTTTGACGTGCTGTGAGATACAGAAACAGATGACACAATGGAGTGTCTCTCCATATGCTGGGGGTAGAGGGAAGGAAAAAGATGGAAAATGAAGGTCACGGAATCTGCCTCCTTTATTTCTGGCTCTCCAGGCAATAAAGATAATTTCTTCCCTGGCAGATTCTCAGTTTACATATAACTGATGTGATTAAGATGGTATTTCTGTACATATTTATAAATATCAATAGAAATTCAAGAAAGCGCGAAGGATGATGGGAACTGGCTCATGGCAAGAGTGGGGCCAGAAAGGAGGGGTTCAGGGTGCAGGAGAGGGCTCTGGGTTAGGGCAGGGGTTTGGGAGGGGGTGAGGGCTCCAGGGTGGGGCTGGGGAGAGGGTTTTGGGGTGCAGGAGGGGCCTCCAGGCTGGAGCAGGGGGTTGGGGTGAAGGAGGGGATGAGGGCTCCGGATGGGGATGTGGCTCTGGGTGGGGCCGGGGATGAGGGGTTTGGGGTGCAGGAGGGGTCTCAGGGCTGAGGCATGGGAGTGGGTTCAGGGTGCAGGCTTTGGGCAGCGCTTACCTCAGGTACGTCCCCCCTCTAGCTCCTAGGTGGAGGGGCAGCCAGGTGGCTCCATGCGGTGCCTCTGCCTGCCAGCGCCACCCGCAGCTCCCGTTGGCCCTGGTTCCCAGCCAGTGGAGCTGCAGAGCCAGTGCTCAGGGCAGGGGCAGCGCACGGAATTTTCGTGGCCGCTCCTGGCACCTAGGAGCCAGAGGGAGTTGCCAGCACTTCCCAGAAGATGCGTGGAGCCAGGCAGGCACCCTGCCTGCCCCGCTGAGGGAGGCCAACCGGACTTTTAACAACCCGGTCAGCAGCGCTGAGCAGAGCTACTAGGGTCCCTTTTCGACCGGACATTCTGGTTGAAAACCAGACACCTGGCAACCCTAGTTGGGAACAGCGCTGCTGAGTTCAGCTGGAGCTTATTCCGATTCTTCCCTGTTGGTCGCTTGGCACTTAGCTTGGGGGCAGCATCCCATCAAGAGACTGCGGTGATGGCTCCCCAGCCACTTGAAGCAGCATTTCCCTTGTCCTACGGCTGAGTGCTGTATATTCAGGGTGGTGGGGTATTGGGGAAGGTGAAAAGTGCTCTAAGATTGGGATATAAAAGCAGCAACATGAGAGAGAAAGGAGGGAGTTGTGCATTAGTTTAATTGTTGTAATCTCCATTTTTAACAACATTTTATACGTTTTCCACCATTTTTGTTGTCAGAGGTTACAATATCATACAGTGACATGCATGTCCTAATATACTGCTTAGTATAATGAGCCAGTGCTAAACAACGCCCAATTTCCAGTCTCCTGTGGTTATCAAATATAAGGCATACTATTATGCTCACTGTGTGCAGTAGGAAATATCTAGACAAAGCACTAGAGAATCAAACCTTGTGTCTCTAAAGCATGACTAATATCACAGGAACTGTGTTCCTGAAGAATCTGACAGGCAAGTTTATATGTTGGATGTAGTCAGGGAAACTTAGGGCCAGATCTTCAGCTGGGATAAATCCTTATAGCTCCATCAACTTTGGTTTACACTAGCTGAAGATCTGGCCCACAGACTTGCAAAATCATTAAATGGTGTAAGAGGTGGTGACCACCCCTCCCCATCAGTCTTTGAGGGAGGCCACGCCCTCTTACTACAAATGGTTTTGTGGGGAGAAGGGCAACACTCAGGCTGGAATTAAACCAACCTCAGAACCACCACCACCACTTTAACGAGCCAATATAAACATTGGGACATGGAGATATTGGAACTATCCTTTTAAAAAAATACCAGATTTGCTAAAACTGGAATGCCAGGTTATTGATGAGAGCTATAAATCCCATATACTGTAGTATTAAGTACATACGAGGCTGTTTCTCTTTCCTATTACATTGTACTGGTAGGTCTGCCCCTCAATTTGTTTAGATGAAATAAATGAGTCTTCAGAAGAACTTGAAAGACTTATTCTGGTAGAAGGAAAGAGAGTTGGTTTATCTCTGCATGCATGTCAGGTGCCTTTAGGCACAGTACTTCAAAGCTAATCAGCAGGAGCTAAAGAGCATCTGTGAATTCAACAGCTGTGTCACCTGTGTAGGCATCCGATGGAGTGAGCTGTAGCTCACGAAAGCTCATGCTCAAATAAATTTGTTAGTCTCTAAGGTGCCACAAGTCCTCCTTTTCTTTTTGTGTCAGCAGAGTTACATTATGTCCTTATAAGCTATCATGGGCAAGGCTTGATGGGAGCCAGTTTAGCTGACTAAATTCAGAGTTGGGAAGGAGCTGCAGAAACCACCCAGCTGGTTTCTGTGAAAGATGATAATTTTTGCCCCAGTTTTCAGTGACTAATTTATCTAATTTTTATATTGATGCAAAGTTGGACAGGAAAAGGAGAACAGAGGAGTTTTATATTTTACCGTGAACATGCCCCCTGGTCATTCATGGCCTGCATATTCCGTTAAACAACTGTCCAAAAGGAGAGCTAACTGAGTCTGAGGACAGGGTTTCAGATTCTGATTTTAACTTTTTTTTTGTAAGCCTGCCATATCAAGGCTCAGATATTTCGTTTCTTGTAGATATTTCATTATGTTTATTTCTTACATCTGTGTGGTGCCTTCATCCTAAAAGTTCAATAAGTTCTTTATGAACGTAAGCAACTGAAATACAAACTATGTATCCTACATTTCTATTTTATGGTCCCCATTATCTGAGCATCTGTCAATCTTTTAATGTATTAATCCCCCGTGAAGTAGGAAAACCATTACTACCACCACATTACAGATAGGGAACTGACATACAGAAAACTCCTGCATGTTCCTCTGCTGTATGGGTCAATCTACTAGGACATGGATGAAGTCGAGGGCGTGTCTTAACAGGGTCCTCAGGAATTGGAGCAGTACGCAGAAGGCAGCAGACTGGGTTATTCCTGTGGTCTGGCCTATGACCCTCTGGAACAATCTGGAACAAAGTGGTAACCTGGACAGGCACTGTTGTGCCACAGACTCGAGATCATCACTGAGGAGATTGCAGAGGCTTTGGATGTTCTTCTGGGTCAGCCTATATCTCTGTTCGCAGACTTGCTTAGAAAGCTGCTGTACAGGTGGTAGGCGTGAGAGTTTGGGTATAAGAGTCACCCACCCCTCCTTGGATTTGGGCTCAGGCTGGAGTGCTGCTTTGATTTCTAGCAAGTACAGGACCATGCAGTCATTCCATATGATCTTCTGCACTCCAGCCTTCCCCCTCCAGACCTAGCAGTCCGCTCCCTCTTCCCCCCACTGGCGATCCTCTCGGTTTCCTAATCCTAACCCATCCTGCCCACCCCTCCCCCAGAATGCCCTCCCAGACCAACTTATCTGGGTTCCCTGCCTTGTCTAATTACCTGGCCTGAACCTATATATTTCTCTTCTCCCCTCCAAGTGTTCGACCAACCCCATCCTTGACCCTGACCAGCTAACCTACAGCCTGTCTATCTAAATGAAAACTGTCCTCCAACATGCATCTGTTGCTGGTTCACACTCAATAGATAGCTCACTTTTGCCCTCAATTTCCCTTTGCACCTGCTGCTTTTTGAGCAATTGCAATGGTACCTAATGGTGGCCTGCAAGGGGGCCTTCTGGATTCAGGCCATTATAGGTACTGGGTGTTATGATTGATCCAAGCAGGCCTACATGATTAGCTGCTGACAGCAAGATAGGCAGGCCCCTGCCTAGTTTAAAAATGGCAATAGGTGCTCAGGGAACTCCACATCAGGTAGGGGGCCAGGATTAATCTGTACAGCTAGTTGAGACTGTAGCTGTTCCTAGGTGTGAGCCCCAGACCCTGTGGCTATTGCTGTGTCAAGGTTCCTTCCCCACTCTGAACTCTAGGGTACAGATGTGGGGACCTGCATGAAAACCTCCTAAGCTTACTTTTACCAGCTTAGGTTAAAACTTCCCCAAGGTACAAACTATTTTACCTTTTGCCCTTGGACTTTCTCTGCCACCACCAAACGTCTAACCAGTATATTACTAGGAAAGAGTCCGTTTGGAAACGTCTTTCCCCCCAAAATCCTCCCAAACGTTACACCCCCTTTCCTGGAGAAGGTTTGATAAAAATCCTCACCAATTTGCGTAGGTGACCACAGACCCAAACCCTTGGATCTTAAGAACAATGAAAAAGCATTCAGTTTCTTAAAAGAAGAATTTTAATAGAAGAAAAAATAAAAAGAATCACCTCTGTAAAATCAGGATGGTAAATACCTTACAGGGTAATTAGATTGAAAACATAGAGAATCCCTCTAGGCAAAACCTTAAGTTACAAAAAGACACAAAAACAGGCATATCCATTCCATTCAGCACAGCTTATTTTCTCAGCCATTTAAAGGAATCAGAATCTACCGCATATCTAGCTAGATTACTTACTAAGTTCTAAGACTCCATTCCTGTTCTGTCCCCAGCAAAAGCATCACACAGACGGAGAGAGAGAGAGGCTTTGTTTCTCCCTCCCCCCAGCTTTTGAAAGTATCTTGTCTCCTCATTGGTCATTTTGGTGAAGTGCCAGCGAGGTTATCCTAGATTCTTAACCCTTTACAGGTGAAAGGGTTTTTCCTCTGGCCAGGAGGGATTTTAAAGGTGTTTACCCTTCCCTTTATATTTATGACAGGCTGTTTGCCATGGAATAGCACCACCGCTTAGAACACTGGTGGTTAGATGCCGCTGAGTCCCAATGGATGGGAAAACAGGCCCCTGGGATTAGGGAGCAGATGAGCAGTGGCTTTAAAAATGTCAGGGCTCCTAAATGGTGGATTTAGATACCCAAGCAACATGCCCGACTGATCAGAAGTTGAGGTTTGTGGGTGGTGGGGTTTTGCAGGGCAAATGCAAACATGAGGGTGGGTACTGTTTGGTGGAGGTGTGTATGTAATGTGGCCCTGAGAGAAGGCCAAGAAAGAGCTTGATGGGCAGAGTGCTGGCTGGAAAGAGGCTTGGAATTGTGAACAAAGAAAACACCACCTATTGTCAGATTCCTACTATGTTCAGGAAAGCAGGACTTTGTCATATTTATTTACAAAGAATCAAAGAAATATCTGAGTCCATCATCTATTTCTCCTCCTAACATAAACAAGCTGCAGCAAGACCCATAATATTAGCTGATCGCTCCAGTTAAAAGGAGAAATATAGAGTATATAGAGGAGTCTGGAATTAAAGAATGAAAACATGATATTCTGCTATCATATTTGTTGAGATACCTGCTGTATAATGAAGATTTCATTATTAAAAATTATTTGTCTTTCAGTCATGCATTCATTTTTGTCCTTGTTTTTTTCATTGCTGTTTTGTTGTTGTTCTATCTAGAATGTTTTGGGGTCTATTTTGGCTTTTGATGGTGGAGCAAAAGAGGATTTGGGCTGAGTTAATAACTGGACTCCAACATTTTTGTTTTAAGGAAATGATTATTTAAAGAAATTGTTACATACTGAACAAGGGTTTTCAGGTAACTTTATAAGTTTCTCAAATGCATAAGTTACATTATTTCTTTCTCTCTCAGAGATATGGATAGCCAGGTCAGGACAAAATGTGATGTTTTCTCCCCTCTTCCCCATTTATAAATTCCATTTTACAATAGGAATATGATGATTCAAACAAAGTTCCCCAGCAACTTGTGAATTTCCCAGAAGGTTAAAGTCAGTTGATGCCTCATAATTAGTGATAGACAAACTGGTTTGGGTAAATGAAAATCAAACTCAACCTTTGCATAAGTTCAAAAAAGCCATTTACAGTTTTGTTCAATTTCCCCCCCACCACTATATGCATACTGGCATTTCATGCGGAACAGGAAAACCAACACATAATGAGAGGCTATTTTTGCAGTAATTGTGACTGAGGCTGAAAACTGGAAGCACTGTCAATGTCATTAGCAGAGTCTATTCTCAAGAAAGAATCTGATTTCTCAAAGAGTTTTGAGAACCTTCTGATCATCTTGAGAGTGTTTCTTAATTTCTGCATTCAATATTTATGGTGTGTGATTAGTTATGAAGTCACACTAGGGTGAAATCTTGGCCGTCCTGAAGTGAATAGCAAAACTCCCATTGGTTTTAATGGGCAGAATTTCTCCCATATAGCTATTGTTTCTGCTCCCTCGTTAGATGACAACATTTTTAAAAACAGAAGAATGTCAAATGACCAACAGGGAATCATGAATTTCTGGAGAAATATTCATTCATACTAAAATCCATAGAACTAGAGAAAATTTTAACACCTGCTAAGCAGTCATCTGACTAAGGTCACTTCACAAATAGCCGTGGGGTGATGTTAATCAGGTTATATATAAATATGGTCAAACCTATTTTCCCATTGTTCAATCAGCTCCTCTCAGTACTACAAATACACAACACCCAACTGCCTTAAAAGAATATCATGGTTGCAAAGTCAAGCACTCAAAAGTAAGGACATGTCAGAATGAAGGTTGCCTGTGCAATTGGCCTCAGTTGTTCCCAGGGCAGCCCTAGGTGCTTTGCCAACCAGCCAGCCCTGGGCGGAAAATGTTTTTCAACAACACAAACAAAAAGAAACAAACAAAAAAAGCCACTGAATGGCACAGCAATGTGGTGCCCCCTGAAAGTTAGCAGTGACCCTGCTCCTCAAACTGGCCTCGTTGTTCCCCCCTCACCACTCTTTCCTCCCTCCCTGTCTCCTTGTCCCAGTCAGTTCCAGTTCTCCCCCTGCACCCTGGCTCCTTGTTAGATACGTCTCCCATTCCCTCACTCCACCCCCCCCCCCAAGTCTGAGTGTTCTCACCCATCCCCATTTCCCTCATTGGCTCCCATAGTCCCAGCCTCCTCTGGCTCCAGTCCCACTCTCTCTCTCTCTCTCTCTCTCTCTTTCCCTCTACCACTGTTCTCAGTCATGGTTTCTCTTTCTTTCCCCCACCCTTCCCCATCTCACCAGGCTCCTTGTCCCAATCTTTTCCTTTCCTTCTCTCCTCCTTCCCCCCCTCCCCCAGCCCTGGGGTCTGGCTCTTGTCCCCTTGTATTCGAGTCACGCAGCTTCCTCCTGGTGCCGGCAGGGAAGGTGTGTGTGTGTGGCAGAGCACAGGGGAGACAAGCTCCTTGCTCTCAGTTCTGGTGCCTGGCATCTCCCGATCCTTGAAGGAGCAGCTGGGAGCTACAATCACAGGGAAAATCCTGCTTCGCATGCTCATTCCCTGTGGAGATGGTTCATGTGCAATTTGGTGAGCGCTAGGAACTATGAGGGGCTAGAGCATGCCCAGTGTGCACAGAATCTTTGAAGATTTTTGCTGCTACACTCTAAGAAGCCTCTACTGACCATATGGAAACCGAGTTTTTTTGGAGGCTTGTAACTTGGCCAGATTTGGGTGGATTTTCACAGAAACAGCAGAAGAAACATCCCTGATACTAAAACCACCCCTTTTAAATTTCAAGTCGCTACTCCAAAGCATGATAGTGATAGAACTTCTCAAAGAAAAGGTTGTCAATTTCTTTAAATTACAAAACAACAACTATTTCCTAGCTTCATTCTCAGAAGTGGCTGAACTGTTTTAGCTGAAACTTTCCCAAAAACAATCAGCCCCAGGCAGACCCTTGGCTTGGAAAATTTCAGCCCAAATGGTTAACGTGGATTAGTGTTATAAGCAACTGAAATCAGAGGCTCATAATGGGAAGTGCCAGGCAACCAATAGGCAATGTTACCAGCCCTGCCTATAATATAGGGATATATTAGCACCTTACCCTTTTCCAGATATGGTTTGATTTTAATTTACTATCTTAGTACTTATGTTATGGCAAGAACAAATGTAGTTCTGGACAATTCATGTAAAGGGCTTCAATTTAATTCTAAACTGACTAATTCCCTTTTATGTGTAAAAACTGATCCTCATCTATAATTATATCCCCTTTTGCTTTATGCTTGGTGATATTGTGCACTCATTTTTTTTCCAATACTGTATTACAAACAATAAAACCAACTGCAGTATAGATACCATTTGAAGTAAAGTGAGAGGTTGTATTCCCGACTGTAACTGTGCCTCCCACCCTTCAGACCTACAGCTCTGTCTTTGCCCAGACTCATCACTGCCTGCTCTCTCAGGCCACTTTTAGGAAGAGACCCTGATGTTCTTTTCCCTTTGACAGAGTGTCTAGGCTGGACCTCAACCCTGACTCAGTTTATTCAAAGGTCAGACTGCTTCACTTACATAAAATCCAGTCATACTTTCCCACAAATATAACCACTACAATTGCATCTATCCTAACTAATGCAGCATTTAATTGCCAAAATGATTGGAGAGAGAATTAAAAAAAACAAAAAACCAAGTAAAATATAAAACAGAGCTAAACAAAATCACTGTAAAAAACAAAGGTAGCTGGGACCTTACATGTTGTCAGGTCAATATATATAGTTCAGATCTTACCCAAATGTCATGCTGACAGCCAATCCTTAATAAACCAAAGATTTATTAATAAAAGAAGAGAAGGGAGAGTTATTAAATGGCTAAGGAATCATATACATACAAGTGATTTTCACTATTCATAGATCAGGATCATAGCAATGATGTTATATCTGCAGGCTTGTAAAAGTCTCTTTGGAATTATCTACAGGTCAGAATCCAAAGGCAGCTTAGATGTAGTCTGTTAGAGTTTTTCCATGCATTTTCCAGGGTATTCCATAGAACTATTTGGAAGATGTCAGCCCCACAGCTTAAACTTTCCCTGTTCAAAGTTCAGCAGACTAGAGATGTAGGATCAGCCCCAAGGTTCCTTTTTCATAGCTGAAGCAGGCTGGCAAGCTGACAGGCAACTTCACCATGTGGGCATGGAAGAAAAGCATATGCCAATAGTTTGTGATCTTTATTCAAATATAATGCCCTTTGCAACAGCCGTTTAAACTATCAAGATAGTTTACAGATGTTTCACAATATGGAATCACAAGTTTCAAAGAGAGATGAGGACAATTATTACTTCCCAAGCTTCATTTAAATATTAATATCTCTTTTGATCTAGAGACAATTGAGTATAGTAATATAGCATTACAAGGCATGAAAAGGATTTAGCATCTACAAGCTAATTTGGTTTCTTCTAACAAGACATAGGTAACCACAGATAAATACATTTAGCATCTACTCTTTAATTCTTATCGATACAAACAAATGGGTTAGAGATTGCTAGCCTAATTAAGATGTATTTGCTATCCACACAAGTGAATTGTCCTGTTTACAACTGTAATGTCTCTTGTTAAATTGTTGTAGGTCATACACAGGTTGGCTGGTCTTCCAATGTCACATCAAGGGAGACAACTTGTGCTGAGATGCCCCAATAGAAATCCTCTTCCACTTGCTTTATATGTCAGACTGGCTGAAGGTTTCCTGCTTTGGAGCCAAGTGTTCTGAACCTCAGCTGAACAGATTCTTTCAGTGAATGTCATCAAGCCAGCATCCAGGCTCTCAGATGTAATGGTGCTGGGTCCAGGTGCAGGATCAAACCGTTGTTCTGTGAGCTTGTTTTAGGTAGGGTGGGGACTCTGTTCAGAGGTTCAAACAGAACTTAACACCAGATTACCTGTCCCAGGCTGGGGCTATCATCATCACCAGTCTTGCATCTTGACTCAGTACCTTCAGTATCATGGGGATCAGTGGAAAGTATACACCGGTGACAAAGATACGAGAAAAATGTCTGTCAGGGAACCTTGGCTCAAACCCCTGCTTGAAGAAAATGTTTGACGCTTGTTATTCTGCTCTTTGGCAAAACAGATCTATTTCTGGGAATTCCATCTTGCGAATGTTGTGTTGGACAGTCTTTCACAGACCACTCACTCGTGGTTGTCTGAGAACTGTCTGCCGAGTTGATCTGCTGAGGTGGTTCTGAAAGCTGGGATGATTGCAAATCAAATCACAACAGTGGCTCAATGTACCAAGTCCAGAGCCAAAGGGCCTTCTAACAGAGTGGAGAAGGCCTGGCTCCTCCTGTCTGTGGACGTAATGCACAGCTGTGGTGTTGTCTTTCTGACTTGGATTGTGGATCCCAGGAGTAAAGGCAGAAATGCTTTGCATGCCAGATGGATGGCACTGAGTTTTGTGACATTTATGTGCAGATGAGCTTCCAGAGGGGACTACTGGTTTGCTCAGAGTTTGAAGGCAATCTGGATGAGCTCCCTTGTCCCTAAATGGAGGTGTCTGTCACAATTGTATTGATAGATGGAGGTGCAGGGGAGTATATTCCATTGCATCCCTGAAATGGATCTGTCCACCAGTTTAATGAAGAAAGGACTTGTGCAAGACCTTGTGCAACCATGTTCATGTGGTGTCTGCCGGGCAGATAACACTGATTTTTAACCACCATTGCATGGAGCATAGGTGAAATGTGATAAAGTGCATCATGCAGGTGCATTGAGGCCATATGTCCCAGGGTTCTGAGGCATTCTCTCATTGATGTCTTTTGATGAACTTAAAGTTAACTGATGAGGTTCACTGTAATTTAGAATCTTTCTTTTGGAAGGTAAACTCTCACTGTCCTGGAATCTAACATGGCTGCTATGAACTCCCTGCTATAAGTTGGAATAAGTGTGAATTTTTGTCTGTTGACTCTGAGGTCCAGAGAGGCAAAGAGTTTAAGGTTACTTGGATTGAGTGGGTTACCTGTTGGAGTGATCTTCTTTGGTTCAGCCACTTGTCCTTGTTTTCTTAGATGAGCTGTCACAACTGCCAAGCACTTGGTGCCATGGAAAGACAAAAGAGAAGGACCTTGTACCGGTAGCAAGAAGTTTCTACTAGGAACCTGAGGTATTTCACATAGGCTGGATTAATGGATATATGAAAACAAGCATCTTGCAAGTTAAGAGCTGCAAACCAGTCTTGAGGATCTAACGATGGAATTATGGAGGCCAGCGGCACCATCCTGCACTTGAAATGATGGCTAAATTTAGTGAGACATTAAAGGTCCAGAGTGGGATACCAATTCCCTCTCTTATTTGGGATAAGAAAATAATGGGAATTAACCTCTCTGCCCCTGAATTCTAAGGGCATCCAGTCCTAGTTGTAGAAAGGAGTCTGCTTCTTGTTTTAAGAGTATCTCATGCAAAGGGACCTGAAAAGGGATGAGAGAGGAGAAGGGACTGGAATTGCATAAAATACCTCTTCACTGCAATTTCAAGAATCACACTAGACTATTTGTCCAGGCTTTGCAAAAATAATAAATAATAATAATAATAAAAAAGACAGCTGCCAAAGTGGGGATGGAGGGTAAGGGTAAAAGGGAAGAGATCTTCTGGAAATTCTGCCAGGCTCTCAACGCTGGCATCAAACCTGCTGCTTGATGTAGGACACTGACTGTGCAGAAGTAGAGTGTCATTGTCACAGAAATTTCTGCTTCTTTCTCAGCAGCTCCAGGGGGCATTGAGGCGAATAATAGTGCTGAGCAGAGGAATATTGCCTAAAGGAAGTCTGTGGTCCTGCTTGCTTCCTTCTTTGGCATGGAACATAGAGGCCTAGGGAATACAAAGTTGCCCTAGATTCCTGTAAGGAATGGAGGGCCTTATCCGTCTTGGAATTAATAAGTCAATTGTCCTCAAAAGGAAAACCCTCAATTGTTGTTTGGGCCTCCCTGAGAAGTCCTAAAGATTGGAGGCAGGAATATCTTCTCTTGGTCACTGATGTAGCCACAACATGCGTCATTGCATTGGACGCATTCAGAGCAGCTCATGAGGAAGTACAGGTTATCAGTGGTCGTTTACAGATGATGGTCTTTAGTTCCTCTTGGCATTCTTGAGATAGCCTGACCACAAATTAAGACAGTTTGTCCTAGTTCATATAGTCATATTTAGACAGATGCATTTGGTAGCTAGCCACACCCACCTGGAAGCTGGTAGCTGAACAGATTTTGCTTTTGAGAAGGTCTAAGGAGGGAGTTAGGAAGTATATCATACTTTTCAGACCCAGTGCAGTGCTTTAATACACATGGGACAAAAGCGAATAGTGATCCCTTTGATGTTTTGAATTCTATCAGACATAGCTGATGTAATTAATTATGGGTTCCTGAGGGGAGAGCTCCCCTGCATCAAGGAACAGGAGTCTGGCTGCTCTCACATTCAGCTATACCAGTTCAGTCTTCTTCCGCATCCACTCCCACAGAATGTGGCTGATTTTAGTAATCAATTTAGTCTGAGCCCTCTTTCGTTTCCAACCTTACTCTGAAATTATTCCTTAAGTTTAAGTTCAGTCAAATGTGTAAGATGTTTTTATTATAAAAAGTGGGCTCCCAGGCTCTCACAACATTAAGATTTACAGGACACATGGCATGCAAGAAAGACTACAGACACTGATATCTAGATGAACCTATTAACTTTGCAATGCACTCAGATTAGAGCTGAGTTTTGCTACTTCCAAGGTAATTCAGTCCATGAGCAACACAATAAATGTCTTCAGTGAAACATTATTTTTCACATACCCCCGAGGCAGTATTTCCGGAAAAGGTACAAGACATTGGAAAAAAACAGAAAAAATGTTTTTTTTCCCCTTCAGAACAGGATCCACTGAAATGTGTCTAGCACTATCTAAACAAGTATTGAAGTACTTGTTACAGTCCAGTGAGGACAGAGATAATGGTCCAGTTTCTGCTCTCCGAAACACCAGTCAAACACCACTGAAATCTATGTAGAGTTACTCCAGATTCACTCTGGAGAGCAGAATCTGGTCCATTTTTTCTATTGAAATAAAAATTTACACATTTTAAAAATGGGTTTAATAGGCTGTACAATTTTAGCTTTACAAATCTGTTCTGCTGGGTTTTGACCTGCTCTTCCCAACCCGTAACCTAAAAAGTCACAGGTTCAGAGAGCACCACAAAAACAGATACACCATTCATGTTTTTGTGGAAAACGATGCTGAATGGACTGAGACCAAGATGGCCATACTTATTTGACAGGTTCATGAACTTAGTTACGCTGAGTTTGGTTGATAGTGAAACCCCTAACCAGTTGTATTTTTTTGCATGGTTTCATAAAGAAAGTTTCACACAGCTCTCATGTGAGCTATCTGGTGTTTTTGTTTGAGTGAGACAACCTGACAAGTTCAGTGAGATGCACTTATCCCTAAATGAGAATCTGCAAAAGAATGATGCCTTTTCAAAAACACGTCAGGAAGTTGTTCTCTCTTTCACACATCATCCAGTCGTACCCATTTATCTCATTTACTAACCTGATCTCCCTTTCCAAATGCAGGGCAAGAAGATACAAATGCCCAGAGAACTTTTTAGCATAGCTGGTAAATTTTATTATTGAATATTACAAATAGATTGTAAAAAGAACCTAGCACTGTTAGAAACTGCATCATTGAAGAGTAAAACCTTCATAGACGGTGTCAGTTTTTACTAGGACTTGAAGGGTATGGGGATGCAATTACAGGGGAGGAAGGAAGTAGGGAAAAGTTGTGGTGAGGTCAGTACTGGCACCAGTGACTTACTTGATTGAGGTAGAAATGGGGAGGGGAGGAATCAAGTACTGATCACTTCTTACTAGATGATTTAGAAAAGGGAAAAAGGCACTGAAGCTAACAACTAGACTTGCTCAGGAATTTTCCATGAAATGATTTTTTTTTCTTTTTTTTTTGGTGACAGAAAATACCGTTCTGCAACATTGAAATTTTTCCCCACAGGAAATGTTTAATTTGCTGGAATTTTTCAATTTTCCTGATGGAAAATTGAAACAAAATACTTTGTTTCGGGTAGGTTAAATCCGAATCAAAACATTTCCATTTGTTGAGCAAAACCAAAATATTTCCTTTAGAGTCAGTTCAACATTAAACAATATATGCTTATGGTGCCCCAGTGCCTCATGGGAATTCTAGTAAGACTTCATGCTCCCATTCAGTCTTATGGGGCAGACTTTTTGGCTAGACCACATGATCCACTGTGGTTTCCCCTCTAACTGAATGTTTGGTGTATCATGGGAGATGCAGTCCAGCCGGCTAACCTGGCCTATAGAGGGGAATAAGGTCATGAGGTATTCAAACTACTACTCCCATTGAGGCACTGCAGCGCCATAGGTAGATGCAGTTTAATGTTGAACTGAATTAAATCAAAACTTTTCGATTTAGTTCAACATGAAAATGAAAGTTTTGATTTGGGAATGTTGAAGTGTTTTGATCAAAGATGTGAAAATTAAATGTTTTAATATTTTTGAACTTGTTTTTTGGAACAAAGTTTGATATTTTGAGTTTTTGTCCTGTTTTGGACAAAAACAAGTATCAAATATTCTAATTCCCCACAGGATAGAAATTCCGATTTTCACTCAGCTCTAATGACAATACAATTCCTGAAAGGAAAAATGGTTATGCTTTTTCTATTGTCCTAAAGTAGTATTGATTATTAATTATTATTATTATTATTGGCATAAGCATTATGATAGCACCTAGAAGCTCTAGTCATGGACTAGAACCCCACTGTGCAAGGCACTGTACAAACATAGAACTAAAAGATGGACCCTGTCCCAAAGATCTTACAATCTAAGTATAAGACAAGAGAAAAACAGCTGGATACAGTGTTACTTTACAAGACGAATTGCAGGAGGCAAGAAAGAGTAAGTATCAGCAGACCTGGCAGATACTCCAGCCCCCACATCACCAATGCAGACCTCCCGTAAACATGAACTTCTAATAAAGAGATTTATAAAAATTACAGGGGAGAAGTATGATGGATGTAACTGAGAGGCAGCTGCTGTTTCTGTGTTTCAGTTCAGAGAGAGAATAAATCATTTTGTTCTGTCTCTCTCCTGGAGACTCTGTTCCTTCTTTGTTTCCCCCTTAAGCTGAAATAATTAAAATCTATACAGAAAAATGTATGACTTGGTCTTTGGGTAAGAGAAAAGCCAAGAAATCCAAACATGAAGCTTTATAAAGCCTTCATGAAGAACTGTAGTTTGTAAGCTTGGAGTGTTTTGTTCACTAGAGGTTGCATATCTAGCAAGCCTTTTACTAGATTGTGCTCCCTAAGGACCAAATCCTGGTTCCAAGGATGTCAATGATAAAACTCCCATTGACTTCAAAAGGAGCTAGGATTTCCCAGCTCCCCAGGTGATATCCATAGTTAATATTTCTGAGTTTGCTCTGTCAACAGGCTCAAAATTAATAAAAAACCTTTAAAATATGTAGTCTATTGTCATTTGAGCCTTAAACATCAAAGACCAGTATTTAATATTATTTAATTTGATGTTTGGTCATCTTCTATTATGACATAAAAGCAGAATCAGATTTGTTTATATTAATACATGCCCCAGAGTCTGTGGTGTCTTGTGTAGAATTCAGTCAGAACAAAAGGTCTCAGACTTTAACCCAAGTGGCAGCCTTGTTCAAAAAGGTAAAAACTAAATTAGAACTAAAACTGCAAGAAAAGATTGAGCGTGTGTGTTTAAAAGCAAAATAGCCTTCACTCAGAAAGCTTGATCTAAACATTTCAATAGGCAGTCGAATTCAGCTGATACTGTGTCTTCTTTGACTGCCATATTTTATATAGACCTGTAGAATCATGGCCATTGGGCACATAAAAGCTCCTTTAGATCATCCAGTCCATTTTGTGCCAATGCAGAATTGTTTACTGTAGTACGCTTCTAATGCTTTGTCCAGTCGAATTTTAAATGAAAATGGTGGAAGCCCCGTTGCTTAACTAACTCAACCTTAAAACACTACTAGGAGAGAGGTAGAGGTCACAAAGCAAATTGGGAACAAGAATTTAGAAGATTCTGGACTTCAGTACTGGGCTTGGTCCAGGAGTCCCGTCTGTCCCAGGGGTGCACATAAGCAGTTCCCATTAACATTAAGTATGTGTGGCAATAGTGATTGGACAAGGAAGTGCTCCTCAAAGGCTCCACTCCACTGAGTTTTCCAATTATATTATTACCTTTCCAACTAGAACTGAATTTGAGCATGGTTCCCTTGGTCCTTGTCTATGCTAGGTGAGAAAGTGTGGCAACAATTAAGTGGTAGGGTCACCTTAAGTTGCAACACCTATACATCACCTTGCCCCCACAAACAGGCATTCAAGGTGTTTTAAAAGCACTGGTTAGACAACCTGCAGGTGGGCAGGGTGCATCAGATTCAGAACAGTTTGCAACATTTCTGTGTGGGGACAGAAGGATGGGGGAGGGCTACATGTCATTCTTACCTTTAAAATTAATTTCACAACATGCCCTAACTCTTCAGTTTTCAGCATTTCTCATAAAAGGAAAAAAACACAAGAATATGTATTGGAGGTTGATGTTTTTAATTAAATATTTTAAAATTAGGGTTCAATAATTATTTTTAAATTTCAAAATAAATAAATTGGTATTCTAATTGGTATTCTAAATACAGCAGCCGTGTTAGTCTGTATCCGCAAAAAGAAAGGGCGTACTCGTGGCACCTTAGAGACTAACAAATTTATTTGAGCATAAGCTTTCGTGAGCTACAGCTCACTTCATCGGATGCATTCCACTGAACGCATCTGATGAAGTGAGCTGTAGCTCACGAAAGCTTATGCTCAAATAAATTTGTTAGTCTCTAAGGTGCCACAAGTACTCCTTTTATTATAAATACAGTAACTCCCCACTTAATGTCCTCTCACTTAATGTGGTTCCATCTCACATCCCTGCTCCATTACAGAACATGCTCCATTTAAAGTTGTGCAATGCTTAACGTTGTTTGGCTGCCTGCTTTGTCCACAGCTGGCAGCCCCCCTATCAGCTCCCCTACAGCCCCCCACAGTGCCTCCTGCTCGCTGGCAGACCCCGTGGATCAGCACCTTCCCCCTCCTCTCCCGCCTCCTGCCTGCAGCAATCAGCTGGCTTGTGGCATTCAGGAGGCAGAGGAGGGATGGGGAGCCTGTGCGCTGTGTCCTCTCTCCTTCCCCCTCCCTCCTGCCTCCTGAACACTGGAAGCCAGCTGATTGCCGCGGGCAGGAGGCAGGGGAGGGAGGGGGAAGGAGTGAGGATGCAGCGTGCGGAGTAAAGGGGGAGGAGTGGGGGGAAGAAGAGGTGGGTTAAGGGTGGGGGCTAGGGGGAAGGGGTGGAGTGGGCGGGCTGAGGGTTGAGCCCCCCCGCCCCTGGTGCTTGCAAAGTAGGGGAAGCTGCTGTTGCTGCTGCGCAATGTGCTTTTCCTAGCCTACAGCACCTTCAGCCTCCTTGCCTGCCTCATTGTCTCCAGTGCCAGTGGGCTGTGCCTGTGTGGGGTAAGGCAGGGGCACCTCCCAACTATAATACTGTACTTACGGCAAAAAAAAATATCCCTGGAACCTAACCCCCCCATTTACATTCATTCTTATGGGGAAATTGGATTCGCTTAACATCATTTCACTTAAAGTCACATTTTTCAGGAACATAACTACAATGTTAAGTGAGGACTTACTGTAGGTATTGTATGGTGCCAAGCATTTTAGCTATCCAAACTTGTTTTGAGTGTATGTGGGGGAAAGGAGCTGCGAAAGACACAAAATCGCCAACAGATACAGCTCAACTTGACTGATTTATATGCTAAAGTTCCAAAGAAAAATAAGTTATGGAAATGTAACACACCAGCCTGGTGTATGTGCTCATGTGCCACCTTAAAGGATGGTCCCAACAGCAAACAGCCTAGTGCTCTCTCTCAGCTAAAACCAGAGTTTTCTTTTAAGAGAGATAGACGCCTCGTGTGATAAAGGCCAGTGATTTTAGTGCTGAGAATCTCTGGTTCCATCTCCACCAGTGACCAGGTGGTGTCCCTCTGGGGAATGCATGCAGGGTTTGTAACAAATAGCACTCTAAATGGGCTTGAACTTCTGTGGATCTCAGACACCTGTGATGAGCTCATCCAATAGAGTATTACTTTATCATCACACACTTGGCCAGTATATTGTAGATCTCTCTAGCGGCTAGTTTCAGCAAAAATACACCCTACAATTAACTTACAACTGAAGGAATTCTCCTTTAGATCAAGTAGTAGAGACCTGTGGTTATGGTGCTGAAGGCTTTGAGATTGATCTTCCACTGATGTCAACTGTGTGATGTGTTTCTGAAGGCAACTGGGATGAAGTAAATTCAGGACTTCAAATACAATAGTCCTTAATCTGACTCTGCGCAGGGCTTTTGGAAAAGTCCTGAGAAGACAGAACTGTGTCCTGTGATTCAGCAGAGTTAAATAGAGGTGCAAGAAAGACGAGTGTAAAATTTCTTTTATATAAGATTCCCCTATCCCATTTTACACATACACAAGTGTCACACATGGCATTCTGGATTTCAGATCTGCTTCATGGAAACTCCAGTGATTAAAGGAAGATTCCAGTGAGTCATTACAATTCCTCTGTGACATTACCCCCCATATTCTTATATGGAAATATGCTTATAATATGGACATGACATAACATACATATTTTATGCAAGATGGGTCTCGTAAGATATTATTGGAAAGGTTATAATATACTGAATGTAATTATCCAATTTGTATGCATGTATCATTTCTGTATCTAAAGTTAGGCATACTGGCTATGTAACAATTACAAGTGTGTGTGTATTTGGGAGACTCCCACCAGACAACAGGCCATCAGCTTTGATGGGCCATTAGGAAGAAACAATAAGACTTTAAAGTTATGAATCTCTCTCCTTCCTGAGAGGTGTCCTGGGACGTAGCTGTGACACTACTAGGTCAGGTGGTCCTGTCACCTGGTGCTAAACACTATCTTGGACTTCTAGTAATATTCCACTCAAAGGAGGTGGAGAGTAAGACTGGGAAACATCAGCTTCCTGCCTTATGTAAACCTTGCTTGAGGCTGTGGAGTAAGGCAAACAGGACTCTTCTCCATTGCCTTCCTTCCCAAGAAGAAAGACTGCTGAAAGTACCTGAAGGGACAAAGGAACTGAGCTGTGGGAAAGGCAAAGGCTGAGTCCAGACTGAGACAGAGGAGTCTAGTCTGTAAAGAGAAATATCTGGAATTCTAAGCTACAGAAACTCTGCGAACTCACCTAAAACAACATTTAGGGTGAGAAATTATTTCTTGAAACCAGTCTCTTTAAGATCTTAAGCTTACTATATGTGTTTTGTTTTATTTGCTTGGTAATCTGTTTTGTTCTGTTTGCTATCCCTTATAATCACTTAAAATCAGCCTTTTATAGTTAATAAACTTGTTTTTGTTTATTATTAAACCCAGTTCAGGCAATTTCTAACTGGGGGGTGGGAGGGGCAAGAAGTTGTGCATATCTTCCTAGACATTGAGAGAGGGGGCGAATTTATGAACTTACATTGTATAGATTTCTCTACAGCACAAGACAATATTATTTTGGGTGCATTTTCCAGAGGGGAGCTGCACTTGAATGCTGGGCGATTTCCTAGCTGAGTCTTCTAATAGAGAACCGTTTGCAGACTCTGTGATTCTACAGCTGGTGCGTCCCTACCTGTGTGTGTGTGCTGCCAGAGGCCGGAGAGCCTAATTCAGCAAAACAGGGAGAGGGAGCCTAGGCTAGTGGAACAGACGGGCTCAGTGAAATCCCACTACCTCAGGTGGCGTCCCAGAAGGGGGTCCAACCTGTCACAACTTCAATTCTATTCACATTCTATTCTATTCTATTCAACCCGTCACAAATTCAATTCACATAACTTCAATAGTTAAATAAATGGTTCCTGAAAAATATATATAATAAAATGAATGTTCAAACTACCTTTTAGAAATAGCTGCCCTTGTTTCAATGTCTCCATAACTTAAATGATCTACCAGCGGCTATTCTGATACTTCTCAGTAGGAGTCACGTTATACAGCTCACCATTTGGATGCATAAGCAAGTCGGAGACTTTCAAAGCTGTTGAAAGAGAAAACTTGATTTTTTTAAAAACTAATGGAACTTACCTTAAAAAAAACCCACAAACTTTGTAAGTGCCTCTTCATTCAAAGATGAAAGACAACCCAAAAGTCAACACAGCAATTTTATAGCCCCGCAGCCCAAGCCCAATTCAGCAGACCTGAGCCAGCTGCAGCCGTGAGGTGGGTCTTTTATTGCAGTGTAGATGATCTTGGTCTTCAGGGTCAGCACTGACTAGCTGCTATTCCTTTATGGACTGATCTAAAGCCCACAGAAGTGAATTGAAAGACTCCCATTAACTTAAATGAGCTTTGAAGCAAGCCCCTAGTCAGCTGCTCCTACTGTATAAGATTATATAGAACACTTTCCAGTCAAGGACTGTACGTCAGCAACAGGATTGCTTTGAAAAACTTGGCTGGATACAGCACTGATTGGCTGGTTTGGTTGGATCAGAGCACTTTCAAAAGTGCTCTTAATTACAATTGATTACCTCCAGTAATCTAGAATGCCTGTACATTTAGAACCACCACTGGCATTTACAAATTAATAGCACCGCCCTGCTGTCGAGTTTTATAATTCAACCTTAAAAAATTCAGGGTTACTGCCCACATAAGTCTGTCATTTTCCTGTAACATCCAGGAAAGGGGATGCAATACTGGAACTTTTGTAATGGATACACAACAAACCTGACAGGACTCTGTCTCAAAGGATGCTTATCAAGGGATTCACCCACTCAAATACATGCTATAAAGTGTTGGTTCAAATTTTCCCATAAACTATTTTTGTTGCATGCTATATATTTTCTGAACAGTATGATTCATATTTCATTAAAACACAGGTAGATCAAGTTTTTCAAAAATAACTAGTGATTTTGGCCCAAAGTATGGTTTGAAGAAAAATTCAAAAGTTATGATGTTTATACAAGGCTTTCCTGTGTTATTTGCATTTTTCTAATCATTTTTCCATCTAGAAATCAGATTAGAAGTTTCATAAAATAGATTCTATCAAGATTTCCTGTGTTTCTTTGTTCTATCGACCTCACGGTATTTCCGACAAGGATTTTTTTCTTTCCACAATGTTTTTCTATTGAGATACAAGAAGTTGTACAACTAGCAGGTAGTAAATACGGGTAAAGGTGTGTGGTTCAGGTAACAAACTAACAGAATTGAGTAGAAACAGAAGTCTGTTTAAATATACACTATTTGTTTGTATATTTTGTTTAAATTGTGTATAGCACCCAGATGCTACAGGAATAGGGGCTGAAAAAAAATCTATCTTAAAGAAATTAAATACAAATAAAAAGAAAAACACATTTAAACGGACACCTCAGAATCTGAATTCTTTCATCACTATTTCAAATTTAAAAGAGTTCACAAAAATTCATCCTTATTCTCAATCAAATGTAGAGAATTCTCATTTTTCTCTCAGTTTTTTGTAGAGTTCTCCTCAAAAAGGCCTAACAGCAAATTAGACATGCTATACAGTTACTATAACAACGGATGACAGTATCTGGGAGAAAGCTTCGCAACTCTGAGGTCCACTGAGTCTAGTTGCAGGCATTTATTGAGCTGTTCTCTGTTTCACTTCATGAATCAAACAATAGTGGACAAATTACAGAATTTCTGATGTGTACTATTGGTGGTGAGGTATGAAATAAAAATAAAATAATAATAATATAGGGTACTCACAATTTGCAGAAGCACTGCTGGCAAGAAGGAAAAAAGCCCAGTAATAGTTTGTAAATGTCAACTGAAAAGAATTTGATGCAGAAATCAGAGAGGTATTTGTACCTGATATCTAGCTGACTTTCCCACAGTGTGACCTTTTGCAGCACAGATGCAAGGGAAGAGGCCAATATAACTCTGAAGTATTTATTTTATGAATAGCAAATCTCTCTCACTGAGTCAGTGTTAAGAAACAAATTAAGGCTACTGGGAATTACAAATGGATGGAAAAAACTCCCTGCAAGTTACATACTCTCTATTTGGCACAAAAGTTACCACTTGGAAGCAATTGCATGAAGTGAAATTTGGCCTCAGTGGATGCCTGCATATTTTTCTAAAACTCACCAAAAAAGTTAGTCGCACAAGAGGAAATACCAAGCAGATTGTTTAATTATTTTCTTTACTATAGTTTCATGAAAACCATCTTCCTTGCAGTTTGCTCATGGGAGTTAGAAATGTGTTACAGACCAGGTGAGTGAGGTAATATCTTTTATTGGACCAACTTCAATTGGTGAGAGAGACAAGCTTGCACACAGCTCTTCTTCAGGTTTGGGAAACTTTCTCATGACAGGTCTACACCACAGAATTAGTCCGGTATAACTACATCGCTCAGGGGTGTGAAAAATCCACGCTGCTGAGTGATGCAGTTATACCAACCTAAGCGCCGGTGTGGACAGCGCTATGTCAACAGGAGATTGTCCTGCCGACACAGCTACCATGTTTTGCAGAGGTAAATTAACTACATTCACAGGAGAGCTCTCTCACATCAGTGTAGAGTGTCTGCATTAAAACACTAAAGCGGTACATCTGCGCCGATGAAGCATTTTAAATGTAGACGTGCCCCCAGAGCGTGACAGCTAAATACAAGATGGAACCGATTGTTATGCATAAGTAGTTAACGCATATTCAAGGTGAAGTAGCCCATTAAAGATAGTACCTCATCCACCTTGTCTCTCTAATAACCTGGGACCGACACGGCTACACCACCACTGCTTTATAGACCAGTGAGAATTTTTCATTTGCATGTTAATGAAATTCTGTCTAATAAGAGGTTGGGCACTTTACCAAACAAAAGATAGCTAATTGAAAATATGCCCAGCTTCATATTTATCGTGTCACTGGAAGGAAGAAGAGGGAAATGTTCTTGGTAGGAATAGCTGAAATTCAGAAGGGAGTAACTTTAAGTTTGAGGAGTCCAGGCTTCGCTGCAAGAGTCTGAAGGAAGGATCCCTGCTGTCTACACAGTCTCTGTATGTCTACACTGCAATTAGACTCTGGGGCTGCTCTGTAAGCTCAGGCTTACGGCACTTCGGCTGCAGCCTGAGCTCTAGGACCCTCCCACTTCGTAGGGTCCTAAAGCCTGTGCCCCTGCCCAAGCCCAAACATTTACATTCCAGTTAAACAGCCCTTCAGCCCAAGCCCCGTGAGCCAGAGTCAGGTGGCATGGGCCAGCTGCAGCTGTCTAACTGCAGCGTCGACATACCCTCAGTGCATAACATAGTTACATGGGCTCTTCCCTAAGTATTGGGTATGACCCTTATATTTTAAGCTCCTTAGCTCAGGAGGTGCTTAGCTCAGGTGTACAGCATTATGCACAGAGAGTGACTCCGTCACCCTGCCATCTCTCATGTAACTTCCTGTCAATTGTCTCTCTAATAATGTATGGTACCTTCCCATATTTAATCCATGTTTACTGTTACAGATTTTGAGAGAGCTTCATTGTAGCCTAGCCTGTGCTAACTAACAAGGCTTGAATATAGTAGTCCCGTCCAGTTTTAGCACTTCATTCTTATCTCTTCATGGTTAGTCATCTCAACTGTTTTGTGACACAATTTGGGAAGTCCCAGCCTACACAAATTAAATAATAATAGTTATAAAAATCACCGTGATTGCTGCTGTCTTTTGTACACCAGTCAATTTTTTTTTCCAAATTTTGTCCTACAGAAGATTAAGTGCTTCTGATGTTTGTTTCCTTTCCCTTTCACCTAACATCAAGATGTATTCAATTATTTGAGTATATTATTCAGGCAACTAACTTTGATTCCTATGACTAGGGATAAATGCTTCTGCCTTTTTTCCCCCTCTACAAATCAAGGTTCAGAAACAGAGGTCTGTCTATTCTGCATGGACATTCCCGCAGTCTCCACTGGCCTGGAACAGCGAACCACGGGCCAGTGGGAGCTGCAATAGGCCGAACCTGCGGACGCTACAGATAAACAAACTGTCCCGGCCCGGCAGTGGCTTTCCTTGATGGGCCGCGTGCCAAAGGTTGCTGATCCCTGGATTAGATCTTTTCCCAAGTAGCTTTAGCCAAAACTTTCCCTCCTCAAATTGGTGTGAAATGTGCTCTGTACCAGACAACTGATGCCCCACAACCCATAAGAATCTCCTTTTCAATGGTGTATTTTTATAATTTGGAAACCCTTAAGAATCATTCAGGTTGAAATGTGCTTTATAAATGTAATGTCTTATCATTCTTCTGCAGGGCTTTACACTAGGCCTGCACAGGGCTCTCATAGAAACAGTAATGTCTTGCAATTTTACTGCCTATTTATTAAATCTTCAGCTATACATGCCAAATGATGCTAGAAATTGACAGCTTGCAGAAATATTACACAAGACTTGGCCCACATTCTGGGTTGTGAGGAGGGGCCATGTTGCAGAACAAGGGAGAGAACATATTGGGATCAACAGCCCTACAATCCTTTGAGAGAACAATGTATCTACCCCCAACACACACAGAGCCAGCTCTGCAGAAAGAGGGAAAAGGGGCCATACCCTTATTTCCCACCCCGACATCCCTTGTCTTTTTTGAGAGACTATCTGTGATAAATGAAGCGGTGTGTAGCTCTCTTTGAGAGACACCCACCCAGCCAGTTAGCTGTAAAATCCCTCTGGGTAGCTGTTTTCTGCTTGCTTTACCTGTAAAGGGTTAACAAGCCCACAGGTAAAAGAAAAGGAGTGGGCACCTGACCAAAAGAGCCGGTGGGAAGGCTAAAACTTTTTAAAATGGGAAAGAAACTTTCCCTTTGTCTGTTCTCCAGAGAAGCAGGGGCAGAGCAGCAATGCTATAAGCAGGAATGCTGTGTAAGTTTTGAATCAGGTATAAAAAATTATCTTCTGTGCCTAGAAGGAATCATTTGGATAGGCAACATTTAAATAAATGCGATCAGGTTTATTTTTTGTTTTGGCTTGTGGATTTCCTCTGTGCTAACCCCAGATGCTTTTGTTTGCTTGTAATCTTTAAGCTGAACCCCCGAGAAAGCTATTTTGGGTGCTTCATTTTTGGAACTGTTTTTTAAAATCTAGCAAAAGCCTAAGTTCCAGATGTATATTCTTTCTTTTTGTTTTTAACAAAATTTACCTTTTTAAAGAACAGGATTGGATTTTTGGTGTCATAAGAGGGTTGTGCATATGTTGTTTAATTAGCTGGTGGCCACAGCTAATTTCCTTTGTTTTCTTTCTCAGCTCTTCCCTGGAGGGGGGTGAAAGGGCTTGAGGGTACCCTACAGGGGGGAAACCCCAAGTGCTCCTTCCTAGGTTCAAAGGGGTTTTTTTGCATTTGGGTGATGGCAGCATTTACCAAGCCAAGGTCAGAGAGAAGCTGTAATACAAGTTTAATACAAGCCTGGAGTGGCAAGTATTAATTTTTAGAATCCTTGTGGGCCCCCACCTTCTGCACTCGGAGTGACAGAGTGGTGATTCAGTCTTGACACTATCACTGACAGCACTTCCATTCCCAGTGGAAATTGTTGCTGTCCCCTGCAGATGCACAAGGGTCCCTCTTGCACACCTGTGCAGGACTGATCATACACAAGTCAATAGGAAATATACTCCATACTGAGAATCATTTTCAAACATCCTCACTAATTTTGGTTGCCCCACTTGGGACCTAGTATCTCATTTTCAGAAATGGCGACTTCAATACAAGCAATAAGCTCAGCACCTCTGAAAGTCAGCCCTAGGAGTCTTGTGCTGGGCACCCCACAATTCACACATTCAAAATACTGGATAGCTTGGAAAATTCAAGCCCTAAAATAATATGGACACTACAACTTTAAATCTCTCCAGAACCCCTGGACTCGGTTCTGTCTTTTCTAGAGCTTCCTGAAAGCAGCCTATACTCTTAAATAAACAAACAAACAAACAAAACCCCTCAACTAGACTATTCTTTCACACAGGTAAGACACCACTGAATTCAGTGGGATTACTCCTGATCTACTCAGACATAAGTGCAAGGCTCTAGGGTCTGATTCTCCTATCCAGACTGAGGAGCACCGGATTATCTCATGTCTGGGTGCGAAGCCTTGGGCTGCTGCCCTTAGTTTCTTTTAGGCAGTTCCAATGACTCTGGAAACACTATTGGCACTTAACCCCCACACTGACTTAGTAGATTTCTACCTAGGGACTTAACTGGCACAAGTGACTGTCATGAAGGTCCATGGGGGAACTGGCTCTCCTTACCTTCATATCCATTGCTGAGCTTTACATCTTTGAAGACTTCCAGCTCAGCCTCATTTCATCTGCCTGGCCCAGTGAAGTTCTCATGTAACCAGTTCCTTGCTCCTTGTCTCTCCTTGCCCGGAATACACCTTAAAAGGGATGCATGGGGTCATGCCCATTTTATGAAGTGGACCAAACAATAGGATAATTTTTATAGGTAAGTATTTTAACTAGTCCATTAAAGGATTAGATTATATCTAATCAAGATTTTAATGATGTTTAGCTGTATTTAAAGCTGGAATTGTTACAGCTGAACTGTTTTTGACTAGGGGGATCCAAAAGAGAGTTAGTCATTTTTAAGCACCAAGAAATGGTTTAACTAGCTACCTTCAAATGTTCAGACTCTAATTCTAGTCTGCCCTGAGCATAATCATAATGGTTGAAAGCTGAAAATGCATTTTTCCACTTCAAAAATATAAGGGGCATAAAAAAATTGTCTGATAATGGAACCCTGGTTGAAACTTGAACTAAGAGCTCCTACTTAGTGGGTCATAGTGAGTATATTGAATAACCTGCAATTCCAGAGCTCCTGGAATGTCTACTGGATCCTCCCAACTGGGCCAATACATAATTTTTGGCAACCAGGCATGATATTCTGAATACTCAGCTGCAAGATGTTCTGCAACAAACCCATTGCTACACAGAATTACTAGACCACATGTGCCTGGAGAGTGCAGGTTAGTGCATTAGAACATAAGAACATAAGAATGGCCATACTGCGTCAGACCAAAGGTCCATCCAGCCCAGTATCCTGTCTACCGACAGTGGCCAATGCCAGGTGCCCCAGAAGTGAACCTAACAGGTAAGGATCTAGTGATCTCTCTCCTGCCATCCTTCTCCACCCTCTGACAAACAGAGGCTAGGGACACCATTCCTTACCCATCCTGGCTAATAGCCATTAATGGACTTAACCTCCATGGATTTATCCAGTTCTCTTTTAAACCCTGTTATAGTGCTAGCCTTCACAAACTCCTCAGGCAAGGAGTTCCACAGGTTGACTGTGCACTGAGTGAAAAAGAACTTCCTTTTATTTGTTTTAAACCTGCTACCCATTAATTTCTTTTGGTGGCCCCTAGTTGTTATATTATGGGAACAAGTAAATAACTTTTCCTTATTCACTTTCTCCACAGCACTCATGATTTTATATACCTCTATCATATCCCCCCTTGGTCTCCTCTTTTCCAAGCTGAAAAGTCCTAGCCTCTTTAATCTCTCCTCATATTGGACCCGTTCCAAATCCTGAATCATTTTAGTTGCCCTTTTCTGAACCTTTTCTAATGCCAGTATATCTTTTTTTAGATGAGGGGACCACATCTGTATGCAGTATTCAAGGCATACCATGGATTTATATAAGGGCAATAAGATATTCTCTGTCTTATTCTCTATCCCTTCTTTAATGATTCTTAACATCCCATTTGCTTTTTCGACTGCCGCTGCACACTGCATGGATGTCTTCAGAGAACTATCCACGATGATGCCAAAATATTTCTCCTGATTAGTTGTAGCTAACTTAGCCCCCATCATATTGTATGTATAGTTGGGGTTATTTTTTCCAATGTGCATTACTTTACATTTATCCATATTACATTTCATTTGCCATTTTGTTGCCCAATCACTTAGTTTTGTGAGATCTTTTTGAAGTTCTTCACAGTCTGCTTTGGTCTTAACTATCTTGAGCAGTTGAGTATCATCTACAAACTTTGCCACCTCACTGTTTACCCCTTTCTCCAGATCATTTATGAATAGGTTGAATAGGATTGGTCCTAGAACTGACCCTTGGGGAACACCACTAGTTACCCCTCTCCATTCTGAAAATTTACCATTTATTCCTACTCTTTGTTCCCTGTCTTTTAACCAGTTCTCAATCCATGAAAGGATCTTCCCTCTTATCCCATGACAACTTAATTTACATAAGAGCCTTTGGTGAGGGACCTTGTCAAAGGCTTTCTGGAAATCTAAGTACACTATGTCCACTGGATTCTCCTTGTCCACATGTTTGTTGACCCCCTCAAAGAACTCTAATAGATTAGTAAGACATGCTCTCCCTTTACAGAAACCATGCTGACTTTTGCGCAACAATTTATGTTCTTCTATGTGTCTGACAATTTTATTCTTTTCTATTGTTTCAACTAATTTGCCCGGTACTGACGTTAGACTTACCGGTCTGTAATTGCCAGGATCACCTCTAGAGCCCTTCTTTAATATTGGAGTTACATTAGCTATCTTCCAATCATTGGGTACAGTAGTTGATTTAAAAGACAGGTTACAAACCGTAGTTAATAGTTCCACAATTTCACATTTGAGTTCTTTCAGAACTCTTGGTGAATGCCATCTGGTCTCGGTGACTTGTTACTGTTAAGTTTCTCAATTAATTCCAAAACCTCCTCTAGTGTCACTTCAATGTGTGACAATTCCTCAGATTTGTCACCTACAAAAGACTGCTCAGATTTGGGAATCTCCCTAACATCCTCAGCCGTGAAGACTGAAGCAAAGAATTCATTTAGTTTCTCCGTGATAACTTTATTGTCTTTAAGTGCTCCTCTTGTATCTCGATCGTCCAGGGGCCCCACTGGTTGTTTAGCAGGCTTCCTGCTTCTGATGTACTTAAAAAACATTTTGTTATTACCTTTTGAGTTTTTGGCTAGCTGTTCTTCAGACTCCTTTTTGGCTTTTTTTATTACATTTTTACATTTAATTTGGCAGTGTTTATGCTCCTTTCTATTTACCTCACTAGGATTTACTTCCACTTTTTAAAAGATGCCTTTTTATCTCTTACTGCTTCTTTTACATGGTTGTTAAGCCACCGTGACTCTTTTTTTAGTTCTTTTGCTGTGTTTTTTAATTTGGGGTATACATTTAAATTGAGCCTCTATTATGGTGTCTTTGAAAAGTGCCCATGCAGCTTGCAGGGATTTCACTCTAGTCACTGTACCTTTTAAATTCTGTTTAACTAACCTCCTCATTTTTGCATAGTTCCCCTTTCTGAAATTAAATGCCACAGTGTTGGGCTGCTGAGGTGTTCTTCCAACCACAGGAATGTTAAATGTTGTTATATTATGGTCACTATTTCCAAGCAGTCCAATTATAGTTACCTCATTGATCCTACAGTTCTGAAATCAGACATCTAGCATGTGATGTAAAGGGAACTCAGTGTATATAATCTAAACTTTCATTTAAAATTAGAGTTTTCAGCTCTTCTAAATATGCTGATAAGCTTTAGAATGTAAGCTAGTGCATCGTAGACTTTTTGAGCCTGACAGACAATAGCATCATGCAAAATATGATCTCTTAATAACCCACTCAAGTTAAGGGACAATCACAACAGAGTTTAAAATTAAGTGTCAATATTGTTAAGGTTTTCACATTGGTCACTGGATCAGTAATATCCTGCTATTGAGCTTACACCCAGCCACGCTTTCATGTTTTGATGTTCCAGTCATTTATTTCATAAAGTGCTCTTTAAGAACAAGGCTGTATTTTGGTATGCAACTACTTTAGCATTCAGCTCTTTCAAAAATGAACGCAGTTGCTATCCTTAAAAATGACATTAAAATGTAATGTGTTTAGTAGTGTCAGCTAGACCAGTGGTTCTCAAACTAGGGCCGCTGCTTGTTCAGAGAAAGCCCGGGCCGGGCCGGTTTGTTTACCTGCCGCATCCGCAGTTCCAGCCGATCGTGGCTCCCACTGGCCACGGTTCGCCGCTCCAGGCCAATGGGGGCTGCGGGAAGCAGCGCGGGCTGAGGGATATGCTGGCTGCCCTTCCTGCTGTCCCCATTGGCCTGGAGCGGCGAACTGCGGCAGGTAAATAAACCAGCCCGGCCCGCCAGGGGCTTTCCCTGAACAATCAGCGGCCCTAGTTTGAGAACTACTGAGCTAGACCACGTTGCTCTCTCATGAAGAAACTTGCAAGATTGTAGGAATTCTCTCTCACACTTGCTACAGCTGCAAAGGCAGTAAATGTACATAAGCTGCACTGGGCAAGTCAACTAGGGACATATTTTTAAAGGTATTTAGGCATCTAAAGATGCAGATAGGCATCCAGTGGAACTTTCAAAAAGTACTTAGACACTTCACTGTGTTTAACATTAATGAGAGTTAGGTACTTTTAAAAATTCCAAAAGGTACCTATCTGTATATTTATATGTCTTTAAAAATCTGGCTCTTATTCTGCCTCAGTTTCCCTAGCTAACATGGAGAGGATACTTATCTACCTCACATGGGTGTTGAGAGTTAATGTTTGGAGAGCACTCAAAGCAAAAAATCCCTTCAGAAATTCCACAGATTTTAGGAGGAAAATCTCCCCCCCGTTTTTTAGAGTTGTCAGTTTCCCATCCCCCTACCCTTTTTTTTTAAAACCATGCCTGGCAATGAACAAAGTTGAGTTTTCAGAATATCAAACCCGGTTGCCAAAATTCATGCATGACCACCGTTGGGAGGATCCAGTAGACATTCATTCATTTATAATAAGGTGACAGAGACATGACCAAAATAAGTCTGAAACCACTCAAAAGTTCCCTGTTCACACAAAAAGGTTGGCAATTTTAGTAAAGTTTTGTGAGAAAAAGCATGTTCAGGAGATAATTATTCTTAATCACCCAATATAAGCTTTGGAATAGCAAGAATTATGATGAAAAGCCTGACCAGCACAATTAGAAATGGCAGGTTTTGCATCACCTTGAAGGGTTTGGACAACTGCAGCTTGTGCAGTTTTATGGCCTGCGTAGCAGTGCCCAGTGGAATGCTGCCATCTTTTGGTTGTAGTCAACAGAAGCAGGTACAGATATCTAGAAGATTTTTCTTTTCTTTTGAAGGTAAACAACTGTTCTGAATAACTGAAATACAAATGCATGGCAAGGCCTCAATTTATGTTTCTGGAGCAGGGTTCCTATCCCCCCTAACAATGGTTACTACTATTTTTCTTGTGACGCTCTTTCTCTCACCCCCGCTCCTTTTAATCCAATCAAGTAATGAGAAAGAGCAACAGGGTACTTTGGACATCTATAAGAAAGATCATTTAATAATTCAATAATTTAATGGACTCAGCTGAGACAATAGAAATTCTTGCTACTCCACTGACTTTAGCATAGTTGACTCAGTTTTGCGAGGTCTCAGTTTTCTATTCTATGCATGTTCTCATCACTGTAGTATTAGAGAGCCTTCCAGCAGTACATTAAGCAACATGACTAACGTGTAGCTTTGGGCTGGCGCAGCAGGGACAGAAAGGAGCACTGTGAGTAAATGTAATGATGATTTACAATGGGAACCCTCACATGTTTTGGAATCAGTCTCTTCAAGCTAAAATATGACATGCAGATGACATGGTCATGAATTGAAACAGAGTATTTAAGTTGGATAGCAACAAATGCTTGCATCATTGTCCTTAGGATGAAACTAACATATTGGGTGGCTACTAATGCTGAGGAAGGTTCTTGGGTCAATTCCACACCAGTTTAGTAGGGATCAAGGCCCAGACTTTCAAAAGTATTTAGGCTCCTGACTCCCAATGGAATCATGACAAACTTGTTGCTTGTCCAAAATATTGAGGAGTGAGCAGATCAGAAATCAGGCAGTCCATTGGAGATTAGGAGCCTAAATACCTTTGAGAATCTGGGCCCAACAGACTGATGGCTGTTTAACAACCTCTATTATATTAGTTGATGGGGTAAGAGTGTGTCATGTGGTACCTGGCAAGGAGAGGACTGCCTGATTTCTGACCTGCTCGCTCCTCAATATTTTGGACAAGCAACAAGTTTGCCATAAAAAGTTTAAATTAATTGCCTGAATAGAATTGAAGAAAAAGATGGATTCCTGTTAATAAAAAGGTAACACAAGTCCCAGGCCAGCTGAATCATAGCATTGAAAGCTGCACCTCTGTGGATCTTTGCTGAAGGCACAGCAGCACTGAAAGACACCAGACAGGGAGACTGGCCAGGATTACAAAAAATATTCTTGGACCTTCTGGCGATATCACAGATATTAAATCTTACATGCCATACTTGGAAAGTGTATTACAAAAACTGCAGTTGAAATGAACAAGCTTATGGATGCAACTGCCTCTTTGGAAAAAACCCCAGAATGGACAAATACAAAGAAAAAGAGGACAGGCTGGCAAACAGACCTAGAAAAAACGACATTTATATATTAGAACTGTGTGAAGAGACGTGCTATTGGTTTTCTTCAGAAATTGCTCTCTGACACCCTTAAACTGAACCCTCAGTTTCCCACTCTTTACATAGGAAGGCCTCACACAGGGTGTCAGATCCAAAATTGGTGGGGTAGAGCGGCAGAAATAACACAAGCACAGATCTGCCTACCTATCCTTAAACTTTTGAAATCTAATAAGGTAACAAATGCTTCCAAGAAAGCAGGGGAAAAATACATCAGAATGACACAAACATTTCAATATTACTTTTTATTGTCTGCTGAAGGGACAAACAAAGGGTGGGGGAAGGGAAAGAGGGGTTGCATTTAAGGAAATTGACAGTACACAGATATCAGCTTCCCAGCTAACTTCACTATGGACCTAGCAATTTGCCACAAGATTTTACAAGGCACCAGCAGAGGCTTGGCTGACACTTCAAGGTCTAAGACCAGATTTTACCTAAATGCTTGTCCAAGATTGAAGTTTCATGCACAGCACTCAATATCCTGAGAGAGAGCATTTTCATTACAACTTTGCTCAAATTCTAGGGAACGAAACGATTTCAGTGTGGTGTAAAAGTGAATCCTTTTATCCGTTGCTTTGGAACTTCAGTATTTCATTTCATAAATGCCATCTATCACTATTTAAATGAGCATGGAGGGGGGGGGGGTCACTTCTAGAAATATCACAAGTGAAATGTGGACAGTTATATAAATAAAAGAATTTAGTTGGATGAAGCAAACTGTCAAAGTTACAGTTATATTGGTACAATATAGCTAGCTCTGCTTTGAAGAATTTTATAGATTCTTCAAAGTCTGAAACCAGAGCTTGAAAAGACAACCAGAACGTTACCATTAGCTTTAGCTTTCAGCTGTCAGAATTCACACTTGCAATTCTTGATTATTGTCGTGCAATTTTCCATGACTATAGGAGTGTGTACTATGGGGACGTTTTGTCCTCTCCATTCGGTCTGGATCCTACAAACCTTTAATGAACGGTTTACTTTTATGCACTTAAGTAGTTCTACTGGATTGAATTCTACTATCGGATACAGCAGAATATCCATACTCACTGTACTCTGCATGGATGCTGGAGGAAATGTGAGCAGAATTTGCCCAGTTTAATCCAATGACACAACTTAACTGCATAATGTTACTCCTCTGACTGAATGTTTTCAGGTTTGAGGCTTTGTTTTTAACTATATGATTTATTTAACAGTTAATTGTTGTTTGTACTTTTAAAAGGTTGCCTTTTTTTTCTCCCACAAAGAAATGGGCGGAATTGAAGGAAGGGTTATATACCATAATTAGTTCTTTGGTTTCAGCTCCACAGTTGTCTGAATAAGTTTTGTTATGTCTGTAGGGCTGTTATTCACCTCCCTTCAAAAGGGTGTTAAAAAAAAAACACAACAAGAAAGGAAATGTAACTGAAAAACCTGTTGATAAACTTTGGGCCAAATGTGCCTTATAATTTTGCACTGAGATAATGCCTAATTTTAACTACAGCTGGTATCAACAGAACACTGTTTTCCCTGACCCCTCTGAGCTTCATCTACTAGTAAAGCTCATCTAGTACTGACTTGGGGCCTGATCTCACAAACATGTACACAAGTAACTGTACTCTCTCTTCCTGTAGAGTTCAATGGAGCGGATCAATGGGACTATAAGTAGATCACTCTCCTTTATGGACTTCAGTGGGACTACTTGCATGAGTAAAATGACATTTGCAGGATAAACCTTCTGTGGTTTATTCCATCTGGTGTTTCCTTTCAGGAGATTATCCTCTGGAATTTTCTTTAATTTTCTAATATAGCAGAAGGGTGTGCTACACTGGGAACCTTCCAGCTCTATAACACCTTTGCAATAAATAAATGGGGGAAAAATCTCAAGGGTGATTTTCCATTCCTACATTTTGGAGTTCAAAGGACGAATCCATTCTGTAAGTGACAAAGTCAGGCTGGACAGCTGAAAGAGGGTGGTGGAAAGTAGGTATGTTAGCTCCAAAATGATAAAGGCCCTTTTCTACAAGCGACTCGTGCCTCCCCATAATGGGGGGGCACAATCAAAGGGGGGGGATACGTGACTGCCCCACGTGTCTCTTCTCCCCAATGACCCCCCACCCCGAGCCAAGCCTGGGGCTTCCAGCGCTCCCTGCCCCATGTTACCTGTGTGGGGGGTGTGATGGGTTGGATCACAGAAACCCCCTTGGGGCTGCCAACTGATGTGCCAAGACTACTTCTAACCCGTTTTCCCTGCCAGCTTGGGACTCCTTCAGTGCTCTGACTGGTTTGAGCCAGACCCACTAGCCTGCTGCAAACCCAGACCCAGGTCTGAACCATGTCCCCCAACAGCTGCAGGCTTAACAGAAAACATCTTAAGAAGTGTTCTTGTCTCTAACACTAGGATGCCCAGCTCCCAATGGGGTCCAAACCCCAAATAAATCCCTTTTACCCTGTATAAAGCTTATGCAAGGTAAACTCATAAATTGTTCGCCCTTTATAACACTGAGAGAGAGATACGCATTGCTGTTTGCCCCCCTCCCCCAGGTATTAATACATACTCTGGGTTAATTAATAAATAAAAAATGATTTTATTAAATACAAAAAGTAGGATTTAAGTGGTTCCATGTAATAATAGACAGAACAAAGTGAATTACCAAGCGAAATAAAATGGAATACGCAAGTCTATGCCTAATACAGTAAGAAAAGTGAATACAGATAAAACCTCACCCTCAGAGGTGTTCCAGTAAGCTTTCTTTTACAGACTAGTCACCTGCTAGTCTGGGTCCAGCAAGCACTCACGCCCCCTGTGGTTACTGTCCTTTGTTCCAGTTTCTTTCAGGTATCTTTTGGGGGTGGAGAGGGTCTCCCCAGGGTTTAAATAGACTTTCTTTTGTGGGTGGACACCCCTCCCCACCCTGTGTAAAATTCAGCTACAAAATGGAGATTTGGAGTCACATGGGCAAGTCACATATCCATGCATGAGAACTTACAGGTAGCAGCCATTGTTCAAATGCTACCTTGAATGTCCTCAGGTAGACTTCTTATGCTGATTGGAGCCTTCCAAGATCCATTGTCCATTCAGTGTTTCTTGATTGGGCACTTAACTTGCACATTCCTCTCTAAAGAAGCTGACCAAATGCCTTACTAAGGCTACTTAAAATCAAACAGGCACACAGCCAATATTCATAACTTTGAATACAGCGACAACACATGCATACAAATAGGATGAATAGATTCAGTAGATCATAACCTTTACAGAGATATGTTACAATGCATATGTAACATAAAACATATTCTAGTTATGTTATATTACATTCATAAGCATATTCCCATAAAGCATTGTGGAGTCCAACATCACAGGGGGGAGGCTCTGTCCTTCTCTCCCTATGCCTCTGACCTGAGATTGTTCAGCCACTCTCCCTATCAGCCGAGTGGGGAACATGACAGAGCTGCTTCTGCCTGAAAGAGCCTGGCTGGGAGGCAGCAGCAGCCCACTCCCTGCCTGAGCTCAGCTGCCAGGGACAAGGGCTGAGCATGCCAGGGAGGGAAAAGGAGGTTCTGGCTCGCTTGGCCCCTGCGCCTGTCAGCTGAGCCTGGGCAGGGAGCGGGCCAGTCCTGCCCCCCAGCCAGAAGCAGCTCCATCCCACTCCCCGCCCAGCTTCCAGGGTGAACTACTGTGCCGGGGGGACGCACAGGGAGAGAGGACAGAGCCCCTCGCCCTTCCCACCCTCGACAGGCCAATCAGGGTGGGGGGGCACTTTACCCTGTATGCCCCTCCCCCAGGCATTGCCACCCGAGTCCAATTAAGGGCTGCCTGAGACCTTTCAAAACCCCTCCTCTGGTGACAGACGGAGGAGACACAAGCTGCTGCAGGGCTAATGGAAGCGGGGAGATAGGTTTCTCCAGGGTGAGAGGCTGTTCTCCTCCCCATAGGGGAAACAACCAAACCTGTGTTCCCGTTTAGGGGAAGGGCTGACATCCCGGGGACAACACCAGGACAACATCCACAGCGAGAGGGCAGGGAAAGGTATCTCCCCTTTGTTTTTGTGTTTGTAAATTTGTTTCTCTTTGTTTGGTGGAGGAGCATTCCTGGGCTGCCCCAAGGCCTACCTTGAAAATACTGATAAGTAAAACCAGAGTGGAGGAAGCCAAGCACTGTCCAGAGTGGGGCTGATTTACCCCAGACTCCCCATTGCCAGAGGGGGAAGTGCTGAGTCCGGCAAGACGGAGGAGGTGCCTTGCTACATATAATAAAGTTTTTTTTCTGTTTGACGTAGATTCAACGTAGCTAATGCCTCTATCGGATATTTGGTCATGCCACAATGTTTCACAAACATCATATTCAAAACACAGGCATAAAAGTGGTTAGTGACCAAGCACTATTACTTATTTAAATGTCTGCAATCTTGTTATGCAAGTAGCGTGCAAGAGAACTTATAGTGCTAGTTCTCATTTGTTAAACATAAACATTTGAATCTAAGCACAGCACACTCACAAGCATCATTCCCAGTTCTCCTTCTCCTTCTGTCATCATCAGTCACTTGCTATGTCAAGATGAGTATGCCTTTTATCTTGGCATATCATTGTTTGTAAAATGTATGCTCATCCCTGCCTATATCCAGCTGTACTTGTGAATAATGTAATATTTATAAACATGGGTTGCAAACATCACCTGTTTGCCAATTACCAATGATTCTCTGTCTGTAAGTATCCAAAGATCCTGGAAGTGTAGACTGGTACATTTTACACTTTTTAAGAAGCAGCATTAAAATAGGGAGACCAGATGTCCTGATTTTATAGGGACATAACCGATATTGGGTCTTTTTCTTATATAGGCTCCTATTACCCCCCCACCCGCATCCCGATTTTTCACACTGGCTGACTGGTCACCCTACATTAAAACAATGTTGGCACCTACAAATGTGATTAAATACACAAAACATTAACCACAGGTACTACAGTTCTGTAAATATAACTGTATTTTCCATAATTTTACCAAAATTAGCTTAACAAAATCATAAGCTGACTTTGAAGTAGTTGTATACATAACTCAGAGACAACAGGCCAAATTCAGATTGTTTCCCTATACCCATGAGAGCAGGCACCTGAGTGGGGGACCCATCCCATGGTAGGGAGTAGCTGCTCTGTAGGCCTCCTGGCAGAACAGGGTTCGTGGGCCATTTACATTGCTACACCAAAACCAGGTCTACACTACAGACCTATATCGGTATAGCGTCACTCAGGGGTATGAAAAATCCACACCCGAGTGACATAGTTATACCAACCTAACCCCTGTGTCGACAGGAGAACTTCTCCTGCTGACATGTCTACCACCTCTCGGGGAGGTGGATTAACTACACTGGACAGGAGAGCTCTCCTGTCAATGAAACATCTTAAGTATAGACCTGCCCCTACACTCCTAGTGCACTGCCTGACTCCAGGAGCAGTCTGCCTCCCTCCATTTATCAGTGCAGATCTCAAGGTTGAATCCAATTCCTTAATTCTACAATAAAAGTTGAGCACACACATAGGCACGCACACATTCATCTTAGACATATAGTCTCTCTCTCTTTCTTAAGCCTCTCAACATTCTAACACTGTAACATCTTAAAGTCAAAACATAAGTGATTCACAAAAACAAAAGTTGTCTGCATAATAGTAACAACCCCCTCCCAGATATTATAATGGCAAAATAACAGGTTTCAGAGTAACAGCCGTGTTAGTCTGTATTCGCAAAAAGAAAAGGAGTACTTGTGGCACCTTAGAGACTAACCAATTTATTTGAGCATAAGCTTTCGTGAGCTACAGCTCACTTCATCCGATGAAGCTGTAGCTCACGAAAGCTTATGCTCAAATAAATTGGTTAGTCTCTAAGGTGCCACAAGTACTCCTTTTCTAATGGCAAAATAGTTTCCTTTGGTTTCTTACTGCTCAGCTCATAAAAACTATTCTGTTCCCACAACATCAAGGAAATCTTACATTATACGACACCCTCTCCCCCAAGACTTTCACAATGTAACATTCAGTCATCCACACTCTACTGAAGGATTTTCTGTCCAGCTCATTCAACAACAGTGCTTAACACCAAAATGCTTCAGCACCAAAGTCTAACACAAAACCCCACAATTGTCCAGCAAGTCATTCTTCAAAAACTCTGATCTTTATTCAGTTACATTTTGACAAGGATTTAAGAAAAATCCCAAAGTGCTCTCTCATGGGGTTTGTAAACTACCATTGCCAAGAAAAAGCAGCTGTTATTGTGCTAAAGGAATGTACATATTTTTGCAACATTCATCTTCTGGGGTAAGGTAGCTGCTGCTGGCAAGATGTAGTAAAGTTGCAGCTGAATCTTATCTTACAAGCAACTCTAAAATAGGAAGTTCAAAATTGTTTTCCATTTTTAAACTTTAAAGATACGACTTCTTGTCGGCACATACACCTATAGAATCATAGAATAATAGAAACGTAGGGAAGGGACCTCAAGAGATCTTCTAGTCCAGTGCCCTGCACTCAAGGCAGGACTAAATATTATTTAGACCATCCCTGACAGGAGTTCATCTAACCTGTTCTTAAAAACTTTCAATGACAGAGATTCCACAACCTCCCTCGGTAATTTGTTCCGGCGCTTAATTACCCTGACAGTTAGGAATTTTTTCCTAATGTCCAACCTAAACTGCCATTGCTGCAATTTAAGCCCATTGCTTCTTGTTCCGTCCTCAGAGGTTAATGAGAACAATTTTTCTCCCCCTCTCCTTGTAAAAAAACTTTTATGTACTTGAAAACTGTTATGTCCACTCTCAATCTTCTCTTCTCCAGATTAAACAAACTCATTTTTTTCCACTATTTCCACATAGGTCATGTTTTCTAGATTTTTAATCATTTTTGTTTCTCTTCTCCAGACTTTCTCGAGGTTGTCCACATCTTTCCTGAAATGTGGTGCCCAGAACTGAACACAATATTCCCGTTGAGGCCTAATCAGTGTGGGGTAGAGCGGAAGAATTACTTCTTTTGCCTTGCTTACAACACTCCTGCTAATACATCCCAGAATTATGATTGCTTTTTTGGCAATAGTATTACACTAAAATCTACACAGGAGTAGATGCTCTTAAATGCACAAAATACACAAAAGTGAGTTAACTTTTTACATTTCTATAATTAAGGCACAAATCACAGCCCAACTATTGCTGAATCTCATACAAGAATTAAATGGCAAATTAAGAGGGGTGAGCGATGACAGGAGGCCGTTTTGATATATACACCCTTTATTCTGTGAAGATGTTAGTGTAAACAAGCACAGAATCGTTAAATTGTGATGGTGATGACCAAGAACAACGTATGTCAGAAGAAAGCTACATTCACAGGTAGAGAAAACAATTTTTTGATCTGACATTTTGGGAAGGCACTGGTGATATTTTTGGTCTTTTTTGAGAGAGAGAGAGAGAGAGAGAGAGAGAGAGCGAGCGTCTCCTTGGGGTAGTCCTTCCACCTCATTGTTTCAGGGACTCTGTAAACTCAGGCATCTGTTTGCACTCAGTTTATTAATCAATAGCTTTCTTTGTTCATTCCCTCTACAGCCCCTGGCATTGGCCAATGGTGGAAGACAGGACACTGGGCTAGATGGATCTTTGGTCTGATGGATCTATGGCCGTTCTTATGTTCTTGGAAACATAATAGCTAAAGATTTACTTTAATTTTAAGACAAAAGCTTAAAATCGCACAGCTCAGGCTCCAAATAGCACTACTGCTTTAAAAACCATGAGATTTTTTTAAAAATAGGGCTGTCAAGCAATTAAAAAATTTACTCGTTACACATATAATCCCAGCAAGGATACAATGCACAGAGCTCTTCCCACTTCAAAAACAGAATAATGCTAATGTAAACAGCAGGTAATCCAAACCGCCTTCCAGCTTCAATTCCCAAACTAGAGTACCTCCTTCTCCTGGGGGTGTTTTGTGAGCAGCTGAGCTTGGAGGGGCAAGCCCCCATCTCTGGTGTGCCGTCAGGTTTGTGTTCCCCTGATCACCATGCTAATCGAGGCTTCCTGGTCCGGATCCTTCTGCCAGCCTGGTTGCAGCTGCAGCACTAGTAGTTCAGGTTGTATTGGAACCTCCTCCAGCAGCACACCCTCCGCCCCCCGTCAGCGCTGTGACTTTGAATGAGAGATTCAAATGAACTTTTAGTGGCATTGGTTTGTTTGTTTTTAATTTAAAAAAACCAAACCAAACCAATTTTTCTGAAATCTACAAACCATGAGTGCTGGTTTAGGTCCTTAAAACCTTACATAATTACTCAAAAAGATTCACACCCAAACATTCTCTTTTGCCCAACAACCCTTGCACTGCTTTCATTATTTTTTTTTTTTTACACAACTCTACCCAGATTACATTCCCATCTTGTACAATCAGAGACAGTCAAGTTTCCATAGAAACCCCCCCATATTTCTTTAGTGATTTTGATTAAATCATATTTACAAACCATTTATGTGGGAAAAGGGCCCATTTTCCTTCAGAATAGCTGTAAAAGCTCCTGGGGACAAAAACATAGTGGTGGTAGTAGTCACCTGACTACTATAATTTTGTATAATTTGTTTAACTACCACTGTTCCATTCAATGTGACTGTACCGAGTTGCACATATATTACATTTACATAACTGGGTTTTATTCTCAAACCACAAACTTCCTTCTCATGACACCACAACTTTTGCTCTTTAACATCTTCACAACTGTTACCTTTTAATATTTCCACAACTCCCAACTGTTTATTTCCCTCCAAACTCTGTAGTATTAATTTCTACAAAAGCTACTTGAAACTTTTTACTCACTTTAAAGCACTTACTTCTGCATTCAGTTCTTTAAGGTGGTACATTTTGCCTGTAACCCCTGAGACACAACTGCCTTACCCTCTGCTTCTTCAACCTTGGGATTATTTAAAAAGGCAGTAAAATATTTGTCTCCATGGTTGCTCAGGGATCTTTTACTCCAAAAATTTCAATGGAATATAGCAGACCTCTGTCCTGCTTTGTCCAAAAATTTCCCATAAGTATCCAATTAAACTTCAGAAGAACAAAAGTGGGAGGGGGTGGGTGGGTTGGAAAGCAACCGATTAACCCTGTGAGGTTAGTTTACAGTACAGGCTAACAGTTAAAACAGTTAGGAACCCTTACCCTTAGATTTGTATCCTTCTTCTGGGAGAAGAGTGGGGGTCGTTACTCGCTTCTATAAACCCTGAATTTGTTCCCCCAGAGTCTGTTTCTTTTGTTTGCAACCCAAGTGCGTTGCAGGAGTGCCCCTCTCCATTGCAGTTAACTGCTTCCAAGCACCTCTATGGGTTAACCTGCTCACTCTCTGTTTTCCACTTTGAAACTTTTTTTCCTCCTTCACTCCCCTAGGACCAAGTCCCAGCTCCTCTCTCTTAAGGTGGTCTGTTCACTCTGCTTTTGAATCCAAACCTTGTAGTGCCAAATTATTTTTAGCCACCCCTAACTCTAATTTACAATCCTCCAGTTGCCTTTGCCAGAGTAGCACCAAACTTGAAAGATTACTGGCAGCCTCCCATCATGCTGTCTTTACTTCAAACCTCTTACAAGTGGACTTAAGTGCCTCTTTTCCCTGGAAGGCATCTTGTCCCCATGGGCACAGATCTCATTCTGCTACCCATTTACCAAGGAGGGTGGGGTCCTCAGCCAGTTCCCATCCCTCTGAGTCCCCTAACACTATCCCCATTTCCTTTTTAATCTCATCCACGTAGCTCAAATGGGCAGTTACCCCAGCTTTCAAGGACTCACAACTACCATAATGAGAGCCCACCATACCCCCTCCAAACAGCTGTACAGGCTGTTAGGGAGGGGGATTTACCTGGCTGCCACCCTCCTATCCAACATGATGCATCTGAGTCATGGCACCAAGATATAAGAGGGTTTTCCCTTCACCCCCTTCCCTGGTTCTTGTCATGCAAACGGAAAGCAGAAGACCAGAAGTCTGAAGTACAGGCAATGCGATGTTTATTTGGGTTTAGTTCCAAGCAAACATATTCTGAAGCCCTTCACACCAGTCAGGCTTATCTGTATACACCGATAGAGTTTTCCCCTTCGAAGAGGGGGAATGTTTATCATCTGTTCCCCTGCAACCAGACCTTGAGGACAGGTAAGGTACAGGGATGTCTCCAGTTATTTCTGTTTTCCATCCTACTACCCAAACCAGCAAATCTTCTAAGGGCTGCTGCTGATTGAGCCTTGACTTTCGATAGCTCTTGTTGCTCCCTCCTGCTCATGACTTGGCAAGCAACTCGCAATATGAGGCAGGACTTATTCATGGACAAGGCTGAGGGTCTGTCTGAGGTGCCCCCAAAATAGCTAAATTAAAATGTATAGACATGTAAAATAGGACTATGAATTGTTTGGGATTCACCATAATCCTCAAAGTGAGAATCACCACAGGGAGGACAACTCCAGTCCAATTTAAGCCTGCAAGTGAATTGGACAGCAGCAGGTTTGTTTAAGGAACTTAGATCAACTACACAAACCAAGCTTTTCTGAGCCTTCCAGGATACTGAGTAAAAGCATCCTCAAGGAATAAGACAAACTATAAGAATACTTCACTGAAACAACAGAGACAAGGTGGGTGAGATAATATCTTTTATTAGACTAATTTCTGTTGGAGGAAGGAATAGGCTTTTGAGTGTTACAGAGCTCTTTCTCAGGTGTGGGGAAAGGAACCAGAGTGTTCAAGCTAAATACCAGGTGGGTCAGATTAAGCATCACATGCATCATTTAAGATGAAGTGGCCAATTAAGGGTTAGCAGGAAATAGGTTGTGTTACAAATTGTTGTAATGAGCCATAAACCCTGTGTCTCTTTTGAGTCTGTGTGTTTTAGTATCTAGCAGAGTTATGAATTTAAGTTCCTAGACTCATCTGTTGAAAGGGTTGTGTAGGTTTCTTTTTTTAGGATGAGAAGTGAGAGGTCAGATATAAAGTGATTGCTTTGTGAAAAGTGTTTGTCTATGGGTGATAGGGTGTTTTTGTCTTTCATCATTTTTCTGTGTGACTTAAAATTCACTAACAGAAGTTTGGTAACTAGTGATCCTGACAATGGGACTCTATGTCCTAGCAGTCTCTAAGAGCACACTAACTATTTTATGGCTCTCAATAATTCTCACAGCTCAAACATAAAGAATAATCTGGTGGTTAAAGTTAGGAAATCTGGGTTTTATTGCTGGTAGAGCTGGCTGAAACGTGGAGGTTTCAGTTCTCAAAAAGATGTGGTCTTTTGGAATTTGCTTTTGTTCCAAATTGAATTAAAACTTTTGTTGAAAAATTTATGATCAGGTCTATTGGCTGGAGTTCTTTGTGCAAATTATTGAAACTCTTTGTGGTGTAGTTTACCCAATTTGTGGAGTAAGCCAATACACACTAGAGCTGGGCAAAATCTTTTACACACAATTGTTTGGGGGTGAAAATGCAGATTTGGCCACTCCAAATCATTTAACATATTCATACAAATTTTCCTGAATTGCTTGTCAATTTTTTTTAAGCATTTCAATATTTTGGTTTTAAATAACTTCATTTCAAAATTTCCTTCAGTGTTTCTGAATGTTTTTAAAATAAAAATTAACTGCTCAAAATCAAAATTCACAGTGCATTTTGAATTGAATGAAATGATTTGCTTGACCTAAAAAGAATATCTCCCCTCCCCACTTTTTGATTTGCCAATTAAAAAAGAATTCACTCAAGGCTTTCCTTGAAATAAATAGTTTTTCAATTTTTCAGAACTGAACTGAAAAATCCAATTATTCACGCAGCTTTACACAGCACTACTGGGATACTTAATCCATGTTTGCAAAGCTCTTGTCATTTCTATAGCACTCACCATCTGAAGATCTCAAAGCATTATTTTATATTCCAAAACTTCTATTAATTGTATCAATATTTAATCCTAGCTGTTATAGCAGCCTTTTGAGGTTTATAATCATATGCTTTGTGCACATCAAGAGGATTATGAGCAGTTTCATCTTGGGTTCAAGTCAACTATTCTCTCTCCAAAAGTCACAAAATAGGCTTTCTGTGCCATCCAAATTGTGTTTAAACATGTATTCCAAGCCAATGTACCTGTCGTGTGCTGTAAATAAGTATTCTTCAAATCAGCTATTTGGATTTGCACATATAGATTATAAACTGCTGTGACTTTTCTAAGATACTTCTGTTTGAATTAAAATATACAAAGAACCTTTCGAATAAGAAGCTCAAGACTTACACATGAGTCCAGTGTTTGTTTACGGATCTCTTGGTAGCTGTGCACAGGCAGAAGGGAAAGGTTTCCCCCTAGTCTCACTGTCCTTCCGCCAAAAGCAACATTAGAGACCAACCAATTGACAACATGGATTTTTAATAGGTGTTTGTCAACCACCTACTTGAGTGATGTTGGCACCTTAGCAGACTTTGACAATCTCCAGCAGCAATACACCCACTATCTTTTCACAAGATTTTGCAAGCTGAGAAGGATATGGTCCAAATCACAGGTCACAACACTGTTTTCCCAGGCATTCCACCCAGAACCTCAGCAACACACACCAAAACCCAAACAGAGATCATATTGCATTTTATTGCCTGCCTCTTCTCCACTATCACAGATCTGCCACTACAGGGGCTTCTGATCTGAGAAACCAATGGAATCTCATGGTGGCAAGGGGGCATGTAAATTGTTTAGCAACCTGCTTATTGTTGGTATAGGTTATCTGAAAGTGTACCCTCCTTTGACAACTTACTCCTATGTTTCCTGTGGCTTGGAGACTTGATATTTAGGACTGAATTTTCAAAGTTTAGATAAGAGACTGACCTGACCTGGTTTCATCTGACAATAAGGTTTCTTTAATGCCTGCAAAAGATCACTTTCGTGCACATGAAAGGGCATTAGTATATGTCAGTTTGGTAACTGTGTATCTACTTGCACACTGCTACACCAAGCTGATGGGGGTGGAGGTACATTCCTCAGGACTTACATTGAAAAAATGGCCATTCAATTTTTCCCCCATTTTGGGTGGCTCTCCACATAGCGGATCCATTGGGGCTCACATGGAAAGGGGGCCTTGAACAGCTGAAAACTTGTAGGGGCCATCCAGTTCTTTTTAACTTACCTGCAAGGGGACTTCCAACCAGCAATTAGTGGAAGTGGGATATTGTCTCTTTGTTCACAGGACTGGCAGGCCTGTGTTAGGTTTTCTCCGGCTTATTGCCTGAAGTAGCTTTGTTTCAAAACTATTTCAGAGAAACATTATTTATTGTCAAGTATCAGAGGGGTAGCCGTGTTAGTCTGGATCTGTAAAAGCAGCAAAGAGTCCTGTGGCACTTTATAGACTAACAGACGTATTGGAGCATAAGCTTTCATGGGTGAATACCCACTCCGTCGGATGCATGTGACATGCATCCGACAAAGTGGGTATTCACCTGTGAAAGCTTATGCTCCAATACATCTGTTAGTCTATAAGGTGCCACAGGACTCTTTTCTATTATTTATTGTCTGTATTATCAGGATGACAGTCATAGATCAAGGCCCCATTGTGTTAGACAGTTTAAAAACAAACAAATACAAAAACCAAGCTTATCTCAATTGTTTCTGCTTGAATCTCTGAAATAACCTCTCTTTCTGACCTGTTACATGCATCGGACTAGCCATCTATCAGCCAGAGGAAGTGGAGAACTGCCTGAGTCCAGTTTTATAAAGGATCTTGTTCTACCTAACTGAGGTGGAGTAGGAGGAGGATGTTCAACTGCAGGCTTTTACCTCCACTTACAGTTTTAAAAAGCCTCAAGTTAGAAGCTCAGGAAGAAACGGAGCTAGAAGGGTCGTGTTAAGAAAGGTATAGCCCCAGAATAATTTTCTCTGTAAGGATTTTGTCTACAGATGCACTCCCCAGAGTCTTTTCCCCCCTATTAGAAGGAATTATTGATGGTATAAGTTTTTGAATTTTAAATTTGTATTTTTGTATGTTTTGATCTTTTTTGGACAATATATACTTCAGCACAGAATAAACCTAAGCCTAGAATTGCCTACTTTACCCCAAGTCATGAAAGTGCAAAAATAGACAAAGCTGCACCTGGCAAATGTGGATAAATCTGCAAACAGATAACTGCATGCAAAATAAGTCTCTGAGGGCAAGATTCACAAAGGGATTTAGGCTTACTGACGCTGAGCATCACAATGCTTAATTTATAAGTGCTTAGAAAATCACAGCAATAACACTGAGTTTCACAAAGCCTGAGTTGTGTGCTTGAGATCCCTGTATGACGATGGGGGAGAGAGATGGGCTTTAGAATGAAATTCACAAAAGACAGCATGCTAGGGAGAGAGCCACCTAAGCTAGCCTATGAGAAATGCGGACCAGATAGGTGTGTGCTAGATCCCATTCCTCTAACAGAGAGAGGTACCTGTAGAGTTTGGGCTGTAGGGACCTGCCTGCCTCTGCTTGGAATTCATGAACTAGGAACCCCTCTACAGGAGTCAGGTGGCTCAGGAACATAAAGTGTTTCTTGTGAGAATGACTTAGGTAAGCTTCTAATCCACACAAAACAGCAGTGGCGGCAGGAGGAGGAGGTGATGGGGGTGGTGCCCACTTTATAACCTGTGGCCCAGTTGTGAGAGCGCTCCCCTGGGATGTGGGAAACTTGTATTTATTTCCCCTGACCCCCACCAGAGGAGAAGAAAGAAGTGGGAGACCATCTCACAAATCATCAGGATTCTGCCCTAAGCACTGAGTTATGGGATCTTCTGATGTGTGGCTCCCTAAGTCTCATCTGGTGAAATGTCTTCCACTGTGGATAAAAACCTAGATAGTCATTGGGCCACCTGGTGGCTAGGAGGGAAGTCCTAGAGTCCAGTCCCCCTGCTCCAGTTATAGTTTAATTTGCCTCTAGTCAATATTACTGTTTCCCCAGTGTAGACAATTAATCAATTCCCCCCTTGTCAGTGGGTCTTTCACACAGCGACAAAGGAGAAGGAGAACGGGCTTATTAGCCCTGAGGGAAAGCCCCTTCACCTGCTGCCCTAAATTGATGAAGTCCAAGACCCTAGAGTTAACTTTTGCAATCCTAGTAGAGAGACATAAGAGATTAGAAAGAAATATTGGAAACCCAGTTTATCATCTAGCTATAAAGACGTAAAGACCTACATTTGTTATCACACACACTTTGATCAAATTGTATTACTCTTTGAAGGATACTGCCTTCTCTGCAACTCTGCCACGTTAAATATTCAGGAGCTGGGTTCCTCAGTCGTTGCAGGTTGTGTTTTCTTTCTTGAAAGAACGATCTATGTGTAACTAGCTTCACATTATCACTGTACTCAGCTGGCTACCTCCAGTGTGTAACTCAGTAAATCACGTGACACAACACTACACAGCAACACAACTCAAAAGTGACTGTATACACACGGAGCGGGTGGGAACATCAGCATGCCGTACAGCAGATACTGGGAGGATCTGTGCTGAAAGCCTGAATTGTGGATTATCCACAGCCCAGGTCATTCAGATTGCTGGATAATCTCGTGATCTCACTTCTGTTTTGTTTTCCAAAATTGCCTTTCAACTAGCAAATGATTGCTTCTCCCTTCAGAAACGAATTTTCCCTAATTCCTTGTATTTTGCTCTGGCAAAGCGTCTTCTCCTAAACGGGGAGGCTGCTTGTTATTATTTAAACGGTGCGGGCCAAAACCCTGGAGTTTGAGAGACAAAACTGTCTCTTTCCCCATTCGATCGTTTCCGAAGAGGCACACAGAGCCCACGCTGGGGGTTGAAGTGGGAGGACAGGAATCGCCGGAACGCTTCTCATTAAGGGAGCAACAGGGGACAGAAAGTGCCAGTGATTTCAGACAGTGTTTTAGGAGCAACAGGGGACAGAAAGTGCCAGTGATTTCAGACAGTGTTTTAGGAACACAGTGTCCAGTCCGCCTTCTGCCCCCGCTGGTTTTTAATGTGCAGGGGCAACAAGTAGGTTTGCCAGCTTTGGCTGGATGTATTCCTGGACGTTTTATCTCCAGATAATCTTTAATTAAAGATTAATCTTGAATCCCTGACTCCAGGACAATTCTGGAGGGCTGGCAACCCTAGCAAGAGCATAAACCTGCAGCCTCCTCCAGCTCTTAGGAAAGGGAAGGAGCCAGGGCACTGAGATGCGGAGCTCCCCAAGCTGTTGCACTAAGGGCGGCGGGGGTTGAGGGAGAAGTGTCTCTTAGAAGTGCCCCCCCAGGATGTGCACCCAGAAGCCGAACGCAAAACAGGATAAGCAGCCCCCACTCCAGGCACACAAATGCGCGCGTCTGTCATCTCTCCTTGGGCACGTGGAGCCGGGCTGGATGTCAGTGCCCGAGGCCGCGGCCACAGCTTGAGCCCTGGCAGCCGCGTCTCTTCCAGCAGCAGCTGCTACCCCGGGGGCTTTTGGGGGCGGGGCTGCGTTTGCAGCTTTCTCTGCAAGGCTCCTAGGGCCCCCCGGCCAGGCGCCTGGGGCGCCCTGCGCTGGCCCCGGCCACCGCTCCCCCCCTCAAAGCTCCCGCCGCCGGGGCGGGCAGAGGCGCCCCAGGGAAGGTGCGCGCGGGGAGGCGGCGAAGGGGCAGCAGCGCCGCTAGCGCTGGGACCCCGCCCCCGCAATGGGCCGAGAGCGGGGAGGAGCCGGGCCGGGGGTCGTGGGTGGGCTGAGCCGCTCGCCCTTTTTGAGCGCTGGCCTGGCGGGGGCGGGGTGGTTGCGGAGCGGCGCTTCCCGAGCCGGCAGCGCCGAGCCCCCGGCCCGCAGGGAGCGGGGCGGGAGACGGAGACTCACCAGCCGGCAAAGTTGGCGGGGACCCTCCTCGCGCCGGTGGCCGCGCCACGCGGGGCGGGCTTCGGGGCGCCGGCTGAAGGCTGCCCGGGGCCGGCTCCCACTTCCCCCGTGTGGCTCCGGCTGGGCGGAGCGGGAGCTGGACAGCCCCCAGCACCTCGGAAAGTAAGTAGCGTTTGCATAGACTGACCTCCCTCCCGCCTGCCCGGCTGGGCTGAGTCGAAATCCCGGGACTGTGAGTGCGCGGGGGGATTACAACGGCCAGGAGCAGCAGCCTTTCTACGTTGAGGACTAGGGAAGCTAACTCCGTCTTGCTAGGGGTCGTCAGGCTCCCTCCAGCTCTGCCCCTCTGCAACGTACTGGTAGCAAGAAATTAAATGATGCAGGGTTCCTTGCTGGTGGGGATGAGCTCATTAGGCGATGGGCATGTTCCGATGAGAATTATTTTTTCACTTACCCTGTCTTTAGCCTTGTTCCTACCCATAACTGAGAAACCTGCATGTAACTTTCAGACATTATTATTGTTTAGAGTAGCAGCCATGTTAGCCTGTATTCGCAAAAAGAAAAGGAGGACTTGTGGCACCTTAGAGACTAACCAATTTATTAGTCTCTAAGGTGCCACAAGTCCTCCTTTCCTTTAGACATGATTATGTTTTCTAATTCCTCGGGCTGCGGGGAAGCAGCCTGGACTGAACTGCAGGAGATTACATCTCATCTACATCACGTCTAAGAATCCCCGCGCGGAAGACCTGATTTTCTTTAAATCCTGACTTCTAAACAGATGTAGATTAAAATTGTTGTCTGAAAAATCTATAAAAAAAGTTTTGATAAATCAGATTAGGTCGCAAACAAAGATCTAGTCAGTGTGGTATTTCTTTCCCCTGGCATTTGGCCATACATAGTTACTCTGCTGACAAATGTGAGGGAGTTTACATGCTTGGGGAGTTTTAAGGTACTCAGTGAAGATGCTGTCTATTAATCTGTTGAAGAGTTGATCTGTTGCAGTTGGTAAAGCCTGAAATAGTTTCCCAGAATTACTCCCCAAGTCCCCAAAATGGCACCTCTTCATCACTTTTGCTCAATTGTTGATCTTAACTGTGTTGTCTAGTTGGCAGTTAGAATTGAACTGTACTGACAATTGTTTGCTTTTCCTTGTTGAATAACAAAGATCTCTAGGGTGTGAGTTTAATTTTTAAGGTGCTAAAGAAGTGTTCCAGCTACAAAGGTGGCTCAAAGTTTTTCTGCAACCCATTCACCCCCCTATTGCTTTAATATTCAAAAATTCCTTGCCCATCTTTACAACTAGTACATTTTCCCCTAAGCGTGGTAGGCTAAATAGTCTAGGTTTTATAGTTTGTTTTACTACACTAGTGTAAAGAGAGGACAAAGTTTTCAAATGTTGGTTTCTAAAGTTAATTATCTAAACAAGTAATTTTCAGAGGTTTGGGGACCCAGCAATCAATGGGATCTGTGAGTGATTCAAAAAATTTGGCCTGAGTTCTGTTTCTTAATTGCTTCTAAGCACTTGAATCTAAATCTTTCCTGTGCCATCAAATGTTGCTTTGGGCATGTACAAGGCTCTGCCATCCCTGTGTATCCTGGGTCGTTCTTTGAAAGTTCCATAAATTCTCTCTCTCTCTCTCTCAGTGGTGTTCAAGAGGGATTCTTTTGGTCTGCCCCTTTTGTATGTGGAGAACTCAAATAATTAATTATATTAATTTGGTTTGTCATATATAAACTAAAAAGGTCAGATCTGATCATGCTTATATTTACTATTTCAAAATTCAAAGTCAAATTTAGCCTTTTATTCAACAGATTAAGATAAATGGTGGATGTTCATTAATCTAGCATAAAATCCAAGAAATTAGTTGTTTGCATCTTTAAAAGACTTTCAGCCAAGATCTACTTTGAAATATCAAAACAGTTTTAAATGTTACATTTTTCAATACACTTTTATGCTGAATAAATGTATTAAAGTCATTATTTTTTTAAATGAACCACTGCATTTACAGTGAAATCTTAAATCAGGTAACTGTTCAGGGCTATATCCACAAAAAGATACAAGTTTGTTATACTGCTCTGATGTGTCCCAGTAGAATGAATCTTTTTTTTTTTTTGCAAGAGGTTTTGGACATCTGAATGTGTTTTTTACAATTTTATCAACAATTAAGTTTGGAAGTGAATCGAGGACCATTCTCTGGCATAGTTTACAACTTTGCAAGATAATGTACATTGAGAATCTCTCAACTGGAAATAAAAATGCAATTTCAAAAATATAAATAAAAACCCCTTAATGCTAGCAAGCTCAATAACTTTCAAGTCACAAGCTATGCCCTTCTTTCTGGGCAAAGTTGAAAGAACTGTTTAATCAACGCAAAGCACTGATCATACTTATTTCCCTCTTTCCCATAAGATCGCTTCAGAAGAAACTGCCAACAGTGATGGGAGTCCCTGCATTCAGCATCTTGTTGACTCGTATTTGTCAGAACTATTTTTGAAATTTGTAACGCATAAAATAAAAAAATGTGCTATTGAATTTAATTGGTGACTTGTACTGATGTCCAAGCCATTTCTTTAAACCAAATGCTTTAGATCATTTTCAGTGTTTTCCTTCCCACCCAAAAACAAGTTAATACAGAGAGACCTTGCAGTGCCGTTTGATGAATGCTACGCAATTCATTTACTAGTGCCATTTTTTAAATGTTGGAAAGCCACTTAGAGATCTAATATTAAAAAAAAAAAAAAAAACAGGATTGACTGTTCAGTTAAGAATTTCCTAATCAGAAGAACTGAAAAATCATACTGATCTAGGGCTCAGTCCTGCACAGTGGTGAAGTAAGTTGGCATTGAAAGTACTTGAGCATCTCACAGCAGAACTGAGCACTTGGGAGGATCGAATCCATGTTACTCAATTATACGCTAATATTAAGCCAGGATAAATCCAACTCAGGGTCTCAAATAAATAAATAAATTAAATGAAGCCCAGGGCTTTCTTAACACCATCATTTGGCATGCGGTTTGTCTAAATCTATAAAGAAATTTAGGATATTTGTATCTGCATTTGTGTTTTTAATATGGGACCTATTCTTAGCTAGCACGGAACTTCAGATTTTCCCCATTAGATACCTTTATGTTCTCTTGGGGACTTAAGCAAACCTTACTCAGCCTGCTTTTTATTTTATTTGGCAGTATCAGCAGACATCCCCAATGTGTGTGGTTTTAAAAAAAATAATATTTTGTTTCTCTAACCCATACATATTTCTGCATAGGAGCTAGGTATTATTGTCATATACATAAGGAGTTTATGGCACTTTACAGCAACGACAAACGCATACCTTGCCTTAAGGAGTTGATAGTCTGAGGTCCCAACTCTGCAAATATGCAGGTATATTGCTTTGTGCACCAAGGATTTATTCATAAACTCAGTAGAGATCCCCCCCCATGTTAAGTTACTCACATGCTTGTTTATAAGTTTGTAACCTAAGATCTTGTCTATGCACAAAAGTTATATTGTGTGCTGGTACGATTAAAGTGATACAACTCTCATTGTTTAGATGCAATTATATTGGTATGAAAGTGCTTATACTGGTATAGTTTATTTCCATACCACGTGAAAGGAAATAAGCTATACTGGTGTAAAGGCACCTTTACACTGGTATAGCTGCATCCACACTATGGGTTGTACCAATATAATTATTTTGGTTTAAAAATATTCCACACCCCTATGGTCTGGTCTACACTACGAGTTTGTCAGATTTAGCAGCGTTACATTGAATTAACCCTGCACCCGTCCACACAACGAAGCCATTTTTTTCGACATAAAGGGCTCTTAAAACTGATTTCTGTACTCCTCCCCAACAAGGGGATTAGTGCTGAAATCGACATCGCCGTTTCGAATCAAGGTTAGTGTGGATGCAATTCGAAGGTATTGGGCTCCGGGAGCTATCCCACAGTGCACCATTGTGACCGCTCTGGACAGCACTCTGATGAACTTGGATGCACTGGCCAGGTGTATAGGAAAAGCCCCGGGAACTTTTGAATCTGATTTCCTGTTTGGCCAGGCGAGCTTATCAGCACAGGTGACCATGCAGTCCCAGAATAGAAAAAAAGAGCTCCAGCATGGACCGAACAGGAGGTACTGGGTCTGATCGCTGTATGGGGAGAGGACCATGCTATCAGAACTATGTTCCAAAAGATGAAATGCCAAAACATTTCAAAAAAATCTCTGAGGCCATGAGGGACAGAGGCTACAGAAGGGGCGCAACACAGTGCCACGTGAAACTTCAGGAGCTCAGACAAGCGTGCCAGAAAACCAAAGAATCAAACGGACGCTCCGGGACAGAGCCCCAGACATGCCGCTTCTATGCTGAGCTGCATGCAATTCTAGGGGGGGCTGCCACTACTACCCCACCCCTGTCCATGGACTCCGATGATGGGTACTCTCTGCTATGCCTGAGGATTTTGCAGATGGGGAAGATGAAGACGAGGACTACGAGCTTGGGGAGAGCACACAGCACACCTTTCTCCCCGACAGCCAGGATCTTTTTATCACCCTGACTGAAATACCCTCCCAACCCAATGAAGCCGGAGAAGGGACCTCTGGTGAGTGTACCTTTTTAAATATAATACATGTTATAAAAGAAAGCGTTTTTTAATGATTAAGTAGCCCTGAGGACTTGGGATGCATTCGTGGCCAGTACAGCTACTGGAAAAGTCTGTTAACGTGTCTGGGGATGGAGCGGAAATCCTCCAGGGACATCTCCATAAAGCTCTCCTGGAGGTACTCTAAAAGCCTTTGTGGAAGGTTTCTGGGGAGAGTAGCCTTATTCCGTCCTCCATGGTAGGACACTTTACCATGCCATGCTAGTAGCAAGTAATCTGGTATCATTGCATGACAAAGCCTGGCAGCGTATGGTCCCAGTGTTTGCTGGCATTCAAACAACATCTGTTCTTTATCTCTCTGTGTTATCCTTGAAAGAGTGCTATCGTTCATGGTAACCTGGTTGAAATACGGGAATTTAATTAAGGGGACATTCAGAGGTGGCCGTTCCTACTGGGCTCTTTGCCTGTGGCTGAAAAGAAATCCTCCCCACAGTTAGCTGCGGGGGGCTGGGGGGAATTGGCGCTGAGCTGTTCGCGTTTGGCTAGCAGGGATCTTCCCTGATACCAGCCACACTGTGCGGGGAGGGGTAAAGCGATCATCCCAGAGAATTGGATGGTGTGGGGGGGGGGTTAGTTTGGTTTCTGCTGCTGCATGTTAACAGGAAAACCACAGCACGAAGTGGCCAACTAACGTGCTTTGCTTGGTATGGGAGAGGAGGGCGCTGCTGTTATGAAGGTTGCAGAAGCCGAAAGACTATGGCTTACCATGGCCGCCTGGAAGCCGAATTCTGTTGCCCGGCCCTGCGTGTGTGATCTCTAACACCAAAGCCACAGGCACTCAATATAAGATGTAAAATGCGACCTTGTACCAAAATCACATGTGCTATGTAATGTGAATGGCGTTGTTCACCATGAAAGAGTATAGTCATTGTTCTGTAAAATGTATCTTTTTAAATACTTCACTCCCTTTTTTTCCTCCAGCAGCTGCAAATGTTTCAAGCCTCCCTCCTCCGTCCCAAAGGCGATCTCAGATAAGGCGGCGAAAAAAACACACGCGCGATGAAATGTTCTGAGCTCATGCAGTCATCTGGCACTGACAGAGCTCAGCAGAATGTGTGGAGGGACACAATAGCAGAGTACAGGAAAGTGGGCGATGAACGTGAGGAGAGGTGGCGGCAGGAAGATCAGAGGAGGCATGAGGCAACGCTGGGGCTACTGCGGGATCAAATGGACATGCTCCGGCATCTGGTGGAGGTTCATGAACGGCAGCAGGATCACAGACTGCCGCTGCAGCCGCTGTTTAACTGCCCTCCCTCCTCCCCAAGTTTCATAGCCTCCTCACCCAGATGCCCAAGAATGCAGGGTGGGGGAGGCTCGGGGCACCCAACCACTCCATCCCAATGGACAGCCAAAGCAACAGAAGGCTGTCATTCAAGAAGTTTTAAAGTGGCCTTTTCCTTCCCTCCTCCCACACCCCACCCGGGCTATCTTGTGAGTTATCTCCCTATTTTTATAATCAATTAATAAAGAATACAGGTTTTTTAAATGGTAGTGACTTTATTTCCTTTGCAAGCAAGCTGTGATCGAAGTGGGGAGAGTGAGTGGCTTACAGGGAATTTAGAGGCAACCAAGGGGGCGGGTTTTCATCAAGGAGAAACAAACAGAAGTGTCACACAGTACCCTGGCCAGTCATGAAACTGGTTTTCAAAGCTTCTCTGATGCTCAGCACTTCCTGCTGTGCTCTTCTAACTGCCCTGGTGTCTGGCTGCGCGTATTCAGCGGCCAGGTGATTTGCATCAGCCTCCCATCCCGTCATAAACGTCTCCCGCTTACTATCACAGAGATTGTGGAGCACACAGCAAGCAGCAATAACAATGGGAATATTGGTTTTCGCTGAGGTCTGAGCGAGTCAGTAAACTGCACCAGCGACCCTTTAAACATCCAAATGCACACTCTACCACCATTCTGCACTTGCTCAGCCTATAGTTGAACATCTCCTTACTACTGTCCAGGGTGCCTGTGTACAGCTTCATGAGCCAGGGCATTAAGAGGTAGGCTGGGTCCCCAAGGATAACTATAGGCATTTCAACATCCCCAACAGTTATTTTCTGGTCTGGGAAGTAAATCCCTTCCTGCAGCCGTTTAAACAGACCAGAGTTCCTGAAGACGCGAGCGTCATGAACCTTTCCCGGCCATCCCACGTTGATGTTGGTGAAACGTCCTTTGTGATCCACCAGTGCTTGCAGCACCATTGAAAAGTACCCCTTTCGGTTTATGTATTGGCTGCCCTTGTGGTCTGGTGCCAAGGGGATATGCGTTCTGTCTATAGCCCCACCACAGTTAGGGAATCCCATTGCAGCAAAGCCATGTAGTATGACCTGCACGTTTCCCAGAGTCACTACCTTTGATAGCAGCAGCTCAATCACTGTGTTGGCTACTTGCATCACAGCAACCCCCACAGTAGATTTGCCAACTCCAAATTGATTCCCGACTGACCTGTAGCTGTCTGGCGTTGCAAGCTTCCACAGGGCTATTTCCATTCGCTTGTGAACTGTGAGGGCTGCTCTCATCTTGGTATTCTTGCACTTCAGGGCAGGGGAAAGCAAGTCACAAAGTTCCATAAAAGTGCCCTTAGACGCATGCGAAAGTTTCGGAGCCACTGAGAATCCTCCCAAACCCGCAACACTATGCGGTCCCACCACTCTGTGCTTGTTTCCCAGGCCCAGAATTGGCGTTCCATAGCCCCAGTAAGACCATGATCTCCAAATTGCTGGGGACTGTGGTTTTAGAGAAATCTGTGTTCATGTCCTCCTCACCGTGCTTCTGTCACCTCCTCGCCTGTTTTTTCAGGTGCTGGTTCTGCATAAACTGCACTATAATGCACAAGGTGTTTACAATGGTCATAACTGCTGCAGTGAGCTGAATGGGCTCCATGCTTGCCATGCTATGGCGTCTGCTCGGGCAATCCAGGGAAAAGGGCGCGAAATGATTGTCTGCCATTGCTCCGATGGAGGGAGGGGCGACTGACAACATGGCTTACAGGGTTGGCTTACAGGGAATTAAAATCAACAAAGGGGATGGCTTTGCATCAAGGAGACACAGAATGGCCCTCTCAAGGATAGAACTCAAAACCCTGGGTTTAGCAGGCCGTTGATTTCATGGAGGGAGGAGAAAATGAGTACAAAACAAATCTGGTTTGATTCTTGTTTTGATCCACTTCATCTATCTTTATACATCTTGTTAGCAGCAGACGGTGCAGTACAACTGGTGGCCCTCGTCGTCTCCTGGCTGCTCATTAGAAAACGGTGCAGTAGGACTGTCGCAGGACTGAATCGCCATTAGACAAAACTTAAAAGGGAAATGACCTGGCTGAGTCACTCCCATGTTTGCCCGGGCGCCGCTGACCAACCTCACCGAGGTCGGCTAAAAGAGCACCCTGGAGTACAGCGATGATGGCTACCAGTCATATTGCACTGTCTGCTGCCAAAAGGCAATGAGCTGCTGCTGTGTAGCAATGCAGTACTGCGTCTGCCAGCACCCAGGAGACATACGGTGATGGTGAGCTGAGCAGGCTCCATGTTTGCCGTGGTATGACATCTGCACAGGTAACCCAGGAAAAAAGGTGCGAAACGATTGTCTGCAGTTGCTTTCACGGAGGGAGGGAGGGAAGGGGGGGCCTGACGATATGTACCCAGAACCACCCCCGACAATGTTTTTGCCCCATCAGGCATTGGGATTTCTACCCAGAATTCAAATGGGTGGCGGAGACTGCGGGAACTGTGGGATAGCTACCCACAGTGCAACGCTCCGGAAGTCGACGGTTGCCTCGGTACTATGGACGCACTCCGCCGACTAAATGCACTTAGAGCATTTGTGTGGGGACACACACAATCGACTGTATAAAAACGCTTTCTACAAAACCGACTTCTATAAATTCGACCTAATTTCGTAGTGTAGATGTGGCCTTTGAGATAGTTATACCACTACAAAATCTGTGTGTGGATGAACTTTGAAGCCAAATTCTTCAATACTATTGGTTGGGTATACACAAGGACAGAGTTGGGGGGCTGAGAGCAGGATGAGTCTAAAATAAGTGGTCAGATGCAAAAGAGATGGGTAAAGCTGTATGGGATATGGGAAAAAAGTAGACTACATTTTTAGATTGATCTGAAAAGCATCTATAGTTTATAATTCACAAAGGTAAAGTCATAATACATTGTGTACTTTAAATACAATCATTACAGTAATGAGATGGATGTAGCAATATGGCTGTTTGGAAGTGCACAATAACTTGTAAGTATGGTACAATATAAAGAAAAAATACATGCTAGAAAAACGCATCATGACACCAGAGAGACATTGCATGAAACAGGTAAACAGAATTTTTAGTAAATTCTGTTTAGCTGTTTTGTGCCATACCTTTCTGCTGTTGTGATGCATCTTTCGAGCAAGTACTTCTCAGAGAAACTACTGGTTAGAAGAAATGCAAGGGTTAACACATTTCATTTATCTATATCCTTTCTTCTTAATGAATAATCTTTCTGGGAACACTTGGCTTCAGAAACAGAAATTTTAACTCCCCTTTTTTAATTTGTCTTTTAGTTCAGGAAGCTAAAGATACCATGTACTTTTAAATTCAGAATGGAAATCTCTACAACATCGTAACTGTCCTTTTAGTTCCCCTTTAACAAAAAAACTATATAAAATAAGAATATAGACTAATTATGTTCTCAGCAACCTGTCCTGAAAGCTGTGGCTAAAGAGTTAATACATCTTTCATGATATTGTACTTTACTAGTTTCCTTTTTCTTTGTGTTATAGTCTCTGTGGTATTAATTAATTACAATTTAATTAATCAAATACAATATATTTATATAATGAATATATGATATACATATTTAAGTCTGTGGGGGGAAAAAGCATTGAGAAGCTGGTTGGAGTCTATGAATCATGGAGACTAATGTCTAGTAGCCAGTGAATGCAGTAGATATGAAATAGATCTCATATGAAATAGGTCTTTCAATCTTGCAATGTGTTCTACCTTCAGGGGATGCACTAAAATGCTGCTGCTTGGGTATGAAAACTCTTCCTATTTCCCTTCAGATTGTTAGTAATCAGTAATCACATATAGTATAGTAGGCCCTGCCACCCCCCCCCCCCAAGGCCCCAGTCAGGATTGAGACTTTGGTGTGTTGGGAGCTGCACAAACACAGCAGGAGAGACACTGGAGAGCTTAAATAAAACCATATTCCTTACAGTGGTGAGCTGGAGCCAGTTCACCGGTTCGTTAGAACCGACTGTTAAATTTAGAAGTCCTTTTAGGGGACAACCGGTTCTAAAACGGCTTCTAAATTTAACAACTGGCCAAAAGTGGTGCCTTTGGCGCCAACTCCGTGGGTGCTCTGGGGCTGGAGCACCCACGGGGAAAATTTGATGGGTGCAGAGCACCCACCGGCAGCTCTCTGCCCCACGCCCAGCCCCAGCTCACCTCACCTCCACCTTCTCCCCTGAACATACCTCCCCGCTCTGCTTCTCCACCCCCCGCCCCAGGTTTCCCGTGAATCAGCTGTTTGCGTGGGAAGCCTGGGAGGGTTGAGAAGCAGGCGGCGGCTTCGTGCTCAGGCCCAGGGAGGCGGAGGCGGAGCGGAGGTGAGCTGGGGTGGGGGGGGGCGAGGAGGGCTGCCCGCGCCACAGCAGGTAACCCAGGGAGGGGAGGGGCGCGTAGGGGAACCGCTCCCTGCCCCAGCTCACCTCCGCCACCCTGGGCCTGAGCGCGAAGCCGCCGCCTGCTTCTCTGCCCTCCCAGGCTTCCCGCGCAAACAGCTGATTCGCGGGAAGCCGGGGGAGGGGGCGGAGAAACAGAACAGGGCGGCACATTCGGGGAGGAGGCAGAGGCAGAGGCGGAGCGGAGGTGAGCTGGGGCCGGGCGAGGGGTGGGGCGCTGCCGGTGGGGGCTCTGCACCCACCAAATTTTCCCCGGAGCACCCATGGAGTTGGTTCCTAAGGCGCCACTTTTGATGTGATCAGTGGGGGAGCGGCCGCTCCATCTGCTCCCCCCCCAGCTACGCTCCCCCACCCCTAGGAGCCAGAGGGACCTGCCAGGTGCTTCCTGGGAGCTGCCCCAGGTAAGCACCCCCTGGACTCCCCACCTCGGCCCCTGCAGGTCCCTCTGGTTCTTAGGGGCGGGGTGAGCACCGCTACAGTGGCCCATGAGACCCTCCTGCCAGTTCTGTGGGTAGTCAGGGGACAGGGGAGGGAGGTGGATGGGGCAGGGGTCTGGAGTGGGGGCGTCAAGGAACGCGGGGGGTTGGATGGGGCAGGAGTTAAGATTTTGGCAGCTCATCACTGATTCCTTACTAAATATTTTCTCACACTAGTGCCTGGGTTATAAAGTGCCTAAGTGGTCTTTTGCGTAATAGACTGCTGGCTAGAGGGAATCCTTCTAGAATAGCTTTCATAAATACAAAAAGCACTCTAAGACTTCAGATAACGGATTTTATTTATGCAGAGAGAAAACAAAAGACTGAGTTTTAACAAAAGTTCTTTTTGCCAAAGGGGAAGAACTGTTAACAGACAATGTAGCCTCTTGGTATTAATATGAAAAGAATTGTCTTGGAGATAATGCTTGTTGTTTTCTTTCCATGTGTGCAGGATGTTTTTGCCATGAAGAACTCCTTTGTGACAACGGGACTGATCACAATTACTAGAACTTGCTTTGCTCTGAAGACCTGGCAGTTTTTTAAGATGCCTTCTACCTTTGGTCTAAAAGTACTTCTATAAAGTAGCTAGAAGATCTGGGAGTAGAACTCTCCAGCCTACTATAATGTCAGAAATGAGCACCAGCTGGACAGCCAACCTGAGCTTTGGAGCATCTACAGATCCTCATGAACCACGACCTGGACTCTCTAGAACAGGGCACACCATAGTGGCTGTTTTCCTTGGATTTATCTTGGCATTTGGCTTCTTGAATAACTTGATTGTTCTCGTACTCTTCTGCAAGTTTAAAACCCTGCGCAACCCTGTGAACATGCTACTGCTGAACATCAGTGCCAGTGACATGTTAGTGTGCATCTCTGGCACCACACTCAGTTTTGCATCCAACATCCACGGCAGATGGATTGGAGGAGAGTATGGTTGCATGTGGTATGGCTTTGTCAATTCCTGCTTTGGTAAGAGTTTAAAGATTTTGTCTTTATTATTTATTATTATTATTATATGACTATTATTTATAATATGGTGGCTGTGGAAAATGTATGTGTACCATCAGTGCGACTAGCACAGTTCTAAGACTTCTAGCTTTCTAAGACCACACGTGCCACTTTGGATTATATACCCCTGTAGTATCTGATGTATAGTCATGCTCCCATGCAGCATAATTTCACCAAATGTAGCCTCCCTAGCCCCAGACTGATGCTCTACTGACGTTAAACATCCAAGACAGCCATCTTCCACTGGGCAATTGCCACTTTACCACAGTGAGCTGTCAATAGTAAAGTGGCAGTGTATAATTAAAGTGTATTTTTAGATTATCTGAAAATAGATTCTCAGCACTAAGACTGTCTTGTTTTTTAAAAACATATATCCAGATCAGCTTATCATCTTGCTCTGCCTGTCAGTTCTGTTTTTGTGAGCCACCAATGTATTGAAATATACAAGAATTCTGTTCTCTGGATTAATTGGAGATCAGGTTTGCTGTATACTTTAGTACCCAATCTGCTCACATGAATATATTAGATATATGACCCTTGTGCCAGTGATGAGCTGCCAAAATCTTAACAACTAGTTCCCTCCTCACCCCACGAGGGGGTCGTTGCCCACCCCCGCCCCCCCGGGACTCCTGCCCCATCCAACCCCCCCGCATTCCTTGACGCCCCCCCGGACCCCTGCCCCAACCATCCCCCTCCCCTGTCCCCGACTGCCCCCAGAACCGGGCAGGAGGGTCTCGTGGGCCACCGTAGTGGGTGCCCATCCCACCCCAAGAGCCAGAGGCACCTGCCAGGGGGCTACGTGGGGAGTCCCGGAGATGCTTACCTGGGGCAGCTCCCAGGAAGCATCCAGCAGGTCCCTCTGGCTCCTAGTGGTGGGGGAGCGTAGCTGTGGGGGGGAGCAGGGGGAGCGGCTGCTCCTCCACTGATCACATCAAAAGTGGAGCCTTAGGCGCTGACTCCCTGGGTGCTCTGGGGCTGGAGCACCCACAGGGAAAGTTTGGTGGGTGCGGAGCACCCACTGGCAGCTCCCCGGCCTCAGCTCACCTCCACTCTGCTCCGCAGCTGAACGCGTCACCCCGCTCTGCTTCTCCGCCCCCTCCCCCGGCTTTCCGCAAATCAGCTGTCTGGCGGGCCGGGGAGGGCTGAGAAGCAGGCGGCAGCTTCCCGCTCAGGCCAAGGGTGGCGGTGGTGAGCTGGGGCAGGGAGCGGTTCCCCTGCGTGTGCCCCTCCCCTCCCCCCCGGTTACCTGCTGCGGCGCGGGCAGCCCTCCTCGCGCCCCCCCGCCCCAACTCACCTCCGCCTCCCTGGGCCTGAGCACGAAGCTGCCGCCTGCTTCTCAGCCCTCCCAGGCTTCCTGCTGAACAGCTGATTCGCGGGGAGCCCGGGGGGGGCAGAGAAATAGAACAGGGCGGCACGTTCAGGGGAAGAGGCGGAGGTGAGCTAGGGCTGAGGGTGGGGTGGGGAGCTGCCGGTGGGTGCTCTGCACCCACCAAATTTTCCCCTTGGGTGCTCCAGGGCTTGAGCACCCATGGAGCCGGTGCCTAAGGTGCCACTTTTGGCCGGTTAAATGTAGAAGCCCTTTTAGAACCTTCACGGAACAATCGGTGCGAACCGGCTCTAGCTCACCACTGCTTGTGTCACTTCAGTTCAACCTATACATGCGCACACCAAATCCTCTACTGCCCTGATCTTTGTTACTACTGGAAGGTCTGAACAGGAGATTTGAAAAATTCAGTCTCTGTCCAGTGCTTTTTGGGATAATAGATGGGGAGGAATAACTTCAAGATGTATTCCCCTCCTTATAATTTAGCTTATTGCTATCATTGATGGAGGGAGGTGGAGGTGAAAGAATAGATTAACATGTACATTTAAGGGGTTAGCAAATGTACATGGAAGTGACATTTGTAGTGCATTTGGCATGTCAGGTCTCCTGTCTGTTACCAGCTCTTCTGTTGTGGCACTGGAAATAAAACAGAAATAAAAGGATGTCTTAGTTATAATCTGCTACTGTTGCTCTTTTCACTCAAAAGGAAAACAGAGACAAAACTACTTATTGAACAGTTTTTCTAGATAAAAGGAACTGATCACATCAAAATTTACCTAAATAGCCAAACTAGTAGTGGTAGAGTTGAAGAGGAGTCCTCAGCTCATATTTAAAGTTAGTGTTTATGTGTAATCCCAAGTTTACTCCAGTGCTCATGAGAGTTTCTGATGCACTCTCAATGTCAAAAGGACAGTTCTGCAGGAAAATATCTAAGAGCTCGATTTGTGAACTATGGTTACCTACAACGGGCCTCATCCCATCAGATATTGAGTAGAGCTGGTCATGAATGTTCAAAATTCACAATTTGACAATTTTTCCATTGCGATTTAGAATTTTTTGGGAAAAAGAAGACAATGTATGTGGGGGGTGATATCCACTCAGATTCAATTTGCCCTGCAACTCTGCCTATCTCACTTGCATTCTGCCCACTGACCTCCAGCTTCTGGGGCAATTTCTGACATTTCAATCCGCCGGGCAGTTTCAAGCAATTGTCATTTAAACAAAAACACCCTCTGACCTCACATCCACATCCTTCAGGCAAAGACATATTTCCTTCTTTTTCCCCAAACGTATGTTTTATTGCCCAAATTTAAACCTTTCCAAGGAGTAGGATAGGCAGTATTCAACCAGGGACCATTTTAATGTCTGATATCCAGTGACCCATCAGGACTATAAATTAAATAGGAGCCTTATGCCATTGGAAATATGAGATTCTTCCCTGCCTAGTAGAATCCAGCACTGGATTCTAGACCTGGAAAGCGCTGCAAATATTGGACTCTGAAATGAAGACAGTGTTGTGCATAGAAAAGCTTTTTGGCTCACTTTTAGAGATGTTTACAAATTACTAGTTTTTAATTTTTTATTTCTGAACTCTGAAGGGATAAAAAGAGTAGAGTTCCAATAGTTAAGAAAAACCCTCAAATGTTTCTAAAATAGTTTTGTTTTTCTCCTGTGAATTGTATGGGTGTATACCAAATAGAGGATAATGTGGTATACAGGTTGTACCAGTGCACAGAGAGGAACATACAGTATGGCAATTCCTATCTGACTTCTGCTATACCAGATCATACCCTTCAGTCCATTATCCTATCTTAGGCCCATATTCAAGAAAGCACTTAAGCATATGCTTAAGTCCATGCCTATTCAAGTCCAAATTAAGCATGTGCTTAAGTGCTTTCCCAGATGGGGATCCGTCCCTGAACCAGGGCTCAATCGGAAACATCAATTATGGAATAATCTGCCCATAGGAGATGTTTCTTTTTAATCACGTCAAGTTAGTGGTTGGTTTATGCCCTGAAGTAAAAGCACTATTTGGAAAGATAGACTTATGATTAAGACACTGGACTGACTCTGGAGCACTGGATTCTATTCCTGGGGTCCTCAGGAGACACTGCTTAGTGACCTTGGGTAAGTAATTTATTCCTCGATCATGTAAGCACTTCTGCATGTTCACTTTATGCATTTCACATAAAGAAATATGCTAACTATTGCAAGATACTCTCACTAGAAGTGAACGAGAACATGGAACTACTAAAAATACAGGATAACTGTGCAACGACTGGGGGTACATTTGTACCCCACATACATTTTTGATACAATTTTTTTTCATATAGTCTTTTTTTTTTTTTTTTTTGGATGAGTTGATTACATGTACTGAGGTGACAGTGTCCTAAAACAGCATGGTTGAAGGGTTACTAGTTCATGAGTTATTGCAATGTATATGCTTGCAGAGTACAACATTACTCCATGAATGTGGATGAGGATTAAGCATGTGCTTAACTTAAACATGAGTAGACTGCCCATATACTCAATGTTTAAATTAGGCACATGCTTGAAGTACTTTGCTGGATTAGGGACAGAATGCTCAGCACTTGCAGGATTGACCTGTCTGTGCCTCAATTTCCCATCGGGAAAGTGGGGTGATACTTCCGTAACTCACCAAGTATTTTGAGGCTAAATCTATCAGTGTTTGTGAGGAGCCCACATACCATGGCAATATGCACTGTAGAAAGCCTATATATCAGTAATAAAGTTTGAGTTGATCTACATGACCTTGTGACTTTACTAAAATAAACACTGAACAAAACAAACTGGACAGTCTCTACGTAAAAGAATAAATGGACACAAATCAGATGTCAAGAATTATAACATTCATAAACCAGTCGGAGAACACTTCAGTCTCTCTGGTCACGCAATTACAGACATGAAGGTCGCTATCTTACAACAAAAAAACTTCAAATCCAGACTCCAGCGAGAAACTGCTGAATTGGAATCCATTTGCAAATTGGATACTATTAATTTAGGCTTAAATAGAGACTGGGAGTGGCTAAGTCATTATGCAAGGTAGCCTATTTCCCCTTGTTTTTTCCTACCCCCCACCCCCAGACGTTCTGGTTAAACTTGGATTTATGCTGGAAATGGCCCACCTTGATTATCATACACTTTGTAAGAAGAGTGGTCAGTTTGGATGAGCTATTACCAGCAGGAGAGTGAGTTTGTGTGTGTGAGAGCGGGGGGTGGGGGGTGAAAAGACCTGGATTTGTGCGGAAATGGCCCACCTTGATTATCGTGCACATTGTGGGGAGAGTGGTCACTTTGGATGGGCTGTTATCAGCAGGAGAGTGAGTTTGTGTGTGTGTGTTTGTGGGGGGGGGGTGAGAAAACCTGGATTTGTGCTGGAAATGGCCCACCTTGATTTTCATACACATTGTAAGGAGAGTGGTCACTTTGGATAAGCTGTTACCAGCAGGAGAGTGAGTTTGTGTGTGTGGTTTTTGAAAGGGGGAGAGGGGTGAGAAAACCTGGATTTGTGCTGGAAATGGCCCACCTTGATTATCATACACATTGTAAAGAGAGTGGTCACTTTGGATGGGCTATTACCAGCAGGAGAGTCAGTTTGTGTGTGGGGGAGCGGAGGGTGAGAAAACCTGGATTTGTGCTGTAAATGGCCCAGCTTGATTATCATACACATTGTAAGGAGAGTGATCACTTTAGATAAGCTATTACCAGCAGGAGAGTAGGGTGGGAGGAGGTATTGTTTCATGGTCTCTGTGTATATATGACAGGTTTCAGAGTAACAGCCCTGTTAGTCTGTATTCGCAAAAAGAAAAGGAGTCCTTGTGGCACCTTAGAGACTAACCAATTTATTTGAGCATGAGCTTTCGTGAGCTACAGCTCACTTCATGAGCTACAGCTCACTTCATGAGCTGTAGCTCACGAAAGCTCATGCTCAAATAAATTGGTTAGTCTCTAAGGTGCCACAAGGACTCCTTTTCTTTCTGTGTATATAATGTCTTCTGCAGTTTCCACACTATGCATCCGATGAAGTGAACTGTAGCTCACGAAAGCTTATGCTCAAATAAATTGGTTAGTCTCTAAGGTGCCACAAGTACTCCTTTTCTTTTAGTCAAAGAAATGGCTGTATATATTGTAGGCAATAGAACTAAGGAAGCAGTATTCCAGAAAAGGTCACGGCGGATAATCAGATATTTCCATTTTGTTTATAGTTTGAAGTTATTGGCAACTCCTTTGCTGTTACAGAAGGTTTTGTACGTTATTTCATCAATTTAAAGGACAATGATGTGCTCCTTCAAAGTGAATCCTGTAGTGAGAATTTTATACGGTTACTTATCACCTTTTTATCTTGCATTGCACGAACTAAGGAGCTCCATGTAAGTCAAATCCCATTGACTTCCGTGATACTCACTGAGGCAGGGACAGTTTTGTTCTGTGTTTGTACAGCACCTAGCACAGTAAGATCCTAGTCTATGACTAGGGCTTCTAGTTGCTATGATAAAATAAATAATAATAATGCCACTCAAGGCTCTGTCCATGCAGAGCTTGTTGCAGCAGCAAGGTCTTAATTCTCTTCTGTAAAAAGGTGTCACGGGGTTCACTCACTGTATCTTGCACCTCCAATGGCAGCTCTGGGGATTAGCTCTTGCCAGATGCTGCCCTCCTCTGGTGGTGTCTCTCTCCATCATCTCTTTCAGCCTGTGCCCCTCTCACTCTCAGAGCTGCAGCTTCCTGTTTGTGGCTTGGTCCTCCGGCCAGGTCACTCAGGACCTCTCCTTCTGGGGAAATCAAAGTCCTTCCAGACTGGCTGGCATCTCCAACGCCCTGCACCACTTCCCAGTGGGTGGTGTCGTCAGACATCACCGGTGTGGTGCTCTGCTCTGTTTAATGTTGATAACAGTCGGCTGCGAGCATGTGTTCCTTCTGTGTGCTGCCCCGGCTCTGCAGGTTGCTGACACAGCAGACCCCGAGAGAACCCCCAATGACCATAGACTCTGATAAGGTACGAGGCACCTGGCCAGGTTTATTGCCAAATGAAGCACAGTAATAGTTTCCTGCAGACTTTATAGGACATACTACGAATATGTGCCCCCTGACAGTGGACCGTCTCAGTCAGTGGCTGGACTCTCCACTTCCGCCTAGACTGGACAAAGACACCGCCCCAGGGATGCATTCTTATACACAAGTACAAACAAGTTACACATCACTCCTGACGTATTGAGGTGCAACCCCTCCATGTATAAGGTGCTAGCTTTCACCTTGTACATGTTGGTTTGAATAAAGCAACTCTATCCATCATATTACCCTTTTGCCCCGTCTTTAGGATGGTCAGCCTGTTCCTTGTTATCTATGTTGAATGTGCTTGTCCTGGACTCTTCTGGTACCATCGTGGTGCATGTTTATATTATTAGTGCTTAGCACCTTTCAGGTATGTGTTTAATTGCAGCAGCAGCCTTCTTCTTGACAGCTTCTGTGAGCAGGGCCTGCCTCTGGCTCACAGCTTAACTTTACTTTGTGTGAGGAAAGTCTTGACCATTACTTTAGTTCAGGCCTTAGGCCTCATACCGGGCCTCTGATACAAGGGCTTATGCATCAGGGCCTCATCTTACCACAGCTGGTGGGGGAACCCAGGCCCACCCTCTACACTGGGTTCCAGCCCAGGGAACCTATAACAACCATCCAAGGTCTATATGGACCTACCCCTTGCTGTTGTTTTCCTGGGCTTCCCTCTCTTTCTGGGTTTGCCAGCCCCAAGCTCCGTCCTCCCAGGGAGTGACTGTAGACTATGTCCTACCAGCCTATTGCTGCTCACAGATTCAGGGCCTTATATGGGTCCCTCCTATTCCTGCCCAGCTAAGCCTCTTTCCAGTTACTGACCTGCTTCCTGTCTTCTTCCTCAGGTGCAGCCCGGGCAGTTAATTGGCCTGCCTAGCCACTTTAATCCCTCGAAGCTTTGCATGGGGTGCTCACCCCATCACAAAAAGGTTCAATCCTGCAAGGGTCTAAGCATCCTCAGTTCCCAATGAAGTCCGGTAAGATTGCTTAGCATCTTGCTGGTTGGCACTCAGACTGTGGTTTAAGGGACGCTTGTTATAAACAAGTCTGAAATGAAGCATAACCAGTCTTATGTTACAGAAGCTTTAGTTCCCTGGCTAGCCTAAAAGCTCTCCTTTCTGAGTGAGTAAACTTGATTCTCTCTTGCACTTATACGCCTGTAGTCATCAGTGTGATGTAAATGAGTTTTCATGGGTAGTAGTTTTTCATTAAAAATATATTGCTATTTTAAACAAATGAAGAAAAATGATGACAACCAGTGGGAGTGCACTTCGGATGCTTACAATACCATCATTTTTACAATGCCATTTCCTTTATACCCCCAGAAATAATATTAAAACCTGCAGGGGAGAATGTACTTTTAAAATTTCAAGCGAACAATGTTAAAATTGGTGCTTGCACTCAAAACAGTAAGCTAAACACAGCTTATAAATAATGACAGGGCCTCTGCTTGGATATAGTTTAGAAAGCCAAAATGCCTTAGTCCCATATTACTTTAGGACGACAAATGTATGGGGAATCTTGAGCAGAAAAGTTATTTTACCTCTGTATTTGGCACTGGTGTGACTGCTACTAGAATATTGTGTCTAGTTCTGGTATCCACAACTCAAGAAGGATGTTGATAAATTGGAGAGGGTTCAGAGAAGAGCCATGAGAATGCTCAAGGGATTAGAACATATGCCTTCTAGTGATAGATTGAGCTCCTTGAGTCCATTTAGTTTAACAAAGAGAAAGTTAAGGGGTGACTTGATTACAGTCTATGAGTACCTACATGTGGGACAAATATTTGATAATGAGCTCTTCAGTCTAGAAAGGTATAACATGATCCAACGGTTGGAAGTAGAAGCTAGACTAATTCAGACTTGAATTAAGATGTACATTTTTAACAATGAGGGAAATTAATCATTGGAACAATTTTCCAAGAGTTGTGGTGAATTCTTCATCACTGGCAATTTTAAAACTAATCAGATGTTTTTTCTAAAAAATGTGCTCTAGGAATTATTTTGGGGGAAGTTGCATGACCTGTGTTATACATGAAATCAGACTAGATGATCACAATGGTCCCTTGTGACCTTGGAATCTACAGATACCTCATGGTGGAGGGGGCACTTCATTTAAGTGAAGAAGTACCAAAGTTTTCTAATTTAACACCCATATCACCAATTTGGGGGCCAGATTATGGAACCCTTACTCACATTGGCTGAGTCTGAGGTTCAATGACTACACTGCTATTTTTAGCCCTGCAGCGCAAACCTAAGACAGTTTACCTGACCTCTGAGACTTGCTGTTGCAGATCTGTTTTTGCAGTGTAGATATTGAACTCAGTGAGAGGGCGGTCGTTTAAGACACAGCCCTCTCATCAGCATCTCCCACGGGCTAACTTAGATAGTTCCGCGCCTAGCATGTTGGCTTTGGCTTTTGTGGATTGCAATCTAAAGTGACCCTCTCTCCCCATTTGTTGTAGAGGGACCCTCAGGCTTTGTGGATTGTAGTGTT